>NC_071519.1:16485509-17110509 GCF_027887155.1 Malaclemys terrapin pileata
TTTGGGGTCCAGTAAGGGGGTAAGGACCCGGAGTCTGTCCGCGGGGTCCACACGGTGCAGCTCGCAGGCCGTCTCAAAGGCCTCCAGGAAGTCATCCATGTCCTCCCCCTCCTTGTATGGGGCCATGATGCACTTATCAAAGCTCCGTGCAGTCCTGGGTCCTCCCTCACTCACCGCAGCCGGGGGTTCGCTGCCCTTCAATCTCGCCAGTTCCAGGTCATGCTGACGCTGTCTCTCATTCTCCTGTCTCTGTCTCTCATTCTCCTCCCGTTCACGCTGATGCTGTCTCTCTTTCTCCTCCCGTTCATGCTGACGCTGTCTCTCTTTCTCCTCCCGTTCATGCTGTCTCTGTTGTTCACGATCCTCCAGCTCTCTCAGTTTTAGCTCTTTCTCCCATTCCAGCCAATTCCGCTCCCCGGATGCCGAACGCCGCCGGGAGGATCCTCTGCTGGCCGGCGAGCTTCGCCGGGGGGACCCCCTGCTGGCCGGGGGGTTCACGGCGCCTTCGGTATTTGCTGGGCTCCTCCCCACCCTTCTCCTAGGCATAGGAAGGAGGGGTCTCGGGAAGCCCTCAGCAGCCGGCTGACCACTCCCAGCTGGGACAGACACTGGTGCCTGCGCTGCATTTGCCAGGCTGCTTCCCTGAGACACAGGGATCAGTTCATTCGCGCGATCTTCCGCCTCCAGCTGGGCAATGAGCTGTTCTTTGGTGAGCCTCCCAATGCGCAGCCGCCTCTGCTTGCATAGCTCCACCAGGTCGCTCTTAAGCCGCTTGGCATACATCTTCCTGCTGGCCACTCACCGGCCTGTGTGCTCACAGCTCCCCACAGTTCCCAGGGGGCCCCCTAGTGTGCCAGCCCTTCTCGAGGTCACCACCTCTCTGCCAGGGTCGAGCTGCAGACTCCTCCGCCCCTGGGACCACTCGCTGCGATCCCCCCGGGGGACCCTGTTACTGCAAAAGTCCTTCTCGCTGGTCACACACTCCCAGGGGTAATAACCGTCTCTCTCTTACTCTTCAGCACGCCTGGTCCCCTTCAATCCCCCTTCGTTTTACTGCTCCCCAGTTACTTACTGCAGGAAGCGCCGTCCACGGGGTGCAGTAGATCCCACCGCTGCCACCAGTTGTCACGGAGTATTGGGGGACTCAGGGCCCTGCACCCCCGGCTTCCTGCGATTCACCATGACTCTCAGCCAGCCAGTAAAGCAGAAGGTTTATTTGGATGACAGGAATACAGTCCAAGACAGGTCTGGCAGGCACAGACAACAGGGACCCCCTCAGTTAGGTCCATCTTGGGGTCCCCGGGCATTCCAGCCCAGCCCCCCTTGGGAGGTCGGAGCCATTTCTGCCCCCCAGCCCTCTCTCCCTGCCTGCTTCCAGCACTCTCCCTTCAGCGACCCCTCCCACAGCCTTTGTTCAGTTTCCTGGGCTAAGGAGTCGCCTCCCCTTCAACCCCTTCCTGGGTTCTCATGTTACACACTCAGGTATGCGCCCTCGGGCGCCCTCGGGCAGATCCCATCCTGCAATGCAGACTATCCCAGAACACTCCCCTGTCAGCATTCACAGACCACCGTGAGAACAGGCCCAGTTCGTCACACTTATTAAAGGCTTTGTTGCTTTCTGTGTAAAGCAGAAAGATTATACGTTGCTGGCTTCCTTTACTGTGTTAGGCAAGTTCAGAATTGCAAATAATTTGATACCTATTTTTGGAATAATGATGCACAACCACTGAGAAGTTAAATCAGGAATATGTTCATTAACAACTGAAGATGTGATTCAAACTGAAATAAGTTTGTGTTTACAGTTTGGCTAATATAAACATGCAAATAACCAGACAATACAAATACTCAATGCTTGAATTTCAACTAAGGGTGTTATCCTTGCTCCTTTTCCTACTGCCTCTCCCACCACTTACAGATTAGAGGGGTAGAAAGCAGGGTTTGCTTTACTTTGTACATGTACATTATACATAGCCTTGTCTAAAAGGATGCTGAACCTTATCTCTTAATTTAAATGTTTTTACATATATATGTAATTAGATGTCTTATGGATCCCTACACCTTTAATATAATTCTGCCAGATGCAGGTTAGAAGCAATTTGTTTAGCCTACTTCCACTGTTCTCCCAGACACAGAGCTAAAAGCACTTCCCCTTCGGTTTTTCAGCAACATGTTATTTTAGAAATTACAAATTAAAAGCACAGAAACCGTTGGCCTGGCAGATTACAGGATATAAGATCCAACATGCATGATTACGGTCTCTAAGACCTGTGGAGAAAAGGAAGCTTTCGGCATTTTCTGGTAAGTGAAGGGTTTTTCCCTTTGTTCCTTTGATACTTTTTATTCAACTATTCCTTTATATTACTATTTAATTTAGTCTCCTGGATTTTTAACACACTTCTTTGGTGGAAGTTGGACTTATATTTACCATTGCACTTAGACAGTCTCATTGCTCCTCATTTCCCACTTGAGTAATTATCCCTTGACAAGCACTAAGGGTCTGTGACATTTTTAACATAGCTTCCTGTACTCTCCCTGACTATTACATTAATTATATCACATATTAAACATTACATTAAGCATATGATCAAACCCCACAAGCTAGGGTGATTAAAAATAGCCGGGCTATGTTCCCTTCCACAATGGCTCCAAGATCCCTCTTGAGTGGTAACAGCTAATTTAATTCCCATCATTTTATATGTATAGTTGGGATTATGTTTTCCAATGTGCATTACTTTGCATTTATCAACATTGAATTTCATCTGCCAGTTTGTTGCCCAGTCACCCACTTTTGTGAGATCCCTTTGTAGCTCTTTGTAGTCTGCTTGGGACTTAACTATCTTGAGTAGTTTTGTATCATCTGCAAATGTTTCCACCTCACTGCTTACCCCTTTTTCCAGATCATTTATTAATATGTTGAATAGTACTGGTCCCAGTACGGACCCCTGGGAGACACAACTATTTACCTTTCTCCATTCTGATAACTGACCATTTATTACTACCCTTTGTTTCCTATTTTTTATTCAATTGCCAGTCCATGAGAGGACCTTCCCTCTTATCCCATGACAACTTACTTTACTAAGAACCTTTGGTGAGGGACCTTATCAAAGGCTTTCTGAAAATCTAAGTACACTATATCCATTGGATCCCCCTTGTCCATTTGCTTATTGATCCCCTCAAAGAATTCTAGTAGATTGACGAGGCATGATTTCCCTTTACAAAAACCACGTTGACTCTTCCCCAACAAATTCTGTTCATTTATGTGTCTGAGAATTTTGTTCTTTACTATAGTTTTAACCAGTTTGCTCAGTACTGAAGTCAGGCTTACTGGCTCGTAATTGCCTGGATTACCTCTGGAGCCCTTTTTAAAAATTGGTGTCACATTAGCTATCCTCTAGTCATTTGGTACAGAAGCTGATTTAAATGAGAGGTTACATACCACAATTCATAGTTCTGCAATTTCACATTTGAGTTCCTTCAGAACTCTTGGGTGAATACCATCTGGTCCTGGTGTTTAATTTATCAATTTGTTCCAAAACCTCCTCTAATGAAATCTCAATCTGGGACAGTTCCTCAGATTTGTCACCTAAAAAGAATGGCTTGGGTTTTGGAATCTCTCTCACAGCCGTGAAGTCCGAACCCAATAATTCATTTAGTTTCTCCACACCCTTATTGTCCTTGAGTGCTCCTTTAGCATTTTGATCGTCCAGTGGACGCACTGATTGTTTAGCAGGCTTCCTGCTTCTGATGTACTTTAAAATTTCTTGCTATTAATTTTTAAGTCTTTAGCTAGCTGTTCTTCAAATTCTTTTTTGGCCTTCCTAATTATATTTTTACACTTCATTTGCCAGAGTTTATGCTCCTTTCTGTTTTCATCACTAGGATTTACCTTCCACTTTTTAAAAGAAGCCTTTTTGCCTCTCACTCTTCTTTTACTTTGTTGTTTAGCCATGGTAGCACTTTTTTCATAGAATCATAGAATATCAGAGTTGGAAGGGACCTCAAGAGGTCATCTAGTCCAACCCCCTGCTCAAAGCAGGACCAATTCCCAGCTAAATCATCCCAGCCAGGGCTTTGTCAAGCCGGGCCTTAAAAACCTCCAAGGAAGGAGACTCCACCACCTCCCTAGGTAACGCATTCCAGTGTTTCACCACCCTCCTAGTGAAATAGTTTTTCCTGATATCCAACCTGGACCTCCCCCACCGCAACTTGAGACCATTGCTCCTTGTTCTGTCATCTGCCACCACTGAGAACAGCCGAGCTCCATCCTCTTTGGAACCCCCCTTCAGGTAGTTGAAGGCTGCTATCAAATCCCCCCTCATTCTTCTCTTCTGGAGACTAAACAATCCCAGTTCTCTCAGCCTCTCCTCATAAGTCATGTGCTCCAGACCCCTAATCATTTTTGTTGCCCTCCGCTGGACTCTTTCCAATTTTTCCACATCCTTCTTGTAGTGTGGGGCCCAAAACTGGACACAGTATTCCAGATGAGTCCTCACCAATGTCGAATAAAGGGGAACGATCACGTTCCTCGATCTGCTGGCAATGCCCCTACTTATACAGCCCAAAATGCCGTTAGCCTTCTTGGCAACAAGAGCACACTGTTGACTCATATCCAGCTTCTCGTCCACTGTGACCCCTAGGTCCTTTTCAGCAGAACTGCTACCTAGCCATTCGGTCCCTAGTCTGTAGCAGTGCATGGGATTCTTCCGTCCTAAGTGCAGGACTCTGCACTTGTCCTTGTTGAACCTCATCAGGTTTTTTTCTGCCCAATCCTCTAATTTGTCTAGGTCCCTCTGTATCCGATCCCTACCCTCTAGTGTATCTACCACGCCTCCTAGTTTAGTGTCATCTGCAAACTTGCTGAGAGTGCAGTCCACACCATCCTCCAGATCATTAATAAAGATATTAAACAAAACCGGCCCCAGGACCGACCCTTGGGGCACTCCACTTGAAACCGTCTGCCAACTAGACATGGAGCCATTGATCACTACCCGTTGAGCCCGACGATCTAGCCAGCTTTCTATCCACCTTACAGTCCATTCATCCAGCCCATACTTCTTTAACTTGGTGGCAAGAATACTGTGGGAGACAGTATCAAAAGCTTTGCTAAAGTCAAGAAATAACACATCCACTGCTTTCCCCTCATCCACAGAGCCAGTTATCTCATCATAGAAGGCAATTAGGTTAGTCAGGCACGACTTCCCCTTCGTGAATCCATGCTGACTGTTCCTGATCACTTTCCTCTCCTCTAAATGTTTCATAATTGATTCCTTGAGGACCTGCTCCATAATTTTTCCAGGGACTGAGGTGAGGCTGACTGGCCTGTAGTTCCCCGGATCCTCCTTCTTCCCTTTTTTAAAGATGGGCACTACATTAGCCTTTTTCCAGTCATCTGGGACCTCCCCCGATCGCCATGAGTTTTCAAAAATAATGGCTAATGGCTCTGCAATCTCACCCGCCAACTCCTTTAGCACCCTCGGATGCAGCGCATCCGGCCCCATGGACTTGTGCACGTCCAGTTTTTCTAAATAGTCCCGATCCACTTCTTTCTCCACAGAAGGCTGGTCACCTTCTCCCCATGCTGTACTGCCCAGTGCAGCAATCTGGGAGCTGACCTTGTGCGTGAAGACAGAGGCAAAAAAATCATTGAGTACATTAGCTTTTTCCACATCCTCGGTCACTAGGTTGCCTCCCTCATTCAGTAAGGGGCCCACACTTTCCTTGATTTTCTTCTTGTTGCTAACATACCTGAAGAAACCCTTCTTGTTACTCTTAACATCTCTTGCTAACTGCAACTCCAAGTGTGATTTTGGTTCTCTTACTATGTTTTTTAATTTGGGGTATACATTTAAGTTGAGCCTTTATTATGGTGTGTTTAAAAAGTTTCCATGCAGCTTGCAGGGATTTCACTTTTGGCACTGTACCTTTTAATTTCTGTTTAAGTAACTTCCTCATTTTTGTGTAGTTCCCCTTTCTGAAATTAAATGCTATCACGTTGGGCTGCTGTGGTGTTTTGCCCACCACAGGGATGTTAAATTTATTTATATTATGGTCACTATTATATTCACCTCTTGGATCAGATTCTGTTGTCTACTTAAGACTAAATCAAGAATTCCCTCTCCTCTTGTGGGTTCCAGGATTAGCTGCTTGATGAAGAAGTCATTTAAGGTGTCAATCATAGAATCATAGAAGATAAGAGTTGGAAGAGACCTCAGGAGGTCATCTAGTCCAACCCCCTGCTCAAAGCAGGACCAACCCCAACCAAATCATCCCAGCCAGGGCTTTGTCAAGCTGGACCATAAAAACCTCTAAGGATGGAGATTCCACCACCTCCTGAGGTAACCCATTCCAGTGCTTCACCACCCTCCCAGTGAAATAGTTTTTCCTAAAATCCACCCCAGACCTCTTCCACTGCAACTTGAGACCATTGCTCCTTATTCTGTCATCTGCCACCACTGAGAACAGCCAAGCTCCATCCTCTTTGGAACCCCCTTTCAGGTAGTTGAAGGCTGCTATCAAATCCCCCCTCACTCTTCTCTTCTGCAGACTAAATAAGCCCAGTTCCCTCAGTCACTTCTCAGAAGACATGCGCCCCAGCTCCCTAATCATTTTCATTGCCCTCCACTGGACTCTCTCCAATTTGTCCACATCCTTTCTGTAGTGGGAGGCCCAAAACTGCATGCAATACTCCAGATGTGGCCTCACCAGTGTCAAATAGGGAATAATCACTTCCCTCGATCTGCTGGCAATGCTCCTACTAATGCAGCCCAATATGCCATTGGCCTTCTTGTCAACAAGGACACACTTTTGACTCATATCCAACTTCTTGTCCACTGTATTCCCCAGGTCCTTTTCTGCAGAACTGCCACTTAGCCAGTTGGTCCCCAGCCTGTAGAAGTGCATGGGATTCTTCTGTCCTAAGTGCAGGACTCTGCACTTGTCCTTGTTGAACCTCATCAGATTTCTATTGGCCCAATCCTCCAATTTGTCTAGGTCACTCTGGACTTATTCTTATGTCAGGGCCGTCCTTAGCCATAGGCAGAACAGGCAACCGCCTAGGGCACCACGCTACCTGGGGGCACCGCTCTGCCCGGAGCCCAGACAGACAGGAAGCAGTGGAGCATTTAACAGCAGGGCTGCTGGGTCCTAGAGATAGCCGAATGCAGCACAGTCTGAGGGAGGGGATTGGCTGCTGGGGTCTGTGGGAAGGGAAGGGGAGGGGTGAGGGAAGGAACTCACCTGTGAGTGTGACTCTTTCCCCCGGCATGAGGTGAGGCAGGCTCGGCAGCTCTGGCACCAGTATCCTTTGTTGTCCCCAGGGGCCGGCTCCAGGTTTTCTGCCACCCCAAGCGGAAAAAAAAAAAATAGCCACGGCAGCACGATTGCGCCATTCCACTCTTCGGTGGCAATTGGGTGGCAGGTCCTTCGCTCCGAGAGGGACTGAGGGACCCGCCACCGAATTAGTGCGCTGCAGACCCAGACGTGCTGCCCCAATAGCGGCTGGAGTGCCGCCCTTTGGTATTGGCAGCCTCAAGAACCTGCTTCTTTAGCTGGTGCCTGGAGCCGGCCCTGTTTCCCACTTATTCTGTAGCTACATCTGTCATGCTTCCCCACTCCTTCACAATTCTGCAGTGCAATTTCCTTTGTTCCCCTTGCTTTTATCCATAATGGCTGTTCAGTAAAACCACTTTTCCCTGGCTGATGGAATTGATCTGCAAAGGGATTTATTAAATGCAGCATTTGTCAGAGCTGTTTTTTAAAAGATATTTAAACCAACTTGCTTTACTCAAAGGGAATATTTGTGCTTAGGCTTGTGCATCTAGTGTGCCTTCTTGGTGGCTAGTAAGAGGTAATAAGATCACAATTATTCCTTTGAGGTCATGGATTAGTCCAGGAAAGGAGAGACGAATTAGGTGGCCCATGCTAGGAGATTCCCTATGCATCTACCAGAGGGGTGGGAGGAGAAGAGATGGAGGGCAGGGAATAAGTCAGTTCAGCCTGCTTATGGAGCTACAGCAATAACTGCAGTTGTGTATCCAGTTGTGTATCTCCACTCTATCACTGAATTGTTTTCTTCCTAACCAGGAGTCAGATTCTATTCTATTCATGTTCTTAAAACAATGCCCATCCCTGACTTACGTGAGCCCTGGGGCCTTGACAATTTGTCCCTTATATGGACTAACCTCATTCCTTGGATTTAAGCAAGTTATGTTAAATGATCACATTAATTTACATTTTGATAAAACAGCCAAAGTTTTATGGATGGGGTAAAACATAGGAGTACTGTTAACTTTCTGTAGCACTTTATGCTCTAAAAGAAGTTGGTGCCTAACTTGCCTTAGGCTACCACTTTTTCACAGAGGCTTACAAACATGCTTTATTTGGTTATGTTGACTGAACTGTAAAACCCAGCTCAGCCCTTTGGCCCCCACACCAGTCAGCTGACTCCTGGGACAAGGGACCAGGCTGGATCAGAGGTGCTGGAACAATTTTTATAGTGGGGTGCTGAGAGTCAGTGAACCAATCTGTAAACATAGGATGGAAACCACTTCAAGCCAGGGGTGCGCATTTCAGCACCATGGGCTGGAATGCTGGTGGTGGAGGGTCTGGCTGAAGTCAGGGGACAAAGAGACTTGGCTGGGGCGGCGCATGACTACCATGATGGGGTGAGAGGCTGAAGATCCTCACAGGAGTGAGAGAAGATAGGAGCCCAAATGATTGGACAACAGTATACGATTCACATAAAATAAAATAAAAAATAGAAAAAATAATACATTTATAAAAAGTGCAAAATAAATTTAAAATAGTAATAATGCATAAAATACAAAAATATTAACAGACTTTAAAAAAGTAAAATAATAAAAACTGAAAAATAAAAGAATTGTAAAATACATAAAAAACCATAAAAGGGGAAATAAAATTAAAAGAAACTTAATATATATATATAAACAATAAAATAAAAAAGGAAATACAAGTAAAATATATTAAAAAGGTAAAAATATAACTATTAAGAAAAAACACACACACAAAAAGAAAGAAAAAAGAAGTACAATTGTAAAACCGAGGGCGAGAGTCCATGGGGCTTGTGCTCCTATATCATAGGTGAGGAGCTCTGATGTGTACCCCCGTGTCCTCCTCTCTGTCCCCCGTGTGGACAGGGCTAGATAGCAGTCTCACTCCGGCCATGCGGCCACCCCAGCCTGGGAGTGAGGGGCGGCTTCCGGACCCACAGACAAAGCCCGGGGGGAACCACTCCCATTTATACTTGCTGGACACAAGGCTCTTGCTCATGTTGTACAGGAGGCTAAGTGACCCCCCTGTTATACACTGAGCAATGAGGGCTCCCTCCGTGTGGGGCAGAGGCGAGACCCTGCGCTCCAGGGACGAGGTAGCTGGTGGACAGACCCCACCGGAGCGGGGAATGTCGGCAGGCGCCACTCTGCCTTGGACGGAGTCATCTCCACTTGAGCAAGCAAGACTCCCCGCAACCGCCAGGCACCTCTTCCATCAGTGGACGGTGACCCTGACTCCGGGAGAGACCCTAGGGAGAGCGAGAGAGAGAGGGGGTGTCCCTCGGCTGGGCCCCCTGGGGCGAGATTCAGCCCAGCCGCAGCGGGGTACACAAGGTACTAGGTGGAGAGGGGAAGGAGAGAGAGAGCCAGGCTGGAGGCCTCCGGGCTCTGCTCCCCACTCTGCACCAGCCTGAGTGGGGGGCCTCAGGGCTTTTCCCAGTGTGTACCCAGCTCACCCAACCTTGTGTCATGGGACTGGGCCAAGCCTTCGGAATGAGGGGAGAGAAAAGGGCAACGCTGCCTCTGCCCAGGCTGTGCAGGGAATCAACCCGCCCTTCTGGAACTACCTGTGGGGACCCAGCTGGGATTGTAGCTCATTGAGACTTCCAGAGCCTGGCCCCATTGCGGTCACTCCATGAGGTAGAACAGAAACACCTGCCTTTAAAATTCAACTGTATCTAGGGTGACCCCACCTGTATTTCAAGTTCCGTAATAGAGGACACTGCTGCGGGGGGAGGGGGTGAGCTCGAGGGGGTATTTTGGGGTGCTGGAGGGGTGTGTGTATACTGGGAGATGGTATTTGGGAGGTGCTGGACAGAGTATTTGGGGTGTGTAAGAGCAGGGGTGCCTCTCGGGACCGGGGGACCTCCCGCAGGCCCTCAGGGCGACCGGCAGACAGCACCCCAGGCAGGCGCTTGCTGCGCTGGTGCCTGGAGCCGCCCCTGGTTGTCCCCCATAACGTCCATTCTTCTCCCCCCCACACCCCACGGAGCACTCCCCTTTTCTCCCCCCCCAAGGAGCACCTAGGGTGACCAGACATCCCGATTTTATCAGGATTGTCCCAATATTTCCTTGTTTGTCCCGCGTCCCGACCGACATGCGGTCGGGACACTGGACAAACAAGGAAATGCCCCAGAGCCTGGAGCCCAGAAGTGCTCGCACCCCCCCCGCCCCGACTCCACCCCCTCCTCCCCCGATTGGCTCCCTCCCCGAATCCCCGCCTCTTCCCCGGGCTCACCATTCCCCCTCCCTCCGCAAGCGCTGGAGGGAGGCCCGGGAGACTCAGGGGAAGTGCGGGGCCGCGGTGAGGGAGAGTCCGGCCTGGTCCCCAGCAGGCAGGACTCAGTTGGGTGGTAGGGCGAGGAGGGGGCAGCCCATGGGGCCAGGCGGCGGCTGTTGTTGTCCCCCCCGGGCAGCGGGACTCGGGAGCAGCCACTGCTGCAGCTCCCACTGCCGCGGGGGAGGAAGCGGCCATGGCGCTCCGCAGCTGCGGCGCCTCCGAACCCCCCGAGCTGGGGCCTGCTGCGGGAACCCAGCAGCGCGCACGCTGGGCCCAGCCCCTGGCCAGTCGCGTCTGGGCTGCTGCCCAGCTGGTGCTATCACGCAGCGGCCCCGGGGTGGAGGCATCGGCAGCCCAGCCCCATTCGTTCCCCTGCGGGACCCGAGCGGGACAGGGGGGCTGGGGCCTGCTGCCCCCACTCCGGGGCCGCCGCGGGATAGCACCAGCTGGGCAGCAGCCCAGACGCGACTGGCCAGGGGCTGGGCCCAGCGTGCGCGCTGCTGGGTCCCCGCAGCAGGCCCCGGCTCGGGGGGTTCGGGGGCACCAGAGCTGCAGCCGCCGAGTGCCATGGCCGCTTCCTCCCCCCGCGGCAGTGGGAGCTACAGCAGCCGCTGCTCCCGAGTCCTGCTGCCCGGGGGGGAGAACAGCCACCGCCTGGCCCCGCGGGCCGCCCCCCTCCTCGCCCTACCACCCAACTGAGTCCTGCCTGCTCGGGACCAGGCCGGACTCTTACTCACCCCAGCCCCGCGCTTCCCCTGAGTCTCCCGGGCCTCCCTCCAGCGCTTGCGGAGGAAGGGTTTTTTTTTTTTGGCCCCGCCCCCCACGTCACCCCCCCTCTTCCCCCGCGTCCCGATATTTGTCTTGGGTTCTGGTCACCCTAGGAGCACCCTTCTCTCTCTCCTCCCCTCCGGCAGGGCTGGGTTGGTTGAGGTGTTGGGGGGGAGGGGGAGGCTAGCTGGCTGCCTGCTGAGGAATGAAAGTGAAAGTAACTCACTTCCTCGGCAGCCAGCCAGGATTGGAATGGTCACGCGTGGCTGGGCTGGGGAGAGCCAGATAGCATGTGTGAAAAATCAGGACGGGGGGTTGGGATAGGGTGAGAAGATGTCCCACTTTTATAGGGACAGTCCCAATTTTTGGGTCTTTTTCTTATATAGGCTCCTATTACCCCCCCCCCACCCCTGTCCTGATTTTTCACACTTGCTGTCTGGTCACCCTAGGTGTGGGTAATTGGTGCCTATATAAGACAAAGCCCCAAATATCGGGACTGGCCCTATAAAATCAGGAGATCTGGTCACCCTAGCTGGGGAGCGCGTCTCTCCCCCGGGCTGGCAGCGATCCATCTCATCCGGGGGGAGCTGCGCAGGGCAGGATGAGCTGCTGTGGCTCCATGGGTGCCCCGTCCCTGAGATCAGATGCTGGGCTAACTTCACCATGGTCCGTGGGGCTGGCGGTGGTGCCCATTGGCGTGTGATCGGACCTGAGGGTTTGCTGCTGCTGTTGCCACTCTGCACCCCAAGAGGTGGATTTGGGGGTCCTGCAGTTTTCCACCGATCTCCTCCTCTACTGCAGCTGTTGGACCAGCAGGCTGGGGGGTGAGCCAAGCATGAAAGCAGTACTGTGTTGCCATTTAGATTGTCATTTAACAACTTTGTTTGCCAAAAATGCTTGCTAACAATCCCTGAATTCAATTTCAATATATTTTTTTAAATCAATATCTTAGCCAAAAACAGAAAATTAAGTTGTTGACAATTATTTGTGACAAGTTTGGTTTGGGGCAGGGCGTGGGCCAGTTTTCATCAGAGAAACAAAAAACATTGACCGACTTTCCTATAGCCTGTTACTGCTAAATAGAGCCTCCGACAACTGTAATATCTCATCCCCTTACTAGTGTACAGAGCAGGGATCGGCAACCTACTGCACACGTGCCAAAGGTGGCACACAAGCTGGTTTTTGATGGCACGCCGCAGCGGGCTGAGCGGCTCAGCCCACCGCCGCTCTGGGGTTCCGGCTGCTGCCCCATTGCCAGCCGGGGTCCCAGCCGCCGGCCCCACTCAGCGCCTGCTGCTGGCCTGGGAACCCCCAAGGAACCCCAGGCTGGTAACGGGCTGAGCAGGCCGGCGGCTGAGACCCCGTCTGAGCCACTCAACCCGCTGCCGGCCTGGGGTTCCATTCACTCAGCCGGCAGCGGACTGAGCGGGGCCGGTGGGTGGCTGAGCGGGGCCGGCGGCAGGCTGAGCGGGGCCGGCGGCAGGCTGAGCGGGGCCGGCAGCTGGGACCCCGACTGGCAAGGGGCCGGCAGCCGGAACCCCAGAGCAGCAGCAGGCTGAGTGCTGCCGGCACCCCAGACTGGCAACGGACTGAGCCACTCAGCCCCCCGCCGGTCCCGCTCAGCCCACCAGCGGCCCGCTCAGCCTGCTGCCGGCTGAGTGAATGGAATCCCAGACCGGCAGTGGGTTGAGTAGGGCCAGTAGCTGGACCCCAGACCGGCAGTGGGCTGAGCGGGGCTGGTGTCTGGAACCCCAGACAAGGATCCCAGGCAAGGATCACACTAAATTGATAAGATCTGCATTTTAATTTGATTTTGAATGGAGCTTCTTAAATATTTTAAAAACCTTATTTACTTTAAATACAACAATAGTTTATTTATATAATATAGACATAGAGAGAGACCTTCCACAAATGTTAAAATGTATTACTGGCATGGGAAACCTTAAATGACAGTGAACTTGGCACACCACTTCTGAAAGGTTGCCGATCCCTGGTATAGTGTGACCATATGTTGTACTAAGATTCTCTTGCTTTTTTTCCCAGTGAGTCAGTATAGCTTTTGCCAGCCCAGAGGTTGGGCAGCCAATGTCTTACATTTTCACAATGTTTTGTCCAACTTTCATAAAGTAAATACATGGTTAATAGGAGTTAAAAAGGCCAGGGACACTTCCTTGTGACGAATCTGTGTAGCAGATCATGCTAGAGCTGTGAAAATGTCCGTTTTTTATGGAACTTTAGAGGCAGTGATTTATCATGTATTTCTGGCAGTGCCCAAAATGTGCTGCTATTGCTAATGTCTTTCCAAACAAAAATGAGGCACAATAGGACTTCTGTAACATTTCTGTGCTACCTTAATCTAGATGAGATGATTCTGTGCTGACTTCATTTTGGTCACTTTGTGCTTTACCTAGGAGTAAAACTAGGGGTTATATTTCCCCACTGCTTGGAAACCCAGCTTATTAAACTGGATAATGCCATTGATCTATTTACAGTAGAAGGTTGATATAGAGTTGTAACTAACATTAAGACTGATGCCCACTCTACATTTAAAACTAAAAAGTGGCTTTGTAAAAATGACCTGGGTTTCCAACTCTATTGTGTCTCAGTCAGGGCGGAGCGCCTTGTGAGGTGTCTTCACACTAGCTCAAGGTCACAGCGCAAGAACCTAGAGAGCCTCCTGAAGCACGGTGATAGTTTTGATTTAAATGGACTTGAACTGTACGAAGAATTGAGGACACTGTCATCGGTGTTGCCACATGCAAAATCAGTGATGGACATTGTACAGTTGATTCATACCAGCAAACTTGTTGACATATATCCTAATGTGTACGTTGCCACTCGTATTCTACCGACAATTCCTGTACCAGTCGCATCAGGAGAACGGAGTTTCTCAAAACTAAAGCTCATTAAAAACTATCTCCGTTCTACAATGAGTCAGGAACACTTGACTGGTCTTGCTATTCCTGCAATCGAACAAGACATCACTTTGTCTTTGTCATACAATGACATTATTACTGCTTTTGCAGCCAAAAAAAGCCAGAAAGATCGCTTTTAATTCAAAACAACTCCTTGTTTCAATACCTCTTCATATCAATTTCCAATAAAATGTTGACAAATTAAAACAATTATATTATTTGCATCGTTCTGTCAAATCAGAATTTTTTCTATAGCGCTACTTCTTTAGTGCTAGTCCATCAGCATTACAGTGTGCTTAATTAAGTTAAACTGGGTTTAATCACATGCATGTGGCAAGTTTTCCAATCCTGTAAGCTTATGTTTGTGTTGTTAAGAGCAAGTCAGGCACAGGGGCACCAGTTTAATAATCCCGCCTAGGGCACCATAAATCCTAAGGACGGCCCTATGTAGCTCTCCCTCCAGCTTAGTGTCATCCGCGAACTTGCTGAGGGTGCAATCCATCTGTGACTTTGCACTCTATATGATTTTATGAAAATATGCTAATGTAACTGGAATATGCTTTATGCAAAAGGTTTTTTGTAAGGTATCATTACAAAGCTTATAATTTACTAAATGTAATTATTCTTTTTGTATAAATGTACCACCCTTGTATCTAAAACTAGAAATATAAAATGTAACTTTGAGGGCCTATTGTAATTATGCAAAGTGTGGGCCATGAATGGTGATTTGGAATCTTGATGACTTCCATTAACCAGGACAATTGACTGCAGATGGCTTTGTTTTACCTGTAAGCTTTTCTGTATACATGTGTGCTGGCAAGTGGGTAATGAAGTCTTACAGTGACATGTGATCATGTCACCTGAACTGAAATTCATCTTTAACCTGGTGTCTTTCCATTGAGAAGGAAGGGGTGGGAACCCAGAGAGGGACAAAGAATTCGCACCTTATGCAAAAGATATATAAATGTGTGGAACAGAACAAAAGAGGGCAGCCATTATGAGGAATTCCCTAGCTATCACCTGAGCTGGAACAAGGACTGTACCAGGGGGAAGGACTGTGCCTAGACTAGGAAGGTGTCCAGTCTGTGAAAGAAACGTATTAAAACATCTCTTAGGGTGAGATTTTATCTGTACTTAATTGTATTACTGTATTAGGCTTAGATTTGTGTGTTTTATTTTATTTTACTTGGTAATTCACTTTATTCTGTCTGTTACTACTTGAAACCTCTTAAATCCTACTTTTTGTATTTAATAAAATTACTTTTTACTTATTAATTAACCCAGACTATGTATTAATACTTGGGGGGGGGGCAAACAGCTGTACATACCTCTCTATCAGTGTTATAGAGGGTGAACAATTTATGAGTTTACCCTGTATAAGCTTTATACAGGGTAAAACAGATTTATTTGGGTTTAGACCCCATTGGGAGTTGGGCATCTGAGTCTTAAAATCAAGAACACTTCTGAAAACTGCTTTCAGTTAAGTCTGCAGCTGTGGGGCAAGTAATTCAGAGTCTGGGTCTGTGTTGGAGCAGATGGGCGTGTCTGGCTCAGCAAGACAGGGTGCTGGGGTCCCGAGCTGGCAGGGAAAGCAGGGGCAAAAGTAGTCTTGGCAGATCACTTTGCAGCTCCCAAGGGGGTTTCTGTAATTCAACCCGTCACACCAGCCCATCATCTAGATCATTAATGAAGATGTTGAACAAAACAAGCCGCTTGATACTGGCTGCCAACTAGACATCGAGCCATTGATCACTATCCGATGAGCCTGACAATCTAGACAGCTTTCTATCCATCTTATAGTCCATTCATCCAATACATACTTCTTTAACTTGTTGGCAAGAATACTGTGGGAGACTGTATCAAAAGCTTTGCTAAAGTCAAGGTATATCATGTCCACCGCTTTCCCCACATCCACAGAGACAGTTATCTCATCATAGAAGGCAATCAGGTTGGTCAGGCATGACTTGCCCTTGGTGAATCCATGTTGACTGTTCCTGATCACCTTCCTCTCCTCCAAGTGCTTCAAAATGGATTCCTTGAGGACCTGCTCCATGATTTTTCTGGGGACTGAGGTGAGGCTGACCAGTCTGTAGTTCCCCGGATTCTCCTTCTTCCCTTTTTCAATTATGGGCACTATATTTTCCTTTTTCCAATCAAGAAACTTTATCTCTGCATCCCGTCCTGAGGTGACATGTACCCAGTCAATATAGGGATATTTGAAATCCCCCATTATTATTGAGTTTTAAAATTTTATAGCCTCTCTAATGTCCCTGAGCATTTCTCAGTCACTAGCTCCATCTTGGTCAGGTGATCGGTAGTATATCCTCTGACAGGGTCAGGCCAGATAGCTACAGGAGAGTGATAGAAGGTAGATATATTAGCCCCTGATTAAGCAGCTCCCTTTTCCCTGAGTAAGATAATGGGCTGTTCCAGAACAATCAGGAAGTTGCTGGAACCAATTAAGGCAGGCTAATTAGGACACCTGGAGCCAATTAAGAAACTACTAGACTCAATTAGGACAGGCAGGCTAATCAGGGCACCTGGTTTTAAAAGGACCTCACTTCAGTTAGTGAGGTGCATATGAGGAACTGGGAGCACGAGGTGCACAAAAAGCTGAGAGTGAGTAGGCGTACTGCTGGAGGACTGAGAAGTACAAGTGTTATCAGACATCAGGAGGAAGGTCCTGTGGTGAGGGCAAAGAAGGTATTGGGAAGAGGCCATGGGGAAGTAGCCCAGGAAGTTGTAGCTGTCACACAGCTGTTACAGGAGACACTATAGACAGCTGCAATCCACAGGGCCCTGTGCTGGAACCTGGAGTAGAGGGCGGGCCCGGGTTCCCCCCATCCCCTCTACTCCCTATTTGATTTAAGAGGAAGTGATCTGGTCTGTGGGTCCCACCAGTGGGGAAGGTCTCTGGCCTGTCCCTCGACCCATTAGGTGGGGGACAGCAGAGACTGCGGAGATTGTTCTTCTCCTTTTCCCCATGCTGGCCAGTGATGAGGTTTGCCAGGTCAATGGCAGGTTTGTGCCACTAACAAAAGGAGCCAAACTGAGGACTGCCATGAACCTCTGAAGTGAGCAAATCAGCCAGAGAGCGCAGAACCCACCAAGGCAGAGGAGGAATTTTATCACAACCCCTACTGCTATATTCCTATTATTCAAGCATGCAATTACTATCCATAGAGATTATATGGTACAGTTTGGTTCCTTTAAGATTATTACTTCATTTGGTTCTACGCTTTCTTTCACATGTACTGCCACTCCCCCACCAGCATGACCTGTTCTGTCCTTCCGATATATTTTGTACCCTGGTATTACTGTGTCCCATTGATTATCCTCATTCCACTAAGTTTCTGTGATGCCTATGATATCAATATCCTGATTTAATACGAGGCACTCTAGTTCACCCATCTTATTATTTAGACTTCTAGCATTTGTATATAAGCACTTTAAGAACTTGTCACTTTTTAGCTGTCTGCCATTACATGCTGTAATTGAATGGGATTCTTTTTCATTTGAGTATCAAAGGGGTAGCCATGTTAGTCTGGATCTGTAAAATCAGCAAAGAGTCCTGTGGCACCTTATAGACTAACAGACGTATAGGAGCATGAGCTTTCGTGGGTGAATACCCACTTCTTTGGATGCATCCGAAGAAGTGGGTATTCACCCACGAAAGCTCGTGCTCCTATACGTCTGTTAGTCTATAAGGTGCCACAGGACTCTTTGCTGCTTTTTCATTTGACTGTTTCTCATCAGATACTACCCATATTTTGTAAAAAGCAACAGAGGGTCTTGTGGCACCTTTAAGACTAACAGAAGGATTGGGAGCATAAGCTTTCGTGGGTAAGAACCGAACCTCACTTCTTCATATGCAAGACATATTGCATCTGAAGAAGTGAGGTTCTTACCCACGAAAGCTTATGCTCCCAATGCTTCTGTTAGTCTTAAAGGTGCCACAAGACCCTCTGTTGCTTTTTACAGATTCAGATTAACACGGCTTCCCCTCTGATACTTGTACCCATATTTTATTATCTTCCATCCTCTCCTCCTTACTAGGACATATAGAGTCTCCATTAATAGATCCTTCCCTAAGGGATGTCTCTGTCCGAACCATGTGCTCCTCCGCACCTGTCGGCTTTCCCCAGCCCTTAGTTTAAAAACTGTTCAACGACCTTTTTAATTTTAAGTGCCAGCAATCTGGTTCCATTTTGGTTTAGATGGAGCCCATCCTTCCTGTATAGGCTCCCCCTTTCCCAAAAGTTTCCCCAGTTCCTAATAAATCTAATCCCCTCCTCCCTACACCATTGTCTCATCTGTGCATTGAGACCCTGCAGTTCTGCCTGCCTAACTGGCCCTGCACATGGATGCTACCAGAGAATGCTACCATGGAAGTCCTGGACTTCAATCTCTTGCCTAGCAGTCTATATTTGACCTCCAGGACCTCTCTCCTATCCTTCCCTATGTCATTGGTACCTACATGTACCATGACCACCGGCTCCTCCCCAGCACTACACATAAGTCTATCTTGATGTCTCCACATCTAGATCCGCAACCTTTACACCAGGCAGGCAAGTCACCATGTGGTTCTCCCTGTCATTGCAAATCCAGCTATCTATGTTTCTAATGATAAAATTACCACTACTAATACCTGTCTCTTCCTAATAACTGCAGTTCCCTCCCCCAGATAACACGACATCATCTGGAATCATAAAATCATAGAATATCAGGGTTGGAAAGGACCACAGGAGATCATCTATTCCAATCTCCTGCTCAAAGCAGGACCAATCCTCCACTAAGTCATCCCAGCCAGGGTTTTGTCAAGACTGATCTCTGGCTGAAGGGGGGAGACTTGTGGCCACGGTGGAGCAGCAGGGGATCTCAGGGCTCTGGCTGTGGGGGTGGGGTGGGCAGAAGGGGTTGAGCTGGGGGCTAGCTTCCCCTAAGGGGGGCTCCACCCGCCATCCATATTTATGACTGTTAGACCTCCATCTTGGGGTCAGATTGAACAAGAATTGGTATACTCTCTCTCCCTTTCAGGCACTGTAGAACTGAATTATTACAGATTTTTTTGGCTCCAGAGCTATCATAATCATGGCTGCGAGCAAACTTGGTCAAACCTGGCTAGAAAGCTCTGCTTCCGTGCATTCTTCCATGTAGAGGTGAATGATCCCATTGAGCAATCCCATCCTTAAAATTGGTGGTAAAACCTTGAGTGAAGGGATTGGATAGTGAGAGGAATTATCAGTGTGTTGCACGTAATTGAGAATGATATATTTAAACCATTTGTGGATCTTCAGCAACAGTTTGGCTTGCCCTGCTCTGGAGCATGGAAATATCTCCAATGAAAGCATTTACTTACAAATGTATTTGGACTGGATGCAGTGAGAGATCCAGGACTTCCAGAACTTTTATTATTTTGGAAGAAACGTCCTGGATTGACTTGGCCAGCAGTATCATCACTGGGTCTCAGAGCCAGGACTCTGCCTGAGTAGGAATTGCTATTTCAGCCCTGTAGCACAAGCTTCGTGAACCTGAGTCGGTTGACCTGGGCTCTGAGATTTGCTGCCGCAGGGCTTTTTGCAGTTTCGATGTACCCTCTGAGTGCTACAATACTAACATAGTAATAATTAATACACTTTCTTTTAGCACGAAGAGAGTAGTGGTGACTGTTTCCTTTCTATCAATGTATCAAGAAGGACCTCTGGCCCTAATTTCATCCTCTTCCGGCAGGCAGGGTCCAATCTGCTACAGGCTGAAAAAGCCTTGTTTCAGGATAGAAGGACTTCAGTAGGGCTACTCATGTGCTCAAAATTGAGCATGTGCTTAATTGCTTTGCTGGATCAGGGCCAGAACGCTCAGCAGCTTGCAGGACTGATCTTATAAACCAGGTAGCAAAAATCCTTTCTGTGCCTAAACGTGCATGGATCAATAAGTTTTGCCATTTACCAGACAGGGACATTTTGTGGTCTTTGAGATCAGTTTCTTTGAAAATGTTGGTAAGGGTGTTTGAAATGACAAAGTGGGAGAATGATTTTAAAACTCATTATGTGAGAAGAATCTAACAGGAATCTAATAGATCTAGCACATCACCAGCACTAAAGCTGATTGTGGATTACACAGACACACCTTAGACTTTTTCTGTTGGCTCGTTCTGTTATTCCCTCTTCTACAACATTCTTCTCCCACATTCCTAGGTAAGAGATGGTCTGACATATCAAAGCATGCTGCATGATGGCCTTCTTTTGTATCTCAGTGGTGAAGCATGCTTGGATTTTGAAGAAGAAGTGAACCTCATTTTCAGATGCTTCTCAGATATCTAGAGGGAGAGTAGTAATTCATGCAGTAAAATCAATGCTAGACTGAAGACCCAAGTGGGAATATACCTGCTGCTGACCAATCAGAATTTGGTTTGGGTTTTTTCTTCAGATCCACGAGAAGGAGGAGGAAGAGCTCAATGAGAAGAGTGAAAATGACTCTGGTATTAATGAGGAGCCTCTACTTACAGCAGATCAGGTACATGAACCTTCCTCAGTTTTTGCCCTGACCTTTCCTCTCTCTGAAAGGAGAGAAATTCTGACAAGAAATTTTCCTTGCACCAAATCTCACCCCTATCAAGGTCACCTTTGCTATGGTAAGAGACAGATCCTCCCTTATGCTAAGCACAACAGCCCCTTCCCTCACTAAGCAAGTTAGCCACAAAGAACCGCCCACAAAGCAATAGTGGGAAGTCAGCATACTAAGAAACCTAAGAATCACTAATGCCCTTCTCTTCTGAGTGAAAGGGGAGACTGTCCTAATATAAACCACCATTTAGCCTTTGGCTTTATAGGAAAATGCAATTATTTGTAAATAAACATCAAGAAATGTTTCTGTTCAAAGGAGGGAGGGGCAGTGCAATCAGCACTATTCTTTACTATGAAGTTAGACCTGAAGTCCTAACTTGAGCAGAGCTCCCATTAACTTCAAATAGGACTTAACTAGAAGTTCTGCCTGATTGGGGTCTCCAGGATGGAGCCCTTAATACAGTATACAGCTACATTTTTACTTGTATGGATGGCAATGAAGTTGAGTCTGTCAGCAAAATGGCAAAACTTAACCCAAGTAGAATATCTCTTTGTTGCACTCATGAATTTCTATCAATGATGCATTATAAAGCAACAATAGCAGGATCATGCTGCTGCTGCTCACTCAGTAATCAAAATGGCCTTTTCTGCAATTATCGTATTCAGCAGATCAGAAAGTACAGTAGTCTTGGTAAAGGGCTGAGGGAAGGGTGACTGTCTCTTTACTGTAAGATACTTGTGCTCTCCTTCACATCAGGGAAAGGCAAAAGTCCTCACTGTAAATGCTACCATGTAATTGAATAACAGTCCCATTACACAAGGATAGGCCCAGTCCCTCATCAATGTCTCGGTGTAATTCCTGGTGCCACAAGTTATGCATGCACATAAAGGAGTATGGGGGGGGGACATTGGAGTAGACAGCCCTTCTACCATGTGTATGGACTTGTGCACACTCAGCTAAAATTAACTGAACTGTAGAAGTTTGGTTTTGTGGCTAATGTGGACAAATACATTCTTCTTCCACCTGTCTACTCATTTTCTATAGGTTTGTTTAGAGAGGCAAGCTTTGTGTCTTGTAATGCCAGCAGAGGGAAGTAATAAGAGGACACTGTGGTCTCTATAGCAGCATTTTTATTTTATATATTAGTTGAAGTGCTTCATCCCCTGCCCTCAACCAGGTGTCATATGCTGAAAAAGCTTCGCATTACTCAAATATCCAGACTGTGCCCTTCCTTCTCCCTTTGAAGTTCATTCCCCAGTGGGAAAAAGACCATTTTCAGTTCTTTGCAAACAACCTGTTTGCTGGGCTGTCAAGCAGATACAATGAGGAGTCCTTGTGGCACCTTAGAGACTAACAAATTTATTTGGGCATAAGCTTTCGTGGGCTAGAACCCACTTACACGGCTACCACTCTGAAACCTGTCAAGCAGATGGTTTGTATTTAGTGAATCAGTGACAAGAATAACAAGGGACATGATAAAGGTACACAACAAAGGAATGATAAAGAAGATGCATAATGCAGAACCAGGGGGCATTCAATTAAACTTCCCAAGGGACAAGTTATTCTAAAATTGTTAACTGTGGGGTTTCTTCACCCTTCCTTTGAGACATCTGGTATGAGTCACACCATCAGAGACAGAATATTGGATTAGATCGACCTTGCTCTGATAAAATTTGGTGATTCTTATGTTCTTATAGACATAAGATAGACCTGGTCCAGTGTCGTGACTAGAGCTGGGTGAAATTTTTTGGACAAATGCACTGAAAAACGTGGTTTGGGATTAACTGAACTATCTGCAAATTTATGTCAAATTTGAAAAATTGTTTCAACCAAATTGAAAAAGTTGAAATGTCTCAGTAATGTCAAAAGGAAATGGATCATTTTCACCCCAAACATTTATTTAAGTTGAGTGCTGGGGACAACTTCCTGATGCAAGTGCTGGAGGAACCAACTAGAGACTGTAGTCCTCTAGACCTGCTGCTCACAAACGGGGAAGAATTGGTAGGGGAAGTAGAAGTGGGTGGCAACCTGGGCAGCAGTGACCATGAGATGGTCGAGTTCAGGATTCTGACAAAAGGAAGAGAAGAGAGCAGCAGAATACGGACCCTGGACTTCAGAAAAGCAGACTTTGACTCCCTCAGGGAACTGATGGGCAGGATTACCTGGGAGGCTAATATGAGGGGGAAAGGAGTCCAGGAGAGCTGACTGTATTTTAAAGAAGCCTTATTGAAGGCACAGGAACAAACCATCCCGATGTGCAGAAAGAATAGTAAATATGGCAGGCGACCATCTTGGCTTAACATCCCGATGTGCAGAAAGAATAGCAAATATGGCAGGTGACCATTGTGGCTTAACAGAGAAGTCTTTGGTGAGTTTAAACACAAAAAGGAAGCTTAAAAGAAGTGGAAACTCGGACAGATGCCTAGGGAGGTGTATAAAAATATTGCTCGAGTGTACAGGGGTATAATCAGGAAGTCCAAATCACAACTGGAGTTGCAGCTAGCAAGGGATGTGAAGGGTAACAAGAAGGTTTTCTACAGGTATGTTAGCAACAAGAAGGTCAGGGAAAGTGTGGGACCCTTACTGAATGGGGGAGGCAACCTAGTAACAGATGATGTGGAAAAGCTGAAGTACTCAATGTTTGTTTTGCTTCGGTCTTCACAGACAAGGTCAGCTCCCAGACTGCTGCACTGCGCAACACAGTATGAGGAG
Organism: Malaclemys terrapin pileata; assembly: GCF_027887155.1. Lineage (NCBI taxonomy): Eukaryota > Metazoa > Chordata > Testudines > Emydidae > Malaclemys > Malaclemys terrapin. Next base: position 16,509,038 of record NC_071519.1, read on the forward strand.
GAGGTGAGCAGCCCTCAGTGGCGAAAGAACAGGTTAAGGATTATTTAGAAAAGCTGGACATGCACAAGTCCATCGGGCCGGATGCAGTGCATCCAAGGATGCTGAGGGAGTTGGCTGATGTGATTGCAGAGCCATTGGCCATTATCTTTGAAAACTCATGGCAATCAGGGGAGGTCCCAGATGATTGGGAAAAGCCAAATATAGTGCCCACCTTTAAAAAAGGGAAGAAGGAGAATCCGGGGAACTACAGACCAGTCAGCCTCACCTCAATCCCCAGAAAAATCATGGAGCAGGTCCTCAAGGAATCCATTTTGAAGCACTTGGAGGAAAGGAAGGTGATCAGGAACAGTCAACTTGGATTCACCAAGGGCAAGTCATGCCTGACCAACCCGATTGCCGTCTATGATGAGATAACTGGCTCTGTGGATGTGGGGAAAGTGGTGGACATGATATACTTTGACTTTAGCAAAGCTTTTGATACCGTCTCCCACAGTATTCTTGCCAACAAGTTAAAGAAGTATGGATTGGATGAATGGATTATAGGTGGATAAAACTGGCTAGATTTTCAGGCTCAACGGGTAGTGATCAACGGCTCCATATCTAGTTGGCAGCTGGTATCAAACGGAGTGCCGCAGGGGTCGGTCCTGGGGCCGGTTTTGTTCACCATATTCATTAATTATCTGGATGATGGGATAGATTGCACCCTCAGCAAGTTTGCAGATGACACTAAGCTGGGGGGAGAGGTAGATACGCCGGAGAGTAGGGATAGGGTCCAGAGTAACCTAGATAAATTGGAGGATTGGGCCAAAAGAAATCTGATGAGGGTCAACAAGGACAAGTGCAGAGTCCTTCACTTAGGATGGAAGAATCCCATGTACTGCTACAGGCTGGTGACCGACTAACTAAGCCAGGGGTGGGCAAACTATGGCCCAGAGGCCACATCCGGCCCTTCAGATGTTTTAATCCAGCCCTCAAGTTCCTGCCGGGTAGCGGGATTTGGGGTTTGCCCCTCTCCATGTGTGCCGTGGCTCCGCGCAACTCGCAGAAGCAGCAGCATGTCCCCCCTCCAGCTCTTATGCGTAGGGGCAGCCAGGGGGTTCTGTACGTTGCCCCTGCCCCAAGTGCCACCCCTGCAGCTCCCATTGGCCAGCAGCTGTGGCAAATAGGAGCTGCAGGGGCGGTGCCTGCAGACAGGACAATGTTCAGAGCTGCCTGGCCGTGACTCCCCGTAGTAGCTGGAGGGTAGACATGCCGCTGCTTATATATCATTAAATAGTTAGTGGAGAGTCTCCCATGTCTGTTGCCTAGGTACCAGGCTGCAGAGTCATTTTCATATTCATCATCATCCACAGTCATTAGATAGAGGGCAATTGAGGCTGCCTCACCCACATCCCTAACCTCTGAGCTAAAGCTTATAACAAAGGCAATACTACTACCAGCTCCTCCTCTACAGTTTTGTGACTCTCGTCCTCGTTTCCTTTCCTGAAACAAATGTTTCATTTTGACTCAATCTTTTCACTTTTTGATTCTGAAACATTTTGAGATATATTGTTTTTGATTGAACCTGAAACAAAACTTTTTTTGATTTTTTTCAAAATTACCAGGGAACCAAAAAATCCATTATTTATCCCAAACCCTTTGACTGTAGTCGCCATGTTACTTTCTGCCTATCACACCCCAGGCTTTACCCTCCCAATTTCACATGCAAATTGTCTGGGAGTCTCTCTCTCTCTGTCTTTCTCACGTGCGCGCGCGCACACACACACACACACACACACACACTTTACTCTCAGGGCTGAGGATTATTCACAGCTTCTTAAGAGAAAAGAATCTGCAACTAAATGGGTTCATCAATGGATGAAAGGTTGGAAAACAGCTTTCGAAGATGGAGCATGAACTACTTTGGGGGTTTTCCTAAATCCTACTCTCCCAGATTTCCCGATCCTCCTAGACGCATTCTACAGTGGAGTTGTAGGGACAGTCCATCTCAAAATCAAATGGTGTAGTGCATTATAAAATTAAGCATTACTGGAAAGAAATGTATTACTATCAACACGACCTGATCTGAGTACAGGTACCCCATCAGCTCTTCAGTGTCACTAAAATAACTTACTGAACCCAGTCTCTGGGGAGATGTGGGAAGTTTTTGGCCCCTTTGCACAGCTAGAATGATGCAAAGGAGGTAGAATACAAGAGAGAATATGGTTCAGTGAATTAATTGGCAACCAGAAGAAGACTCATAAAGTGCAGGTGGAGCAAGGCAAATGATTCCTTCTTTGTGGAATGGTTTTCCCATCCAGGTGCTGAGACTCTAACAATAATCACCACGTCTGAGAGTGGGAAAAGAAAATACATAAAATAAATAAATATTCCCCTCTTTTTCTCCAATAATATTTGCAGGGTAATCTTGATTGGATGCAAGTAGTTTGGCGAAATAGCCTGTTTAATTGGGTTTTTTTTTTATGATTGTCTTAATACACCTCTACCCCGATATAACACTGTCCTCAGGAGCCAAAAAATCTTACCGCGTTATAGGTGAAACTGCGTTATATTGAACTTGCTTTGATCCGCCGGAGTGGGAAGTCCCTCCCCGCCCCCCAGAGCACTTCTTTACCGCGTTATATCCGAATTCGTGTTATATCGGGTCGCTTTATATCGGGGTAGAGGTGTATTTTCATTTTCATTCTCTATTATTACATCAACCTTTTTCTTTTTTAATTAAAATGAAAACTGCTTTCTCTGTATAAGACAGCAGATCACAGCTCCTTTGCCAGTGATTAAATAGCAAGGTGATAGGCATCTTAAAAAAATTATAGTTGTAAATGACTAGATAGAAATGTTTCATTTGTTAATTGCATAGGATAGTGTATATGTTCTGTATTCTGTTAACAAGTGATTCCTTGACTGATACTCAGGAACATAGAAAGTGTCATTCTGGGTCAGGCCAGAGATTCTTCTAGTCTGGTAGTAACTGCCCAAAAACTTCATTAAGGTTGCCCGGTGATCTCATGCCTTTCCAGAATGTTGAGTTCAGCTACACTCAAAGCTCTGTAAAACAGGAAATGAAGAGTTATTGTAACACAAACTTAAACTTCTGAAACCAGGACATATGCCACCAGTACAATGAAAACTTAACTGTGCCCTTCTGGAGCTGGTAATAGCCACTGGTGATGGTTCATGGAAGGTGGTGCCCTTCTAAGTAGACATAAAGAATGACTAAGAGAATGTGCCATTGTCTGTGTTGTGTTGTGTTCCACAGATTTGAATTGTAGCATTTATCTGCATGCATGCCAGCTATATAACTGTGTTAGCTATAGCTGTATTGAATAGTGGAGGGATTAGTTGGAGCATGTTGGAAGAGCTGTAATGGTGATATGAGTAGAGGTGTGTGTGTACCTTCCTTGCGTGATCAAATATATCTCATTTCAATGCAGAGTTCTGTAAATTGTGTCAATAGTGGTGAACAGGTGTTTTCTTATCATGGGGCTTATCAGTAGTCTGGTGGTATACATGACATTGGTCTCTGGAGCTTAGTGAGGGGTAAATTAAGACAATGTCTCAGAAGGAATCCTCAGGAAAAGAGTGGTTGTAACATTTTGCAATTCTGTAGTAGTTTGTGTGGAGTACGCTCAGTGTCTGGGTATAGGCCAGGTGTAAGCAGATCCTTTGCACTACACTTGAATATCCTAAACAGGAGTTTTGCTTTCACAAAGAGAAGGTGTTAGAATTGGTCCTATGTGCTGTGTTCCTAGAGTGTTATGTAGCATCTGTGAGGGTAGAGTGCTTGTACATGTGCTATTGGTATGTTGGAACATACCTAAAAGGGGACAATTAAAGTTGCACTGTGGGGGTGAAGCAGCAACCGGGAAGTGAGCCAGGTGTCCCTTCCCCATTGGCAGAGACAGCATGGTGAAGGTGGGCAGTTCTGCATTTCTTCCCATGATTATGGAGCAATGATCCCCTGATCCCCCGCCCTTGGTCGTGATGAAGAATTGTTGAGGGATGGGAGTATTGTTGAGGAAGGGAGGAGTATGACAGGGCACAGATGGCACCACTTCCCTTCCCTTCCAAGTCTGTCACTGGAGGGGAAGGTGCTCAACTTTCGCCCTTTGTGGTTCTGCTCTGTCAGTGCTTCTGAGCTCCCAGAGAGAAAAAGTTCCTTTGATGACAGTCTCTTATTGGTCAAGGGTTCATAGAAAAACTACATTTTTGGAATCTCAGTTCATCATCAAATCTCTAGCCATCAGACTGGATTTTCTAAAACAGTGTTTGGATGATTCCTTACGCTAGTAAGAGTTGTTGTCTAGGGATGTACTGGCCCCTCAGTATATGTACCAGAGCACAGTTCTAAGGGGCAAAGGGTCAGACCCCCCATCCCACACATACCCTTCTCTGCTCCACCCCCAACACACACATTCTGCCCCACTGTTCTGACCCCCCTGTATTTCCTAGCTTTGCACCAAAAAAGTAATAAGAATCTTAAAATGTTGTGACCAGCTCCTGTTACAGAGTTCTGTGTATCAAGAGTCTCCTCACTAAATGATCAGAGACTTTATTTCCCTTGATCACACTCGGTCCCATTGTTCAGTAAAGGAATGTATAAAACTCATGATTACATTACCCTAACTGCTTATTAGAGACTCTCTTCTTCCATCTGTTTAATTAGTGCTAGTTTCCTTGACAATACTTCTAACGTAGAATCTGAATCTGCATGTGGATTTTAGAGCACTTCAAAATACTACTTTTAAATCAAAAATTTTGGTCTCAGGGCAACATTTCCAAAAGATGCCCTGGCAGAATATAAACAGAGAACAAGGACTTGCACAACACACATTTTCTCAAAGCTGGGTTGGGCTCAGGGCTCGTCTACACTACCCGCCCGGATCGGCGGGTAGAAATCGATCTCTCAGGGATCGATTTATCGCATCTCATCTAGACGGATAAATCAATCCCCGAATCGACGCGCTTACTCCCACTTCGTCAGGAGGAGTAAGCGCCGTCGACAGGGGAGCTGCGGCGGTCGATTTGCCACCGTCCTCACAGTGGGGTAAGTCGAATAGGATACGCCGAATTCAGCTATGCTATTCGCGTAGCTGAATTTGCATATCTTAAATCGACCCTCCCCCCTTAGTGTAGACCTAGCCTCAGATTCACAGTGCATGGGTGTAGGTCAGGTTCAGTGGCCAAAGCATTTGACCTTGAGCTATGCTGTTACTATGACAACCAGTGGCCTACAAAACCTCTGGCCTGCAATACAGCCTTAGTCTTGTTGCTCATGAGCATTTTGCTGGTTTTGGAGCATCAGTTTAGCTAAAGACAAGTTGGAGTTCCAGACTTACCTATTGATACATTGTGAAATATTGCTTCTCCAAAGGAGTAATGGACGTCATGCACTAGCTGAGATAAATCTTGAGCAGAAGATTTCGGTTTGGGAGGCAGTCAAGTGACAGTCTGAGCTTCAGTTATGCACAAACAATGTTATAAGAATCAAGGTGGAATCCACAATAGTACTTAGGTGCCTAAGCCCAGACTTAGGTGCCTAAGACCCAGTTTTGGCTTCACTGTGATCCACAGAACTTCTGCTGAACCCTATAGGCACCTAACTCATTTGGTGCCTAGTTTTTCAGAATAAGAATACCCTAGGTGCCTATATTTCTGCCTCTGGGCATACATGCTGCCTCCCTCTAGATGTCTAGCTGCCTGTCTCCTACCTAAGCCCTATCCAGTAGGTATGCTCAGAGGGTGGCTACCAGAACAGGTCACATTCCAAATCCAGCCAGAGCAGGTGGTGTTTCCCACCTTATAACTTTTAACCCAGCTGCTAGAACACTCACATGGGATGTGAGAGACCCAGATTCAATCCCCCCCCTCTTGGAGGAGAAGAAGGAATTTGAACAAGGGTTACCCACCTTCAGAAGAGTGCTCTAACCATTGAGCAATGGGATATTCTGATGTGGGGCTCCCTCAGTCTCTCCTGTCAAAGCTGTTCCATTGTGGATAAATAATGAAAGAGTGACTACAGCAGGAGGGCAGGACCTGGGGTCTCCCATCTTCCAGGTGTAGGCCCTAACCACTGGACTATAGGGTCAGTCCCATTCATTCTCTTTCTTTCCCAGTAATGGTTCCAATTAAATAAGGGCTTACAATCTGAGTATAAGACAAGAGACAACAGATGGATACAAACTAATGAGGGGCTACAAGGGAACAGCATTACTCAGCATAATGGGCAGTGATCTTAGCACACCTGCAGCCTAAGTGTTGTCGAGTTTTTGTTGGCATCATGGCAAAGGAGAGTTTTGAGGAGGGTTTTGAAGGAGGAAAATGAGGTAACTGGGGGTATTTATGGGGAGTGCCTCCCAGGCACGTGGGGCAGTAGGGGGGAAGCACAGAAGTATTTGTTTTACAAGGTAACAAGTGAGCAATGGAGGCTGGAGGTTGCACTGTGGGCTGATCAAAGGGGAGCATTGACAGCTTGATAGTAAATGAGAGCTGATAGGTGAGTGGGGATAGGCCAGAAAGGGCCTTGAAAGTGAAAAGGAGCTGCTCATGTCTGATGCAAAGGAGACAGAAGGGGGAGCCAGTGGAGGGATTCAAAGATAGGGTTAACATTGTCAAAGCAACAGGCTAGGAAAATGATTTTTGCCGCAGCATTCTCGATGGAGGTGAGTGGGAAAAGATTGCGCTCACAGATTCCAAGGCCAGAAGGGATCATTGTAATCATCTCGTCAGACCTCCTGGATAACACAGGCCAGAGAAGTTGCCCAAAATAATTCCCAGAACATAGTTTTAGAAAAAGATCCAATCTTAACTTTAAAATGGTCAGTGATAGAAAATCCAGCATGACACTAAGTTGTTCCAATGATTAATTACTTTCACTGTTAAGTTAATTACTCTCACTGTTAAATGGCTGGCCTTGGGGCTGGTAATCAGGGCAGCTGCCTTGGGCACCAACTTGCTGAGACACCAAATCAGCACCTGGGTTGCAGGGCACCACATAGCTCAGCTGGTCTGTTCCGCTGGTTTGTTTGCTTTTTGCTCTACCAGTCTGCTCGGGGAAAGAACCAAAAATGATTGCCACCCTTGGTGACAAAACACCTAAGGCCATTACATTTGTCAAGGCCAGAGAGAAAGATGTTGCACTAACTGAGACTCAAGATGTTGAGAACCTGGATGAAAGTTTTAGTTCTGTGAATGGATAGGAAAGGCTGTACTTTAGCGATGTTTTCTAGAGAGAATCAGCAAGACTTAGACATAACCTGAATGTGAGGTCCAAGTGGAAGGTGACACACAGGTTACAGGGCTGAGTGAAGGCAGGCTGGTAGTGTTATTCACAGTGAGTGAGAAAGGAGCGGGGGAGGGATAGCTCAGTGGCAGATGAGGAGGAATCTCCAAAGGACACACAGAAGGAGCAATTATAGAGGTAGGAGGAGAACCAGGAGAGAACAGTCATGGAAGCTAATGGAGGACAAGATTTCAAGAAAAAGAGTATGTTCAACTGTGTCGCAGATGGTTGACAGGTCAAGGAGGATGAGGATGGAGAGCTGATTCTGGGCTTTGACTAGAAAGAAGTCATTAGAGACTTCGGTGTCACAGTTCAGAGTTACTACATCTGTATTTCCCTCTATGGTCCCTCGAGGGCACCTACTCTAGGTTCCTCGTTCTGCGGCTGTCACCTCTCTTGGGCAGAGACCCATGTCGCTCTTGGTCATGCCCAGGAGTTTTCCAGGCTGCACAGTTACCTGCCTACACTGTGATATTCCCAGCAGCCAGACTGTCTAAATAGGCTATGAACAGTGTAATGGCCCATAGTTATAAATTACCACACAGCTCTTTGTAAGTAAGCACATTTATTCTTAAGGTGAAAGGATTACAGAGAAAACATAATGAAAACAATGAAAGTTTCTAAATGCATGCTAACAGCTTACCAGAAGTCACCCATCATTCTTATGGGGCCTTAGTAGGCCAAATCCTTCCAACCCTTCTGCAGGGATTGGAGTCCCCTCTTGGACGAATGGTCCAGTCCATTTTCTGGATCAGAAAGAAGGCCCAGAGCCAGTTTAAACTCAGGCTATTTATCCAAAAGTCCTTTCTTTGTCTGTTCATCTCTGCAGAGTCCAGTTTGTAAATGTGACCCTCCCCATGATGAGGTACCTCGGGGGGAGGAGGGAGGTTACAAACTGGCTGATTTGCCTGAATCATCACCCACTGTTGGTAGTTCCTGGAGGAGGTCTGGTAGCTCTCCACCATGGAGTAGAACACAATCATACGTAAATAAGGCTAGGATTTAGTCACAGGTATTTTTAGTAAAAGTCATGGACAGGTCATGGGCAATAAAAATTCACTGCCTGTGGCCTGTCCATGACTTATACTAAAAATACCTGTGTTTAAATCTTGCAGGGGCACTGGGAGGGACTGTGGCTGATCCAGCCAGTTGGCCAGGGACCGCTGCCTGGGGCTGCAGACCACAGCTTATTCGGCTGGCTAGCGGGGGACCATTGCCCAGGGCCCTGGACCACAGTTGCTCTGGTCAGCTAGGGACCATGGCTGCTCTGGCCAGCCACCTGGTGACTGCTGCCCAGGCCCGTGGACCTCGGCTGCCTCCAGCAGCCACCCAGGGCCAACTGCCCAAGGCCATGGCTGTTCTGGCCAGCCCCCCGGGGACCGCTGCCTGGGTTGCCAGAGCAGCAGCTGGTGTGGCTATCCTTGGGGCCGCTCCAGCAGCAGCTGGTGTGGCTGTTCTGGAGGCCACCTGAGCAGCTGGTCCCGGAGCCAGCTGCTTGGGCGGCCCAGGGTCAGCCACACTGGCCCCTGCAAAAGTCACAGAGGTTGCAGAAAGTCATGGAATCCGTGACTTCTGTGACCTCCATGACAGACACGGAGCCCTAGACATAAACTATTAATTTAAAACAATGGAGCCCGAAGATACTTAAACTTAATTCAGTCAGGACTCTCAAGGATAGGAAGGAAATTGCCTTATCTGTGACATCTCCATGTAAAGAAGTGAGTGTAACTAGGGCTTTTGACCAGCAGCCTAGAGGAACCCATTGGTTTATTTCCTGGATGGCATTTCTGCCAGGACCTTTCGTACTTTCACATTTCAACTATTCAGGTAATAAACATTCTGCTAGCAAGCCAGCATACATCTTCTCATTTGACAACTATCCACTATCATTTTTCTCTTTAGAATCTATCAGGCAGAGCTGTCACATGCCGCTGCTTACCCTTATTACCCAAAATCACTTGAGTGTGAACTTGAGACCTGATTTACCTCCCACCTGGTTTCTAGGGCATGCGTATGATGTTCCTTTGTCCCTCCAGGATTCCCCAGCCTCCCTGGAAATAATATACGAGCATTTCTTTGGACCAAAGAGAGAAATCATGTAGAGCACCTTGCCTCCCTCTGAAGTGGCTCTCAGCCATGCCCTATTTTAACAGCAGAGGGTTCACAGCAGGAGAAATTCCTTAAACCCCATAGTCAAATTCCATTTTCTGCCCCACGTCCTCAGAGCTTGGGCCTTGGGGACTCCAGTCGTTTAACCTCAGCTTCTCTGGGATGAGGTGGAGGAGTATCCATCCCCTACCCATGGGGGTGGCCTTTTGTTCCCCACACACTGAGCCAAGGTGAGCAGAATTCCCTCTCCAACCTGGCTCAGGGTCTTTTACATTTTTATAGCACATCAGAGACTGTGGGAAGAAGTTTCCTTTCCTCTCCCTGTTACCCTGGAATTGAGGAGAGTGTTACCCCAAAATTTAACTGAGCTAATTGCAGCCATGTTGCGTGCATTCAGCCACCATTAATTAATAAAATAAAACACCACATAGTTAAGGGATAATTTGGACAAGCAGGGCTTTTGGAAACAAGGTCAAATACTACCCCAGGCTTGCAGTTTCTGCAAATCTGAATGAGAGGAGGGCAGCTCTCCTAATTCCAGTGACTCCCATGGGACTGCTGGGTGCTGAGCACTTCTGAAAGTTTGACAGTTTTAGTTTATGTTTCTTATGATTGGCTTCTCTTGGGCTGCATTTCCATATTCTGAAGGATACCCTGGTCCGTTTGCATACAATACTTATATGTTCACAAATATTGCTGATAATTGCTTACACAGTATTATCTGAAGTTTAAAATACAGTTAATACCCTTTATAGTCCTATATGCAGAAGCTCTCCAGCTATTTTGCTGAAAGCGTAGTATTTACGTAGTGTCAGCAATGATCTGTTACTGCTGAATCCAGCTATTGGTCATTAGAATACAATTCAGTGACTGACATTCATATTATCTTATCAGGTAATTGAAGAAATTGAGGAGATGATGCAGAATTCCCCAGATCCTGAAGAGGAAGAGGAGATCTTGGAGGAAGATGATGGAGGAGAAACTTCCTCTCAGGCTGATTCAGTCCTGTTGCAGGAGATGCAGATTTTGACACAAACCTTTAACAACAATTGGTCCTATGAAGGTGAGGACATGTGGGAAGGGCAGAGGGAGACTTCAGTTTGGGGCTTAGGAAAGTCGAGGTTGTTCATGTTTTCACTAGGATACTATTCAGTTCTCGCAGTTGCTGTTGTTATAATACAAGATATTTTAAGACTTGTTTGAATAAATGTCTCTTTCATCCATATTGCATGGACCTCCCCCTATAATTCTATTGTCAGGTGTGCTAGATAAATCTGCTAAGATAGAGTTTGGTTACTGGGATACCACGAGGAAGCACGAGCAGGAGAGCACAAGAGAGGAGGACTCCTGTCTCATACTGAGAAAGCAGGATGATCAGCGAGTTATCTTAAGTGCCTATACACAAATGCAAGAAGCCTGAGAAACAAGCAGGGAGAACTGGAAGTCCTGGCATAGTCAAAGAATTATGATGTGATTGGAATAACAGAGACTTGGTGGGGTAACTCACATGACTGGAGCACTGTCATGGATGGATATAAACTGTTCAGGAAGGACAGGCAGGGCAGAAAAGGTGGGGGAGTTGCACTGTATGTAAGAGAGCAGTATGACTGATCAGAGCTCCAGTATGAAACTGCAGAAAAATCTGAGAGTCTCTGGATTAAATTTAGAAGTGTGAGCAACAAGGGTGATGTCATGGTGGGAGTCTGCTGTTGACCCCCAGACCAGGGGGATGAGGTGGCCGAGGCTTTCTTCAGGCAATCAACAGAAGATACTAGATCACAGGCCCTGGTTCTCTTGGGAGACTTCAATCACCCTGATATCCACTGGGAGAGCAATACAGCTGTGCACAGACAATCCAGGAAGTTTTTGGAAAGGGTAGGGGACAATTTCCTGGTGCAAGTGCTGGAGGAACCAATACAGGACGTGCTCCTCTTGACCTGCTGCTCACAACCAGGAAAGAATTGGTAGGGGAAGTAGAAGTGGATGGGAACCTAGGAGGCAGTGACCATGAGATGGTTGAGTTCAGGATCCTGACACAAGGAAGAAAGGAGAGCAGCAGAATACGGACCCTGGACTTCAGAAAAGCAAACTTTGACTCCCTCAGGGAACTGATGGGCAGGATGCCTTGGGAGGCTAATATGAGGGGGAAAGGAGTCCAGGAGAGCTGGCTGTATTTTAAAGAAGACTTATTGAAGGCACAGGAACAAACCATCCCGATGTGCAGAAAGAATAGCAAATATGGCAGGCGACCATCTTGGCTTAACAGAGAAGTCTTTGGTGAGCTTAAACACAAAAAGGAAGCTTAAAAGAAGTGGAAACTCGGACAGATGACTAGGGAGGTGTATAAAAATATTGCTCGAGCATGCAGGGGTATAATCAGCAAGTCCAAAGCACAACTGGAGTTGCAGCTAGCAAGGGATGTGAAGGGTAACAAGAAGGTTTTCTACAGGTATGTTAGCAACAAGAAGGTCAGGGAAAGTGTGGACTCTTACTGAATGGGGGAGGCAACCTAGTGACAGACGATGTGGAAAAAGCTGAAGTACTCAATGCTTTTTTTGCTTCGGTCTTCACAGACAAGGTCAGCTCCCAGACTGTTGCATTGGGCAGTACCGTATGGGAAGGAGACAAGCAGCCCTCCGTGGTGAAAGAACAGGTTAAGGACTATTTAGAAAAGCTGGATGTGCACAAGTCCATTGGTCCAGATGCAATGCATCCAAGGGTGCTGAGGGAGTTGGTTGATGTGATTGCAGAGCCATTGACCATTATCTTTGAAAATTTGTGGCATTTGTGGGAGGTCCCAGATGATTGGAAAAAGGCACTATAGTGCCCATATTTAAAAAAGGGAAGAAAGAGAACCCGGGGAACTACAGACCTTACTTCAGTCCCTGACAAAATTATGGAGCAGGTCCTCCATTTTGAAGCACTTGGAGGAGAGGAAAGTGATCAGGAACAGTCAACATGGATTCACCAAGGGAAAGTCATGCCTGACCAACCAGATTGCATTCTATGATGAGATAACTGGCTCTGTGGATATGGGGAAAGCGGTGGATGTGATATATCTTGACTTTAGCAGAGCTTTTGATACGGTCTCCCACAGTATTCTTCCCAGCAAGTGAAAGAAGTATGGATTGGATTAATGGATTATAAGGTGGACAGAAAGCTGGCTAAATCGTTGGGCTCAACAGGTAGCGATCAATGGCTCCACATCTAGTTGGCAGCCTGTATCAAATGGAGTGCCCCAGGGGTCGGTCCTGGGGCCGGTTTTGTTCAATATCTTCATTAATGATTTGGAGGATGGTGTGGACTGCACTCTCAGCAAGTTTGCAGATGACACTAAACTGGGAGGAGTGGTAGATACTCTGGAGGGTAGGGATAGGATACAGAGGGACCTAGATAAATTAGAGGATTGGGACAAAAGAAATCTAATGAGAGTCAACAAGGACAAATGCAGAGTCCTGCACTTAGGATGGAAGAATCCCATGCATTGCTACAGGCCAGGGACTGACTGGCTAAGCGGCAGTTCTGCAGAAAAGGACCTGGGGATTACAGTGGACGAGAAGCTGGATATGAGTCAACAGTGTTGCCAAGAAGGCTAATGGCATATTGGGCTGCATTAGTAAGAGCATTGCCAGCAGATCGAGGGAAGTGATTATTCCCCTCTATTCGGCACTGGTGAGGCCATATCTGGAGTATTGTGTCCAGTTTTGGTCCCCCCACTACAGAAAGGATGTGGACAAATTGGAAAGAGTCCAGAAATGATTAGGGGGCTGGGGCACATGACTTACGAGGAGAGGCTGTGGGAACTGAGCTTATTTAGTCTGCAGAAGAGAAGAGTGAGGGGGGATTTGATAGCAGCCTTCAACTACCTGAAGGGAGGTTCCAAAGAGGATGGAGCTAGGCTGTTCTCAGTGGCGGCAGATGACAGAACAAGAAGCAATGGTCTCATTGCTTAAGGCCCGGCTTGAAAAAGCCCTGGCTGGGATGATTTAGTTGGTGTTGGTCCTGCTTTGAGCAGGGGGTTGGACTAGAGACCTCCTGAGGTCTCTTCCAACCCTAATCTTCTATGATGCTGAGGTTGGTTCCCACAAAGGGATAAGGTCTGAGTTGCCTATAAGTCTTGAGAATTGATTTAGCTAGCTCTTCCTAAATCCCTGTATGATGCAGCCCCTTCTCACCCCAATGTAGTCCCCTGCCAACCCCTTCAGATAACATTGAGTTGAAAGCAGAGAGCCAGTCTCAGGCTATGCAAGGCAGCAACTATGTGGTTCATTTGCTGAGATCCCAAATTACTGATTGTGCCTGGCTTTAGGTCTGTATTTGCTTTTGAATCCTTATTGTTTAATTATTGTAATTGTTCCATTAGATTTACCATTGGGAGACTTGGGCTCTTTCACAAGGTTGTTATAACTTTATATTTGTTATAGCTGGAGCTGTTGTAACCCCTATAATTAAGGCTCCTGAAGTGTCACCCCTCTAACCTCCTGATTTCTATGGCTTCCAGCTTTAGGGCTAGAATTGCTCATGTCCTCTGTCTGCATGAGGGTGGGTGATTTTTTTTTTGTATGAAGTTGAGTAAACACCAGTTCATCAATTCTTGAGAAAGAGGAAAGTTAAAAAAGAAAGTGGACTTTGGCCATTAGAAAAATGTATTTGCCACAACCAGGACTACATCCTTTATGTCAAACATAAACCAGCTGTCTAGGCAGTTTTTCAGTACAGTCACTATAATAACTAAGCACTTCCTAAGAGTAGAAAAGTGGTTTGAGCATTGGCCTGCTAACCCCAGTGTTGTGAGTTCAATCCTTGAGGGGGCCACTTAGGGATCTGGGGCAAAATCAGTACTTGGTCCTGCTAGTGAAGGCAGGGGGCTGGAATCGATGACCTTTCAAGGTCCCTTCCAGTTCTAGGAGATAGGATATCTCCATTAATTAATTTATTTAACTACAACCATGATATTGCCCTTCTTCCTGGCTGATGAGAGACCAAGAGTTAGGTGTGGGGGGTTGCATTTTAAATATAGAAGGGGATGAGTGAGACAGCTTAGGCAAAGAGGGAAGTTTGCAATTAGCTCTTATGTCATCAATGTCCATGGTCATTGTTATTTTAGCTGGCAGTGAGTTCCTTGGTCCAGGTGTGGTGAAAATTCTGTCTGCCACACCCACAAGCCTCCACAAGTGGTCACAGTTTTATTATTGCACTGCAAAGTAGCTCTTAGGGAAGGTTCCAATCATGCAAGGAGAGAGAGGGTGTCTTTCAGATAAGTAGGGCCAATTCCATTCAGGGCTTTGAAAATCAGGACTGAGAACTTTAATTGGACATGGTGTTTGAGATGAAGCCCATGCACATAGCAGTGTGATGTGTTCCTGCTATGTGGTGCTGTATATTACATCCTGTCCTACACAGCATGTTATCATATTTAAATGATATTCTTACAGGCCATTAAAAACTGACTGAAAATAAAAATGTATTGAAATATACACAGACTCAGGAGACTTGAACCTCATCCATATATGTGATAATTGCTCTGTATTAAACAAGTCTTTCCTCAGAATGATGAGATAAATTCCAGTTACCGTTCTAGCTACCTCTGAGATTGAGGTAAACTGGTCAGGATTACTTGGGGCCCTGTTTGTGTGATACCCAACAAGTAGGGTACTTATGCAGGAGTCAGATTCAAACCCCCTGTTCTAAAGAAACTGAACCTAGATCCCTTTCACTACTAAAGGACCTTAACCACTAGGCTACTGCATATTCTATAGGTATAGTGCCTCAATCTCTCCTGCTGGAGCTGTTTCACTTTGTGTAAATAATTGAACATTTAGTTGACCAAGGACATGAACCTGATTCTCCCACATCTCCCATGAGTGCCCTAACCACCAGAATATCGAATTAATCTCTCACTTTCTTTCTCTCTCCCAATGAATATGTAATTATTGCTTCAACAGGAGAGATTGAGAGAAACTTAGTCCAGCATATACAATTGTTAGTGGGGGTTGGTCGCGCTATTGTGGGGAACTTTCATGGCTTATGCACTACCCTGGTGGAATCAGTGAGCAAAAGGATTGGAGTCCTTGCTCCAACTCCCTTTACCTAGAGGCCTGCCTGAACTCAAGGACTCCTCTTCCACTCTTGTGTGTGGCAGAGTCCTCGTAATCCCAACAAGGCTGGACCCAGGATTCCTGGGGGTCTTAACCCCCAGTCTTGTTGTGGCTACTTAGGACAGGGGCTAGGGTGTCCCTACTCCGTGTACTCTCTCTGCACCAGATGGTTCCCTGACCCACTGATCATTATATATAGTTCAGACCAAATACAATTTATTAAACAACAGCTGTAAAAAAGAAGGAAAAAATGGGAAAGGTTAAAGGAAACAAGTAACCCTGCTGTATGGGCCTGGGGACACCACAAACAACTGTCTCTGGGATGTAAGAAAAATTCAGGCTGCTCCTCACACATCCCAGATTTCCCTTCCACGCCCTGGCTGTGCTGTGGTGATACCAGGGGTAGGACACCTGCCCTGGTAGTGTCCACATGCCCTCAGCCTAGAGTCTAGGGGGCAGGACCCTTCTCCCCAGTATCAGCCTCCTGTCTGGGTCATGTCCCTCCTCCCAGTCCAACTTTCAAGGTCCTCTTGTCTGGTGACGTCTCCCAGCACTGGGTCCTCTGCCCACGGTCCCCCCTTGCTCTCCCTAGTTGCTCACCACATTCTGCTGTAGTGTTACTTGAGGCATGGCCAGCATCACTATCCAGGATCTGGTCCTGCAACTCAGCCCTGGCTCACTGTTGGCGTGGCTGGTCTGCATTGCTCCATTGCTCCAGCTCCCGCTCCCCCTCCTCTGGCTCTGTGCTGCTTCCCTGCTTCCAGCTCAGCTTGGGCTGCTACTCTCCCCTTAGCTCTGCCCTACTCTGGCATAGGCAGCTGCTGCTCACATGGAGGACGGGCCCCCGAGGCTCCTGACTCCCTCATTGGCCAGCCTGCCCTGGCAATTGGGCTGACCTGGAACACTGGCCTCTCCCTATTGGCCCTGGGAGACTATCAGTCTCATTTCTCATTGGCCCTTCCCTTTTTTTTTTAAAGAACTGAGAGAGGGTCAACCAAACCCCCCACTAAGTTTCAGTAAGGGGCCGGCAGCTCCCTTTCACAATGGCACTGTGGTGAGGGCCCTCAGCTGGGTGGTAGAAGTCTAGCCTCAAGTCCCTGCTCCAAAGCAGGTGTTTGAACGGGGGTGTCCCAAACACCAGGAGCGTGTTCTGACTACTGGGTATCTGTGCTTTCTAATGACATAATGCTGCCTTGGCATAGGTGCCTAACTCTAGAAGAGTGTTTATAGCTGAGACTCCTCAGCAGAGATAGGTGCCTAAATACCTCTGTGAATCTGGGCTCTACACCCCACCCCTTTGCTCCACATTTTGCTGCTGGCTAGCTTAGCTGGCTGTATGCTCAGCTTACTGGTGGGTGAGGATCTCATTCTTAGGTGCCAAACTCTTCCCAGGCATTATCTGGGGGGCCTGCATAGGAGTTAGGTGTTTGCAACACGTAACTCCTTTTCGAGATCTAGCCCCTAAGTGCTTTTGAAAAATGTACCCGCTGTTCTTTTGATTCAGAAGGCTACCAAAGCACCTTACAAACGTTTACATATATATATGTTACTTCATCACTACTGAAATGCAGTTGTCTCTGAAATGCAGAAAAAAACATCTTTTTAACAGCATGCAGCAACTTTGCACAACATTTTTCAGCAGGAATTAGAATGAATTTATATCAAGTGGAAATTACAGGGGGGACGTCAAAGAACCAAATTAATTACCCAAATTGGCATTTCTGTCTAGCCATTCTGAGGTATTAACTGTAGTATTTAGGCATTGTTTTGGCCAAGACATCAGTTTTAACATCTATTCTTTGCAAAAGTGCCATGGGATTTTTAATAACTGCAAGTGGTCAGCACAGCAGGTTTTACATCTTATCTGAAAGCTGGCTCCCCCAGTGCCTAAAGCCCCCTACTGCCTTGGGGGAATATTGCTTCAATACTGACTGCTGGGGCAAAAGGACATTGGTGTCACAACACTCATCATTGCAGTGCCTAACTTTTAGATGCCTTGCCACCCAATGGAGTCCACAGCCCCAAGTTAGGTGCCCAGGCTCCCTGTACAATGCACATGGAGAGATAGGTGCCTAAGAATGGGATCTGAGCCAGGAGCTCCCTAAACTAGCCAATAAGAAATGCTGAGGAGAGGGGTCTGGCCTAAGCCCCACCACCCCAAAGGAGTTAGGCACCTAAATCCAGGTTAGAGGGAGGCACTCTCTCCGTCCAGGATTCACAGCTGTGAACCCTCTCCTGGAGTTAGGTCTCTAACCCTTTTCTCACAAGGACAAGGAAGTGGTGCCCCTCTTATGACTTTTAGCCCAGTGACAGAGCACTGAGCCAGATGTGGGAGACCCAAGTATAGGCTGCCCTTTCTGAGACCCTCTTCCACTTCCCCAAGGACTCCCCTTTTAAGTGGCAGGCTCTGGCCTCTGTTTCTCTCTGGAGTAGGATTCTCCAATCCAGCCACTCTCTGACTGGGTCTCTGGGTTACACCTCCCAGGACACCAACTGTGTTATCCAGCAAGTCCAACTGAGCATGGATCCTGCCAGACTTCTCCTCTGGGGGGTCTGTGCTCAGTGACACAGAAGCAGCTTCTCCAGAACAAAGGATGCCTTATTTTGCCCAAATGGTACATGGAGCTTCGAGAAGTTGATTTAAAAATAAGAAAGAGACCTATACACATATTGTCTTACCTATGCTTGGCATGCCCCTCAAGCCCCTACATAGATATGACTTTGTCCCCTATTCTTATTGGGCACCAAGTTACAGCTTGCTTGCAGCAGACCCTGACTCACAGTCAATCTCTGTGTCAGCTTTCAGCAGGCTGACTTGCTGTCTCTCTATCAAACTCCAGCAGAGCTGAGCTGACCACTTGCCCCCTCCCTATCTGCCAGCGGCACCTTTTAAACCAATCCAGGGCTTTTGATCTTTTAGGGTCTCAGCCTGGACAAACCAAAACCTGGTGACTTTTCTGGCACCTGGAAGTATCATCTCCCAGTAATAGCCACCATATTCTCTAAGCTCTGTTGTTGATTTACCTTTACTGGGCTCTTTAACAACCCCCCTTCTGAGCTACCTATGCATCCAGATGAGGTAATACCACACTTATTTACAAAGAAGAATGCAATTAGTGCCTAGTTTGCCAACCAGGCTCAGTTCCTCCTTCTGCCTGATGTGGAACAAGGACATGAATGTAGGTTTTACCCCTTCTGGAAGAATGCCCTAACCAACAGGTGTGGGGTATTCTGATGGAGCTCTTACCCTGTATATAAACAATTACATAGGCACTGAGGCAGGGCGACTGTACCGTGAATCTCCCAGATGATTTCCCTAATCACTGGGCAGTAGAGTCATTCTCCCTCTGTTGATCTTGTCCAATCAGGGGCGGCTCCAGGCACCAGCGAAGGAAGCATTCCATCCATTCTTGGGGCGGGGGGCGGCATAGTCCGGGCAGCTTTTTTTTTTTTTTTTGCTTGGGGCGGCAAAAATGGTAGAGACGGCCCTGTGTCCAATGTATAATTATATTTACCCAGTGGAACAGCTTCCTCAGGAGAGACTGAGAGTGCCCCCCTGTAGAATTCCACGTAGCCCAGTAGTTAGGCCACTTTCCCAAGAATGGGGGACACCCAAGTGCAAATACCTTCCCCCCATGTGGCAGAGAGGGGGACCTGAATATGAGTCTCCCACATCCTGGGTGAATGCAGTAATCACTGATCTAAAGGTCATAAGGGTAGCGCCACCTCCTCCTCTGGTGGCCATTTTATGTGATTAAGAGGGCTCTGAGAACTCCGACCAAATTGGGCCCCTCAGGAAAGATAGGTGCGGGAACATTGGGGCTTAGGCATGAGATAAGTATGAAGGTTCCTAGACTGTGCGTGCTTCCTGGTAGGGTTTTATGGACCTATGGATTTTAGGTGCCTACAGAGTTAGGAGGCAGCTGAGTGGGGGGTTGAGGATCTCAGTGGCACCTAAATGTTGGACTTATGTGGCAAATAAGCACCTCGCCCAAAATGTTTCCTACTTCACCACCCACTCCATTTCCTGCAGTACCCTGGCTTTTCATTGAAGGTCTGAGCAGGACCAACCCTGCTTAGTTTGGTGCTACCTCAGCCTAATGAAATTTGGCTGAAGTCATTCTTCTGGAAACCGGCAGGTTTTATAGTCGTATAAAGTGATATACTTAATTTAGCAGTTTTGTACCAATGAACATGAATCATAATTTAAGCAGCCAGGCTTAGAAGTGCCATGTCTCTGTGGCGCTGGTTGAGCTTTTCTGACATTCCACTCACAAGACACAAAATCTCTGCCCCATATTACCCATTTGCATCCAGTATTTTTAAATGAATGTGTACCTCTTCTGATTGCGAAGGTTTGGAACAGATGTCAGTGTCTGAGTTGGCCGAGCTGCTGGATCACGTGGAGGGTGCCATCCGTGACTACTCAGAAGAGCTGGTGCAGCAGCTGGCTCGTCGAGATGAGCTGGAGTTCGAGAAAGAGGTGAAGAACTCCTTCATCACCGTGCTGATTGAGGTCCAGAACAAGCAAAAAGAGCACAGAGAGCTCATGAAAAGGAGGAGGAAAGAGAAAGGACTGAGTCTGCAGAGCAGCCGAATAGAAAGGGGCACCCAAATGCCTCTCAAGGTATGTGAGAAATCCCCATGTGCAGTGAGACATTGCAAAGAGTAGATAGGGGTGATCATGGCCATTCTGGAGAGCAGGGGAAGCTATCTCTTTAAAGAGATAGGTATGAAATGGGCGCTCCTAATAATCGAAGTAATCTTCAGATTATTTAATTTAGATAAATGTATCAATTTAAAGTAAAAGCCGCCTTCCCCCCAGAAGAATGGAGTCTGGAACAGCAAGCAACTCAGCCTTAATAGTGCCTATTAAAATCATTTCCACACTGCTGGTTTCCATGCATGAGAACTTTTCACACTTTCACAGAGACTCTACTGATTTATATTTACAGGGAACCAACGCTACTTAGTCAGAATAACTGCGGCTAAAAAAATATGCTGATCTCAAAGAAATCATGAGAATTCACACCCAGTGTTCTCCAAATGTCTAAAAACTTGCATTAATATCACTGCTTCTCAGGCCTGGTCTACACTACAAAGTTAAGGTGACATAAGTCACCTTTCGTTGATTTGTTTGTGCATGTGTCTACACTCAAATTTGTGTCCCGCCGACATAAGCACCCAGCAAAACCACCTCCCCAAACAGAAATGAGTCATTGTTGATGGACTGTGATCAATGCAGTGTGAGTGTAGACACTGTGTGACCTATGTCAGCTGTAACAGACCTCCAGCAGCTGTCCCACAATGCCCAACACTGACCACTCTGGACACAATTGTAAACTCCACGGCCCAGGGGTCACAGAGACTGGAAGCCCCCTCCCACCCTTAAAATCACCCTGTGTATTTATGAAAGACTGATTGCCCAGCTTGGCAAGCACACCTAGCAGCTCTCCCTTGTTGTGTGCAGCTGCCCAACCAACCATTCCAGCTACACGCTCCAGACGTACTCCTGCCTGCAGTAGACAGGAGGTATTGAATCAACTGGGCCTGTGGGGAGAAGAAGCACAGATAAGGAGTAGTCGTAGAAACATGGACATCTATGAACAATTTGCACAGGGGATGTGGGCAAAAGGGGTGTAACAGAGATCAGCAGCCATGCCATGTGGAAATTAAGGAATTGAGGGGCCCATACCACAACACTCAATTTGGTGCTGAGCCACAGACCTGCCACTTGTATGACAAGCTGCATGCCATACTTGCCAGAGACCCCACCAGCACCCAGCAGCCCACTGCAGATACCTCGGTGGAGCCCAACACACAGAATCCTGCTGTGAACAGCAACGAGGAGGAGAAAGGACACATGGTGGGAAGGTCCAGCTACGCTGCAATCCAGGACCTGTTTAAGACTCCACTGCAGTCTAGCTGATCTCACCAGCCAAGCACGGATGAGCCCGATCCAGGGGAAGGAAATTCGGGTAAGTGTGTGCATGCATTTTCCCTTACACTGGTTAAACATAAAGATAAGCCTGGGCCATCCTAAGTTACCAAAGACATATGTATCAACTTTTCATTGTTTTATACATATGAGAAGAAGTGGCAGTACAGGTAGAGTTGATATCTGCTCATTCCCAGTTCGGGGTGTGCAAAGCAATTTATTGATGCACATAGGAATGTCCCTTCTGTCCTCCTGAGAGATTTTGATGACACTTTCATGGACAGACTCTGCAGTCCTCTCCCACAGGTTTCTAGGGAGGCTGCCTTCTTTCTTCCTTCATGGTAGGACATTGTCCCACACTACTCTGCAATAAGTTCAGCTGACACCATTGCAGTAAACTAGTGGCATATTGGCCCAGGTGGCTTCAGGACGCCAACAGCAGCTGTGTTCTCTGTGCCTTTGTTACCCTCAGGAGTGTGATTTCAGTAAAAATCACCCCAGCCTGTGGAAAACAGTGCCAATTTTCAGTGCCAATGCCCTATACTTATACCCATAAAAATAGAGACCAAATTGTTTCAGCAACTGAAAATGTTAATGCCCTCCCCTTCCCCCTCATGTGACCACTCATAGATGATACTCACTATGGCTGGGATGGAGAGCTGTGCTATGCAGAGGCGCTCCACAGCTGAAGTGTCAAGAAGCATGTCTTACTAACGTTTTTTATGGGAATGAGGGAAGGCAATTGTTGTTGTGACTGTAAATACAATGATACATGTCTGTTTTATCTATAGCTGCTGCTGTTGAGGTCTTGAGGGGTACCCTCTTCATACTCATGGAACACCTGACTCTGATGTGAAGGAGAAAGAAGAGGAGATCCTACAAGCCAGTGCTGAATTGGAACGCGGACAAAGGGCCTGGATGGCCAATGGCAGAAGGCATGGAGAGGGATAGAAAGAACATGGGGAAATGGAGAAAGACCCAAGAATCTCATCAGGAAAAGGAGAGGGAGATGCACCAGGACATAATGGGGCTTCTCAGGTAGCAAACACATATGCTGCAAACTCTAGTTGACCTAAAGGTCCAACAATCATGGATTTGCCACCCTCTGCAGTCCCTGGAGACGTCCATAGTGGCATCTTCCTACACCCTGCAACAGTCCACTTGGAATCATGGGTCACATACATACCCCACCACTCCACGCTAGCAGACAGTAAGGACAACTGCAACTTCACATACAGCATTGACCTACAAGAGGCACGGCTGCTGTATGTGTAGCTAAAATGGACTGCATTTGTGCACTGAAATGACACCTGGCAGCTGCCTTTCTAAATCTTTGCTGCCTTTTTAAATTTAAAGTTCTGTTCAGTTAATTTATGTTTGAAATTTGTATTGTGTTGTCCTTTTTTAGCTGCACATTTTTTCACTGCTTTCACCAGTCAATAAAATTCTATTTTTGAAGACAAATTCATCTTTACAAGTTCATCACACCTATTGCAGAATGTATAGAAGTACTCAAAGCATCCAGTACTTGTGGTTGGGAAAGAATGTCCCTTTCTGCAGCTTTCTGATCGGTCCTGTGTTCTTAAAGATGACAGCATCATGCACCTTCCCTGACCAGCTCACACTAATATTGGTGAAGCATCCCTGGAGATCCACCAAGTCTTGCATAACCATAGAAAAATAGCCCTTTCTTTTGATGTATTCTATAGGAAGGTGGTCTGGTGCCAAAACAGGGATATGTGTGCTGTCTGTTGCTCCACCACAGTTCAGGAACTGCACTGTTGCAAATCAGTCCACTATGTTCTGCATATTTCTGAGGCTATGTCTAAACGACACAGCTTTTAGCGACATGACTGTCAGGGCCGGCTCCAGGCACCAGGCAACCAAGCACATGCTTGGGGCGGCACCTGGTAAGGGGCGGCCAATCTTGGGGTGGCGGGGGGCAGCGCGGCGCGGCATTCTGGGGGCGGGTGCTCTGGCGGTGCGGTGCTCGGCAGGGGGCACTCCGGCTGCGCGGCGGGGGGGCGCCGCCAGGTGCGGCGCTCAGGGAAGGGTTCCAGCGGTTTGGCGCTCGGCGGGGGGGGCGCGGGGCGCGGCGTTCAGGGGGGGTTCCGGTGGCGCGGTGCTCGGGGGGGGCGGCGTGGGGCGCGGCGCTTGGGGGGGGCGGTTCCGGTGGCGTGGTGCTCGGCGGGGGGGCTCAGCGGGGCGGCGCTTTTTTTTGCTGCTTGGGGCAGCAAAAAAGTTAGAGCCGGCCCTTATGACTGTGTCCCCAAAGCTGTGCCGCTAAAAGTCATGCAGTGTAACTGCTGTTTGTCGGCTCTCCTGCTGACAAAAAACTTCTACTCCCAGTGAGTGGCATTCGCATTGTCGGCAGGAGAGCGCGCCTGCCGACAACGCGCTGTTCACACTGGCACTTGCCACAGCAAAACTTTTGTCTGTCGGGGCAGGGGGTTTAACACCTCTAAAAGACAAACGTTTTGTCATTCAATGGCCAGTGTAGACATGGCCTGAGAGTTGCAGTCCTACATAGCAGGACACGATTAATGGCCCTATCCAACTGCCTGACAGCTTCCCCCACTGTGCATTTTCCAACTCCAGAATGATTTCCCTCTGACAGTTAGCAATCCGGCATTGCAAGCTTCTAGAGCAGAGGTGGGCAAACTATGGCCCGTGGACTACATCTGGCCCGTGGGACCATCCTGCCCAGGTCTTGAGTTCCTGACCGGGGAGGCTAGCCCTCAGCCCCTCCCCTGATGTGCCCTCTCCCACGCAGCCTCAGCTTGCCGTGCTGCCAGCGCTCTGGCAGTGTGGCTGGCTCCAGCCGGGCGGTGGGGCTGAGAGCTCCTCCTGCTCTGAGCGGCATGGTAAGGGGATGGGGAGCAGGGGGGGTTGGATAAAGGGCAGGAGGTCCCGGGAGCAGTCAGGGGACAGGGAGTAGGGGGGCAGAGGTTATGGGGGGGTGGTCAGGGGATGAGGAAAAGGGGGCACTTGGATAGGCGTGGGAGGACCTGTCAGGGGGTGGGGGTGTGGATAGGAGTTGGGGCAGTCAGGGGACAGGGAGAAGGGGGATTAGAAAGGGGGAGGGGTCCCGGGCGGCTGTTAGGGGCAGGGGGTCCCGGGAGGGGGCAGTCAGGGGACAAGGAGTGGGGGTATTGGATGGGTTGGGGGTTCTGAGGGGGGCAGTCAGGAGGTGGGAAGTGGGAGGAGGCGGATGGGGGCGGGGTCCAGGCTGTTTGGGGAGGCACAGCCTTCCCTACCTGGCCCTCCATACAGTTTTGCAACCCCGATGTAGCCCTCGGGCCAAAAAGTTTGCCCGTCCCTGTTCAAGAGTGTGATCACCACTTGCTTCTCAACTGTCAACACAGTTCTCATTCTGGTGTCTATGTGCTGGAAGGCTGCGGCGAGCTCAGGCACAGATCCTGGAATGTGGCTTTTTGCATCTGAAAGTTCTGACTGCTCATCATCCCAAAACTGCATTATGAGGTGATACCACCAGTTAGTGCTTGTTTCTCAGGCCCAGAAGTATTGCTGCACTGTGTGAAGCTGCTCTGTGAATGTCACTAAGAACCTTGAATTGTTTTTCGCTGTGTCCTCTAGCAATCTGTCCTCAAAGAAATCATCATGCCCTCCACTGTTGTAGTGTTTCCTGATAATACTGAAGAATCATGTGTCCTGTATTTGCAACACTCATGAGAATAGTTCAGAGCTGTGTCGGGTCCATGCTTCTGTCAAAGATGGTGGACACTGAACAGTGCTATGCCGGCTTGTGGGATCTTAACAAAGGTGTAAAAATCATGGGAAAGAGATAGCATTATGCAATAGAAAAAGTTGCATGATGGGAGCTTGACCCCAATTTCCAAGAGTTACCTGTGTAACTCATTTTACCCCACAACACAGTGCAAAAACTTCCCAGAAGGCATTGTGCTGGATGGTGGCATGTGGCTGTCATGTTGTGGGGTGCAATCCAGACCGGCTTGGTTGTCAGCATCTGCTTTATAATCCTCAGTGCCTTGTAAAATGCTCTGCTGCTGTAGCTTCCAGGCAGCATACAAACATGCACTGAGTGTCTGTGTGTGATAAGCCTCTCTGGACCAACAACTCTGACTCCAGCAGCCTGCTTCTTGCACCACAGCAACACTCTGGCCTCCACCAGCCTTGGTTTCACCTGGCAAGATGACCCCAACATCACTCACTCTGGATTTTCCCCCAAACCATGTGATCTGCAATGTCCAGCCCTTTGCTGGACCATTCAGAGGGATAATATGGTTTGTTTGCTCCTCTAAAGAGACAAACTGTATAGCTTACCACTTTAATTGGAGTTAATAATCACTTCAGTTCAAACGGCACTGAATTGATTTAGATTAAAAGTAAGACAAAAGGAAATAGGATTTCACGTGAGATCAAGTATAAAGACTAGACTTATAAATGGTAAAAGCAAATCAAAGTGAAAAACGCTTTCTAGATATTAAGATTTAAGAATGCTACAGTCCTGGTTCAAGATAAGATTCTTCCCAAACCACTTCCCAGCAAGGTGGAAGCATATTCCTCCCCCTTTGTCAGGATTTTCTATAAAAGTCCAAAAAATAAAAAAATTAAATTAATGGAGATATCTTATCTCCTAGAACTGGAAGGGACCATGAAAGGTCATCAAGTCCAGCCCCCTGCCTTCATTAGCAGGACCAAGTACTGATTTTGCCCCAGATCCCTGGGTTTAGCAGGGCAATGCTCAAACCACTGAGCTATCCCTCCCCCAAGTTCTCTGGCCCTTTGTCTTCTTAGGTGAATGATAACTTGGGGTTCTTTATACCTGTCTTTTATAATCCAGTGAACCTTTGAAATGGATTCTTCTGAAGGTTACCCCCAAAATAAAGTTCATTCAAGTTTTGCAGAAGGTGGCATGGAGTCTGCTGATGAAAGAGATTCCATGCTGGCTTCTTCCCCCATCGGTGTTTGCTAAAGTGCAAATCAATGTCCACTTGACATGTGATTGCCAGTTGATTCTGTGACACCTGGCTGGAGGCGTTGGTCTGTCCTTTTTCTGAGAGAAACTTGTTTATCCAATTCCCCAGACTTGTCTGGTAAACACAGTTTAGTTCCACATTCCTTCATATTGGTATGGTCCATTTGGGCATTTACCATACATACACCATGCAAGAATATTAATAATCAGCGTGTTATTGCTTTATATTGATATTTTACATGCTATCTTTTGACAGATTATGACATTAGTGAATTGGGGTACACTGAACAGGCCAGATGATCTGAAACTCACTAACAGATACAAGTGACCCCTGGCCCTCTTGCACTGGGATGCTGTTAGGGTCACACTGGCATACTGGGGTACTTACTCATGGTGCACTGCCCTTTGCATGGATATAAATACTCCTAGAGAGCATGCGATGTGCCAGTGCAGGCAGCCAAGTATGTACAAGCACAAGCAATATGCTAACTGTGGCAGCTGTACACTGACATAACTTGCATCACCCAAAGTTTGTCGTCCTTTTTTGAACTCTGCTAGTCTTTTGATGTCAGTGATATCTTGTGGCAATGTATTCCACAGGTTAATTGTGCATTGTGTAAAAATATATTTCATAGATTCCAAAGCCAGAAGGGACCATTGTGATTATCTAGTCTAACACAGACGGACTAGTTATCATCTAGTATAACACAGGCCATAGAACTTCCCCAAAATAATTCCTAGCGCAGCTTTTAGAAAAACATCCAAATTTGATTTAAAAGTTGTTCATAGTGGAAAATCTAGGATGCCTCTTGGTAAATTGTTCCAGTGGTTAATAATCCTCACCGTTAAAAATGTACACATTATTTCCAGTTTGAATTTGTCTAGCTTCAGCTTCCAACCTTTGGATTGTGTTTCCTTTTACAAGTTTTAAATTTGTCACCTTTAAGATTCATTCTTGTGTCCCATTGTTCTTGCCTCATGGGAAATAGAAGTGCCCAATCTGCCTTCCTTGGACCATTCATAGATTTGTAAAGCTTTATTTTATCCCCTCTGACTCATCTCTTCTCTAAAGCAAACAGGGCTGGAATCACAGAAGAAGTTAGGCATTGTAATGCTGAGCATCACAGCACCTAACTTTTAGGTGACTCCAAAATCACTGTGATTCACAAAGCCTGAGTTGGCAGCCTAGGTTTCTATACTATACAATGAATTGGAAGAGATTATGCAGTAATTCACAAAGGTCAGCATCCTAGATGGCTTCCCACCTAAGCTAGCCGATGGGAGATGCTGATCAGAGGAGTGTGTGCTCATGGAGATAAGCACCTAAGTTGAGGCTAATCTAGGTGTTTATCTGTGCTCGCGATTCTCAGCTATGAAACCACCTGGAGTTAGGTGCCTATGCCATTTTAGCAAGCAGAGGACCAGGTGGTGCTGCCCTCTTTATAACTTAGAGCTAGGGTGACCAGATCACAGGGATGAAATATCGGGACGTGGGGGGGGGACACAACGGAGCAACAACAACAACAAAAAACGGCGGCGGAGCAACAACAAAAAAAAGCAGTTTCGCAGGGCCGGGGGCATTAGCAGGCCCCAGCCGCGCCACCGGATCGCACACAGCATCCCGGCCGTGCGCGCTACCTTCCCCACAGAGCCTTCCGCCCCCCGGCCCGCCCCGGGCACATGCAGCGCGTCCCGCCACCGGCGGG
Organism: Malaclemys terrapin pileata; assembly: GCF_027887155.1. Classification (NCBI taxonomy): domain Eukaryota; kingdom Metazoa; phylum Chordata; order Testudines; family Emydidae; genus Malaclemys; species Malaclemys terrapin. The sequence goes on from NC_071519.1 coordinate 16,537,131, forward strand.
GAGCCCCGCACCTCTCCCACTCGGCTGCGCTCCAGCGGCTCCTTCCTGGCGGGGCAAGCTGCTGGAGCGCAGCCGAGCGGGAGAGGCGCGGGGCTCCCCGGCAGCAGCGGGGAAGTTTATCAGTTTGGGGGACCCCGGCCGGCTCCTCACCCCTGTCCGCTGGCTGCCCCGCCTGGGACAAGTCTCACCCCCGCAGCCCCTCTCTGCCACGTGTCTCCGGCAGGCGGCCCATGCCCCTGGGCCACGCCGCCCACCTGGGCCCTGCCCACTCCGCGCTGCCCCCGGACCCACTGCGCTGCCCCGTGGGCTGCAGGGCTGGAGCAGCCTCCGCGCTGCACTGCAGCACTCCCGGCCCCGGCCCCCGGCCGGCCATGGCCCGTGTGCCTAGGCTGCTGCACAGGGGTGTCTCCTCCCCAGGCCTGGCTCGGGATCCAATGGGGCAGTGAGGGGGCAGGGCTGGGGGCGGGGATTTGGGGAGGGATCCAATGGGGGAAGGAGGGGGTGGAGTCGGGGTGGGAGGGGCGAGAGCGGAGGGCAAAATTGTTTGTTTGTCCGGTCAGGACGTGGGACAAACAAGCAAATATCGGGACAGTCCCGATAAAATCGGGACGTCTGGTCACCCTACTTAGAGCCCAGGGGCTGGCGCACTCAGCTGGGATGTGGGAGATGCAGGTTCAATTGCCTGTGTGTGTCTACAAAGTTGTTCTCACCTTCTATCCCTTTCTCTCTCTGGCCCAGGGGATCACATCTTCTTAGGAAGGACATTGAAAAACCGATAAACATAAAAAGAAGGGAAGGTAAAATGACACATTAGTTGGATGATGAGACACAAGGAGTTGATGGATGGTGCTAAAGCGACAATGTTCTAACCTAGCCACTTCTCAGACTATGCTGCAAAGAACAGCATTCTGTTACTGAGAAGAAAAAAACTGATCTTTTAGTGAGGGCATTCATTAGAAATGATAAAATGTTAAAATGTTGTAAACACTGCATGCCACACTAGGCAGTACCTCTGTCTGCTCTTCTAGCACTGCGTAAATCAAATGTTTTCTCTTCTATGCAGCGATTCAGTATGGAAGGAATCTCTAATATCTTGCAGACTGGTATTCGGCAGACATTTGGGAACTCAGCAACTGATAAACAGGTGTGTGTAAAGTCCTCTGCATAGATCAGGTACTCACAGGAGTGGATGCATAACATTTCTTCTGATAAACATAAAGATTTCTACTATTTAATTTGAAGAAGCTAGCTAGGTTTTGAACAGAGTCGGCTGATATTAAACCAATTGATTTACAAATATTCTTGCAAATAAAAGTGCTTAGTTTGGTTTGTGATGACTTTTGGGCTCATGGTTTCCATTTTCCATGAATATTCAGGCACTGCTGGGTATTTTAGAAATTGTGTGCAAATCCTAAATCTTTCAGACAATTTAGTATGAAGGACTGCTCGTCCGAAAAGTCATGTCAGAAAATTTGTGATTCATTATTCACTAGGCACTAGTCATTCTTCTTTTTAAAAAGTTTCACTCATCCAAACAGGAAGCAGAAACAATACTGTGTGATTTAGATGACCAACCACATAAAACAAAGGGCAAATAGTTGAAACGAACAGTTTGTGATTAGTCAATAGTCTGAAAATAATTCATCCACAGGATTTGGTGAATGCTTATGAATAATGACCTTTTAAAAGAAGGATTCAGTAACCAAAAATGGAGCTACATCATGGCCAATATTGTCTGTATGGGGTCATTCAAACTGCTCTGTCTGGAATTCTGAAAGAAATCAGAGTGTGAGGAAAAGACATTTGGAATAAAGACACTGCACACTGCTCATCTGAGGCCTCACTCCTGTTTGCTGTGCTCCTTGGCTCAGCCCTTCATTTCAACATTAGAAGAATTGCATTGCTTTCCTGTCTCTCTCCAGTGCTTAGTGAACTGACTCAGACTATGTCCTCCATTATGAGCACATTTTAGTTCGGAAATAATCTAAACCATCAAAAACTATAGTGGTTCTTATTTCCTAAATACTCTGTGATCTCTTCAAGAGCTCCTTATGCTATGGCATTACAGTATGTCTCCTTCCAGCCTCCAGAGAAGTTATCCAGAAAATTAGTACACCTTTGAGCTGGTTTAAGTCTTCTGTGACTCTCTTGTGGGGCCCCAGGAGCCTCCAAGCTGGTGTTAGGGGTTGAAGATCTCTGATAGCATATGTTAGATGGATCTGTGCTGCCTGGGGAGGGTTTCACAAGGGTTAGATCCAGTGAAAGGACACAAGACCTCCGTGCAGATGGCCCTGGCCAAGCTGGTGGTCCATATGGTACCCAATGTATCCACCACATTTCAGGGTGTGCTTATTGGCATCTACCCTGGAGTGCCAGATCCCATTCCCTCCAATGACATGCTATGGGGTACTTTCTGAATAAGAATCCTTGTGGAGGTTTCTTCATAAAACATTCCCTCCTGCCACTTTTCACATTGGAGGAGACATTTTTTCCGAGAGTTTGACCCCAAATGAGGTGTGATTCCACATGAGTCCTGCTCATTCACTGTGCACCATTCACCCTGCATATGGAAAGAGGCAGGAGTGAGGCAGAAATCATAGTGCATGATCATGTGATTAATGACCGTGTCATAAAGATGCATGCACACTAGTGGGCAGGGTTAAGATTATGGCCTTTCCTAACTTGTGAGTACTTCACTCAGTAACAATGACTGGGTTTTTACCATTGTTTTTCTAAATTAATTCCCTAGATGGTTAAAAGACAAATTACTTAAAAATAAAGTCCATAATGTGGAACTATTCGTTAAACAAAAGGGGCCTGCTATGTAGGATGAAATTAACTCGGACAGGGTAAAGCCTGAGCGTCTGGACCATCCCAGTCCTCTCTTGATGTAAATCAACAAAATAAGAGTTAGATGGTGAATTTACCGTAGTTGTTGATTAGCCTGGCTCGCTGTTGTTACGGCTGCTGAACTACTTTACAGACCTGGTGCTGAAGGTGATGCAATACCATTCTACAACCCAAAATGTTTTGTTCAACATCTTCATTAATGATCTGGACGATGGGATGGATTGCACCCTCTGCACGTTCGCGGATGACACTAAGCTGGGAGGAGAGATAGATATGCTGGAGAGTAGGGATAGGGTCCAGAGTGACCTAGACAAATTGGAGGGTTGGGCCATAAGAAATCTGATGAGGTTCAACAAGGACAAGTGCAGAGTCCTGCACTTAGGACGGAAGAATCCCATGCATTGCTACAGACTAGGGACTGACTGACTAAGCGGCAGTTCTGCAGAAAAGGACCTGGGGATTACAGTGGATGAGAGTTGGATATATGTCAACAGTGTGCCCTTGTTGCCAAGAAGGCTAACAGTATATTGGCTGTATTAATTGGAGCGTTGCGACCAGACCGAGGGAAGTGATTATTTCCCTCTGTTCGGCACTGGTGAGGCCACACCTGAAGTATTGAATCCAATTTTGGGCCCCCCACTACAAAAAGGATGTGGACAAATTGGAGAGAGTCCAGCGGAGGGCAACGAAAATGATTAGGGAGCTGGGGCACATGACTTATGAGGAGAAGTTGAGGAAACTGGGCTTATTTAGTTTGCAGAAGAGAAGAGTGAGGGGGGATTTGATAGCAGCCTTCAACTACCTGAAGGGGGGTTCCAAAGAGGATGGAGCTCGGCTGTTCTCAGTGGTGGCAGCTGACAGAACAAAGAGCAATGGTCTCAAGTTGCAGTGGGGGAGGTCTAGGTTGGATATTAGGAAAAACTTTTTCACTAGGAGGGTAGTGAAGCACTGGAATGGGGGGTTACCAAGGGAGGTGGTGGACTCTCCATCCTTAGTGTTTTTAAGGCCTGTCTTGACAAAGCCCTGGCTGGGATGATTTAGTTGGGGTTGGTCCTGCTTTGAGCAGGGGGTTGGACTAGATGACCTCTTGAGGTCTCTTCCATCCCTAATCTTCTATGATTCTATGGTGTTCTTCATATGTATGGGCCTAGACCTTCCTGTTGGGTTATAGCCTCTATGTGCAACAGGGCATTCCCAGTGGGGGCCTAGTGCATGTGGGCCTGGGGGGTTTAGTGGAACCTGAAGCCTGTGTGGGACAGGCATTCCAATGGGTTCCTAGTGTGTGTGGGTCTGGGCCTTGCAGTGGTGTCTAACGTGCCACATAACAGTCCAGTGGAACCTAGCTTCTGTGTGACAGGGCATCTCAGTGGGACATTAGTGTGTATGGGATAAGACATTCCAGTGGGGTCCTAGCATGCGTGGGCCAGGGTATTGCAGCCTGTCCCCTTAGTGTTAGTGGGACAGAGCTTTCTATTGGGACTCAAGTGTGTGTGTAGTGGGGTGTTCTATTGAGTCCTACTGTCCTAGGATGTGTGACAAAGGGTGTTTCAATGGGACAATAGCATGTATGGGATAGGGTGTTACAGTAGGTCCCTAGCATGAGTGGGTTCGTAGAGTGTGTAAGAAAGGGCATTCCAGTGGGGTCCTAGAGTGTGTGGGACAGGGCATTCCAGTGGGGTCCTAGAGTGTGTAAGAAAAGGCGTTCCAGTGGAGTTCAAATTACGAATTTGACATACATTATTTTCAATTTTGGCATCCCAGAGGAGTTTTGACATTTTTTTAGTGGGACACCTTGGCCTTTCTTTTCCCCTCCCCCTCCTTTGTTTTTCTTTTCTATCCTTTTTTTTCTTTGCAGAATACAAAATTAAATCTGATAGAAAAAATTCTGTGTTACAAGATTTTTCTAAGCTGGTTAGTCACTCAAAAGTCAGGAAATGCAAAAGTTAAGACTATACACACAACCGTAACCTGGTCTTATGCATATGCCTTATGATACATAATATGTTCACAGCCATAACTAGTTAGATTATCACACACTGTTTCTCAAATAATACACTATTTTATATTCCCTGCAAAACCATATTAAAGAACATCAAGACTGCTAACTCTGCATTGTGATATAGTCTTTCTTGACAGGTTACTATTTCCCAGAACCCCTCATTCAGGGTGAAATTCACCCCTGTGCAAAGGGTCAACACAAGATCTACGTGCCACGTAAGTCCCATTTTACACCCTATTTTGTTCAGACAATTTAGAATCATAGAATCATCGAATATCAGGGTTGGAAGGGACCTCAGGATACCAGCTGCCAACTAGACATGGAGCCATTGATCACTACCCGTTGAGCCCAACGATCTAGCCAGCTTTCTATCCACCTTATAGTCCATTCATCCAGCCCATACTTCTTTAACTTGCCAGCAAAAATACTGTGGGAGACCGTATCAAAAGCTTTGCTAAAGTCAAGGAATAACATGTTTACTGCTTTCCCCTCATCCACAGAGCCAGTTATCTCGTCATAGAAGGCAATTAGGTTAGTCAGGCATGACTGCCCTTGGTGAATCCATGCTGACTGTTCCTGATCACTTTCCTCTCCTCTAAGTGCTTCAGAACTGATTCCTTGAGGACTTGCTTCATGATTTTTCCAGGGACTGAGGTGAGGCTGACAGGCCTATAGTTCCCCGGATCCTCCTCCTTTTTTAAAGATGGATACTACATTAGCCTTTTTCCAATCATCCGGGACCTCCCCCGATTGCCATGAGTTTTCAAAGATAATGGCCAATGGCTCTGCAATCACATCCGCCAACTCCTTTAGCACCCTCAGATGCAGCACATCCGGCCCCATGGACTTGTGCTCGTCCAGCTTTTCTAAATAGTCCTGAGCCACTTCTTTCTCCACAGGGGGTTGGTCACCTCCTCCGCATGCTGTGCTGCCCAGTGCAGCAGTCTGGGAGCTGACCTTGTTTGTGAAGACAGAGGCAAAAAAAGCATTGAGTACATTAGCTTTTTCCATATCGTCTGTCACTAGGTTGCCTCCCTCATTCAGTAAGGGGCCCACACTTTCCTTGACCTTCTTCTTGTTGCTAACATACCTGAAGAAACCCTTCTTGTTACTCTTAACATCTCTTGCTAGCTGCAACTCCAAGTGTGATTTGGCCTTCCTGATTTCACTCCTGCTTGCCTGAGCAATATTTTTATATTTCTCCCTGGTCATTTGTCCAATCTTCCACTTCTTGTAAGCTTTTTTTGTGTGTTTAAGATCAGCAAGGATTTCACTGTTAAGCCAAGCTGGTCGCCTGCCATTTACCTAGACATCGTCGGTATCCCATCTTTTTTGTGCAAAAGCTGTCAAAAATGTGGCAAAAAATTATATAATCAGAAAATATTTTTTCTAATCTTTCATTTCCCAAAATGGCTGGCCATCGTCCATCAAACTTTCCCTGTATATTCACCTTTGAGCAAAGAAAAGTGGCCCAATTCTGCTAGGCAAAATGAGTGCTAAGTGGATGAGAACTAAAATATTTATACCCATTATGCAGTTGCCTTGCCCATGTGCACACAAGGTCAATGAAGAATCATGCTTCAGGACTGGAAAACTTCAGCCCAAAAAGTTTGGAAAGTTACGAGCAACTGAAAAACAAGGGGTAGAATGGGAACACCTGTAATCTTAACTATCGTTTTGCTAGATACTTTTCTGGATTTTTTCTATAACTAGGTATGCATGGATAGCATTTGTAGAATCCACAACATAAAGTGATAGTGAAAATTTGCTAGCATATATAGCTCATGTAAATATACAACAAAGTTAGCTGCATAATTAGTTGCCTTATCTCCTGAATTCAAGCTAAGGAAGGCTGTACTTGAGGAAATGTACAAAACATGGTCCACTATCAAAATTTTTAGAATCAATACCCTAGAGATAAGAAAAATGTATATTAAAAGTCTAAATCAACATCTATATATGTAAGGTTATAGAAAAATATATTATATTGTGCTACTTGCAATAGTAGCAAGCTTAACTCTGCCCCCTTGTGCATATGTACTTAATAGTAGCAAGCTTAACTCTGCCCCCTTGTGCATATGTACTACAATACAGCCTGTAATTGCAATTACAGGCTGTATTGTAGTACATATGCACAAGGGGGCAGAGTTAAGCTTATGTGTGCAACCTTAATTTTGATGCTGTGAGATTCTTAAATCCTTAATTGTGCCACTGTGAAATTCTCTTAATGGTGGTGGGGTTTTTTTTGTAGGGAATTTGGTCAAAATTGTAGAGAAATGGTGTTCCTACTCTTTTCCCCACTTTTTAAACATTTTCTTTAGGCTATGGCCTATTTTAACTAGTGATGGAAAAGAGAAATCTTCCCATGACTCTGACTCAATTTTAAAAAAATATTTTAAATGTAGTTTAAGAAGCTATTGTAATTATAGAGAATGTGCATTAGTAGGTTTTTGGCGATTCTAGGCACAAATCCAAAATGCCTATAATTAGTACACAAGTAGCCTACTATTTACTGCATACCATGGTGTGGTTTAGTGCTGTACTAAGCTGATCCTAATTTTTTTGGAAGTATCCAACTGAGGCTGAAAAGATTGTCCGTCAGGGTTCAGTAAAGCTCTACATTGCATGCACTTAGATGCAACTGCACTAAGCACACTAAGCTATGTCTACATTGTGGGCACTTTAGCAGTGGATCTGTAATATAGATGCTTCCTACAAAGGCAAAAGGGGGTTTTCTTTCATCAGTATAGCAGTGTCTACATTGGGAGTTAGACTGGTATAGCTACAGTTCTTGCGGGGGTGATTTTTTCACATCTCTGAGCACTGTAACTATATCAACCTAACTTTTAAGTGTGGACCAGGCCTATATTGAAGGAAAGATTCCCACTGGCTTCAGTGAGCTTTGGATAAGCCCTAACAGTAACAGTCCCGTACAAAGAGCCCTCTACACACCCAGAGTAATAGAGAGATAAAACAACCACAACAACAAATGCTCTATTCACCCAAACCCAAAAAAGCTATAGTTCATAAGCTTTGCTCTGTGGACCAGCGGTGGTCTGGAGGGAGGTGGATAGTCACATAGGGTTTGATTTTGCTCTACCACAGTCAGGAGAAGATTATCTATTGACTTAGAATAGAATCATAGAATATCAGGGTTGGAAGGGACTTCAAGAGGTCATCTAGTCCAACCCCCTGCTCAAAGCAGGACCAATTCCCAACTAAATCATCCCAGCCAGGGCTTTGTCAAGCCGGGCCTTAAAAACCTCCAAGGAAGGAGATTCCACCACCTCCCTAGGTAACGCATTCCAGTGTTTCTTCATTGGGGGCAGGATCAGGCACATAGTGCTGGCTTTTTGGCTTGTTTCCCTCTGCAAGATTGCATTAGAAGAGAGCTAAACATGCACTACATACCTTCTTCATATGACTTTTCCATATAAATAGTTACTGTAGCCTTCACAGAGATGTTACATAATGGGGTGGGTCTCTACATTCGTGAATGTGAGAGGAGTTTTCAATTTCTGTCAAGAAATAGCTCACACCATGAAAAAATTTGACAGGCCCCACACTAGAGGATTAAAAACTGAATTCAAAGAAATAAATAATCCATTTGTATGTAAGATCACTTCCATGTGCCCACAACTCTGTCTGACCTGTAGAACAAACTAACCCTACCCCAAATTCAATGATGCTCTCAAACCTAAGCCACCAGAATGAGTGCAAAATAAAAACAGAACAACTACCGAATCAGTGACCATAAACCTGAGGTGGAAAATAACAGTAAAAAATTACAGTAACAAAACTGAAACAGGAAGAAATGTGCAATCAATTAAGAGACACCATCTCCTGCAACACCAAAACATAAATGCGAGTAACAGTTTGTCTACATCCAGGAAACTTAATCCAAACTGAAGCCACTATAATTCTGAATAATAGTATCTACATGGGATTTAAGGATGTTTAACTAATCCACTTCAAATTCACACCTTTAGTTAATTTGGATTAATTTTCCTGGATGTCCCTGTGTAGAGAAGCCCCAAGAAAAATGTTTCTTTAGCTGTTCAAAAGTAAATAAAGACTTTCCATTAAAAATTGAGCCGGAAAACTGCAGAATCTGATTGTACCAGTGGTCTGATGAATTGCTGCTGGTTGTAATGGACTGGGGCATAGGTGGTCTGTCACGTGTGCCCTCTCTCCCCCATAGGATGCCAAGTGGACAGAAAGATTAACAAGAATCACTGAAAGATGAAACTTTAACACATGAAGTGAAAACAGGAAATGAAAGTTACTGAAAACAAAAGTGAATCTGACCACTCTATAATGCAGTATACCGTTCTTTGTCTTCCCATCAAAGGAATTCCAAGGGCTTTACAAACATTACCAATTGCATTGTTTGTCATACCAATATATAATATTATTGAATTGAAGATTATTTTCTAGAGCACTAGCCTCTTTACTTAGTAGAGTTTTTTGTTTGATTTCGTTTCTTTCATATCTCACACGATTCTGTAAGCAATTTGGTTTCATGCTTCCATCACATTAGCTTGCCCTGCAATGGCGAGAGAATAATGGTACCTGTCATTCCTTTCTAGTATTTGAACACGGTTATTCCGTATGAGAAGAAAGGGTCGCCTCCCTCTGTGGAAGATCTGCAGATGCTGACAAACAGTAAGTTCCTGGGTTTGCCATACATATTATATCAGAATGCCGTGTTACGGTATCTTTTTAGGGTCTGTCAGTGATAGGGCCATTTGGGTGTAGAAGGACTTGTGAAATTCAACAGGATATTAGACCCTCTATCATTTTGACTCTACTGAGCTTGGTTCTGACCTAGAAATCCCAAATCCCAGCAGATGTGGGACTGAGGCTCTCTTTGAAGAAATGTCTACATTTCACGACAATCATATGCACTGGGTTTCATTTGCAGGCTTATATGTTCAGAGCGGAGCTGAATGAGACATTAGCCAAAATAAGAAAAGGCAAGAAAGGCTGTGTTCTTTCAGGATAGCACAAGGAGAGGGTGTTTTTCAAATTCCTACAAACAAATAACGTTCTTCTTCCTTATTTATCTGATTTCAAACTATTAGACTTTTCTTTTGGCTGGCAATTAACTTCCAGCTTTCTATACTGGAAAAATAGCATGTGCAAGAACATTTTGTAGGTTAAAAGGTATTTCATAAACATCCAACATCTATTAGTTAATGAATTTAGCCCCTAACTCTAACTTAGAACAGAAAATAGAAGGCTGATATGTTGTGACAAGCCTGGTACATTCTGGGAAACTCCTTCGGTTCCTTCTGTGTCTCCATGGCAACTGTGTATTGTATTAAATGAAGCAAACACTGGCTCCTGTTCTTCTGAAAGGAGTGCTATCAATGGCTGTTTTATACAGTTTCTGTATAAGTGTCAGTTTGTGAGCAGTGTCAAAAACTGCTTGTCTCTAGTACCAAAAAACTTTCCGGAAAGGTTACCAAGGATAAAACCTTTTTTTTGCATAATTAATTAGTGTGTAAAATTGCATCAGGTTGTGCTGAAAACATATGTTATATTTAAGAAATTATTTTTATTGAGATAGAAGACATCTCTCAGTGTTCTTTGAAGAACAACCAACCCTACATTCACAGTCCCCTGAATTAAGGGCTTTCTATTCTGTTCACTAGAGATTCTTGTCCTGCCCACATCACCATGGTCCCAGAGCGCTTTCCAGCAGCGCATTAGCGACATGATTAATATCTGTCATGTGTGCCCTCCCTCCCCCATAGGATGCCAAGTGGACAGAAAGATTAACAAGAATCATTGAAAGATGAAACTTTAACACATGAAGTGAAAACAGGAAATGAAAGTTACAGAAAACAAAAGTGAATCTGACCACTCTATAATGTAGCATACTGTACTCTGTCTTCCCATCAAAGGAATTCTAAGGGCTTTACAAACATTACTGATTGAAACCTCCGGCTTGCAACAGAGGTGCTGGAACAATTTTTATAGTGAGGGTGCTGAGAGCTATTGAACCAAACTGTAAACCCTGTATATAATGGAAACCACTTATAGCCAGTACCTCTAACAGCACCCTACGGATTGGGAAGTATTACCACCCATGTTTTACAGATGGTCACAGGGACATGACATGACTTGTCCAAGATCACACAGTAAGTCATTTTGAGAACCCACAAATCATTCAGGCCCAATTTGTCAATGCAGCCACTGATTTGGGGTATCCCAAATTTGGTTGCCCAAGTTCAGACACTCAAAATCAACCCGTCATTTGTAAACAATTGGGCATCAAACTCTATGTGATATATATTGCCCAGGGCAACTATTTTGTAGATTGTCCATATTTTATTTCTAGTACACTTAGAACACAGCATATTTTGAGTTTAGAAACTTAATTCTAGGGAAATTGTGATGAATCTTGGGAGCTGTAGACCAGCCATGTAGCCTGGCCCATAGAAGGGAATGAGGGACCCAAAATTAAGACTCCAAGAGACACTATGATGGCATTTCCAAATTTAACTTTTCGGTTTCAAACTACAAGTTTTCAGACAAAAATGTTTTGCTTCAATTTTTCTCTGAAAAGTAAATTTTTTCATATGATTTTTTTCAAACTGCTCTCCTTCATTCCTTTACTTGTAAAAAGAGACTGAAAATGGAAATGTGTGTTCTTCTTTGAGTACTGCCCTATGGGTGCTCCACTCTGGTCCAATAGTTCTAATAATCTATGGACCTGTCTGTAATGGACAAAACTGGAATCCTCAGTTCTTGTGGGTACCATGTGTCTGTCAGTACCATGGGTCCCCATCGTCAGGTAGAACAGGACTCTCCATCCTTTTCTGTGGGTGCTCCTCCATTGGATGATATTGAGGAGGATGAAGGAGACATCCAGTTGGTGTTTTATATTTCTGTTCAGAGTTCTCCAACATATCTGTTCAGTCACAGGGAAGATCACACTTGTCATCAAGGGTGATGGAACCAACCCTGCCTGCAACTCCCCCTCCTATGTGGGTCCCCTGCAATGGACATACTGGGACCAGTGTAAGAACCCCAGGACTAGAACCAAGATCTGCGGAGCCTGGGATCACTGGTAGTCCCACACTGACACCAGGAGACCACGCAGAGGCACAGACAGGGAACACTGTGATAGGTGTGGCAGGAAATGCTGCCCAAGAGACCCAGAGTGATGGTATCCTGCAGCCCTCTGATTTCCAAGCTCTCTATTTAATGCCAGGAGTTGTCCCAGGAAGTCGTCTGGGCAATCACACAGACTTCGGCCTGCTGCAATGTCAGACCCTGTGTGATCTCCTGATCTCCAATCTTCAACTCCAGCCTGACTCTGACCCTGATTCCTGACTCTTAGTTCTAACCTGGTACTGCCTCTGAACTCTGTTCTTCAACCCCAGCCTGACCGTCACTCTTGCTTACAGAACCTGGATCTTGCGATCCCTCCAGCTCCTGCACAGTGACAACCACCTCCTTATGAGCAGACTTCAGCCCAGTCATGACCAGTAGGCCAGACTGCCTATGCCCCAGTCCATTACAACCATCACATAGGGAGGGCAGAGTCATATGGTCCTCTCCTCCAAAAACAGCCTTCCCATTGAGGAAAACATTTGAGGAGCAGGAGGCCAGGGCAGATAAAGAGGTCACCTCTCAAACACCTATTTCATCCTCATCTCCAGAGGAAGCAGTTATGCCTTCACCACCTTCCATGACCAATGATTTTTGGAAATTTCAACACCTCTATAGGGTAGCTGACAGTCTTCAGATTCCATTCAAGGAGGTTCAGGATTCACTCACAGCACAAACTGTTGGATATCCTGCGGTCAGTAACAACCTCTAGGGCAGTGTTACCCATTAGTGAGAAACTCCTGGATCAAGCTAAGACTGCGAAGCAAATACCTGCTGCCATTCCACCAATGTGTAAACGGGTGGCTAAGAAGTATTATGTTCCCCCTAAGGATTCTGATTCTTTGTTCTCACACCCTCCTCCTAACTCCCTGGTGGTGGATGCAGTAAATGAGCAGGGTAGACTACACTTTTCCAAGTCTACCCCATATGACAGAGACCAAAAGAGACAGGATCACTTTGGATGGAAGTTCTACTCTTCAGCAACCCTGCAATTCAGGATCGTGAACTATCAGGCCTGGCCAAATATAAATTATATATGCATACATTACATAGGGAGCAATTGCAGTCCATCATCTCAGTGGGCCAATTATTGGCCAGAACCACTCTTCAAGCATCCTTGGATGGTATGGATGCTGCTGCCAGGTAGATCTCCAGAATGGGAAAAAATCAGAAAAAGAGAGAGGATATAGAAAGAAAGCAGGATCAAATAAGTGAACTCTGGTTCTCTGCACTTCATCCCTTTCTTCCTTTTTGTGAGTATCCATTTAGAAAACAGTTCTCATGGGTGTTGATGGGAGTGGCAGTCTGGCAACCATCCTCTCTTCAGCAACAATGCCAGACAGTTCTCAATGATTCAAAAGCGTAAACTGCTAAGCTACCAGTAGCATTTTCAGCAGCATCAGAGTGTGTGGATGTGGCAAGGTGATGAGGCCGAACTGAGAACTATATAAGGGAAACCACCTTCTAGGGACACTAGGCCCTATCCAGCCCCTACTCATGTAGGCTCAGGGAAAAGAGAAACTCCAGGGCACAGCGACTCAAGCCAGCTGAAGCAGCTACAAAAGCAGTTTCAGCAGCAGGCACCATGGGACATTGATGCTGTCATGAGAATATGCTTTCTACATTAGACATGTTCTTTCTTCTAACGATTGGCTCTGGCTCTACCCTCTGGAATCCCTCTCCGTCTCCCTCAAGTCTCTTCACTACCGTCTCACTCAAGTTATCCTCCATGTCCCCCTCTCCTCTCCCTTCCCTTATTTTTCCTTTTAGTAAACCTCTTCCTGCCTTCATTGAATATAGATAGGAAAAAAAATCCAAAAATTAATAAAAAGAAATAATTGCGGAACTAACATGACATTTGTAAACTATACCTCCATTCACTTTGCTTGCATATTATATTCTTTGTCCCACTCCATGTATGCCCTGTCTATTTAGATTGTGAGTTCTTTGGGGGGAGGGACTGTCTCTTATTCTATGGCCCTGATCCTGCAAATCTTTACTTATATGCTTCACTTTACACACTGTAAGATAGGTGCATGTATTAAGTCTTTGTAAGATAAGGGCCCCTGTTTGTACACTGTCTAATACAATGAGGCTCTGATCTTGGTTGCAGCTTCTATGTGCTAGAATATAATAAATAAATACATAAACAATGGCAACTTGTAAAGTTCTTTAGTTCATAAAAAATTCCAGGATTATTAGGATAAATGGGGCAGTCCTTTAATTTAAATTGAGGAACTTAGAGTTTACTGGCTGCTCTTGAAAATGTTGGTCTAAATGTTTTTGTGAGCTTGTTGGACTTTAAACGCCCTCTAACAATTAGATCCAAGTAAAGTGCTTCACATCTCCTCAACGGCTAAAACTGCTTTTGATCAAACACACCCAATCCACTCTTTAACTATGCATATATACACTCAGCACTCAAAAGTGAGAGAAATAAGAACCTAACAACAAACACGGCAGTGCATGCAGACTTTCAATGCCAGTACATTCAAAACTACCAGGAAACAGACAATTTTGTTGGTTTGTGTATGAGAGACAGACACACACAGATCGTGTGTATGTGTGTGAGACAGTGTGTGTGAGAAGAGACACAGACTATGTATGTGTGTGTGACAGAGAGAGTGTGTGTATGTGTGTGCATGAGAGAGACACAGAGACTGTGTGTGAATGAGAGGCAGACGGAGACATTGCGTATGTGAGACAGAGACAGAGTGTGTGAGACAGAGACAGTGTGTTTGTGTGCGCGAAAGAGTGAGACTGTGTGTGTATGTGTGAGACTTAGGGTGACCAGATAGGAAGTGTAAAAAATCAGGACAGGGATGAGGGGTAATAGGTGCCTATATAAGAAAAAGTCCCCAAAATCGAGACTGTCCCTATAAAATCAGGACACCCAGTCACCCTAGAAAGACTGTGTGTGTGACAGAGACTGTGTGTGTGTCTCTCTCTCTCTCTCACACACACATACACACACACAGAGAAACTGTATGTGTGCATGAGAGAGACAGACAGTGTGCGTGTGTGTGAGATACAGAAACAGTGTGTGAGAGAGACAGTGTTTGTGTATATGTGAGACACAGACAGTCTGTGCGTATATTTGTGAGACAGACAGTGTGTGTGTATGTATGAGAGAGACTGTATGTGTGTGTGAGACACAGTGTGTGTAAGACAGAGAGAGTGTGTGTGAGAGTGAGATACATAGAGACTGTGTGTGTGAGAGAGAGACACAGAGACAGTGTATATGTGTGTGTGATGTGGGATGTGGGAATATTAAAGGCACAACAGCAAATTATCCCAAGGTGAAGGACAGATGGAAAGAACAGTAAGAAGCAATATGGCTCAATAATAACTTGAAAATTAAAAAGGAATCCTAGGAAAAAGTGGAAACATGGACAAAAAGATTAATTGTGACCAGATACTTGACACAATTAATATTAACAAGAGGGAAGGAACACATGCCAGAATAGGGAAAGAACAGGTTAAAGAATGTTTAGGTAAGTTAGATGTATTCAAGTCGACAAGGCCTGATGAAATTCATCCTAGAATACTTAAGAGACTTGCTGAAGCAATATCGGAACAATTAGTGATTATCTTCGAGAACTCATGGAGGATGGGTGAGGGCCCAGAGGACTGGAGAAGGACAAACAAAGGGAACAAAGAGGACTAAGGAAGTTATAGATGGGTCTGCCTAATTTCGATACCTGAAAAGATACTGCAACAAAGTATTAAACAATTAGTTTGTAAGCGCCTCGAGCGGGGGGTTTCAAACTTTTTAGGCTGTGAACCTCTTTCTTAATAATAATACCCAATCTGAGATACGGTCATAATATATCTATGATTACATTTTAAATCTTATTAAATAAAATACATTGTCCTCCATTACAGGATTTTTCTCATGTACCCCCCTGACGAGAGCTCGTGTGCCTCAGTTTGAAAACCACTGACCCAGAGGATAATAGGGGTGCAAGGAATAGCCAGCATAGATTTGTCAAAAAATAAATAATTCCAAAACAACCTAATTTCCTTCTATGACAGGGTTACTGACCAGTAGATGGGGGTGGGGAAGAAATAGACATGATATATCTTGATTTTAGTAAGGCTTTTGATATAGTCTGAGATGACATTCCCACAAGAAAACTAGGGAAATGCCATCTAGATGAATTACTAGAAAGTGAGTGGTTAGCTTGTTGAAAGACATTATTCAAAGAGTAGTTACCAAAGGTTCACTTTCAAACTGGGAAAAGGTATCTAGTGTGTCAGTCTTGGATCTGGTACTATTCAATATTTTCATTAATGACTTGGATAACAGAAAGCAACAGAGGGTCCTGTGGCACCTTTGAGACTAACAGAAGGTGCCACAGGACCTTCTGTTGCTTTTTACAGATTCAGACTAACACGGCTACCCCTCTGATAATTGGATAACAGAGTGGAGAGAACGCTTATAAAATTTGTGGATGACACAAAACTGGGAGGGGATTCAAGCACATTAAAAGACAGGATTAGAATTCAAAATAATCTCGACAAATTGGAGAATTGTCCTGAAATCAACAAGATGAAATTCAGTAAAGATAAGTTAAAAGTATTACATCTAGGAAGGAAAAATCAAATGCATATATACAAAATGGAGAATAACTGGCTAGGTGGGTAGTGTTCCTGAAAAGGATCTGAGGGTTATAATATCATTCTGGAGTAAGAACATAAAAATGGACATACTAGGTCAGACCAATGGTCCATGTAGCCCAGTATCCCATCTTCCAACAGTGAGTAGGGCCAGATGTTTCAGAGGGAGTGAACAGAATGGCAATTTATCGAGTGATCCATCACCTGTCATCTAGTCCCAGCTTCTAGCAGTCAGAGTGTAGTGGGGCGGCTCCCCTACTCCAGTGGAAAAGGGGTTAAAGTCAGCCCTGGGAGAAGGTTGTGGTTGAGAGCAGCTAAGCTGGGCTGATTGGGGAAGTGGCTGCAGCTGGGCCACGCCCCAATCAGGCTGCAGCTGGCCTGTATAAAAAGGCTATGAGCCAGAGGCCCAAAAAGAGAAGTCTCTCTCCAGGCTGGGAGAGAGCAGAGCCTAGCTGCCTGCAGAAAAGCTATTGGAAGTGAAGCAGGGCTGGGGAAGGGCCAGAGGAGCAGGGGAGCTCCAGGCTGGCAACTCACCAGGTTGCTGGGCTTGGTCCAAGGCCCATAGAGGTACTGGAAGGCAGCAGGTCTGAACCCCCTTGCCTATGATGAGTGGCTTTTACACTGCAGTCTGCCCCAGGGGGCTAGATGATGACTGGCAGTAGCCCAGACTGAGGCAAGGTGGGGATTAGAGGGTTGGGGGTTTCCCAGAGAGGGGAGACCCATAGGGACTGGTGGGATATTGCCAGGGGGCAGTCCCAGGGTAAAGGGGCACCGGGGTCTGGGAGGGACACAGAGCTAGCTACAAGAGGGACACCGGCCTGCAGAGGGCGCCCAGGCTGGAAAAGAGCTAATTCCCTAAGATGACCAGCAGGAGGTACCACAGGGGTGAGTCTCACACCTTTACACAGAGGTTTATGGACACTCAGACCATGGGGTTATGTCCCTGAGCATCTTGGCTAATAGCCACTGATGGACCTATTCTCCATGGACTTACCTAATTTTTTTAACCCATTTATGCTTTTGGCTTTTACAGCACCCCTGGGAATGAGTTCCATAGGTTGTCTGTGTGTTGTGTGAAGGAGTCTTCTTTATATTAGTTTTAAACCTGCCACGTATTTATTTTATTGGGTGGCACCTGGTTCGTTCAATCACAGAATTGTCAGACTGGAAGGGTCCTTGAAGGTCATCTAGTTCAGTCCCCGGCACTCATGGCAGGACTAAGTATTATCTAGACCATCCCAGACAGGTGTTTGTCTAACCTGCTTTTAAAAATCTCCAATGACGGAGTTTCCACAACCTTCCTAGGCAATTTATTCTAGTGCTTAACCACCCTGACAGAAAGTTTTTCCTAATGTCCAACCTAAAGTGCCCGTGCTACAGTTTAAGCCCATTGCTTCTTGTCCTATCCTCAGAAGTTAAGTAGAACACTTTTTTTTCTCCCTCTTCCTTGCAGCAACCTTTTATATACTTGAAAACTGTTATCATGTCCCCTCTCATTCTTCTCTTCTCCAGACTAAACAAACCCAATCTTTTCATTCTTCCCTCATAGTCATGTTTTCTAGACCTTTAATCATTTGTCATATGTTAAGTGAAGGGATAAATAACACTTCCTTATTCTCTTTTGCCACACTATTCATGACTTCATAGACCTCTATCATATCCCCCCCCAGTCATTTATTTTCCAAGCTGAAAAGTCCCAGTCTTATTACTCTCTCCTCATACGGAAGCTGTTCCATACCCCAATCATTTTTGTTGTCCTTCTCTGCACTTTATTCAATTCTAATTCATGTTTTTTGAGATTGGGGGGGACCAGAACTGTATACCGTATTCAAGGGGTGGGTGTAGCATGACTTTATATAGTAGCATTATATTTTCTGTCTTATCTATCCCTTTTCTCGTGGTTCCTAACATTCTGTTAGCTTTTTTTGACAGTCACTGAAGATTGAGCAGATGTTTTCAGAGAACTATCCACAATGACTCCAAGATCTCTTTCTTGAGTAACAGCTAATTTTGTATGTATAGTTGGGATTATGTTTCCCAATATACATTACTTTGTATTTATCAGCATTGAATTTCATCTGCCATTTTGTTGCCCAGTTTTGTGAGATCCCTTTGTAACTCTTTGCAGTCTGCTGTGGACATACAAAATTACTCAAGGTAGTTATCATCTACAAACTTTGCCACCTCACTGTTTACCCCTTTTTCCAGATTATTTATGAATATGTTGAACAGAACTGATCCCAGTTCAGATCCTTGTGGGATCCCGCTATTTACCTCTCTTACATACTTGTCATAGGTAAAACATTGGGGGGTAATTGTCCTACTATATTCAGCATTGGTGAGGCCTCAGCTGGAGTATTGTCTGGCCTCCACACTTTAGGAAAGATGTGGACAAATTGGAGAAAGTCCAGAGGAGAGCTAAAAAAAGATAAAAGCCTGATCTATGAGGAAAGATTTAAAACATCGGATATCTTTAGTCTTGAGAAAAGAAGACTGAGGAGGAACCCGATAACAGCCTTCAAACATGTTAAGGGCTGTTATAAAGAGAACAGTGATCAATTGTTCTCCATGTTCACTGAAAGTAAAACATTAAGTAATCAGCTTAATCTGCAACAAGGGAGATTTGGATTAGATATTGGGAAAACTATAAGGATATTTCTAACTAAGGATAGTTAAGCTTTGGAATAGGCTTCCCAGAGAAGTTATGGAATCCCCATCACTGGAGGTTTTTAAGAACAGGTTGGAGAAACACCTCTCAGGGATAATGTAGTTTACTTGGTCCTGCCTTAGTAAAGAGGGCTGGACTGGACAACTTCTCAAGGTTGCTTTCAGCCCAACATTTCTGTAATTCAACAGAAGAGACTGAGGAAGACCACAAAGAAAATATCCTACAGCTCAGTGGTTAGGGCATGTCCCAAAGTAGTGGAGCCCTGTTCAGATCCCTTCTCCACTTTGAGTGTGGAGGTGAAGGTGGCTTAAATCAGGAGTCTCCCACATCTCAGGGTCCACTGGGGCTAAACAATATGAGGAAGGATGTTGTTGCCATCATCCTTCCCTACCCCTGCTTCTTGCAAAAACTGGCATAGGTGCCTAGTTCCCAGAGAGGTTTTGTAGCTGAGATTTCCCAATCGGGGGAAGCTCTAAACTCCCTGAGAGGGGAGGGGGGCTTAGCACACACCCGTCACCTTGCTATTTACCATTGGCTAGCTAAGGCAGAGAGCTGGTAGTGTGCTGTTTTTTGTGAATCCCATTTAGAGGATCCTATCTCCCTCCATTCATTGTATAGGAACCCTGAGCACCTAACTCAGGCTTGGTGAATCCCAGTGATTTTCTAGGCTCCTAAAAGTTAGGCATGTAAACACAGAATGTTGCCATGCCTAAATTCCTTTGTGAATCTAACCCATGGTGTTTTGCATATTTTTATTTTTAAAAAAAGCACATGAAGTAGAAAATTCACTTAACAGAAAATTAATGGGAAGTTGGCAAAGTTTATTTATTTAGGTTCTTTCCTTCCCCCCCCCCCCACATCTTCTCTCTTTTGTTTTCTTCCCACCTGCTTAAATATGGTCTTCCTGTTGTATCTGACTATCTTGGGGGGGGGGGGGGGAGGACTCCTGTGTTTTCTCAGTTTCACCTATGAAACTGTGTAGCAATCAAATTTTAAACATGGAGTTTATGGTCAGTCCCTGGCAAGAGATCAGCCTTCACCTGCAATTCTAACACAAAGTCCAGATCCACAGGGTGGCCAGCTCTCAGGAGCTACGTATTTGTTATGGCCTCTATGAGCTTATTATTTGCATGGGCATTGGGAAATAATCCAGGACAGTCAATTTGGTGACTAAAATACCAATTTAAACTTGTCCTAACTAAGCTAATGGAGGCTCAGTCCAAATCACTGGGTGACTCCCTTTCTATTGCCTTTCCCTGAAGTTTATTTTCTTCCTAGAAGCCAAAACCTCAGCTAGGACAGTCTGTGAGATTGAAGCCTTCCCGGCTGACCCTCTTTATATGGTCTCTCACAAGGACATGGTATTGTGACAGCCACATCCAAAAATGTTTGCCAAAAGGTGTCCTTTTAAACAATTCATTATAGTCCAGTTTTTCTCCCCATCTTCCCATGATCTTCCAGGGAAGGGCACAGTCTGGATGTTAAAAAAGCTGTAATTATATATTACTGGATGGCACCAAGCAAATTCATAGATCCTCAAGGTTGCTTGTAGCCTTTAGAGAAAAAGGCAAATGCTGGGCCTTTTTCATGTCAAAGGCATCAAAGCAAATTCAACCCTTCTATAATCTTTCTAAGTTACATTTTCTAGGGCATAATCAGCATAATCTCTGAGCACCAAAATTTCTAAATAAAAGTCATAGAGTTTAAGGCCTGATAGGACCACCAGATCATGTAGTTTGACCTCTGGTATATCACAGACCACCAACAGCACCCAACACCTGCACACTAAACCAAACCACCAAAATCTCTCTTGTGCATATGGCATCTGTAGAGTAACATTCTATAGATGCAATGGTAGGTCCATAAGCCATTTCAAGGCCTTCTCTGACATTGTGTAGATCATACAATTCACATATTTGGGGCATTGCCTTATGCTGTGTTAGATGGTTTGGATGTTCTCACCACAGTCACTCAAAAGGGAGTCTTTGATTTTTTTCACTTGTGCATCAAGTAGAGGCATCTTCTGTGGTTTGTTTGGATGCAGTTTGATGTGGTCCAAAGTCTGCATGGAAGGTCAAAACCATGAGGGCAGCTTGTTGGGTCAGTAACTGTATTTGTTTGGGATGGTAGATGAGGTCCAGACACTTTACCCTTCTCCAACCGGCTCCAGAGACATGAGGAGGTCACATGTCGCCCATAGTGGTTTTTGTGATTTCAGGTGTTGTTGGGGTATGTTATCCATAACCTGCCAGATGGAAAGTTCTGCATAGTCTTCGGCACATTTAAGTTCTCGTGCTGTGGCTGTCTCTCAACAGATAGCTGGAGATTTGATGTTCATTAATACAAAAAGCCAAAGTAGAGATGTTTATTTTGAAGTTCCCATGATGATTTGCATGGTCTGATTCAGATGCCTGTCCACAAGCTGGGTATGGCAGCTTCTTGTCCACACTGGTGAACAGTACTTTGCAATTGAGTATACCGGGGCCAAGGCTGATGTTTGTAGCACTGAGACAGTTGATCCTCAGTTTGTTCCCACTAGCTTTTGAATAAAGCAAATACTCACATCAACATTAGAGGCTGCTTTCTTGAGGTGGTTATGAAAGGTCCATGCATGGTCAAGAATCACACTAAAGTATGTTGGCTTTGGTTCATAATGCAGTTTCACCACAAAACAGAACAGTTAGTGTTCTGTGTGATTCTGTTGCCAAGGTGGAAAGTAGAGATGACCTTTGCTCAGATTTGGTCTCAGCTGCCATTTTTGGAAGTATTCCTCCATGATCTTAAGGTCAGATGTAAGGGTCACTTCAAATTCTTTAAGGCTACAGGCTTGAATTGTGAGTGCCAAATCATCATCATATGCCAATTTCTGCCCTATTGTTTCAGGCATACTTCTCATGTATACATTGAAGCATGTCAGACCATGTAGAGAGCCTTGTGGTAGCCCATTGTGTACGGCTTGCTGGTTTGACCTCCAAGGTATATGCGCATTTTTCAGCTGCTAAGCATGGTGTTCAGCAGCCTGAGAATTTACACACAGGGAGTCAGTTTGGCCAGTTTCAGTAGCAGACCATTGTTCCAGACTGTCATATGCCACTGACAGATGAAAGCAGAACCGGTGTCTTGAGTTTTCATTGGTCAGTGTTTTTAGTGAGGGCCAGGACCTGGTTGCAGCAACTTCTGTGGCGTTAAAAACCCGATTGCTCCTTGGGTAGGATGGCATTCACAGTGGGCCCAATTCAGTTCAGAATCATACGCGCCATCACCTTGTAGGCAGTGCTCAAGCAGGAGATTGGGTATAACTAGAAGGCTGATCTGCAGGTTTTCCAGGCTTTAGGAACGCAGTGACTCTGGTTTCTCTCCACACATGGGGAATTGCACTGCTCTCCAGGATATTGGTGAAAAGCTGCATCATCCATTTCGATGCCAGTGGACCCAGGTTATATAGGAACTCCGGATAGATACCATCTTTTCCTGCTACTTCTCCCCCTCCCCAATTTTGTGGCTGCAATGGCTGCATCAATCTTTTTATTTGTGAATGGTCTAAAACATTGGGATGCTGGAGCACATGTGGACATCACTTGCTGACGTTGATGGTGGACTTGTCTGTAATACTGTATGCAGAGAAGACATGGGGGGGTGCAGGGTCATGTGCTCCCACAGATTTCTTGGGACACCTCTGGCACAGGCACCCAGCAGCGAGGAGGCAGCACTCTCTCTGGCAGTGGCACTCTTCTTGTGTCCCTGCAGCCTGGGGAGGGAGGAAGCAACAGGGTGGCTGGCTGCCAGCTGAGTTCCTTCCCCACCACAGGGGGTCTGCCTCGCCTTCCCTGCAGCTGGAGTCCCAGCATTGCTGCCTGCTTTGCAGACCCTCCACCGAGGTGAGTCAGGGGGTGAAGGCAGAGGCAATGTGTGGGACTCCAGCAACAGGGAAGGTGAAGTAGCCCCATGTGGTGGGAGAGAAACTCAGCTGGCAGTCAGCCACCTTGCTGCGTCCTCCCTCCCAGCACTGCACAGACACATTGAGAGTGCCACTGCCAGGGGCAGAGCTGCCTGAGATGCCGGGCATCTGTGCCAGAGGCGTCCTGAAAATCTGAGGAGCATGTGACCCCCAGAATATTCATTTGTGCCTCTGCTAGCCACAGATGTGTTGCCACTGTTTGTCCACTGACTGTTTTGATGTCCACAAAAGTTTAGTAGTGATGGCATTAGCTTTCACTTGTGACCTAGTGGCAGGTATGGGATTTGCAATGAAAATGAGCTCAGTGTCACAGCCCACAAAAGCTTAGACTATTATGTGTCACAAGCAGAGAATAGGAGGGACTGAGGTGCACCAGTGCTTGAGGTCCCTGCAATGGTGGCAAAATGATTAAATGAGATACACCCAGATAAGGAGCAGCCAACATGGATTCACCCAGGGCAAGTCATGCCTGACTAACCTGATTGCCTTCTATGACAAGATAACTGGCTCTGTGGCTATGGGGAAAGCGGTGGACGTGATATACCTTGACTTTGGGAGACCATATCAAAAGCTTTGCCATAGTATTCTTGCCAGCAACTTAAAGGAGTATGGATTGGATGAATAAAGCTAGCTAGATACTTGGGCTCAACAGGTAGTGATCAATGGCTACTGGCTGCCAACTAGACATCAAGCAAGTGGAGTGCCTCGGGTCGGTCCTGGGGTCGGATTTGTTCAGCATCTTCATTCATGATCTGGATGATGGGATGGATTGCACCCTCAGCAAATTTGTAGATGACACTAAACTTGGGGGAGAGGTAGATATGCTGGAGGGTAGGGATAGGGTCCAGAGTGACCTAGACAAATTGGAGGTTTGGGCCAAAAGAAATCTGATCAGGTTCAACAAGGACAAATGCAGAGTCCTGCATTTAGGATGGAAGAATCCCATGCATTGCTACAGGCTGGGGACCGACTGGCTAAGCGGTAGTTTTCCAGAAGAGGACCTGGGGATTACAGTGGATGAGAAGCTGGATATGTGTCAGTGTGCCCTTGTTGCCAAGAAGGCTAATGGCATATTGAGCTGCATTAGTAGGAGCATTGTGATTATTCCCCTCTATTTGGCACTGGTGAGGCCACATCTGGAGTATTGCATCTAGTTTTGGGCCCCCCACTACAGAAGGGATGTGGACAAATTGGAGAGAGTCCAGCGGAGGGCAACAAAAATGATTAGGGGGCTGGGGCACATGACTTCTGAGGTAAGGCTGAGGGAACTGGGCTGATTTAGTCTGCAGAAGAGGAGAGAGGGGGGGATTTGATAGCAGCCTTCAACTACCTGAAGGGGGGTTCCAAAGAGGATGGAGCTCGGCTGTTCTCAGTGGTGGCAGCTGACAGAACAAAGAGCAATGGTCTCAAATTGCAGTGGGGGAGGTCTAGGGTTGGATATTAGGAAAAACTATTTCACTAGGAGTGTGGTGAAGCACTGGAATGGGGGGTTACCTAGGGAGGTGGTGGAATCTCCATCCTTAGAGGTTTTTAAGTCCCGGCTTGACAAAGCCCTGTCTGGGATGATTTAGTTGGTGTTTGTCCTGCTTTAAGCAGAGGGTTAGACTAGATGACCTCCTGCGGTCTCTTCCAATGGTAATCTTCTATGATTCTTTGAATCCTGGCAAGTGACCCACTTGCACACACTGCCGAGGAGAGTGAAAAAAGTCCCATGGTCACTGCCAATCTGTCCTGGGGGGAGATTTATTCCCAACTCACACATGGCAGTCAGTTGGATTCTGAGCATGTGAGCAAGAGCCAACCAGCCAAGCACTTGAGAGAGATAATGCTCAGGGCCACCTCAGAACCCTGCCCTATGCTGCCCAATATGACATCTCTATCCCTGGCCATTCCTGATGCTTCAGAGGAAGGAGACAAAAAACGGTCCCAGAATCCATTGGGGGGGGGGGGGGAGAGATCCTTTCCTGACTCTTGCTGGTGAGCAGATGAAACCCTGAAGCATGATCTTTAGGAACGTAAAACATAATGCAGAGGTGAGGCCATGCCCCCCACCATCCCAAGCAACCCCATCATACAATCACATTCATAAATTTGTCCAGCTTTCTTTTAAAACTAATTTTTTTTGCCCCCCGCAGCTCCTGTTGGGAAGTTGTTACAGAACTTCACCCCTCAGATGGTTAGAAACCTTTATCTAATTTCCAGCCTGAATTTGTTTGTGTCCAGTTTATACCCATTTATTCTTGTGCCAGCATTGTCCTTTAGCTTAAATAGCTCTTCACCCTCCCTGGTATTTACCCCTCTTATAGACATCAATCATATCCCCTCTCAACCTTCCTTTTGCTAGCTCTTTCAGTCTCCTCTCATAAGATAGGTCTTCCCTGATAATCCCAGTAGTTCTGCTCTGTTCTGGTTCCTGGTTGAATTAATCTTTCTTGAACATAGGTGACCAGAATTGCACACAGTATGCCCAAATGAAGTTTTAGCAGTGCCTTGCACAATGGCATTAGTGCATCTTTATCTCTGCTGGAAATGTCTCACCTGATGCATTCTAGGATCGCATTTGCCTTTTTTGTAGGTGCATCAAACTGGTGGGCACATTATCATCTTGTGATTGACCAATACACCCAGGTATCTTTCCTCCTCTGTCATTTCTAACTGATGAGCATCCAGCTTGTAGCAGAAATTCTTCTTCTTCTTAGACCCTAAGTGCCCGGCCTTGCAATTTGAACAACTGTCTTTCATCCCATTTCTGTCACTCCCATCTTCAAGATCATCCAGACCTTTCTGTATGACGTTCCAGCCCTCCTCAGTATTGACGATGCTCCCAGCTTTGTATCATCTGCACATTTCATTAGCGCACCCCTAACATAGTTGCCCATAGTGGACTCTGCTCTTCAACTCTCCTACATCTGTCATCTCCTCTCTCTCTGTCTTGCTCTCTTTCTCTGAATCTTTGTTGATTTAAGTCCTCATCTATGGTTATTGCATGGAGGTGAGTCTTGAAACCCAACAATTTCAGAGCATGTTGCAACTCAGTTCTTAATTCTTTTAGCTGGTTGCTCAACAGTCACGAACCCCTGATCTTCAGTTCTCATGAGCTTCATCCTGGTGCAGTTAGCTGCATTATCTCTAAGGTGCATAACTATCTCAATGGAGTGGATGTTATAGCCAGCCCTCAATGCTTTGAGCATCTTAAAGATTAAAACCAGTTCCTTGAATTGGTACTTAGAAAACACAGTGTGGTGTGTTCTTGGTGGGTTTTCCTGCTAATGAGGCAGCTGCTGCACTCTGCTCAATCTGAAGTTTGTGTGTTGTCTCCACCTTCTGCCCCAGATAATGTGAGTTACAATAGTCCAGCCTGGAGGTGAGGAACTCATGGATCACTGGGAATAGTACCTTCTCCGAGATAAGTGGAATAATGTCCCGACATGCTAGAGATGGAAGAATGTATTTCTTGCCACTGTTTCTATCTAAGCATATTGAATGAACTCCAAGACTTTGTACTATCTTGACAAACTGAGAATAGCTGCCTTTGATGGATGGTGTAATCCATGTCTTGGCTAGGTTCTCAGTACATAATGTTGATGGGAAGTAAGTAATTTAATCACTTCTGGGTTCAGAAGAAGTTGTGAATCTGGGTTGTCAGGCTATTGTAGGCAACAGAGCACGTACTGGCTATGAAACCTGTATTGCTGACAAAGGGGGAGAGGCTCTTCTGAAGATCTGCCATAAATACTAAGGAAGAAGAGAGAGAAAAATTCTGCCTATAGGAGGGCTTTGAGGCCTAAGAAGCAGCTGGCCCCTGACCCTTCCTGAATCCTGGAATGAATAAAATATCGTAGTGCTGCACTGTCCACTCCAGCCAGCTCTTGTATGCAAGTTGCCAGCATATTGTGCCCAATCCTGTGAAAGGTGGCAGAGAGGTTGTGCAGTGTTACTACTGAGATTTGGTTTCTGTCCATGGTCATAAGAGGTAGTTTGTCAGTACCATCCATACTCTTTGCCATAGTCCGCTTTTAATTCTGCTAATAAATTTGTTAGTCTCTAAGGTTCCACGAGTACTCCTGTTCTTTTTGCGGATACAGACTAACACAGATGCTACTCTGAAACCTAATGTCAATGGTACATGTTCTTGCAGCTTGGTTGTCATTATGTTCTTGATTTTGCTTAGGAAGGTCTGATTGGAGAACATCAGCATTCTCTTCAGAGAGAGATTCACATTTTATTACTCCAAATCAGAAGTCTAACCACATGCTCAATTTGGGGGAAATAGTGTTTTAGTCTTTGTTCAATTAGATTTTTCCAGTCCTCCTGCGAGGTTTGCCATTGCTTGCTAGTCCCTGCACTGCGACGTGCAGAGTAAATGTCACAGAGGAGAAAGGAAGTGACTGGATTTCTCTGTATACATGTGTGACATACCAGGATGCAAGCCAGACCAATGAGTAGCTGTATCAGCCCTGCCCTGTAACCTGTGGTGCCCTTTACACTGCCTTGCTGCTGTAGCCCCCAGCCTAGACTGCTCAGAAACAGCCTCCAGCATGTAAGTCATCCCAGCCATGTCTGTGTGCTGCAGCCAGCCAGCCACACCTTGGTTCTCTCCAGCCTTAAAGACTACCACGGGGTGAGCCCCACACACTCCCAGTCCCAAACTTCCCCCCAGAAATGACAACCTGCACTGCCCAGCCCTCTCCTGGACTGTATAAATATATTGAGTCTCTTATTCCTTTAAGGGAATAATATGCACACAACTTGTTACCCCAAGTGGAGTTATCCTGACACTTCAACTTGAACACATTGGATTAGAAAAAACAGTAAAACAAATTTATTAACAATGAAAGATTTTAAGTGAATACAAGTAATGAGGTTTAGTGGCAGAAGTGGTTACAAGAACAATAAAAATAAAATGCTTACTAGTGCCTAACTTAAACTATATTGGATCCAAAGCAAAGTTTTCTCACCACATGCTTTCGGCAGTCTGATGGACCAAACTCTTTAGGTCAGGACCCCTCCCCAAGAGGCCAACATCTGATTCCTTTGTCTCTTCGGGTGCAGTTTGAGAAGCATTTCCAGCTGGAAGCAAGGCAACAGGCAGTCTGTGTGGAATGAAACTCCATGGTGTTTCTCTGCTAAATGTAGATTTTTTTTTTTTTTTTTTATTTTATTTTATTTTTTTTTGGTCTCCCCCCATCCTTTCACAGAATGGCCACTCAGCCTTGTTTACATCTGGCTGAGGCATCAGCTTGCACTTTATCTCTGAGGAACTGGTTTAGCCACTCCCCAGCTTCTCTGGAAAACCTACTTTAGTCATGATCTCATTTTCTGTTTATAACGTCACAGATAATGCTGCTGTGTGCATTTTGCCCTGATATTACTGATTAGCAAATTATGAGTTTTAAATATCTCAAGATCTACCTTGTACAAAAATTATTATAAGAGTATAGAATGTGAACGTGGGGGCATATTCTGTCATAATATTGGCGCTGCATTTCCAACTGCCCTTTTCATTCGCCCCTCTCTTCTTCAGAATATTTAAATTAGCTTATGCTGAGACAAAGCGGAACTGAGGTCAGAGGTAAAGATTTTATACCCTCAGTTCCAAGTGTTAGAGAATGTTAGTGTGCTTTATAGCTTTCCATTTACATTGTGGCTGGCAAGCACAGTACATGACTCTTACATTGTGGGTTAGCAAGGGCAATCTAGTCAGAGAAATCTAGTTGCTAACAAGTAACTTAATATTCTGATTAAACCAGATAGGGAAATGGGATTGGGGATTTTTTTTAAATTTGTTGTATTACTCTACATATTTATTTGTGTTAATTTAAATTAAAAGCAGTTAACTGAAACACTAGGAATGTACACCTCTTTATAGAAAACATGCACAGGAACTCAACCTCAGGGCCAGGTAGCCAGTGTGTACCCAAGATGCATCTCAGTGTGGCCCTCCTAGGCCCCTCCTGCACAACCATGAAAATTAGAAACATCCAGTTTAGATTGTTATCATACCATGCCCAGAAGCCAGGTATCAGCTTGTTGTACCATAATCTGCCCTGCTTTCACCCTAAACCACATACCAGATGCTCATCTAAACTGCTCCTCTGGTTTAGCAGCTACCTAGGGAATCCCTCCCTGACTGGCCATGATAAAGCACTCCTGATCAATAGTGAGGTGCTTCCTTTTCAAAATAAGAGTACTGTAGGTCTCTCTCATTGGCTCATGCAACTCTTAGCCTCTGCTGAGTCTGTCAATTAGTGCAAGGTGGTAGTGAGTTTATGATGAAGGAACTGGAGCTGAGACCCATCAGACTTACCTCCCATAGGTCCATCAAATATCCGTTAGGTAGCAACAACATTTAGTCCTTGCCGAGCTTGTCTAAATCAAAGTGGTGATTAACAGGTGGGAGGCTCTGTAGCCCAGTAGCAATGCCCAGAGCCACAGAGGTAAGTATTAATTTAAGAGCAAGGGATCCCCAGAAATGAAGTTTAAAAGTCAAGCACTCTGAAGTTACGAAATGCCCGAATTAAGGCTTGTGCAACCTTAATTCAGCCCCTTGAGCATACGTGTAATGATAAAGCCTGTAATTACATGATCACAAACTATTTGTTCCTCAGAACCCTGCGACTTTCAGTGGATGGGGTGTGAATTATTGTTCTTGTATAACCATTATTTATTTCTTCATGGGCTTCTCTGTAGTTCTCATTATAACAGTATCTCAGAGCTTCACAAACACAATGAATTTATCTTCACACCACCGCTGCAAGATAGGGTGCTATTGTTATCCCCATTTTATGGGTGGGAACTGATACAGAGAGTGATTAAGGCAGGTTTCCTGCTACAGATAAGAGCCTTCTTACATAATCCAGGTTTATTTTCTGAGTACAGTCCATCAGGGCCAGCTCTACATTTTTGCCGCCCCAAGCAAAACAAAACAAAAAGGCCGCTCGGACTGTGCCGCCCCAAGAATGTACGGAATGCTGCCCCTTAGCATGTGCTGCCCCAGGCATGGGCTTCCTCCACTGGTGCCTGCAGCCAGCCCTGCAGTCCATCTTCTGAAATTTAATGAGGTAGGAATCCTGTGGAAAAAGTAACATATGACTTTGTAATTAATGACTGTATCATAAAGCATATGCATGTGGGAGACAAATTAAAGTTGCATGGAGACTCTTAGATATAGCATTTTCTAACATTTAAGTGCTTGACTTCACAACCTAAATAACACTTTTTTAAACCAATTCTGTCATATGCAACAGTAACAGTCATTGCACATGTCAGCAGGGTTTGAACTCTAAACCTTCAGAACGAAACCTGGGGCAATGGAGAGTAGAGGAAGAACATTTTTGTGTGTCCTGTCTGCTTCAGAGTGACACTGGAGGATCATAATGTCTGGGAACCAATCTGAAGTGCAGATGGAGTCTTTGTGGTAGGCAGGCCCTGTGAAGCTGGGCACCATGCTCAGAGTAGACGAATTTTTCAAGTTTTAGCTTCAAGTCTGTACAAGTGCTACTGAGCATATGCAAATGATGACATTCTGGGTTTTTAATTTGGCCAAATCTGTGTGGATTTTTCACCGGGTTAGCAAAAAGCATCTATCTGACCATCCTGTAGCCTCAATAAGGCTTTTAAAAATACAGCCAGCTCTCCTGGACTCCATTCCCCCTCATGTTATTCTCCCAGGCGATCCTGTCCATCAGTTCCTTGAGGGAGTCAAAGTCTGCTTTTCTGAAGTCCAGGGCTCATATTCTGCTGCTCTCCTTTCTTCCTTTTGTCAGGATCCTGAACTCGACCATGTCATGGTCACTGCTGCTCAGGTTGCCACCCACTCCTACTTTCCCTACCAATTCTTCCCTGTTTGTGAGCAGCAGGTCAAGAGGAGCATGGTCCTAGTTTGTTCCTCTAGCACTTGCACTCTCCAAAACTTTCCTGGATTGTCTGTGCACTGCTGTATTGCTCTCCCAGCAGATGTCAGGGAGATTGAAGTCTCCCAAGAGAACCAGGGCCTGTGATCTGGAAACTTCTGTTTGTTGTCCGAAGAAAGCCTCGTCTACCTCCACCTCCTGGTCTGGTGGTCTAAAGCAGACGCCCACCACAACAACATCCTTGTTGCTCTTGCCTCTAAACTTAACCCAAAGATTCTCAACAGGCTTTTCTCCAGTTTCATACTGGAGCTCTGAGCAATCATACTGCTCTTACATACAGTGCAACTCCTCCACCCTTTCTACCCCACCTGTCCTGCCTGAACAGTTTATACCCATCCATGACAGTCTCCAGTCATGTGAGTTACCCCACCAAGTCTCCGTTATTCCAATCACATCATAGTTCCTTGACTGTGCCAGGACTTCCAATTCTTCCTGCTAGTTTCCCAGGCTTCTTGCGTTCATGCACAGGCACCTAAGATAACTATCTGATTGCCCTACTTTCTCAGTATGAATAAGGAGGCCTCTCATGTTGCACCCTCCTCCTTGTGTTTCCTCCCAGTATCCCACTTCCCCACTTACCTCAGGGCTTAGGTCTCCATCCCCCGGCAAACCTAGGTTAAAGCCCTCCTCACTAGGTTAGCAAGCCTGCCTGCAAAGATACTCTTCCCTCTATTTGTTAGGTGGATCCCATCTCTTCCTAGCAATCCTTCTTCCCGGAACAACATCCCATGATCGAAGAATCCAAAGCCCTCTCTCTGACACCACCTTCGTAACCATGCATTTACTTCCACAATTCAATGGTCCCTACCTGGACCTCTTCCTTCAACAGGGAGGATGGACAAGAACACGACTTGCACCTCAATCTCCTTTATCCTTCTTTGCAGAGCCATGTAGTCTGCAGTGATCCACTCAAGCTCATTCTTGGCAGCATCATTATTGCCCACATGGAGAAGTAGAAAGAGGTAGCAGTGTGAGGGCTTGATCAGTCTCAGCAGACACTCCATCACATCCTGAATTCTAGCTCCAGGCGCACGTCTTGAATTTCCCAGTCTGGATAGTAGATATTTTTACCTTTTATATATTATATTAGAATATTATAATGTAATATTTTATATTTAAGAAGTTAAACATTTCAGTGTTTCTGAATTAATTTTTTAATGTCTATTACATGAGAGTTTGAAATTTTGACTTTTTGTTCTGATTCAGAACATAAACAGATTTCAATACTTTGGAATTTCACCGGAGATGGAAATTCCTTCTTCTAACCAGCTCTATTCAGTACCTTCATATTCAGATTAGGGATCTCTATTACTTGAGGTAAAGGAATAAGTGGTAGCAGATGTCACTTTTTTAATTTTCTATGAGAACCAACCACTAGAGGTAGGGTGTTGCATGCTAATTGCTAAACCAGTGGTCTCCAAACTTTTTTGATTGCACACCCCTATCAGTAAAAATTTTTTGAGCACCCCCCCAATATATGTATATTTATTTATGTATAAATTATATTCATATACTACTGTACTCATATATTATGTACATTATAAAACATATGCAAAAATAGAAAATAAAAAAGGATGAGATAAGGATGAGAAACAATATCTTTAAAATTTATTTTATTAACAGTACAAAAAACCTTTTTGCTCTCTCAAAAATATTAAGTTTTTTTTAGTGAAAGCAATGTGATTGAATATGCTTAATTATTTCTGAAAATCTTGGTTTAACACTTTGTGATACAGCGATTTGAAGGTCTGGATTAGGGTTAAGGTGGGGGTGGGCACTCAGGGTAGGGTGCAGGGTCTGGGAGGGAGTTAGGGGGCAGAAGGGAGCTCAGGGTCAGGGGGCGGGGTATGGGAGGCAGGCCCGGCTCCAGGCACCAGCTTGCCAAGCAGGTGCTTGGGGCGGCCTCTCTGGAGAGGGGCGGCACGTCCAGCTTGGAGCAGAGGACCTCCCGCCGAATTGCCCCGCAGATCGTGATCGTGGCTTTGTTTTGTTGTTGTTTTTTTTTTCCCCGCTTGGGTCAGCAAAAACCCTGGAGCCGGCCCTTCTGGCAGGGAGTTAGGGTGCGGGAGGACGCTCAGGGGGTGGGAGGAGGCTCAGGGCTGGGGCAGGCAGGAGGTGCAGAGCACTTACGTGGGGCAGCTCCTGTTTGGTGCAGGGGGTGTGCAGCGCAGCACCGCCCCCATGACCATGATTCTGGGAGCAGCCGCCCCTTGGGCAGGCAGGGCCACCTGGAACATAGGGGCTTTAGGGGCCCCAGGGCCCTGGCTTGCAACTCTAACGTAGGGTTACCATATTTGAACATTGAAAAAAGAGGACACTCCACGGGGCCCCGGCCCCGCCCCAACTCCGCCCCTTCCCCTCCCCCGCCCCACTCCTTTCCCCGCCCCTGGCCCCGCCCAACTCCGCCCCTTCCCTGCCCCCATTCCAACCCCTTCCCCAAAGTCTCCGCCCCTTCCCCTGAGCACCCCACATTCCCCCTCCTCCCTCCCAGCCACACGAAACAACTGCACCAATTCTAAAGTCAGGCACTCCACTAGTATAGACTCCCATGACTTTAATGAAGCTGCTCAGTGGAGGATCTGCCCCAGCGCTCCGTTTTTGGGAGCGGTCAGGACACGCAGCTCACACTGTTCTGTTTCCCAGCTCCCCAGATGCCTTGGAGCACCCAGTTCTCCTCCCTGCCGGGTAAAATCCCGGACATTTTGAGCTATTTAATTCTTTAATTCTAAAACGTAATTCTTTATATGTAGTGAGTCCTTTCCTTTCACCAGTTCTTCAGTTTTCTTTCTCCTCATGTGCCCACGCATACTTCTCTGCAGATCGCATTTTTCTCAGCAGTGGTTGATTGCTCTTTAAGAAGGCATGAAAGTCTTTACAAGAAGTTTGTCTGAAGTTGTACTGTACAAGTAGAATTCCTTTCAACGACTCAACATTCAAGTTGGTCCTTTCCTTTGTCCACTGGCTTTGCATCAGTGAAAAAATTCGCTCTACATTTGCATTGTGAGAAGGAATAGCAAAGAAAAACTGTGCAATCTTTAACAGTTCTGAATGACACTCAATGTTTTTGGATTTCTCAAAATATTTGGTCCACTTCTGGTGTGCTAGCAAATTACTGAACTCTTCATCACTGTTGCAACTTTCTGTAAACTTCTTCAGGTTGCTGAACTGATCAAAACACTTCACGTCATCAATTTGCATCCCCTTATCGGTCAGGTACTTGATACAAGGTTCCACATCACTCCAATTCGGTGTCTCACTCAGGGTAATCCACCTGAAACAAGAGAAGTCTTCAAGGGGTCTAAGCCACATCTCCAAATATTCTAAGCATCTGCTGTACATATTATTCACTTCAGCACAGAATTTGTCACACTCTTCATCAATTCCTTCCATGCGCTTTTGTGCCAGTAGTCCCTTAACTTTCAGGGACATAAAGTTGTGAGTCTTGCGTTCAAGAAGGATAGTCTGAACCGAGTTCAAACTGTTCAGCACTTCCACAACAGAATTGCTTTCCCTTTCGATTTCTTGGATGTAAGTTTGGAATACACTCATGAGTGAATGCATGTGCCAGAGGTAAATCTCACTTAATTCATACTCAAAAAATGTCTTAAGCACTATGGGTGGTTTGTCCTGTGACAGAAAGAATGACTTCAAGGCTGGAAACATCTGTATCAGCCTTGTAATGCCCGGAAATAATGACAGCCATCGTGTCTTGCTATGAGAAAGCAGCTTTCTGTATTCAACATCAACAAACTCACAGTACTCCTTCAGTCGCTCAGTTCGGACAGTGTAGATATGAAAGTACTGGTAAATTTTAAAAATAATGTTCTCAATGTCAATGTTCATTCTTTCTGCTGCATGGTGAACACAGTTGTTCAAAATGTGTGCTGGGCAACCCACACCAATTAATGTTCTCTTCTGCAACAACTTCTTTAAGTTTGCAAACACGTTCTTTCCATCTTCATCACGCCGGAGTCCTCCAAACATTGTATTGCAGTTGTCACCTGTAAATGCAATACACTTCTCAAACAAACCATTTTTTTCAAGCGTTTCTTTTACGTAATGAGCAATTGTGTCGGCAGTCTCATTAGGTGTGTTCTGGACCTCAATCAAACTTGACTGCAAACCGCCATTCTTCCAGTTGAAATACTGAATAATTACTGGAAATATTTTCACTGAACCGTGATTGCTTCCATCTGTAGCAACTCCACAGTAAGCTATGTCATTTTCTTCAAATGTTTTCAGAACAACATCAACAGAATGTGGTGCAAGCACGGAGATAACAATTGCTTCTGTCTTGGTTCTAGCACTTGAAAATTTCCGTGCCACTTCAGAATCAGGGAATGTCTTCTTCAACAAGACAGATGTGCAATCCATTGACTTAAAGCTATTATGATGCTTAACAGTGTGAAATGCAAACGCACCCTCTGCTGCAGTAACAGCATCCTCTGATTCGCTGCCTGGTTTTACAAAATAATCTGTCAATTTTGTTGATGAGCTCTCTCCTTGAACTGCTTTTTTGTGCTTGTCTGAGTCCACATGAGTTTGTAAATCATTAGCACCTTTATTTTTCACAGAGATGTAAGTACCAGGTCTACATACCATGCACTCAGCTTCCCATTCATCTCTACCACTTCGAAAACATGGGAACTTTGTCTTTAGTTCTGCAGTGAATTTACACTTTCGTTTTGGCATTGTGTTTGCTCCTAGGACCAGGGGCAGCCAGGGTCTCCACGTGCTGGGCCCGCCACAAGGCAAGCTCAGTGGCTCCCATTGGCTGGGAAAAGCTCCAATGGGAGCTGTCGGAGCCAGCCCCTGCAAGTCCTGCCCCCACAGCTCTGATTGGGCAGGTATTTCGCAGTGATCCACCACACTGCTGTGTCTCATCACAAATGGGGAGCTGAGTGCCATACAGCACACCCCAGCCCCAGGAGCTCTGATCCACTTGCAGGCAAGGCAGCCCGATGCCCATCGCAGCCAGAGCTCTGATCCCTCTGCACACTCCTGCCTTTTTCACACTGCCCTCCCTTCCTCCCCCACCAGTCAGTGCTTTTTGGCGACTCCCCGGAGCAGCTCCCCCAGCGCTGCCCCCCACCTGTGCAATCAGCGGCGCATGGTACTCCCAGCTTTGCTGGCATCCCTGGCTTACCTTAGAGCAGGCTCTGGCGACTGCTGCTGCTCCCTGACTCTTCGGCTCTGTTTAAGAGCCGAGCTGCCCTAGTGCTACCGTCTTCAGGCACTTCTCCTACCTGGGCTCCAGCTGAGCTGCTCCTCCCAGCTCAGACTGTAAGAGCCGAGCTGCTGGCTTCTGGCAGCCCTTCCCTACCTCAGGACCCAGAGCTGGCTGGACACGTCCCTTCCCCAGCTCCAGCCGAGCTCGGCTCCGCCCCCTCAGACTTACAGAGCAGAGCTGCAGGAGCCAGCGTTACCGGCTTCAGGCAGCACCCCCCCTGCCTCGGGACCTTGCACCGTGGGAGCAGCTCAGCTGGAGCCAGGTAGGAGAAGTGCCTGGCTGGGGGCTCGGGGTCCGGAGGCTGCCTGAAGCCAGTAGCGCTTGCTCGGGCAGCTTGGCTCTGTAAATCTGAGAGAGGAGGAGTGGAGCAGAGCCACAGGGGGAGAGGAAGTGCCGGCCATTTTCCCGGACATGTGTGGCTTTTCAGCAATTCCCCCCGGACGGGGGTTTGATTGCTGAAAAGCCGGACATGTCCGGGAAAAAGAGGACGTATGGTAACCCTACTCTAACGCCCCTTTTGGAATGCAGCCCTGAGTCCTCCAGCCTGTGGAGGAGCAGGGATAGCCGCGCAGCCAGCCAGCTTTGAAGGGGAAAGTGACGCTTCTTGATGAGATTGAACTCCTGTTTCCATGGCCCCCAGATTTTGGATGTCTTTCACATACATTTTCCCTGAGACTTGTAAAAATCAATACTTTAACAATGCTGAGGGAGCCAGGGCTATGCTTCACATTTAGAGGCGTGTCCCATGAATATGAGGATGGGTGACAATCCTACCAGGTGCTTTCTCCGAGCATTCACCTAACACCTTTCCATGAGTGCTCCCCCTAAACTATTCCCTCCTGAGTGCACACACCAAACTGCTCACCATTAACCTGACGTGCTCATTTAACCAATTCATCAGGTGATCACACTGAAGAGCTGAATTAAACAAGGAAGTTGTGGAACTCATCCAGCCTCAGCCCACAAATGAAGATTTGCACAACTTAAGTTAGATGCCACTTATGGCAGCTGTATAGATGTTAAAAATATGATCCGGTCTCCCCTCTGGCCTCCTCAGACTCCCTATGAATTGAGCTGATGGATTCCTTGGGCTCAGTTCCCCTCATTGGTGTTCAGATTTGCCAATGGACTCCTCTGGGCTTTTCAGGCTTGGAAGCCTCACCTGGCTCCTTATGTCTGGATTCCTTTCTTTGGAGATCAGATGCCCTGCTAGGCTGTTAGGCAACTTAGGCTTGGGTCCTTCCCGGCTGAATAAATGGAGGTACTCTCCAAAATGCCACCTATTTCTGGGGCTCCCCACCAGTGACTATTTGGTTTGGCCCAAACCTTTTTTATTTTTTTAAATTTGGAACTGCCAGTAAGCCAAAAAAAAATGTTATTCACCCAGCTCTAGACAAGATGTAATAGATAGATGAGGCAGACAAATGGGCAGGACGAGGGAGGATGAGATAACAATATAATAGGATGCATTTGCATAGATTTACTGGGTGCACAATGCACAGGTGTAGGAAGACAGTCAGTAGCAGAGCCAGTTTTGTTCAAATTTAATACACACACACACAAAATCACCCTTGTGCTGAGAGCAAGCATGAAAAACTTCAGCCTAAAAAGAATGTTTGCTATGAAAGGAGCATTACCACCTCAACAATAGCGGACTCATTCCCTACAGGGCCGGCTCTAGGCACCAGCAAAGCAAGCAGTTGCTTGGGGTGGCAAATTTGCAGGGGTGCAAGAATCTAGCATGGGAGCTGAGAACCAACAGGGGGCCCTGGGAGCTGTAGTTCGTTGGTTAGCTCCCTGCCTATAGAGCCAGCCCTGGAGCAGGGAAAGAACTACATTTCCCAGCATTCCCTCAGCTGCAATTAACAGGAAAAGGAGGGGGAAGGCGTGTGGAACTGAAACCTCATGCTGCAGCTTGCTGTGAATGGTAGGGATAGAGACAGCTCTAGGTTTTTTGCTGCTCCCCCACCCCAGCCCTGGGCTCCCCCCGCACCCCCATGTTGCCCCATCCCTGGACTCTCCCCCGCCCACACCCCCTGCTGCCCCAGCTCTGGCCCCCACCTGCACCTCCTGCCGCCCCAGCTCTGGGCTCTCCCCCGCCCACACCCCCTGCTGCCCCAGCTCTGGCCCCCACCTGCACCCCCCTGCTGCCCCAGCCCTGGACTCTCCCCCGCCCACACCCCCTGCCGCCCCAGCTCTGGCCCCCACCTGCACCTCCTGACGCCCCAGCTCTGGGCTCTCCCCCAAAGAAAGAATTGGGTGGACTAAATGGACAGTGCACCTCTCTATCTGAAGCCTAGCAAGGGAGATCCCACTAGAATTTAAAATGAAAATTAAGGGAGGGGAGGCTCTACTAGGACTTGGGCAGCTTTAGATACAGTACAATGCACGTAGGAGGATTTACACTTCTGAGCCATGGAAGCAGAAACTGACTTTTCTTTTCCAGATTTAGCTAATATTCAGAAAGGGAATCTAGCACCTGCCCTCCAGATTTGATCACCTCAAAATTCAGGAGTGCTCACGCTCAACAGGAAGCAGCTGTTACTTCATTTCTCCCAAATCAAATGTACTGATCCACTGTAACTTGCTGTAGAAAAAGTAGAATAAAATTGAGCAAGAAATGCTTCCCAGTGGTTATTAGGACTGGAATTGCTATTTTCAACAGCCATTGCTTTTTTTTTTTTTTAGTTTTAGTTTTAGTTTTATTTGTTTAAAAGGAAGACAGTAATATTGCATTGGCAAATTCCCCATAGAAAGAAAGAGCGGAACAAAAGAATAATAAAGACACCTCAACTTTTCCTCATTTATGTAGGACAGCCTTATAATCTGCATCCAGATATCCTCCAATCACACAAGCTGAAAATTGTTCCACTTTACTGCAGTTCTGTAACCATATGGGAACCAATCCTGTCTGTGTTCTGTGCACATCCAAAATTCCTGCTGAATGACCCGCCCTGAGAGCGAGTTACCGGTGACCCAGGGCTGGGGCGGCAGGAGGGAGCAGTTGGGGGCGGGGAGAGCGCAGGGATGGGGTGGGGCAGCCAAAAATTTTTTTGCTTGGGGCAGCAAAAAACCTAGAGCCTGATTCCCTACTGGAGTGGAATGTGGATGCCAGGAGGGCTGAACAATTTGTATAATGGGGGTGCTGAGGGCCGTTGAACCAAACTGTAAACCCTGGATATGATGGAAACTGCTTCAAGCCAAGAGGTGCTGCAGCACCCCCCGCACCCTTAGTTCCAGCACCTATGGTGGAAGCTATTTAACAATGACTAGCAGCAGTTCAGAAAGTGAAGAGGAATCTCATGTCCACTTTACGAAAGAGTGTATTGTGGCCAAGTGTTAGAATTGCCTGGGATTTACTAGGTTTACAGCTATGCTCTTGAATGACTTTTAAACTTTAATGAGTCAAGAACTTGCTATTAAGTGTTCCCTTAAAGCAGTCAGCTTCTACCCAGCCCAGTGACCCTAACACCATGATGGGATATTGATTTAATAGTCGTTCTCAGATAGATTAGTCTCAATTACACCAGTGGAAATAATCCCACTGATCTCCATGGAATTGCTCCGATTTATACGACTGTACCTGAGTTCAGAACCTGGCTCCAAGAGAGGCGATTGCCACTCACTACCTCAACATTACTTCCAGCAGAACCCTAGGGTGTCCTGGAAATCTAGCCCAACAGGGCTTGTATTGAAAAATCTAATGAGATCACAGCCCAAGATAGCATATCTGCTATCTTAGATAGCCCCATGATAGCATGGTGGGGAGGGATAGCTCAGTGGTTTGAGCATTGGCCTGCTAAACCCAGCGTTGTGAGTTCAATCCTTGAGGGGGCCATTTAGGGATCTGGGGCAAAAATCTGTCTGGGGATTGGTCCTGCTTTGAGCAGGGGGTTGGACTAGATGACCTCCTGAGGTCCCTTCCAACCCTGATATTCTATGGCTGCAGAACATTGCAAATTATTCCTTATTGTGCCC
Source organism: Malaclemys terrapin pileata (assembly GCF_027887155.1). Lineage (NCBI taxonomy): Eukaryota > Metazoa > Chordata > Testudines > Emydidae > Malaclemys > Malaclemys terrapin. Next base: position 16,577,469 of record NC_071519.1, read on the forward strand.
CCAGGATCAGCATTACCATCCTGTCTTATTACTCAGGAACTTAAACTGAATTAATTAAATGAGAGAGAGAGAGATAATGTGGTACTGATTCTGGGCAGCAGCTCTGGAAACTTCTGGGAGTTTTTTAATTTTTATTCTGTTTATTTTCACAGTATCTACTGTTTATACAATGTCACAGCACTATAAGGTCCCTGTTCATACACATGCACATATGCATGCTTACACATAGCCCTCTTCCACACCCACGTACCTGATAGATATGAGAAACTCTCATTAATTGTGTCCTGTGGTGGGAGTATAAGGTCCCTGGTTTCACTGAACAATTTCTAGGCCCTGGCTGAAAGCCAGGCATTGGTGTGTGGCTGAAGCCATAAAATTCTTCTGCCTTTCAAGGGTCATTCTCATGATTGTTTCCTCTTTTTCCAGTTCTTTTTGCAATGAAGGAGGATAACGAGAAGGTCCCTACATTGCTAACGGACTACATTTTAAAAGGTAAAATTTACAGACCCCAAACAACCAAAACAACCAAGACAGCTCTAGACACCAGGATAATTTTTACCAACTCAACAATTATTATTTCCTGAAGACCAACAGTGAGCTTGGCCTTTTACAAACATATCCAGAGACCATTTCAGACTGGAAATAAGCCATACGTTTTTAACAATGAGAATAATTAACTACTGGAACAATTAGCCAAGGGTCATGGTGGATTCTGCATCACTGGCACATTTAAAATCAAGATTGGATGTTTTGGGGGAGGTTCTGTGTCCTTTGCTATACAGGAGGTCAGACTAGAGGATCATAATGGTCCCTTCTGGCCTTGGGATCTATGACTACACTGGTCCTGGCCCAAAAAGCTTTCATCTTGACTCAAACAAAACTGCTCAGGTAATGGTAGAAACTCAAGTGGGTGCAAAAATCTTGCGTAAGTCATCATTGAACAGCTTCATGGAAAAGTGTTTGAAGACGTTGCATTGTGTCCATCAGGGAGCATTGTTATGCTCAATGGGTTTTGGATTAAATCATACAGCCTTCAAACTGCAGGTCATGATGTGGTGCAAAGCAGCACACAAAGAAATAAATTAATTACAGTTGCTTAACATTCATCGTTTAATTTCTCGAACAGTATTTTTTCTGTTCTGTAAATAGTAATAGACATCATTCATAATAATTTAATAATTAAAAGAAATTAATGAGTAATCAGTTAAAAGCACTTATTTAGTATTTAGTACAAATTACAGCAAATTACTTACAGACTATACATTACTTCACTAGGGACAAGAACTGTATCATATTTGTAGACCAGTTTGCTTTATCAGAAACTATCGTATAATTTACTGGTTAATATAATTTTGAATAATTCAGTAATAAATAGAGCAACACAATGAGCAACAACAAAGGTTAAATGTGAATCACACTTTAGCCAGCCGAAGACCTGCTGCTGGCCACTAGCATGACCTCTGGGACCTTTAATGGCCCGGTCGGCAGTTCTGACCAGAGCCGCTGTGATCCAATGCCTTACATTCCACGACCCAGTACTGGGTCACCTAAACCACCGATTTAGTGCCTTAGAAATATTATGCGTATTTATTATTGTAACTCCTCCTTCAGAGTAGGCGTATGGTACTTGCAAGTCCATTTTACCAGTGTCTCTAGTGTAATTGTAGCCAAATGCATCTGTCTAGCCCTTTGACCACATCGAGTCTCCTTAATACCAAGTTCATACATAGCAGGCATTGGAATTCCTGTTGTCTTGGGTTTCATCCGACCGCCCACTTGTAGTTGTAGTCTGTGATGAGTTTGCAGAGTCTGGTGGCTGGGAGTTCCAGATTGTTTGCTTCACTTGGTTCCGTTTGCATGATCCAGACCCATAGACAAAAAGTATTCTAGTAACAAAGCCATTCTGTAAAACATCAATAATAGCAGTATCCTGCTTCCCCTTTAAACATTTTCACCTGATTAATATGTAGCCATTTGTCCCACATCTGCTTTCCTTTATCAATGCACACCACGTACACCGTCAGGCTGTTTTTTTCCCCACAACACTATAAGGACCTTCCTAACTAGGTTGCAAGGGGCGTCCTTTGATCTGAGTCTATTATCCAGGGGAGCCCCCATCTTGTAAAGACTTGTTCTAACTTAACCATACTAGTTTTAGGTAATAGTCCAAGACAGTCAATTTGCAACCTAACCCAAGGTCCTTCTGTTTGTTGATATCCTAATTTGGCCTTGTTTTTTTGTAGACCCTGGATTAGTTTGGACACATACCAAACAGTTCTCAATATAATGTTTAACGACTTGCTTCATCTGTAGCAACCAACCTATTTGCTGAATATGAAACACTGTTTTTTTCAGTTCCCTGATGCCCTCCAGTTGGCAGTTTATGATATATGTATATAAATGCAGATTGCAGGTCTTTAGGGATAATCCACACCCATGCATCTGAGCTTGAGCCATCCATCCGTTTTCTCCCCAGGGGAACTGTATTATCCTCAGTGGGGTCCCCTTATGTTGTGAGGGTTCTGCACCTCCAAAAAGTTTTTGTACGGTGGCGTCTCATTTCTGCAGGCCTGCCAACTCAAAACCCTTCCATTGTACCTTAACAGCACTGACAGGACCTGAGCTGCATTTTCAGCCTTATGTGCAAAATTAGTTTGTTTTTGTTGCAATGAATATAAAACCCCAAATAAATATGGTCACAGGACACAGAATGTACACAACGTATAAAAAGAAACAATATAGAAAAGGTTATCAGGGTTAGTCAGTGAGGAGAAAGACATACAAGCTGACTGCAGTGAACAGTTGATGCCTAAAAAAACCTGAAGTCAATAACTTCATTTTAACTGAAATTCAGCCAGAAACCAAAGATGTTTTTCTTGAATGACTGAAACAAAACAATTAAACAAATGGTTAAGAAAAACCCAACGTACTCCTGCCTCAGTGCAGGGGACTGGACTAGATGATCTGTCGAGGTCCCTTCCAGTCCTACATTTCTATGATTCTATATTTATTAACATATTAACCCAGTAACCTTTAACTAGTAACCCACGTTCTTAATAAAGAAGCAATAAAACATTTTATATGTGTACTTATTACTTTACTTTACCTAAGGGGTTTAGAAAAAAGTTTAAGCTTTTAACTGCATTTAATTCCATACATTTATTGCACTTTCTTTTAAATGTTTTTATTTAAAATTTGGATTAATTAATAGAGACCTTTTTTTAAACTTAGGCTCATGTGGTTAGATGGACACACACACACACACACACACACAGTGGGGTTGATGTGCAGGGATCATGCCAGTACACCAATGTACAAAAACATTTTATAACAAATTTAAGTTTTCAGATTATTTAGTAAAATAGCAGAGATTTTTACCTGCCTTTTAGCCAATAGATAACTATATCTCCTTTTTTATTTATTTAATTTTTAAAAAGTGTTAAAATCATGCTGCTTTTCCTATTAAGTCTTTTGTCTAGATTTACCTTCAAGATGAGGCTGATAGTTTTTCCAGGTTTTTTTTTTTCCATTTAGGTTTTTCCTTCACCACAATCACGCATAGTTTTAGATTACTGGTGCTTCTTGAATCCACAGAAGTGCACTTTGTCTTTCTTCCAATAAAAGTCTCAGCCTTTGAACTTTTTCCTCCCCTATTCCTGAAAAAGCTGATACAATTCCCTTCTGAGCTGTTATTTGCTGTTTCAAATAACTAATCACCTCTCTCATTCTTTGTGATTATTTACCTTGGAATTTTTACTACTGCATCAGGATATTCTGTGTTAAAAGAGCTTTGATTTCGTCATTCTAAATCTAAATCTTAGACAGCTAAGTACCCCTGTTTCTATCCTCAAACTCCTCACTGTCTGAGGCAGTGTCTCTCTTCTGTGCCTTTAGCAGTTTGCAAGTTTCTCCAAAGGCTCTTAAGCGAAGCAAGCAGTAATGGGATAAAAGGGAAGGTCTACTCATGGATCAGTAACTGGTTAAAAGACAGGTAACAAAGGTTAGGAATAAATGGCCAGTTTCTACAGTGGAGAGAGGTAAATAGAGGGGTCCCCCAGGGATCTGTACTGGGACCAGTGCTGTTCAACATATTCATAAATGATCTGGAAAAAAAAGGGAAAACAGTGAGGTGGCAACGTTTGCAGGTGATACAAAATTACGTAAGATAGTTAAATCCATAGCAGACTGTGAAGAGTTACAAAGGGATCTCACAAAACTGGATGACTGGGCAACAAAATGTTGATAAATGCAAAGTAATGCACATTGCAAAACACAATCCCAATTATACATAGAAAATGATGGGGTTTAAATGAGCTGTTACCAGATCAAGAAAAAGAGCATCGATAGTTCTCTGAAAACATCTGCTTCATGTGCAGCAGCAGTCAATAAAGTGAACAGAACGTTAGGCCCCATGAGGAAAGGGATAGATAATAAGACTGAAAATATAATGCCACTATAATAAGCCATTGTACACCCATCCCTTGTGCAGTTCTGGTCCCCCCCATCTCCAAAAAGATAGATTAGAATTGGAAAAGGTACAGAGAAGGGCAACAGAAATGATTAGGGGTATGAAATAGCTTCCATGTGAGGAGAGATTACAAAGACTGGGACTTTTCAGCTTGAAAAAGAGATGCCCGAGGGGTAATATGATAGAGGTCTATCAAATAATGAATGGTATGGAGAAAGTGAATAAGGAAGTGTTATTTACCCCTTCACGTAACATCCAAATGACAGGCCACCAAATGAAATGAATAGGCCATAGGTTTAAAACAAACCAAAGGAAGCACTATCACATAACACATGGTCAACCTGTGGAACTCATTGCCAGTGGATGTTGTGAAGTTCAAAAGTATAAGTGGGTTCAAAAAAGAATTAGATAAGTTCATGGAAGATAAGTCCATCAATGGTTATTATACAAGATGGTCAGGGATGCAACCCATGCCTCTGACTGCCAGATGCTGTGAATGAATGACAGGGGATGGATCACTCAATAATTGCCCTGCTCTGTTCATTCCCTCTGAAGCATCTGGCCATTGTCAGAAAACAGGGTACTGGGGTAGATGGACCATTCTTATGCTCTTATGTACGCAGGCTGTCTCTCGTATGCTCTCAATGCCCTGCCTGCTGATGCCAAGGCAATGTGGAAGCTGCCTGAATCAAAAGCAGAGAGGACAAGAGCCAGACCTGGTGGATGTGAGGGGTGTAGATTGGAACAAGGAGCTGAGGTAGAGTGAAGGGAGACTGGAATTAGAGATTGGAAGGGAGCCAAAGAGAAGCTGGGACTGGGAGTTATGGGGAAACTGAGACTGGCTGGGCAAGAAGACCTGGACTAGGATCTGGGACACAGAGGACATTGCGAATGATTGGGCAGAGAGACTGGGACTGGGAGCCAGAGAGAGAAATTGGGCAAGGCCTAGGAACCAGTGGGTGGTTGGGAAACTGAAATAGGATGAGAAAACAGGAAGGGGAAGGGAGGACTGTAAAAAGGAGACTAGGACTGGGAACCTGTGGTACAGAGGGAATGGGGGAGAAGACAGATCTGACAAGGAGCCAGGTTGTGGGGGGAGAATTGGGATTTGCTCAGCAAAGACTGGGAAAAAGAGTCAGATAGGAAGGGACACAAACACTGGAAAAAGAACACTGGGAGGGAGACTGAGACTGGGAGCCAGTGGGGATGGGGAATGCGAATGTGGGGGTGACTGGAGGTGGGGCAGGGAGAGAGATGTTTCAGAGGAGGAGCTAGGAGGGGAACAGGAACTGGCTGGGCAAAGAGACTGGAACTGGAAGAATGGGGTGAACACTGGGATGGAGGGGAGAAGACTGGGACAGGGAGTCCAAAGGGGGAGACTAGGACTGTCCGGGCAAGAAGAGTGAGGCTGGGTTGAGAATTCTGAGGAGTGGAAACTGGTACTGACTAGGTGACAGGAATAGGATTGGGACAAGGAGCCAGTAGTGGGAAAGAGCTGGGACTTGGACAGGGGTGAGTTGGAGGGGAAGGGGCAGAAGGCTTCAAGCTTGGGGAAAATGGACAGAACAGTCTGTGCCCATTAGAGAACATTCCCCTTCAGAGCCTGGAATGGAATCCAAGATTCCTGAGTCTCTCCGTTCCTCTGCTCTCAGCAAATATCAGGGAAACCCACTGGCAAAGTGTCCCATCCCCCTCAAGAGCTGGTCCACGTAGAGGATTACAGTCTACTAATTCTATTAGTTACTCCATTAGCTCCTCAGAGCTCTGTGCAGTGGACCTAAAGGTTCCAGTCCTGCTAATGACCCATGTTAATGTCCATATGATGCTACGTGATGCAATTTCTGGTTTTTCAGTTTGCTTTTTTTTTTAAAACTCGGTAATTACACCAAAAATTAAAAGAACATTATTAAGTTTGCAAAGTCAAGCACTCAAAAGGTAAGAAATGCCAGAATTAAGGTTGCCTGCACAGCCTATATGCATTATGACAGTCTTTAATTACATAATCACATACATTTTTTCCACAGGACTACTTCTACCCACAACCTGAATTCTGGCATTGTCTATCTCCTGACTGACTTTGCAACCTTCATGTTCTTTTCCTGTGTTGTTTTGTGTGTAATACACTAGTACACTGTAATACTAGAGGCCTAGAGTCTCTTCTGTGCCCAGTTTCAGCTGGGCACAGAAGAGATGGGGGAAATGTTGGGAAGCTGATTATGGCTCCCTGATTCTTTGACCACTTTTACACCAGTCAGAGCCTCACCATGTGGCTACTCTAGGGGCTACTCTAAACCCCACCAGCTGGTAATAGTACCTATGGGACCAGCCACCAGCTGTGGGCTGCTGTCTGGTTATACCCCTTCCCTTCCTTGCTACACCAAGGCAGCAGAAGCAGAGATGGATGAAGCATAGTTTCTTTCTTCAGCTGTGTGGGTATCCAGTGCAAAAAAAACTACAGCAAAGTCCAGAGTTGTAGTGTGGAGCTATTGAACCATTGCAGGGACAGTCCATGCTAGTGATAACCATCTGCAATGTTTGTGTTAGAAACAGTGCTCTTGTGTGCCAGTGTTCTCAGTCACTACATATCAAAGAAGTGAAATATTTTCCTGCCTCCTACTAGAGCAACCAGGTCCTGAACTATCTCATTTTCTCTCTTCCAGTGCTCTGCCCTACCTAATCTGCGTTTGGAGCCGCAGTGCAACACGAGACAACAAGGCCAGAGTCATTCCATCACAGGGACTGCATGATAGAGTAAACTCCAAAACATGTATTTAAAAATGTATAGCATTAACCTGGATTAAACATAAGCAAAAAATATTCCTTTGCTGTTGGCTTCTAGTCCTAGTAATCATTGAATGCAAAAGTGAAGGCAGGTGCTGCTATTTTCTCTCTTTGCCACCTGACATAATGAAGAGACAGTCCTTCACCACACACTAAGTATTTTTGTTCCAGCTTCCCAAAACATATCACACTATGGGACTAATTTTGAAATACTGAAATAAACTTTCATTTAATTAAAAGTTGTCACACTTCTTGGAGAAGCAGCTGCCTTACACCAGCTTTGAATTCAGATTCTCATGGCTGGGCTCCTTACCCCCCTCAAACAGACAAATGTAACTTTGGAAAAGAAAATAGTTTATGCTCTTTACCTTAAAAGAGTTCTTTGGAGCCAGAGATTTGTTTTACAAAATGTTAAGCAGAAGACAGACTAGATGGACCTTCTGAGGTCTCATCCAACCCTAATCTTCTATGATCCTATAGTAGAATTCTCAGTGGAAGTGGAAACTGTCCATAGAGTCATAAATAGATGAGCTAACATGCCAGTCCGAGCCTTTGCATGAATCAGGAATATTCACTTCTACATCCCCATGTATCTATGCTCTAAACTCCTAAGCCAAATCCATCACTGGTAACATCATTCTAACTTCTTACTGATTCTGAAGTGATGGTGTCTTGATTAACTCATCTGGATCAGAGTCCATTTTATCTGCTACACAGAGTAATTGTGTAGCAGGTGTAGTCAATTTTCAAAGGTCCCTCATAATTGTACCTAATACTTGGCTAATAGTTGGCACTCTGATAGGGTGTCCACCTCACACAAGACAGAGCAGGTTAAATGTTGCCAATTAACTTGTTTTTGGGGAAGAGCCAGGGATTGAGAGGCTAATTGAAGATGGAGCCCAGCTGAGAGGGAATAGGTGGGGATGTTATAAAGCCAGAAAGTTGGCAGTAAAGGGGCTTTAAGGAAAGTAGTCTGTAGTTTCTCCCTGGGAGAAGAGAGGTGTGTTTGGGGCTACAGAGTTAGGTAGTCTGCAATTACCTGTTGGGAGGAAGGAATTTGGACTGATAAAACTGAAAAGAGGGGAAGGCCAGAAGATAGGACTAGAGAAATAGAAAGGAGTCCAGGGGAAAGATGCAAGTAGACCATAGTTACTGGAAATAGGGTCCCAGGACTGGATCCCAGAATAGTGGGTAAGCCTGGGTTCCCCTACCAGCCAGCCAAAGACTGCCTGGGACAGTCGTCCAATGAGACTTTGATATCACAGAAGGGGAGAACAACTGTGATCTTGCAGCAGGACTCATGAAGGAGTACGCTGAGTCCCAGACAGAGAGAGAAAGGGGGGCCCCCTTGTGCAAAGAAAGGGCATCAGACCTGGAAGGAGCTAATCCCCTAAACTGCCAAGAGGCTGAGTGAGTTGTGTTGCAGGTACATAGACAAAATCCCATCTTTGCACATGGAAGTGAACATTTATATGCCCAGTTACTTACTGAGTACACACACAGATGGGAATTTACACAGAAACCAGATTCAAATTTCACAGCACAGTTTAGCAAGCCTCTTTAAAAACTAGGGGCTAGATACACAAAGGGGCTTAGGCATTGCAATGCCTCACTTTTGGGAATCTTGTCACCAGTGGACCCCACAGCTCAGAGTTAGGTAACCTGGGTTCCAGGTACAATGCATGGGGAAAGACAAGCGCCCAGGATGGAATCCACAAAAGCCAGCCCTCTGAGGAGGGAGCTGCCTAAACTAGCTAATAGGCAATTCTAAGCCCTGCCCCTTCCGAGAGAGAACTCCAGGAGGGAGATGCCTATCTCAGCTGATGGTTCCTCTCTTGGAGTCAGGTGTCTAAATAAGGCAGTGAGGAATCAATTTGGAGTTGGAAAAAACCACCTCAGGGGCCCATGTCATGCAAGTTCGCAGGGCCATTAATCTCCTCCTGCTACTCAGGAATGTGACTCTCAACAATGCGCAGAACACAGTGAATAGATTTGCAGCAATCGGGTTCCCGACCTGCAGGTGGATGATAGACAGCACACAAATCCCTATTTTGGCACCAGACCACCTTTCCACAGAGTACATCAACAGAAAAAGGCTGCTTTTCCATGGCTGTGTAAGGGCTTGTGGCTCACCCGGGACGCTTCACCAACATCAGTGTGGGCTGGTCAGGGAAGGTGCATGACTGATCAGAAAGTGCAAGCAGGGAGATTTTTCCCTCCCCCGACTGGTGGATTACCATTGGTGATGTTGAAATGCCAGAAGTGATCCTGCCTTATGCAGACTTTCTCTTGGCTCATGAAGCTGTAAACCAGCCACCTCGACAGCATAAAGGAAGGATTCAGCAGTTACTGGCACAGCATGACAGCTGAATGTGCCTTTGGCTGTTTGAAGGGATGCTGGCGTTCACTCACAAGATTGGACCTCTGTGAGAAAAAGAGCCCAATGCTTATAGATACCCACTGAGTCCTGCGTAATAGCTGTGAAGCAAAGGAGGGGGGGGGGAGTTACTGGCAGGGTGGAGGGGGATCGGCTGTCAGCTGAATTGGAACAGCCAGATACAAAGGTTATTAGAAGAGCTCAACGCAGAGCTATGTGGCTCAGAGAGGATTTGAAAGGCCATTTTAATAGTGAACCAGAGTAGTGTGTGCGGTTGTATTGTGCTCTACCTGGCCTGCTCTTCTGTGGCCCGATATGACTCCTGTGGTGATTGCTGTACATGTAGAGATATAACATTATCAATGCATCTGTTATTAGTGCTTGTGACTAATCTTATGAGTTGTGTGGCACTGTGCAGTAACAGGTCACTTTCAGAACTGATGAGCACCAGCCAGCATATGTTTTTAACTAATAAAGATGAATTATGTTTCAAATCACAGAATTTTATTCTGTAACCAAATCAGCGCAATCCCCACCAAAACCCCACGAAAAAAACAGAACCTGGGCAATTTAAAAGCAAATATATTAAAAACTTAATAAAATTTACTAAATTAAGAGATCAGAAGATCTGAAGCGGAAAGGACATGCATGCCCATTTCAGCTACATAAAATCAGCTGTGGCGTTGACAGGTCAGAAGCTATGGGTGACTTTCATGGCCCCCAGAATGGAGTGGCTGGGGTACTGCAGCAAGCCCTGATGCCACAATGAATGTTGAGGAGGTAGAAGTTGGTCCCAGTATTGAGTGGGCTGCAGAGGGAAGGACACTTTGGCTTGTTGACTCTGCAGGCCCACCAGAGTCTGCAGCATATTTGTTTGCTGACAGAGAAGCCCCACTATGTCCTGATGCATCTCCTTCTCCTTGCCCTGCACCTTTCACTGCTCCACTTTGTCCTTCTCCAGGGCATCTGCAATGTTCATCCTCCAGGACCTATGCTCGTTCTCTGATGAAGCACTGGTTTGCAGGATCTCATTGAACATGTCATCCCGAGTCCTCGTCTTTCTTCTCCTTATCTGGCTCAGATGTTCTGTGGGTGTGAAGGCCCCAATGGCAGCAGTTGCAGCTAAAACACACAGAGGTATCATTGTCAGTATAGTCATTATGGAAAGCAAAATTTAAGAAGCTGAAATAACTCCCCTGCTGGATGACATTTAGGGTCGATGTAAACACTGGAATGGGTTACCTAGTGGAATCTCCTTCCTTAGAGGTTTTTAAGGTCATCCTGCACAAAGCCCTGGTTTGGATGAGTTCGTTGGCGATTGGTCCTGATTTGAGCAGGGGGTTGGACTAGATGACCTCATGAGGTCCCTTCCAATCCTGATATTCTGTGATAAGTAAGTTTTTTTTTTTTTACACTCAAACTAGGTTCCCCTACGTACATTGATTGACTTTATGCCAGTCTGGGAGAGGGTGTTAGTAAGTTATTATAATGGGGCACAAATTTGAGTGTACACAAATACACAACTAGGTTCACGTATACTGTCTTATGTCAACCTAACTGTGTAGTGTAGACCAGGCCGTCTCGAATAGCAGAGCCAGAATAAGAACCCAAATGTCCTCCCTGCCAGCATGATGATTCAGTAGACTACATTACCTTCCAGATATGAAAATATCAATCAAGACCAATGATGCAATGCATTGAATCGGATAAGAGTTGGCTAATGAAATCTGGCAGTTGCAGCTAAAACACACAGCGATATCATTGTCAGTATAGCCATTATGGAAAGCAAAATTTTAAAAATGGGGCGCATATGTGAGAAACAGATTTTTATGATCAGGCTTGACAAAACCCTGGTTGGGATGATTTAGATGGTTTTGGTCGTGATTTGAGCAGGGGGTTGAACTAGATGACCGACTGAGGTCTCTTCCCACCCCAATATGCTATGATTCTATGAATATGGAGTCCACTCAGAATTTAACAGCATCTCTAGAAATGTTTAATTTAGAAGAAAATAAATGAGGTGTTGTTTGAATCTCTTCACAAGGAGAAGGATTTAGGCCCAGGTGTTGCTCTTCTCAGGGTGCAACATCTAACTGGCTTAGATGTCTAAGTCTCATTTTCAAAAGTGACTTGGGGCCAGAATTGTAAAGGTATTTAGGCACCTAAAGATGCAGATAGGTGCCTAGTGAGATTTGAAGTCAATTGAAATTACATGGATAGGCACTTTTAAAAATCCCACCAAAATACTCTATTTGCATATTTAGACTCCTAAATCCTTTGTAAAGCTGGCCCTTAGGCATTTAGGAAGTAAATCCTCATGAGATTTAGGGCCAGTTTTTATGCTATTCGGGCGCCTAACTTCCACTGGTTTCAACAGGGGGCAGGTTCCTCGATACCATTAAAATTCTGGCTCTTTAAGCTAATTTGCAAAAGGACAGGTCCATAGGACTAGATCCACAAAGTGATTTAGGTTCCTAAATGACACAAAATGCTGAAGTCCAAAATTTAGATCGTCAAAACTACTACTCAGCTGCCACCTATCCCTATAGCAGCTAGGTTTCCACCAGCAAAGAGGCACGAAAAGCTGCTAGAGGGCATGGGCAAATCCACTAAGCTGAACTTCTCACTGCCTAGATCCTGCCTCTGGCCAGGCATGAGTCTTAAACTAGGCTTCACCCACCTAGCTCATCTGTGGGGGTCTGATTTAGAAGGTGTACACCAAGTCCAAAGCACTCCTCATCTGTGTGGGGCACCCAGGTTCAAGTCACTGCTCTTCCTCAGTGAGTACAGAGATTTAAACCTAGATCTTGCAACTAGGGCAAATGCCCTAGAGCCACTGGGATGTAGGGAGAATATACACCAAACTGGAAGTGAGGATGGAATGGTTAAAAAACGAAGAAGAGGAGAAGAGAGTAAAGATAAAATGGCTGCTTGTGTCATTATGGATAGCTTCCAATTTAATGAAAAAGAGGAAAAATTTGAAACATTTGTTCAAAGATTCAAGCAGTATTTTTATGCAAAATGCAAATAGAAGATAGTGATAAACAAAGGGCTGTTTTCCTAACATTGGCATGAAAAACACCATTTAACATGCTCTAAAACTTACATTTTCCACAAGAACCTGCTGAGCTGGAGACCTGAACCTAAAAGAAATTCTGAAGCATTATATGCCTACCACTAATTTCTTAAGAGAAGGATATAAGTTTCATCTAGGAGACCAAACAGAAGAAAATATCTCTGATTTTTTTGGCAAGCCTGAAAAAGCTGTCTGCTACTTGCTGTTTATTGAGACCTAAAGAAGAGGTCTGTGAAAGCTCAACTCTTTCACCAACAGATGTTGATCCATTAAAAGATATTACCTCACTCACCTGGTCTCTTTCATATCCTGGGACCCACACGGCTACAACCACACTGCATATTTGCTGGCTTGCTCATTTTCCGAAAGAGGGTCTCAGAGATCGTTTTGGAGTAAAACACCAAGAATTGAGAGCGAGAGAGCGAGAGAGATGCTGTTGAATGTTGTGCAGAAGGAACTGCCACTAGAGATTTTTTTCATGAGATTACAAATTTGGTTGATAAAGGTTATAGTGCTGACGTAATATGACTGCTGTTAGGCCTTTCAGTGGGTACCGCAAGACATTTTGATTAAAAAACGAGAATGATGTAACATTAACATAGAACACAATAAATTGATTCAAAGCTGGCTAACTGATAGGTCTCAAAAAGGTAACTGTAACTGGGGAATCATCATTGAGCGGATGTGTTTCTAGTGTGGGGTCCCATAGGGTTCTTGACCCATAAGGTTCTTGACCCTGTGCTATTTAATATTATTATCAGTGACCTGGCAGAAAACATAAAATCATCACTGATAAAGTTTGCACATAAAACAAAAATTGGGAGCATGGTAAATACTGAAGAGGGCAGGTCACTGTTTCATAGTGATCTGATAAGCAAACAATACCCGTTTTAATATGACTAAATGTATACATATAGGAACAAAGAATATAGGCTATACATACATGGTGGGGAACTCTATCCTGGGAAGCAGTGAATCTGAAAGGGGTTAGGCTTTGTGGTGGATAATCACCTGAACACAAGCTTCCAGTGTGATGCTATGATCAAAGGGACTAATGCGATCTCTGGATGCCTAAACAGGGGAATCTTGAGTAGGAGTATAAAGGTTATTGTCCCTCTGTATTTGGCACTGTTGCGACCTCTGCTGGAATACTGTGGTGTAACAATTAAAGAAGGATGATGATAAAGTGGAGAAAGTTTAAAGAAGAACCATACGAATGATTAAAGGATTAGAAAACCTGCCTTATAAGGATATACTTTCAGAGCTCAATCTATTTAACTTAAGAAAGAAAAGGTTAAGGGGGTGACTTGATTATAGTCTATAAGTATCTACATAGGGAATAAATATTTAATAATGGGCTCTTCAATCTAGCAGAGAAAGATAAAACGTGATCCAATGCCTGGATGACAAAACTAGAAAAAAAAATCAGACTGGAAATGAAGTGTATATTATTAACTGAAAACATCCAATTTGTCTAAGTAATTTTTAACTTGTTCTTTTCCTATTTTAACCTGTGATCTACCTCATTCTCACTGACATTCACTGTGCTAGATGTCCATTCGCCACCAACCTTCTTAGTGAAAACTGAAACAAAGAAATCATTAAGCTATTATCCTCCCCCCCCCCCATTGAGGAATGGGTCTTCTTGGGCTTCCTTTTGCTTCCAATGTATTTGTAGAATGTTTTGTTGTTACCCTTTGAGTCTCTAACTAGTTTGATTGCGTTTTATGCCTTGGCCTTTCTAATTTTGTCCCTACATACTTGTGTCATTTGTTTATAGTCATCCTTGGTAATTTGATCTTGTTTCCACTTTTTGTAGGACTCTTTTGATTTTCAGCTCATTGAAGACCTGGTTAAGCCAGTGTAGTCTCGTCCGATAATTCCTATCTTTCCTACACAGTGGGCTAGTTTGCCCTTGTTCCCTTAATAATGGCTCTATGAAAAACTGCCAACTGTCTTCAATTGTTTTTCCCCTTTTAGACTTGCTTCCCATGGGATCTTACCTACTAATCCTGAATTTGCCAGTGTCTCTATTTTGCTGTTCTCCCTCCTACCATTCCTTAGACTCATGAACTCTACAATTTCATGGTCACTTTCACCCAGGTTGCCTTCCCCTATCAAATTCTCAACAAGTTCCTCCCTCTTTATCAAAATGAAATCTAGAGCAGCCTCCCCCCAGTAGCTTTCTCCACTTTTGAAATAAAAAATTGTCTCCAATACATTCCAAGAACTTGGATAATTATAATCTGTGCCCTGCTGTGTTATTTTCCCACCAGATGTCTTAGTAGTTGGAGTTCCCCCCACTACCAAGTCCTGTGTTTTGTATAATTTTGTTAGTTGTTTAACAAAAAGCCTCATCCACCTCTTCTTCCTCATTAGGTGGTCTGTAACAGACTTTTAACATGACATCACCCTTGTTTTTTACCCCTTTTATCCTTATCCAGAGACTTTCAACAGGTCTGTCTCCTATTTCCATCACAACCTCAGTCCAAGTGTATACTTGTTCAATACATATATATATATATGGCAACACCGCCTCACTTTTTCCCCTGCCTCTCCTTCCTGAGCAAGCTGTATCCTTTTATAACAATATTCCAGTCATGCATATTATCCCACCAAGTGTTCGTGATGCAAACTATGTCATAGTTATGTTTATTTACTAGCATTTTACATTCTTCTTGCGTATTCTCCATACTTTTTCCATTAGTATACAGACAGCTAAGATACTGATTTGATTCCCCTGCCCTAGTTCTGTCTTGTCGCTTCTTTATCCCTGCTATAACAACCCATGCTCCCCCTCACACCCCAATTCTGAGCTTTCTACCAGGTCTTCATGTTTTTGACTTACCCATGTCCTTTGATCACCTGCCCCCTTTGCACCTAGTTTAAAGCCCTCCTCACTAGTTTAGCCAATCTTGAGCCAAATATGCTCTTCCCCTTAGCATCCCATGGTCAAGGAAGCTGAAACCCTCCTGGTGACATCATCTTTGCAGCCAGGCATTCACCTCCAGGATGCATCTGTCTCTGCCTGGGCCACTACCCTTGACTGGAAGGACTGAAGAGAACACCACCTGCGCTCCCAACTGCTTCACCTCTACTCCCAGAACTTCTGATCTGCTGAGAGTGTTGAATTTGCCAGCGATCGTTTTAAGAGCAGGGGCTTGCTTGCAGGATAAGGGCTCTGTAAGTGTGCTATCAGAGTCAGCTTGGAAAGAGCTATCTTAAAGCAAGGTGGGGTGAGTTGTGCCTCTTGCCTAAGAGTATGTTTACACTGCAATTAGATACCTGCTGTTGCTTTTCTCTCTCTGTTTTTGGGGATCTTGTGTTATTCTGAATTCTAAGAAATATAGTCTTATGTTGCAACCTCTCAGCAATAATATGTATGTTTTTATTTAATTTCTCTGTGTGTATGCTATGAACAGCTATGGTTCAAGGACTATGGACAATTTCCCAGGAATGATGGCAAGACTCTATTTTTGTCTAATTATGTGAATACATACATCATCATTGGGCCAGAATGCGCTTCTCTGAGCCACAGTCTCGCTGTTGCGTCTCCTGCTTTGTCTCTCTCGGTTTTTGGTTCTTGGTTCTGGATTCTAAGAAAAAGGTTGTGCAACCTTCACTGCAACCTGACAGCAAGAATATTTAATGTTTGTATCTAACTTTTCTGTGTGTTCTGTGAAACCTTTAAATACCTTTAATATCTGGCCCTCAGGCCTAGATTCACCAAGGATTTTAGGTACCTAACTGGCATTTGAGGCACCTATGTCCCACTTTTAGATCCCAGTGGTCCCACTTCAGTAAAACTGAAAGGCTTGGACTGGGACAAAGTCAATATTAGCGTGGGAAAGAGCAACAACTGGCAATGTATCATGGTTTGGGTGGCACATGGTCTATGCTGGTGACTACAGAATCTCTACCACTTCAGTGGCAACAGCCCCATCACTTATACACAAAGGACGAGTGGGAGGCATTGTAGGCTATCCAGGTGGTATGGTTGTCGCTGGGTGGGAACTGACAGGCTTCTATCTAATTGTACTAAGTGTATTCATTAGTGAACTGACATCCTCAAATGGACAGCCCCAGGGGAAAAGCCAGTTCATTTTAGTCTAAAACACTCCCTTTCATTCCCAAATGCTGGACACAAAGTATTCCCGGGAGGGGAATGAACATTATTTTGCCCTACACTTTGGAAGCCCTCTGTCTTCAGGAAATTTATAACAGGAACAAAGGATAATGAAGTGTTTACATGGTGCCTTGATAAAATGGTTATTAATATGGAGCCCAATATGACTAGAAAATGGTCCTTCAGGGACCACATGGAGTAAAAGGTATAGAAGTGTGGATTCTGGAACCACCTGTAATTAACATTTCGGCAATAGAGCCCCACTATGAAAAGTTTGTCCAGCCATTATAATAGGGTTGTAAAAATGGAATTAATATTCATGATGTCCCCAGACCCAGCAAGGATCGAGTAAAAAGGGATGTATTGGGAGAATTTGGCATGGGGGTACGGTTTCTTTATAGCATATATGAGGAGTGGTTGCAAATAAAATGAATGCAGTGGGGCAACACCTAATGGATTTAACAAGACCCCTGAGGTTATCCTTAGATCAGCTAAGCTGCATATAGAATGGGGTGGCACAGGTTTTAGAGGAATGGGAGCAATCCCAAAGAAAGTACCACCTCCAGTTGTTACTGGCTGCTGGTGTCCTCCAGAGTAATGTTCCTTGACCCTGGCATGCTTCCAAATACAGATATGGATTATTGATGCGATAAAGGACATGATTTGTGATGGTATGAACAATAGGATTCTCCCATTGGAAATTCAGAGCATTGGAAAAAATCCACCCAGGTTGAGAGAGATTTGCAATTCTGGTACAAAAAGGTAAATTTTACCTATGATAAAAGATCTGGAGAAATCACTGTATTTGTTTCACTGATGTCAGAAGCAGAAATAAATTGGGTTTCCCCCATTGTAGCCCTAGGCCTTAATGTTAATCAGACAGTGCTGGATCACAGAGTATGGGTAATAAAAGAGTCCCTGGGGGGAAACAGTAGAATTGGGAGCCTGCGTAGAAGAACCTGGGATTGGCTATGAATGCACCAGAAATGTCTTGCAGCCAGTGTATGTGATTTAGCAATAACAGAGGGAAAATGTCATTATGCTCTTAATCCTTTGATAAATGAACCTGTAATTGTGTATGTGAATGATAATTGTGTATGTTTTAGAAGGCGCCCAGTGCTCATGATTAATTATGTGCATCATTACCTCATAATTCACGTGAAAAAAACAGATGTTTAGCCATATTGTAAAGTATCAGAGGGTTAGCCGTGTTAGTCTGAATCTGTAAAAAGCAACAGAGGGTCCTGTGGCACCTTTGAGACTAACAGAAGTATTGGGAGCATAAGCTTTCGTGGGTGAATACCCACTTCTTGCATCTGAAGAAGTGAGGTTCTTACCCACGAAAGCTTATGCTCCCAATACTTCTGTTAGTCTCAAAGGTGCCACAGGACCCTCTGTTGCTTTTTAGCCATATTGTAGTTATTAAAGGATATGATTTTAAATTTTAAGTGCCTGGTTTTAAATATAGCCAATTAAAAGGGATCTGTATTCAAATGTAACACCTTGGAAAGAATTTAATTGTTTTCCAGATATTGCTTCAGCATCACCTCTTGAGGAATTATTTATATGCTGCTAAACAGTAGGCATGTAAGATTATAGTTACTATCCATTACTGCACCAGTGAGATTACACAAGTAATTGAGAGGGTTAGCAAAGATCTCAAATACAAATAGTCTGTAATTAAGTCACCCCTTAACCTTCCCTTTTTAAAACTACATAGTCTATCTCTATAAAGCAGGTTTTCTCATCTTGTAATCATTCTTGTGGGTTTTCTCTGAACCCTCTTCAATTTCATAGAATATCAGGGTTGGAAGGGACCTCGGGAGGTCATCTAGTCCAACCCCCTGCTCAAAGCAGGACCAATTCCCAACTAAATCATCCCAGCCAGAGCTTTGCCAAGCCTGACCTTAAAAACCTCTAAGGAAGGAGATTCCACCACCTCCCTAGGTAACCCATTCCAGTGCTTCACCATCCTCCTAGTGAAAAAGTTTTTCCTAATATCCAACCTAAACCTCCCCCACTGCAACTTGAGACCATTACTCCTTGTTCTGTCATCAGGTACCACTGAGAACAGTCTAGATCCAACCTCTTTGGAACCCCCTTTCAGGTAGTTGAAAGCAGCTATCAAATCCCCCCCTCATTCTTCTCTTCTGCAGACTAAACAATCCCAGTTCCCGCAGTCTCTCCTCATAAGTCATGTGCTCCAGCCCCCTAATCATATTTGTTGCCCTCCGCTGGACTCTTTCCAGTTTTTCCACATCCTTCTTGTAGTGTGGGGCCCAAAACTGGACTCAGTACTCCAGATGAGGCCTCACCAATGTCGAATAGAGGGGAATGATCACGTCCCTCGATCTGCTGCGAATGCTCCTACTTATACAGCCCAATATGCCGTTAGCCTTCTTGGCAACAAGGGCACACTGTAGACTCATATACAGCTTCTCGTCCAATGTAACCCCTAGGTCCTTTTCTGCAGAACTGCTGCCTAGCCACTCGGTCCCTACTCTTTAGCAGTGCATGGGATTCTTTCATCCTAAGTGCAGGACTCTGCACTTGTCCTTGTTGAACCTCATCAGGTTTCTTTTGGCCCAATCCTCTAATTTGTCTAGGTCCCTCTGTAGCCTATCCCTACCCTCCAGCGTATCTACCACTCCTCCCAGTTTAGTGTCATCTGCAAACTTGCTGAGGGTGCAGTCCATGCCATTCTCCAGATCATTAATGAAGATATTGAACAAAACCGGCCCCAGGACCATCCCCTGGGGCACTCCACTTGAAACCGGCTGCTAACTAGACACTGAGCCGTTGATCACTACCCGTTGAGCCCGACAGTCTAGCCAGCTTTCTATCCACCTTATAGTCCTTTCATCCAGCCCATACTTCTTTAACTTGGTGGCAAGAATACTGTGGGAGACAGTATCAAAAGCTTTGCTAAAGTCAAGGAATAACACATCCACTGCTTTTCCCTCATTCACAGAATCAGTTATCTCCTCATAGAAGGCAATTGGGTTAGTCAGGCATGACTTGCCCTTGGTGAATCCATGCTGACTGTTCCTGATCACTTTCCTCTCCTCTAAGTGCTTCAGAATTGATTCCTTGAGGACCTGCTCCATGATTTTTCCAGGGACTGAGGTGAGGCTGACTGGCCTGTAGTTCCCCGGATCCTCCTTCTTCCCTTTTTTAAAGATGGATACTACATTAGCCTTTTTCCAGTCATCCGGGACCTCCCCCGATTGCCATAAGTTTTCAAAGATAATGGCCAATGGCTCTGCAATCACATCCGCCAACTCCTTTAGCACCCTCGGATGCAGCGCATCTGGCCCCATGGACTTGTGCACTTCCAGTTTTTCTAAATAGTCCCGAACCACTTCTTTCTCCACAGAGGGCTGCTCACCTTCTCCCCATACTCTGCTGCCCAGTGAAGCAGTCTGGGAGCTGACCTTGTTTGTGAGGACAAATTCCTTTATCCTTCTTCCCAGAGCCACGTAGTCTGCAGTGATCCGCTCAAGGTCATTCTTGACAGTATCATTGGTGCCCACGTGGAGAAGCAGGAAGGGGTAGCGATCCGAGGGCTTGATGAGTCTCGGCAGTCTCTCCGTCACATCGTGAATCCTAGCTTCTGGAAACCAGCAGACCTCTCGGTTTTCTCAGTCGGGGCGGCAGATAGATGACTCCGTCCCACTAAGGAGGGAGTCCCCGACCACCACCATCCTCCTCCTTCTCTTGGAAGAGGTGGTCGTGGAACCCCCATCCCTAGGGCAGTGCATCTCATGCCTTCCAATTGGTGGAGTCTCCTTCTGCTCCCTTCCCTCAGATGTATCATCTACTCCACTCTCCACCTTAGTACCTGTGGAGAGAACATGAAAACGGTTGCTCATCTGTATCTCCATTGCTGGTATATGCTCCTATTTCTTCTTCTGTTATATTAATATATATAAATAAATGTTAAATTTATTAACATCTTTCTTGAATTGTGGACACCAGAACTGAATGCAGTATTCCATCAGTATTCACACCAATGCCAAATAGAAAGGTAAAATAACTTCTCTAAGGCCTGGTCTACACTACGGGTTTAGGTCGACTTTAGCAGCGTTAAATCGAATTAAGCCTGGACACGTCCACACGACGAAGCCCTTTCTTTCAACTTAAAGGGTCCTTTAAACCGGTTTCTTTACACCACCTCCGACGAGGGGATTAGCGATAAAACCGGCCTTTGCGGGTCGGAATTGGGGTAGTGTGGATGGAATTCGATGTTATTGGCCTCCGGGAGCTATCCCACAGTGCTTCATTGTGACCGCTCTGGACAGCACTCTCAACTCAGATGCACTGACCAGGTAGACAGGAAAAGACCCGCGAATGTTTGAATTTCATTTCCTGTTTGCCCAGCGTGGAGAGCACAGGTGACCACGCAGAGCTCATCAGCACAGGTAACCGTGATGGAGTCCCAGGATTGCAAAAGAGCTCCAGCATGGACCGAACGGGAGGTACGGGATCTGCTCACCATATGGGGAGATGAAGCAGTGATCGCTGAACTCCGTAGCAGTAAAAGAAATGGCAAAGTATTAGAAAGGATCTCCAAGGCCATGAAGGACCGAGGCCATAACAGGGACACACAGCAGTGCCGCGTGAAAATTAAGGAGCTACGGCAAGCTTACCACAAAGCCAGAGAAGCAAACGGAAGGTCCAGGGCAGAGCCGCAAACTTGCCGCTACTACACGGAGCTGCATGCGATCCTAGGGGGTGCAGCCACCACTACCCCAACCGTGTGCTATGACTCTCTCACTGGAGAAACACACAGGGAAGATGGTTCGGGGAACGAGGAAGATGAGGATGGAGGTACTGTAGGTAGCTCACAGCAGCAAGGAAGCGGAGAAACTGGTTTCCCCAACAGCCAGGATATGTTTGTGACCCTGGACCTGGAACCAGTAACCCCCGAACTCACCCAAGACCCTCAGGGCACACAGGAGACCTCTGGTGAGTGTACCTTTGGAAATATTTGTAAACATTACACATGGTTTAAAAGCAAGTGTGTTTAATGATTAATTTGCCCTGGCAATCGCGGCCAGTACATCTACTGGAAAAGTCTGTTAACGTCTATGGGGATGGAGCGGAAATCCTCCAGGGACATCTCCAGAAAGCTCTCCTTTATGTACTCCCAAAGCATTTGCAAAAGGTTTCTGGGAAGGGCTGCCATATCCCGTCCGCCATGGTAGGACACTTTACCACGCCAGGCCAGTAGCACGTAGTCTGGAATCATTGCATAACAAAGCATGGCAGCGTATGGTCCCGGTGTTTGCTGGCATGCAGACAATATCCATTCCTTATCTCTCTTTGTTATCCTCAGGAGAGTGATATCATTCACGGTCACCTGGTTGAAATGGGGTGATTTTATTAAGGGGACATTCAGAGGTGCCCGTTCCGGCTCTTCTGAACAGAAATGTTCCCGGCTGTTAACCACGCAGTGGAGGGGAGGGGTGAAGTGATCATCACAGAGAATCGGGTGTGTGTGTGTGGGGGTGGGGGTGGTGGTTTACTTGTGTTTGTGCCGCATGTTAACCGGGAAACCGCAGCCCCTCCTTTTACATTGAAAACCTATTTTAAATGGACAACCCAATTCATCCTTGATATGGGAAATGCGCTGCTGTTTGCAACCTTTCCCGCATGTTAAGAAGGTTAAAAAAGCCAAAACACTGTGGCCTACCATGGCTGCCTGCAAGCCGAAATATGCGACCTTGTAATGAAAGAGTGTACCCATCGTTCTCTAAAATGTGTCTTTTTTAACCACCTCTCCCTTCTCCTCCACCAGCTGCAAATGTTTCTCCTTCGCAGAGGCTAGTGAACATTAGAAAGAGAAAACGTAGGACGAGGGACGATATGTTCATGGAGCTGCAGATGTCCTCCCACGCTGATGGAGCACAGCAGAATGCGTGGAGGCAGTCAATGTCGGACATGAGAAAAGCACAATATGAACGAGAGGAGAGGTGGTGGGCTGAATGGCGGGATGAAAAGAGCAAGTGGCGGGCTGAAGATGATAGGTGGCGTCAGCTTGCAGACAGACAGCAAGAGTCAATGCTCCGTCTGCTGGAGCATCAAACTGATATGCTTGAGCATATGGTTGAGCTGCAGGAAAGGCAGCAGGAGCAGAGACCGCCGCTACAGCCCCTGTTTAACCAACAGCCCTCCACCCCAAGTTCCATAGCCTCCTCACCCAGACGCCCAAGAACACGGTGGGGGGGCCTCCGGCCACCCAGTCACTCCACCCCAGATGATCGCCCAAGCATCAGAAGGCTGGCCTTCAATAAGAGTTAAAGTTTTAAAATGCAGTGTGTCCTTTTCCATCCCTCCTCCCCCACCCATCCCAGGCTACCTTGGCAATTATCCCCCTATTTCTGTGAGGAACTAATAAAGAATGCATGAATGTGAAAAAACAATGACTTTATTGCCTCTGCAAGCGGGAGGGGAGGGTGGGATGGGGTGGTTGGTTTACAGGGAAGTAGAGTGAACCGGGTCGGGGGGGGAAGGTTTGGAGGGTTCATCAAGGAGAAACAAACAGAAGTTTCACACAGTAGCCTGGCCAGTCACAAAACTCGTTTTCAAAGCTTCTCTGATGTGCACCGCACCCTGCTGTGCTCCTCTATCCGCCCTGGTGTCTGGCTGCGCGTAATCAGCGGCCAGGCGAGTTGCCTCAACCTCCCACCCCGCCATAAAGGTCTCCCCCTTACTCTCACAGATATTGTGGAGCGCACAGCAAGCAGCAATAACAATGGGGATATTCTTTTCGCTGAGGTCTGAGCGAGTCAGTAAGCTGCGCCAGCGTGCTTTTAAACGTCCAAATGCACATTCCACCACCATTCGGCACTTGCTCAGCCTATAGTTGAACAGGTCCTGACTCCTGTCCAGGCTGCCTGTGTACGGCTTCATGAGCCATGGCATTAAGGGGTAGGCTGGGTCCCCAGGGATCACAATAGGCATTTCAACATCCCCAACGGTTACTTTCTGGTCCGGGAAGAAAGTCCCTTCCTCCAGCTTTCGAAACAGACCAGAGTTCCTGAAGACGCGAGCATCATGTACCTTTCCCGGCCATCCCACGTTGATGTTGGTGAAACGTCCCTTGTGATCCACCAGAGCTTGCAGCAGCATTGAAAAGTACCCCTTGCGGTTTATTTAGTCGGTGGCTTGGTGCTCCGGTGACAAGATAGGGATATGGGTTCCGTCTATGGCCCCACCACAGTTTGGGAATCCCATTTCAGCAAAACCATCCACTATTGACTGCATGTTGCCCAGAGTCACTACCCTTGATATCACCAGGTCTTTCATTGCCCTGGCAAATTGGATCACAGCAGCCCCCACCGTAGATTTGCCCACTCCAAATTGATTCCCGACTGACCGGTAGCTGTCTGGCGTTGCAAGCTTCCACAGGGCTATCGCCACTCGCTTCTCAACTGTGAGGGCTGCTCTCATCTTGGTATCCTGGCATTTCAGGGCAAGGGAAAGCAAGTCACAAAGTTCCATGAAAGTGCCCTTACGCATGCAAAAGTTTCGCAGCCACTGGGAATCGTCCCATACCTGCAGCACGATGCGGTCCCACCAGTCTGTGCTTGTTTCCCGGGCCCAGAATCGGTGTTCCACGCCATGAACCTGCCCCAGTGACACCATGATTTCCACATTGCTGGGGCCTGTGCCTTGTGAGAGGTCTATGTCCATGTCAATTTCCTCATCACTCTCTTCGCCGCGCTGCAATCGCCTCCTTGGCTGGTCCGGGTTTCGCCTTGGCATGTCCTGGCTCTGCATATACTCCAGGACAATGCGCGTGGTGTTCATAGTGCTCATAATTGCCGCGGTGATCTGAGCGGGCTCCATGATCCCAGTGCTAGCTATGGCGCCTGGTCAGAAAAAAGGCGCGAAACTAGTATCTGATGGACCAGGAGAAGGAGGGAGGGCGGGAGGGAGGGAGGGCCGAGTGACGACATGGCGTACAGGTACAGGAACAGGGAATTAAAATCAAGAAAGGTGGCTGTGCATCAGGGAGAAACACAAACAACTGTCACACAGAATGGTCCCCCCAAAGATTAAACTGAAAACCCTGGGCTTAGCAGGCCGTTGATTTCACAGAGGAAGGGGAAGCAAATGAATACAGAACAAATCTATTTTTTACATCTTAAGCTGGCAGCCGACGGTGCAGCATGAGTGATAGCCTCTCCAGTATGACGATGACGGATACCAATCATAATATACCATCGTCTGCAAGGGGCTGCTGCTGTGTAGCAATTCAGCCCCACGTCTGCCAGCCCCATGTCCGCCAGCACCCAGCATCGCCCTCGGCCTCTTCTGGGTGCTTAGCAGACAATACTGGGCAATTGGCAGAAAATAGTATACTACGACTGGTATCCATCATCATCGAAACAGTAGCATGTCTGCCCAGGTGGCCATGATTGACAGCCACTCCAGTATGACAACGATGGGTTCCAGTCATAATATACCATCGCCTACCAAAGGGCAAGGGGCTGGTGCAATGCAGCCCTACGGCTGCCAGCCCCACGGCTATCACTCATGCTACACCGTCTACCGCCAAAAGGCAGTTAGCAGCTGCTGCTGTGTAGCAATGCAGTTCCACGTCTGCCGGCACCCAGAGGACATATGGTGACGGTGAGCTCAGCTGAGCTGAGCGGGCTCCATGCTTGCCGTGGTATGTTGTCTGCACAGGTAACCCAGGTAAAAAGGCGCGAATCTATTGTCTGCCGTTGCTGTGACGAGGGGGGAGGGGCCTGACGACATGTACCCAGAACCGCCCGCGACACTGTTTTGCATCATCTGGGCATTGGGATCTCAACCCAGAATTCAAAGAAAAGGCGCGAAAGTAGTATCTGACGGACTAGGGGAAGGAGGGAGGGCAGGCCGAGTGACGACATGGCGTACAGGTACAGGTACAGGTACAGGTAATTAAAATCAAGAACGGTGGCTGTGCATCAGGGAGAAACACAAACAACTGTCACACAGAATGGTCCCCCCAAAGATTAAACTGAAAACCCTGGGTTTAGCAGGCCGTTGATTTGACGGAGGGAGGGGGAAGCAAATGAATACAGAGCAAATCTATTTTTTACATCTTAAGACGATCGTGCAGCGTGACTGATAGCCCTCGGCATCTTTCTGGGTGCTTGGCAGCAAATACTGGGCGCTTGGCAGTTAGTGTATGACGATGGTCTTCAGGCCTATTGCACGATCGGCTGCTCAGGGAAGACTCTGCTAACGTACGATGACCCAACTTGTAATAGGATGGTTAACAGTCGTAATACACCATCTACTGCCAAAAGGCAAGCCCCACGGCTGCCAGCACCCAGATTGCCGATGAAGGCTACCAGTCTACTGCACCGTCTACCGCCAAAAGGCAGTTAGCAGCTGCTGCTGTGTAGCAATGCAGTCCCACGTCTGCCGGCACCCAGAGGACATATGGTGACGGTGAGCTCAGCTGAGCTGAGCGGGCTCCATGCTTGCCGTGGTATGTTGTCTGCACAGGTAACCCAGGTAAAAAGGCGCGAATCTATTGTCTGCCGTTGCTGTGACGGGGGGGAGGGGCCTGACGACATGTACCCAGAACCGCCCGCGACACTGTTTTGCATCATCCGGGCATTGGGATCTCAACCCAGAATTCCAAGGGGCGGCGGAGACTGCGGGAACTGTGGGATAGCTGTGGGATAGCTACCCATAGTGCAATGCTCCGGAAGTCGACGCTAGCCTCGTACTGTGGACGCGGTCCGCCGACTAGAGCACCTAGAGCCTTTTATGTGGGGACACACACAATCGGCTGTATACAAACGATTTCAATAAAACCGGCTTCTATAAATTCGAACTAATTTCGTAGTGTAGACATACCCTACGCCTATTCAAGATTCCCCAGTTTAGGCATAGCAGGATTGCAGTCGCCATTTTGACCAGCACGTTGCACTGAGAGCTCAAGTTCTGCTGATTAACCACCGTGACCCCCCCCCCCCAATCTTTTTCAGAGTCACTGTTTCCCAGGATAGAATCCCCCATTGTATAAATATGGCCTACATTATTTTTTCTGAGATGTATATATTTACATTTAGCTGTATTAAGATGCATATTGTTTAACTTGCTCAATTTATTCAGGAATTCAGCTCACTCTGTATCAGTGACTTGTCCTCTTCATTATTTACCACCCCCAACCAATTTTTTGGTCATGTACAAACTTTAGCCGGGATGATTTTTATGGTTTCTCCCAAGTCATTGATAAAAATGTTAAATAGCATAAAACCAAGAACCAATCCCTGTGGAACTTTACTGGAAACACACCCACTTGATTATAATTCCCCATTTACAATTACAATTTGAGACCTTTAGTAGTCACCTTTGAATCCATGTACCGTGCGCCATGTTAATTTTATATTCATAGATTCTAGGACTGGAAGGGACCTCGAGAGGTCATCGAGTCCAGTCCCCTGCCCACATGGCAGGACCAAATACTATCTAGACCATCCCTGATAGACATTTATCTAACCTACTCTTAAATATCTCCAGAGATGGAGATTCCACAACCTCCCTAGGCAATTTATTCCAGTGTTTAACCACCCTGACAGTTAGTAACTTTTTCCTAATGTTCAACCTAGACCTCCCTTGCTGCAGTTTAAACCCATTGCTTCTTGTTCTATCCTTGGAGGCTAAGGTGAACAAGTTTTCTCCCACCTCCTTATGACACCCTTTTAGATACCTGAAAACTGCTATCATGTCCCCTCTCAGTCTTCTCTTTTCCAAACTAAACAAACCCAATTCCTTCAGCCTTCCTTCATAGGTCATGTTCTCAAGACCTTTAATCATTCTTGTTGCTCTTCTCTGGACCCTTTCCAATTTCTCCACATCTTTCTTGAAATGCGGCGCCCAGAACTGGACACAATACTCCAGCTGAGGCCTAACCAAAGCAGAGTAGAGCGGAAGAATGACTTCTCGTGTCTTGCTCACAACACACCTATTAATACATCCCAGAATCATGTTTGTGACTTCTCGTGTCTTGCTCACAACACACCTGTTAATACATCCCAGAATCATGTTTGCTTTTTTTATTCCAGTTTTTTACTCAAAATGTCATGTAGTACCAATATTTGAATTGGTTTACAGGCGTCTCACTGTATTATATAGGGTTACCATATTTCAACAATCAAAAAAGAGGATGGGAGGAGCCCCGCCCTAGCCCTGCCCCCATCCTGCCCTAGCCCCGCCCCTGCCCCTTCTACTCCCTCCCACTTCCTGCCCCCCTCAGAACCCCCAACCCTCCCCCCCACTCCTTGTCCCCTGACTGCCCCCTCCTGGGACCCCTGCCCCTAACTGCCCCCCCAGGACTCCACCCCCTACCTAAGCCTCCCTGCTCCTTGTCCCCTGACTGCCGACTCCTGAGACCCTCCCCCCATCCTAACTGGCCCCCTAGGACCTTACCCCCTACCTGTCCCCTGACTGCCCCAACCCTTATCCACACCCCCACCCCAGACAGACACCAGGGACTCCCATGCCCCATCCAACCACTCCCCACCCCCAGACAGCCCCCCCAGAACTCCCGACCCATCTAAACCCCTCTGCTCCCTGTCCCCTGACTGCTCCGATCCCTCTCCCTACTCCTGCCCCCTGACAGCCCCACCCCCAGAACTCCCAACCCCTCCCTGTTCCTTGTCCCCTAACTGCCCCCTCCTGAGACCCCCCCACCGTACTGCCCCCCTAGGACTCTACCCCCTACCTGTACCCTGACTGCCCAAAACCATATCCACACCCCCAACCCCCAGACAGAGCCCCCCCGAACTCCCGACCCATCCAACCCTGCTCCCTGTCTCTTGACTGCCCCCTTGTGACAATGCGGTTCTGGCGGAACCCAACTGAGAGTGCCAACTCAGGACAAATTGCTCAAATAGGGCAGTTACAGCCCAAGGCTGGGGTTTTTTCCACCTCTAAGGCAAACCAAACCAGCCAGACTAAGAGGACTTCAGTCTCACCCCACTGGCTAACTGCAAGTCTCACAAGCAATCTCCTTAGATACTCCAGTTTCCCAGTATTACCACCAGTACCACTCGTTATGGGGACAAAGGGTTATGAAAACCAATACCCCAGTAAAAGAAAAAGGTTCTCCTGATCCCAAAGGACCAAGCCCCAGACCCAGGTCAATATACAAATCAGATCTTACCCACAAATCACGCTGTCGCCAATCCTTTAGAATCTAAAATCTAAAGGTTTATTCATAAAAGGAAAAAGATAGAGATGAGAGTTAGAATTGGTTAAATGGAATCAATTACATACAGTAATGGCAAAGTTCTTGGTTCAGGCTTGTAGCAGTGATAGAATAAACTGCAGGTTCAAATCAAGTCTCTGGAATACATCCCCCGCTGGGATGGGTCCTCAGTCCTTTGTTCAGAGCTTCAGTTTGTAGCAAAGTTCCTCCAGAGGTAAGAAGCAGGATTGAAGACCAGATGGAGATCAGGCATCAGCCTTATATAGTCTTTTCCAGGTGTAAGATCACCTCTTTGTTCTTACTGTGGAAAATTACAGCAACATGGAGTCTGGAGTCACATGGGCCAGTCCCTGCATACTTTGCTGAGGTACAAGGCGTATCTGCCTTCTCTCAATGGGTCCATTGTATAGCTGATGGTCCTTAATGGGCCATCAAGCAGGCTAGGCAGAGCTAATCTCAGCTTGTCTGGGATGTCACCCAGAAGCATAGCATAAGTTTGCCATACAGACAGTATAGAGCCAATATTCATAACTTCAACTACAAAACTGATACACACATATAGACAGCATAATCATAACCAGTAAACCATAACCTTGTCCTAGACACCCCATTTGACCCCCTTTATACAAGATTTGGGTGCCACTACAGGACCTTGGTTGCAACAATGATCTATATGGTCCCAGTTTATGTCAATAACGTCACACCCCCAACGCAAAATTGATGCAGGAAGGGATGACACAAACATCACTGACTGCATCCCAAGAGCTTCCCATCCTGGGTTCTGTCTCACTACAGCTAGTATGGGGTTAGAAGCCATACCAGTGTATAACAGAAATGGTTCATCAAAGTTATGTTCAATAACATGATTGAACCTCTTTACAAACTCAAGGTAACACTTAGTTAGAACAATAGTGGATTGGATCTGCTCTGGCAGCATGGTTCCTGTATGTGCCATGTGATCTTGCCAAGAGCTAAAGAAAACTGCTACTTTATCCATACAAGCTTGGGCCAATGTTTGGAACCCAATTAACATCGCATAAATGCAGATATTAATGTTCTTCATAGTCCAGGAATCTTGGCATTTAGCCATGAAAGCAATATGGCAGTGTGCCTCAGTCTTCCTTTTCATACAGCACATTAGGTCTGGAATGTCCTTTCCCCTGTGAAAAGTTCCCATATTGTTTATATGCATTGCCTGTGAAACCCCAGTGTAACAAGGCCTTTTAACATAACGTGTGTTTTCATGTATTCCTTTTAACATGTTCAAGGGATTCTCCAAAAGATTAGGCACATTGTATATTTTTACCGTTTGTGGCAATAGCAACACATTAATTACAAAATTTAGCAATAACAACAAGTTCATTGCAAGAGTCCATCTACAGTCATGTTTGTCATGCCACCCCTTTGGCTCAATACCATTGGAGTTTGGGCATTTTAGGGTCAACCTGTGGCTTCCCTTTGCAAAATTCAGTTTTCTCTTTCCTCCTTGTCCTGCAGGATCAAACCCTGATTTCTCTTGCTTAACAGAATTTACTGGCTGATGGGGTGGGCCCTCTTTGCTAACAGCTATTAGCAAGTCCCTCCTTTCCCAGCCAGGCAAGTAATTTGCACTACCCCAGACCAGAGCCAGTCCACCAGTTTTCATATTCGCAACTGCTATCATCTCCAAGGCTGGACTCTGTCTTAAAGAGATACCACACAAATCCAAAGAGTCTGCGGGTGAGAGTTTGCTTCCTCTCCCCCGCATCCTCAAGCATTTAGCCATAAAACTGCTCTGCTCTGACACATTAGTAACCAAATCTGTCCTCAAACCCCGAAGCACAAACTGCTCATTTAAAGAATTAGAAAGGAGACATTCCTGTTCCAACACCATTGTCTCCCCAACAAGTTGGCCCCACACAGCCACTTGGTTATAGGGATGCCACAATCCCTTAACAACTTTTACTTCCTCTGAGACCTTCTCAAAGCTACCCACACTGGATCTTTTACAAGGAAAGTTAGTGGATCCCTTCACAGACAATTTTTGGCTGCTAGGAACTGAAACTTCCTTGATTAAATCACTTTCACACCCTTCAATTGCAGGGAACTGCTTGCACCGAGTACCATGAGGATTCCTTTCTCCAGGAGCTTTTCTAAGCAGCAATTCACCCCTCACAGAAATTCTGCCCTTACCCTCTTCACCTAGGGCTTGCCCTAAAGGAACACTTTCCTGAGCAACAACAGACTCTGTCTGGATCTTACTTATATTCAGGATCACCTTTGGCCCATCAGGCAGATCTCTACACAATCCCCTTTCAGGCGAACCCATAGACTTCCTAGATAAAAGGTTAGAAATACTTTCCTTCTCTTTGCCACACACAAGCTTAGGAATTTTTTCCTTTTTGCTACAAGTTGTTAAACTGTCCGTAGGTAACACAACCAAATTACCTTTCTGCTCTCCTTGTGCCCTGGCTAGGGTATCACCCTGATCAGACAGAGTTGTTACACCCTTCTCCAACCACACATGAGCAACAGGCAAAATACAAGCACCAGAACTGTTTGGTCTCTGGGATTTTGCTAAGCCACTAACTGGATGCAACCTAGTTACGGGGCCATTCTCCCCAGCAGATGCAAACTTAGGACCATTCCCTTCCTGGGCTTTGGTTGAATCCAGAACCAACTTTGAGACAACTAAATTACTCTCAACCATCACAGGCCGAAAGGCACCTTCTGTCTGCTCCACAGACAAAAAAGAGTTGGAGACGCATTTTCCTTTACCAGACATACTGTTTGGGATTTCATTTCCCTTGTTCCAGCACACCGGGCTGTTCACAGACAACTGCTTGGAGATTGGGGTAGCTTCCTCCATAGGCAAGTTAACACCCCTGACAGACACAGGCACATTTCCTTCACTGTCACTATTCTTCGCACAGGAAACAGATAAGGTATAGGGGCACCCATCTTCCACTCTCCTTGCCTTCCCAAACTGCTGACTAGATAAAGCCATTAGCTCACAAGACTGCCTAGGCTCATCCAAAATCTCCTTGTTCTCCTCTCCCTTCGCTTGATCTAATTCCAGATTTACTTCTGAGACATTAGATAGACATTCAGAAACTTCATTCACAGCCAAACAGCTACTTTCCAAAGACAAACTTTTGGAGAAACCCTCCATAGGCACAACCTTAGGATCAATCCTCTCTTGTGCCTGGTTTGTATTAACTTGACTGACCATAGCTTTAATATCATTTCCAATCATAATATCCTTAGGGATTATGTCTTTTACTCCCACAACCATGGTGCCCTCCAATCCCTTCCATTTCAGGTGGATTTTAGCCAAAGGCACCCTGACAAAATACTTAGATAAGGCTACAACAGTTACATCTTCACCTGGCAAATAATCTTCCTTCCTGACCAGACTTGCTTTAACCAGAGTAATATCTGCTGCGGTGTCCCTCCATGCCATACACCTCACTCCATTCACTTCTGCATTGCTAATAAACTCTGCATTATTTCCCCCATATTTAGCTTTAATGTGAGTTTTAAGGTCAAATCCTTCAGAGACAACAGAAACAGCATTTGCACACAGGGCACCAATGCTGGGCTCTGTGTGGCTTGCCTGTGAGTTTACAACAACAGGGTTAGCATTGGCCGTGGCATTTGGGGTTGCTGGTTTTGGGCTGCCCTTCAGTGTCGGGCAGTCTGGTCTCATGTGGCCCAGCATACCACAGCGATAGCATGTAACCTGCTGGGGATGTGAGTTCCTACCCTCCGGGCCCCCTTGAACTCCTTTAGAAGAGTCAGGTTTATTTTTAAATCCTTCCCTCCTCTTGAACTGGGGAGAATGGTGATTAGTTTTCCCCGGGGTTTTACACCCTTCTCGAGCCCTGTTTTGGGTATGGGCATCAGCAATCTCTGCTGCCCGTAGGACTGACTCAGGGTCCCTGTCACACACAGCTGCTCTCACATTGTCAGGCACAATGTCTAAGAACTGTTCCAAAGTTATTAAATCCAGCAGTTTTTCAAAACTCCCATGAACCTTGGCTCCCATAACCCACTTTTTAACAAAACCCATCAGCTTATGAGCACATTCTACAAAAGTACAATCCTTAGACATTTTAAACTCTCTAAACTTAACTCTGTAAGATTCAGGAGTAACCTTGAACCGCCTTAACACAGAATCCTTAAACCGCTCATAATCTAAGGCTTCTTGTTCCCCCAAGTCATTAAACACCTCCCTGGCTTTTCCAGTCAGTCTGGTTAGCAGGACAGGCATTCGCTGACCCTCAGGGATCTGGTACAGATTGCAGAGGCGTTCAAAGGTAGACAAAAACTCCTCTATATCCTCAGTATCATTGTAAATGGGACACATCCTTTCCCAGTTTTTCTCATGGCGGGGGGGAAGTGGAGTACCAGGTGGGGATGACTTTCTCCGCTCTTCCATTACTTGGAGCTGAAGTCTGGCCGTCTCCTGTTCCATCCTGTGAGTCTCCTGCTCAGCAGCGAGCAGCTCTAGACGCCCCTTACGGGCTCTCTCTTCTCTCTCATCAGCCTCCTTCTTTCTTTGATCAGCCTCTTTCTCTCTCTCAGCAGCCTCTTTCTCTCTCTCAGCAGCCTCTTTCTCTCTCGCTCTTTCTAACTCTGCTATTTTGTGCTTCTCCAGCAATCGAAGATCTGCTAGCTTCTGTTCATGCTCAAATTGCAGTTTACTTGTCACCCCTTGCATCCTAATTTTTTCTGCCTCTTCTGCAGCCTCAGGTAAGGGCTGTGCTCTTGCCCCCTGATCACTGGCTATTAGCAGATTTCTCAGTTCTTCCTTTGTAGCTTTCTTTCTAAAGCTTATCCTCTTTTCTGAACACAAATTTTCCAGGGCTTTTTTCCCAAGTCCCTCATATGCTCTTTGCTCAGCCATTGCAGCAGCTCTTTAACCAACAAAACTCTCAATCCCAAAATTCAAATTTGGATAGTGTGGGGTTCTGACCCAAAGCTTAATTGACCTGGTTCTGTGGATCCAAGCACGACTACGCCACTGTGACAATGCGGTTCTGGCGGAACCCAACTGAGAGTGCCAACTCAGGACAAATTGCTCAAATAGGGCAGTTACAGCCCAAGGCTGGGGTTTTTTCCACCTCTAAGGCAAACCAAACCAGCCAGACTAAGAGGACTTCAGTCTCACCCCACTGGCTAACTGCAAGTCTCACAAGCAATCTCCTTAGATACTCCAGTTTCCCAGTATTACCACCAGTACCACTCGTTATGGGGACAAAGGGTTATGAAAACCAATACCCCAGTAAAAGAAAAAGGTTCTCCTGATCCCAAAGGACCAAGCCCCAGACCCAGGTCAATATACAAATCAGGTCTTACCCACAAATCACGCTGTTGCCAATCCTTTAGAATCTAAAATCTAAAGGTTTATTCATAAAAGGAAAAAGATAGAGATGAGAGTTAGAATTGGTTAAATGGAATCAATTACATACAGTAATGGCAAAGTTCTTGGTTCAGGCTTGTAGCAGTGATAGAATAAACTGCAGGTTCAAATCAAGTCTCTGGAATACATCCCCCGCTGGGATGGGTCCTCAGTCCTTTGTTCAGAGCTTCAGTTTGTAGCAAAGTTCCTCCAGAGGTAAGAAGCAGGATTGAAGACCAGATGGAGATCAGGCATCAGCCTTATATAGTCTTTTCCAGGTGTAAGATCACCTCTTTGTTCTTACTGTGGAAAATTACAGCAACATGGAGTCTGGAGTCACATGGGCCAGTCCCTGCATACTTTGCTGAGGTACAAGGCGTATCTGCCTTCTCTCAATGGGTCCATTGTATAGCTGATGGTCCTTAATGGGCCATCAAGCAGGCTAGGCAGAGCTAATCTCAGCTTGTCTGGGATGTCACCCAGAAGCATAGCATAAGTTTGCCATACAGACAGTATAGAGCCAATATTCATAACTTCAACTACAAAACTGATACACACATATAGACAGCATAATCATAACCAGTAAACCATAACCTTGTCCTAGACACCCCATTTGACCCCCTTTATACAAGATTTGGGTGCCACTACAGGACCTTGGTTGCAACAATGATCTATATGGTCCCAGTTTATGTCAATAACGTCACACCCCTCCAGAACCTCCCTGCCCCTTCTCCGACCCCCTGGCCCCCTTACCATGCCACTCAGAACAGAGTGTTGTGGAGCAGCACACTGGGCAGCGGGGGGGGGGGGGAGCAGGGGGAAGAGCTCCAGACTGCCGGAGGCCCGTTGCGAACGGCCGGCCGGCGATCTGCAAATGCAGGGAGGGGGAGTGAGTGAGAGAGAGGAGGGGAGTGATCTCAAGTTGCAGGGAGGGGGAGGGAGTGAGAGAGAGGAAGGGAGTGATCTCAAGTTGCAGGGGAGAGGAGGGGGAAGCGGAGGAGGGGCTCTGGCTGCCAGAGCCCAGTGCGAGTGGCACGATCCGGCCGGCTGCCTAATGTTTATAGCTGCCTTCACTTCCCCTCTAAGCCAGATCAGTTTATTTTAACCAATACAACCCTCTTCCTAGAATGTGCCTTTTTGGGGCATTCTGTAAAGTGTCCTAAAACAATCCCCAAATATTTTTCACATTTTTCAGATTAAATTCTTCCTCTCTGCTGATGTAGCACAAAATTGTTTCATCTTTGTGAAAATTGACCCCTTTAAAGCACCAAATATATACACCACTAATTTGGACTTTATTTTGGTTGCGCATTATAAATGTGATCAAGTCATAATTACTTGTATCTAAAATACCATTAATTTGTAATTCTGTGATCAGTTCCTCTTATCTGTCAAGACAAGGTGAAATACAGAATTCCACCATATTGTAACTCTCTTTGAATTAGGAAATTTTCATTTATAATGTTTAGAAATTCTAAGGGTGTTTTAGTTCTGGCAGCATGAGACCTACAACATATATCGCTCAAGTTGAACTCTCCCATGATTACGCAGCTTTTTTCCTTCACATTATAGGAGCCGGACATCCTGTTCCCTAGAGTAATTTGGGGTTTGTAACAGACACCAACTAATATGCCAGCTTGTTCTTTAGCTGTTAGGACATTGAGCCGTCAACATAATTTTCTGCTGAGTTATGAGTGATTAAGAAACAGGTAATGCCATTTTTTATATAGAGTGCAATTGCCTCTCCCCTTTTGCCCACTTCATCCTTCCTAAATAGGTTATAACCATTGAGTTTAACATTCCAATCATGTGAATCATCCCACCAGAGAAGAGCTACTAGGATGATGTGGGGAATGCGGGGGGGTGGGGGGGTCTGTGTTATGAAAGAAGACCGGGAGATTTTGGTTTGTTTGGTCTTTCAAAAGGAAGGCTGAGAGGGGATATAATTGCTTTTTATAAATACATTGTGGGTCTAAATACCAGGGAGGGTGAAGAACTATCTACGCTAAAGTTGACACAAGAACAAATGGATATAAACTGGCAATGAACAAATTCAAGTTAGCTATTCAGGCTAGTTTAATGCCTCCCTGACTACTCTATTAAGCCTGTCCTTGAGAAAATTTGTCCCCCTTCTACTGATATGGAAGCCATCCAAATTATAAGCCCCTGATCCCCACAGAAGGTGGACCAATGAGCCATAAAACCAAAACCCTCCACCCTCCACCACTGACCTAGCCAACGGTTCACATCCAGAATCTTCTGCCATCTGTCTTCTTTTGCTCATGGGACAGGATGGATCTTAGCGAATATCATTTGAACAATCTTCTTTAGCATGCTTCTGAGCTCCCTGAAATCAGCTACTTTCTGCAAGTATTTTTGAGATAGGATGACCAATAATGCACACAGTAGCCAAATGAGTTTATTATACTAATGTATATAATGATGTTTTAATATTTTCTTATGCAACCTAACCTCTTGTTTAATTTTTTGACCACAGCTGAACATTGATCAGATAGCTCCACTGAACTCTGCACAGGAATGCTTAGATCCCTTTTCTGAGATGATGCAGTTAATTTAGACCCCAGCAAGGTGGTTGAGTAGTTCAGATTTTCCCTCCAATGTGCATGACTTTGCATTTATTAATAGTGAATTTTATCTGCCATTGAGTTGCTCACTCACCCAACCTGGTAAGGTTGTTTTGAAGACCCTCACAGTCTTCTCTGGACTTGACTAACTTAAATAACCATTGTGTCATCTGCAAAGATTGCACCTCCTTCTTCCCCCACCTTTCCAGATTGTTAATGAATATATTACACAACTCCAATATTATTATGGAACTTTGTGGCACACCCCCCACACACACTTTAAACATTTTTTCGCAATGAAAACTCCATTTTTAACGCCTTTCCCCCCATGTCTATTCACCCATTTCTGATCCATGACACTTCCTTGCCTATTACCTCATGAATACTTAGATTCTTTTGTAGTAACTTATCAAAGGCCTTTTGAAACCTTAAAGGAAGTCTGTCACATTACTTTTCATCACTTTTATGGCACATTCAAATAACTTTAATAGATTAATGAGTCACAGTTTTACTTTTCAGAATGCTGATTAGACGCTGTCTTAGAATTGCAGAAATAGAACCCTATAAATGTAGAGTTGGAGGTGACCTCAAGTTGATATAGTCCCGCTTCTGTACTGAGGCAAGACCAAGTACACCTATACCATTCCTGACAGACGTCTGTCCAACTTGTTCTTAAAAACCTTCTGTGATGGGGATTCCACAACCTCCTTTGGAAGCCTATTCCAGAGCTTAACTATCTTCATAGTCAGAAATTTCTTGCTAAAGGCCTCAACGGTGCTGAGTAGAAGGAGACAATTACGTCCTATGTCTTACATATGATACTCCTGTTAATACACCCCCAGAATATTAGCCTTTTTTGCCACTGCATCACATTGTTAGCTTATACTCAAATAGTGATCCAGTATAACCCCCCAGATCCTCTTCAGCAGTACTACCTTCTAGTCAGTTATTCCACATTTTGAATTTGTGCATTTCATTTTTCTTTTCTAAGTGTAGTTCTTTGCACTTATCCTTACTGAATTACATCTTGTTGATTTCAGGTCAATTCTTCAAATTGTCAAGGTCATTTTGAATTCTAATCCTGTCCTCCAAAGTGCTTGCAACCTCTCTCAATTTGGGGTCATTCACAAATGTTATAAGCATTCTCTAAACCCCATTATTCAAATTACTAATGATGATATTGACTAGTACCCGAGTCAGGACTGACTGCTGCATGAGCCCACCAGATATGTCCTTCCAGTTAGACAGCCACACATTGATAACTACTCTCTGAACATCATGATTATATCATGATCTTCCAGATGTTTCATTATTCCATTTTAAATAATCAGTTTGACGAATTTAGCTCATGCAGAAATAAGGCTTATTTTTTTAACTAAATTTCTCCTGCTTTGAATTAACTTAACTTGTGCTTGGTTGGGTTTTTTCCACCAACTTCAAGCACTGATTGCTTCATTAAGAGATGCCGAGTGAAACCCCAAGCTACAAAGAAGTGAACAGTGAGCAGGTCTAGAGAAACTGTTGCCAAGACACAAATAGACAGACACTTGTCCTTTGGCCTCAGGGGGACCATAGGTTGTATGACACCGCTTCCCATTTTTTTAATAGTAAGGCCTGGTCCACACTAACCCCCCACTTCGAACTAAGGTACGCAAATTCAGCTATGTTAATAACATAGCTGAATTCGAAGTACCTTAGTTCAAACTTACCACGGGTGCAGACGCGGCAGGCAGGCTCCCCCGTCGATGCCGCGTACTCCTCTTGCCGAGTTGGAGTACCGGCAACAACGGCGAGCACTTCTGGGATCGATCCCAGAAGATCAATTGCTTACCTCCGGGTCCGGCGATAAGTGTAGACCTACCATAATATTATATGATTGTGTCATAATGGTAATGTATTTTATGCAAGTAAGGAGAGAAATAGACTTTTAGGATGGAGGCTGGCACGACTGATTAAGAGAGCTTTAAACTAGGAATTTGGGGGAGATGGCTGGGACATGTCCAGGTAATATCCATGCCGGAATTTAACATTGAGAGGGAAGAAAATGAAGTAAGAAAGGATACAGTCGTGAGTAGGAGAATGGACATAAGGAGGAAGGGTAGTGTAGATACCAGTCTAATAAGTGATACTGGCGGTAGAATGTCTGTGCCTAATCGGGTAAAGAATGTCAGTGAAGCCAAACGGCAAAAATTAAGGTGTTTGTAGGTATCAAAATGGGGGAACTAGAGCTACTAGTGCAGGAAGTGAAACAAGCTATTGTAGGGATAACAGAAACATGGTGGAATAATAGTCATGACTGGAGTATAGGTATGGAAGAGTATGTGCTGTTTAGGAAAGACAGTCTGTCTGGGCAAAAATCACATTGGGAAAGAAAGCTATGAGAGCCTCCCCTGGGATAGTGCTTGGGGTTTGCTACAGACCACTGGGCTCCAATTTGCATATGGATAGAGCTCTCCTTAATGTTTTTAATGAAGAAAACACTAATGAGAATTGTGTGATCATGGGAGACTTTAACTTCCCAGATATAGACTGGAGGACTAGTAGTAATAATAGGGCTCAGATTTTCCTGGATGCGATAGTTGAAGAACCGACAAGAGGGGATGCCATTTTAGATTGGTTTTGGTGAGTAGTGAGGACCTCATAGAAGAAATGGTTGTAGGGGACAACCCTGGTTCGAGTGACCATGAGCTAATTCAGTTCAAACTAAATGGACGGATAAACAAAAATAGATCTGTGACTAGGGTTTTTGATTTCGAAAGGGCTAACTTAAAAAAATTAAGGAAATTAGTTAGGGAAGTGGATTGGTCTGAAGAACTTGTGGATCTAAAGGCAGAGGAGGCCTGGATTTAGTTCAAGTCAAGGTTGCAGAAACTATGAGAAGCCTGCATCCCAAGAAAGGGGTAAAAATTCATAGGCAGGAGTTGTAGACCAAGCTGGATGAGCAAGTATCTCAGAGAGGTGATTAAGAAAAAGCAGAAAGCCTACAAGGAGTGGAAGATGGGAGTGATCAGCAAGGAAAGCTACCTTATTGAGGTCAGAACATGTAGGGATAAAGTGAGAAAGGCCAAAAGCCATGTAGAGTTGGATCTTGCAAAGGGAATTAAAACCAACAGTAAAACAGTCTATGGCCATATAAATAAGAAGAAAACAAAGAAAGAAGTGGGGCCGCTAAACACTGAGGATGGAGTTAAGGATAATCTAGGCATGGCCCAATATCTAAACAAATACTTTGCCTCAGTCTATAATGAGGATCTTAGGGATAGTGGTAGGATGACAAATGGGAATGAGGATATGGAGGTAGATATTACCACATCCGAGGTAGAAGCCAAATTAGAAAAGTTTAAAATCTGTATTTTGTAGCTAATAAACTTGTTTTTGTGTTCTCTAAAACCAATTTGTGGAATTCATAACTCGGGGGGGAAGCTATGCATATCTTCCGCCACATTGAGGGAGGGGGCAAATTTCAATGATCTTACACTGTATAGTTCTCTGTGCAGTGCAAGGTGATACAATTTTGAGTTTACACTCCAGAGGGGGTGTGCACTTGAATGCTGGGCAATTCCCTAGCTGTGCAGAGCTGATTTCAGTGTCTGTGTCTTTCTGCAGCTGGGTTTGTCCCTACCTGAGTGTGTGCTGGAGGAGACTTGAGGGCCCGGCTCAGCAGTATAGTGTAACGGTGCCAGGATGGTGGAACTGGCAGGCTCAGTGGTACCCCTAGTACATCAGGTGGCACCCCGGCGGTGTGTGGGGCGGCAACCTGTCACAGGTTCCCTCACCCACTGCTCAGGAAAAGAAGAAAAGGCTATTTTGTTTTAATTCACAAAGCTGTATGGAGGCTTCAAAATGGCCACTTCTGTGCTCAGCGCGCCTCCCTCCTCTCCCAGCACATGGGTTCTTCTGCTTATTTGCACTGAAATAGAGCAATACAGCTCATTTGGTGGAAATATACTGTAATGACAATTTTTCCATGACCATCCTATGGGCCCGATTGTCAGGTTCTTTATGCTGCTGCTTCAGTGACGTAGGGTGCAGTTAGCTAGTAAATATGGGCTTTGGGTAATACCACCTAGCTAAGGAAAATCCCCAAGTGGTTTAGAACTGGTGTCCTGGCTCCACTTCATTGTACCTTTTTGCCTGTTGGTGTAGGATACATCTCAAGAGTATAGTCAGGAAGAAGGCATCATGAATGTATTGGTGATGCACTCTGGCGATTTTTGAATGCCAGATCAAGTTCTTGGAGATACAGGCAGCCATTTGTAAGTTACAGAGGCCCTGAGGTTGCTCTGATTTTCACCAGAATATCAGAAGACACAATCTGACAAAAAGCCACTTTTGCTCGCTGCTCCACCGTTCCTGTGCCACGCGTTGCTCAGGCGGAACTGAAAACAGGGACATAAAAATTGTTATGACAAAATCCCAACATAATGGTGCCAGCTGCACAACTTCCCATTAGATTTGAGTACATGTGTTTGTGAAGAATGTGGGTGAGATTAGCTGCTTTCCTTTTGGCCCTTAGTCACATTGAGAACAGCATATGCATCAGACGTTTAGGACCTGCGCCGGCAAGCATCTAAGCAGTGCACATGCTTAACTTTACTAATGTGAGTTGATATCAAGCATGCACATCAGTTCTCGGAGGATCAGGTCCTTCGTGGCTACTAAGAAATAGAAAACAGTCTCTCAACTCTGTGAATCCCTTGGATCCTAGAGCGTCTTTTTAGCTTTTCCACTTTTTATGTTATTTGGACATATTCAGGGTGAAGAATTTATGTTTCCTGACAGTTACCATCCATCCTGGAGTTTAAGAAAAGTCTCACATTTGTAGCTTTAATTAAAAACAACAACAACAAGACTTTATTTGCATGAACTTTAAATAAACTGACAACAGCGTAATTTTTTTTCAGACTTAAACTTTTCATTTTTACAGTGACACGAAATGGAGACAAACTTGAAACTCCAGAAGAAGAAAGTACTGAGCTCACAAACACAACCCTTTTCTCTGTGCTATATAGGAAACAAGTCACATATCAGGATTTGTACAAAAATACAACTTTTTTTTAGAAATAAGGTTTGAAAAATTACCATCCTTGTCTAGTATGTTTGGAAACTGTTCATGGTGGTAGCGCTGTGAATCCGCGAGGGTAGCCAAGGCCTTAGAAAGCCGGTAACTGAGATGGAGGTATTGTTTCTTCTTCAGTCATTTCCCAACTGGGTTAAATAGAACTTTGACCCAGCAAGTATCAAGGGTCTTGCAATTTCCTCAGTGAATAGCCTTCTACTACGTGACAAAGTAAAGATTTAGAGAAGAAGCTTTAAATTAGCAAAAACTGCATCAAAACAGAGATTTAAACTGTTCCACTTTTAAGAGGCTGATCATTCATAGGGCAGAACCAGTAGCTTCTAGTGATTAGTATGCAAGCAGATAAGATAGTAATTAAATGCTGCTCTTGGAGAAAGACTGTTCACATTTTTGATGGGTTCTGATTGTTTACTTCCCCGAGGGGGAGAGAGGGTGCTCATTAGATTTTCTTTTTGAGGCAAAGATTGTTTCTAAATGTAATCTGTTTCCTTCTGTGTAATATGAAAAAAACCCATATATGTAGTAATAAAAGATTAGTTATTTTTCTTGAAGTCTATTTAAATATAAAGAAGTCATGGTTGCTACAACACATATCGAAGATCTTAGCACTCCCACAGAAGCTGTCATGCATATTCATACCGGCCTCAAGGACCACAGCAGAGAATATGCAAATTGTCAGCAAAAGCACTAGCTGACATTTTGATAATTGCCATCTGAAAATCCCAAAAGGGGCATGCACACAAACCATTCCAAAATGTTTTTACATGCAAAGGTGGCAAATTTACATAACCATAAAATTAAGCCATGACCCATTGCCTGATGCTCTGCACATGGACTGCTGCTAACAGTCTGCAGTAATTGCCATCTTTTGCAGTTGCTGTTGCACAAAGCAGATCGTCAGTGCATTGAATATTGAGATATTTTTGGTTATTTTTCTCCTGATTTTTTGCCAGCAACATCATGTATAGAATCATAGACTCATAGAAGATTAGGGTTGGAAGAGACCTCAGGAGATCATCTAGTCCAACCCCCTGTTCAATAGTGCAAAGGCACCAAGGACTTGGTCATATTCTGCATATTCATCACTTTTAGCAGCATCTTTGAAACCTCTTTTTCAGTTTTTGGCAGATAACGTAAAATCAAGCAACTCAGCTCTCATTGGGATAAGTAAAACAAATTGCTTGTACAAGACTTAATCATTATGAATCTAATCTAAAATAAAGCATGCTAGCAGCAGAAATAAAAAACACAGGCCTGATTTTTCTCTCACTTATTTAGGACTGCCTCTTGTTTTGTTGACAGAATCTGTGTTCAAACTGGTGGGCAATCAGTATTCTCAATGCCCTGGAAAATATGCATACTTTTTTAGGGTGAAATTCATCCCTACACAAATGAACAACACAAGGACTGTATTTTTTATCTAGCCTTACCACCATAGTATCTTATTGCTTCGTAACATGGATTTTGCTCACACAACACCTCTGGGAGGTAGAGAATCCTTCTCCTCTCCCATGAGGAGATTTAATGACTTGCTGAGGTCAGGCAAGAAGCCCATGGTTGAAGCAGGACCTCTTGAATCCCAAGCCAGTGCCCTATCCACTAAACCATCATTCCTACCCTATATGTCACTTATCTTGCACTTATGCCTTCAATATAGGTTTTATGCTTTCTCTCTGCATAGGGGTCATTCTTACCCTTACTATATATGGGCAGAATGGCAAAACTTCCATTGATTTCAATTGGACCAGGAGCTGGCTTCTTAGAAAACAGGTTTTAGAACAAGGAGTCTAATGATTTTTTTACAATGTGTGAGAAATTATTATAAACCCCTCCGCACGTGGGACAGCTGATCTGTGTACCTCTATAGCTCTAATCAAGGAGCCATTGGGAAGAAAGAATACTCATTGGTACCGATCTTCAAATCATTCTGGCCAAAAATCCAGATACAGAACTGGAATGAGTTGAAGGAGATGTCTCAGTACCTCTCCTGACAGAGAACAGACTAAGTGAAAGGTATGCTGGCATCTGACTTCCAACACTCATTGGAGATGCAACATGACTTACGAAATCTACCCTGGGAAGATGTTATCAACAAAATTAACTCTCCATAATATCACTCAACAGCTTTCTGCTAAAGTCTGGCTGCATCACTTTGCAGTCAGTGGGTCAGTTGCCTACTATGTCCAAAGTGAATCCCAGTATTTGGTAGGCAGTTTGGTTATAGCCGTGCTGGTCCCAGGATGAGAGAGACAAGGTGGCTGAGGTAATAGCTTGTCTTGGACCAACTTCTGTAGCGACTTGTGGAAGGGATACAAAGGGTGCACCAGCTAAAGGGAAGGGCACATGACCCTCCCACGTGAGTCCTCCCCACTCTGCCCTCAGCCCAGGGCCCCTGCGCTCGCCCCGTCACCTCCCCATCCCACGTTACCTGGGGGAGAAGCTCTGTCCTCCCGCTGTGCTGGCTCCTGGAAGCCAAGTCCCGGAGCCACTCCCGGATGCTGCCC
This sequence comes from Malaclemys terrapin pileata, assembly GCF_027887155.1. Lineage (NCBI taxonomy): Eukaryota > Metazoa > Chordata > Testudines > Emydidae > Malaclemys > Malaclemys terrapin. Next base: position 16,622,069 of record NC_071519.1, read on the forward strand.
AGTGCAGCACACCAGCTGCCTTTGGAGAGCACCTGGCCGAAGCAGCAGCAGGCTGCCCCCCGCCCAGGCTCAGCTTCTGGGGACAGTGGCTGAGTGAGCCGGAGCCCCCACATCCCCCTGCCCTCCCCGGCATGTTCTGAGTCGGCTCCTGTGCCCAGAAGCTGAGCCTGCACAGGGAGCGGGCTGCCGCTGCTGCCACTCCCTGCTCTTCTTCATACTGACCTGCAGAAGAGCTCTGTGAAGCTAGAAAGCTTGTCTTTCTCACCAACAGAAGTTGGTCCAATCATAGAATCATAGAACTGGAAGGGAGCTTGAGAGGTCATCTAGTCCAGTCCCCTGCACTCGTGGCAGGACTAAGTATTATCTAAACCATCCCTGACAGGTGTTTGTCCAACCTGCTCTTAAAAATCCCCAGTGATGGAGACTCCACAACCTCTCTAGGCAATTTATCCCAGTGCTTAACCACCCTACAGTTAGGAAGTTTTTCCTAATGTCCAACCTAAACCTCCCTTGCTGCAATTGAAGCCCACTGCTTCTTGTCCTATCCTCAGACGTTAAGACGAACAATTTTTCTCCCTCCTCCTTGTAACAACTGTTATCATGTCCCTTCTGAGTCTGCTCTTCTCCAGATTAAACAAATCCATTTTTTTCAATCTTCCCTCATAGGTCATGTTTTCTAGACCTTTAATCATTTTTGTTGCTCTTCTCTGGACTTTCTTCAATTTGTCCACATCTTTTCTGAAATGTGGCGCCCAGAACTGGACACAATACTCCAGTTGAGGCCTAATCAGTGCAGAGTAGAACGGAAGAATTACTTCTCATGTCTTACTTACAACACTCCTGCTAATACATCCCAGAATGATGTTCGCTTTTTGCAGCAATGTTACACTGTTGACTCATATTTAGTTTGTGATCCATTGTGACCCCCAGATCCCTTTCCACAGTACTCCTTCCTAGGCAGTCATTTCCCATTTTGTATGTGTGCAACTGATTGTTCCTTCCTAAGTGGAGTACTTTGCATTTGTCCTTATTGAATTGAATACAAAATATTACGTCACCCACCTTGTCTCTCCTAATATTTTGTAATCTGGATAACATCTATACAATATCGACTTCATACAATTCAAAGGGGCAAACCTGTCTTCTCCTCCAGGGAGGGATGCAGGAAATGGGGGAAGGTTTTGGAGGAGCCTGCACAGCAGTCTCCATCCCCTATATGTAGGGTGACCCCCGAGTCCCCTCCCCCTCCTGCATGGGGGTGGGGCAGGTCCCTCTGGCTCCTAGGGTCAAGGACGGCTGGGCCGGTGTCTCTGCATTCTGCACCCGCCACAAGTGCCAATTCCGCAGCTTCCATTGGCCAGGAACCGCGGCCAATGGTAGCTGTGGGGTCGGGGCCTGCAGGTGTGACCCCCCTGGCTGCCCCTGACACAAGACGCCAGAGGGACCTGCCGGGTGGGAGGGGGAGTGGGGTTCAGGAAGTGCTTACCTCATCACTGGTGGGGGGCAGCTGGCTAGCAGGGATCCAGACAGCAGCAGGACCCGATGGTACTGAAATCAGGGGGAGGCAGAAAATACGGGACAATTTGCCCGTATTTAACAAAAAGTCGGGGCACCTGGAAGACGGCTTAAATACGGGACTGTCCCATTAAAAACAGGATGTCTGGTCACCCTATCTATATGCTATGTAGTCCACCTCCATGGGTGCTCCCTGCAGCTTCCTGTGCAAGAGAGTTGGGGGGCTGGCCTGGGCAGATTAAGGTCATTAGATGCATTGGCCATTATTCCCTGCAGAACAAGGGACACGGGCAATCAGAGCTACTGCAACCTCAGTGTTGTAGTTGTGACTGCAGAGTGGCTCTGCTAGTCTTCTGCAGCCTGATGCAGAACTTACCTGCCCCAAACACAGCTTCTCGTACCTGACACAAAGTGAAGGAATTAGCGCCAGGAATGAATTGCCTCGCAGAGAGCTATTACACTCTCCTTAGAGACTGGCTGAAGTTATGAAGGGCAGCAGGGTCAGATCCAGACCTCAAGTCCCTACGCTGGCAAGGTGTTTGAATCCCGTGTTGTAATTCCGACCCATTGATAGCAACAATTACATTTCACATGTATTATTTACAAATATATCAAAGAGTAAATAAGCAGCATGCAATAGATTACTAATACCAGGGATCGCTTCCCTCCCCCCCATGTGTTAATTATACACATAAGTCCCAGTATTGAAACCTTCACTCAGGGCAAAATTCCCTTTGACATCAGTGGGAATTTTGACTGATGACAGGGTGAGCAGGTGCTGCAATATGGTCCATAATATACCCAGCATTGAAGTCATTGACAGTGTTTTTAGGTTTCAAGTATTTAATTAAATAGCAGCTGTATGTAGATCACAAAGAATCTGTTTGCTGCATGAAAATCTTTTACTGTTGAGAAGCCAGGTCTACAAGAACCACAAATTGACCAGATGCAACTCCTCACAGCAGCACTGTGTGGGAATCACTCACAGTAATGCAATAAACAGATAAGGAGCAATGTTTTCTTTATGCTCAAGATTTCCCTGGTCTGGAACTACATGTAACAGTGAAAACTTTATCTTCAGGGAGGATCAGGGAGTCTCAGTTGGCTCACTTAGTTTTGACAGTCCTGAGTCTTTTGCCCAAATGCCACATCCAAGGAAGCAGTGGCCTCCCTGTGGTAATGTCTGTCAATGTATTGAATGAATGCTAGATGACTGCTTGGCAAATATCCAGCAATGATGGAGGGTCAGGGCTGGTCTACACTGCGGGTGGGGGGGGGATCAATCTAAGATACGCAACTTCAGCTACGTGAATAGCGTAGCTGAAGTCGAAGTATCTTAGATCGATTTACCTCGGGCCCTCATGGCGCAGGATCGATGGCTGCAACTCCCCCGTCGACTCCGCTACCGCCTCTCATTTTAATGGAGTTCCGGAGTCGACAGAGAGCGCATTCGGGGATCAATTTATCGCGTCTAGATGAGACACGATAAATCGATCCTCGATAGATCAATTACTACCCGCCGATCCGGCGGGTAGTGAATACGTACCCTCAGTCTGCAAAGCTGCCCTAGCTCTTGCTGAATGAACCCTGTTTCCTAAGTGGGACTGACTTCCAGTCATATGTGCCTCTGATGCAGTCATATACCCACTTAGTCAGATCTCTCTAGGAAACTTTAAAGAACACACACACACACACACACAAAAAAGGATTCTGACCTGAGTCCTAAGATCACGATATTTTAGTGGCCTAACTACATCACGAGAATGCTACAAAGTCGGGAGGATGAGGGAGATGCAGGAGGCGGAAAGTAAAAACAGGGCAAATTGAATTCACTGAGAATCTGAAGGTCTACTGAGGTGATGATATTAGGAACCATTCTCAGGTTACCCTTGCCTGGATAGAAAACTAGGAAGCAGTAGCTACACCTCTACCCTGATATAACGCGACCCGATAGAACTCAAATTCGGATATAACGCGGTAAAACAGCGCTCCGGGGGGGAGGCGCAGTTGCACATTCCGGTGGATCAAAGCAAGTTCGATATAATGCGGTTTCACTTATAACGCGGTAAGATTTTTGGGCTCCCGAGGACAGTGTTATATCGAGGTAGAGGTGTATAGGATAAAACAGTTAATTCTCCCACTGGGTGAGCAAAAAGTTATGTCTACCTCTAACACTACCTAAAAAAAGGGCTGCCTTCAGAGATACACAGAGATAACATAAGGCTGAGTTTTCAAGATACAGCCAGTTTCTTGCCCCAGATAATACTGTCATCTTAACCGTGCTAGGAGTTTAACACCTAAGAAATGGGATCCTATATGAAAGCTTCCATCTCCTCTCTAACTGCACCAGAGGGATGAATCTGTCTTTTCCATGATTAAATGCAGCTATTTCTCTACCTCCTATTGGAAAAACTTTAGGATCAGTGAGTGGCTTGCCAGGGGCCAAAACAATTTTACCATAGGGGCTAAAAAGCCACAATGTGACTGTTTCAGGGACTAAACTGTTAATGTGAGAGGGGAGCTTGGATGAACTGGGGCATGGGAGTAGTTGAGGAGTACGTTGGGGTTTTGTAAAATGGTTTTATTTCAATTTAGTATTAACATCTATAATGAACTAAATTATAAATGCTGGGAGTTTTTAAAAATTCCTCAACTTCTAAGTCCAGAGTATTGTGTTTGGATTTTATAAAACTGCTACAGACAAAATTCCAACACACTGAAAATTAATTTCCCTACACTGCAAACCCATAAGCAGGTGCACTGATTTCATTGTATGAACAGTCCAATTCAGTTCTTTGGGTCTGATCATACTGAATGCCAAGCACGTGCATAAGCATTTGCAGCACCACAGAGTGAAATTTTATTTTTCTAAAAACTTTTATGGCATAAAATCAATTAAAAAAATTGCTTCAGTGTTAACAATAAAAGGGGATTTAGACTTTTGATACATTAACAATGTTGTTGCAATCATTTTTACACACTTAGGCCAAAATCCTCAAAAATAGGAGCCTAAAATTAAGCTCCTAAATAGATATTTAGGGTGGTGTCATAACTATAAAGGGAAGGGTAACAACCCTCCTGTGTACAATACTATAAAATCCCTCTTGGCCAGAGGCACCAAAATCCTTTTACCTGGCTGGCACCTGATCCACAGGACCAATAAGGGGACAAGATACTTTCAAATCTTGGGGAGGGGGAAGGCTTTTGTTTGTGCTCTTTGTTTTGGGATGTGTTCGCTCTTGGGACTAAGAGGGACCGGACATCAATCCATGTTCTCCAAATCTTTCTGAACAAGTCTCTCATATTTCAAACTTGTAAGTAACAGCCAGGCAAAGGCGTATTCGTTTATCTTTGTTTTCTCAACTTGTGAATTTTCCCTTTGCTAGAGGGAGGTTTATCCCTGTTTTGTTGTAACTTTGAACCTAAGGCTAGAGGGGGTTCCTCTGGGCTCTTTGAATCTGATTACCCTGTAGAGTTATTTTCCATCCTGATTTTACAGAGATGATTTTTACCTTTTCTTTTTAATAAAATCCTTCTTTTAAGAACCTGACTGATTTTTCCATTGTCCAAAGACCCAGGGGTTTGGGTCCTTGATCACTTTGTAACCAATTGGTTAGGATATTATTCTCAAGCCTCCCCAGGAAAGGGGGTGTAAGGGCTTGGGGGGATATTTTGGGGGAAGAGGAACTCCAAGTGGTCCTTTCCCTGTTTCTTGTTAAATCACTTAGTGGTGGCAGTGTACTAGGTTTTAACCTAAGCTGGTAGAAATAAGCTTACGGGGGCTTTCATGCGGGTCCCCACATCTGTACCCTAGAGTTCAGAGTGGGGAAGGAACCCTGACAGGTGGGATTTTCAAAAGCATTAAAGTGATTAAGGTGCACAAGCTGCCATCAAGCTGCAAAGCCTGTTGGAGGAGTGTAGCCCAGTCAAAGCATTTCATCTTGCCATGTAGACGAGCGCACAAACTAGTTGCTTATCATTGTGTTTGTGTTGGCTCCATGGGGAGGATGTTAATGAGGCCCTAGATTTATCTTTTTCAGCACAGTTGAGCATTTTATGTGTGAAACTTCTTGGTACAAAAAATTCTATGTAAAATCTGAAAGTCTACTAGCAATTAGGAAACTTTTAAAGAAACAAGTACAACGCATCCATTTTAGCGATTTAAGACTAAAAAATGGGAAAAAAGGAAAGAACTAGAAATATGTAAATTAAAAGTCTGATTTTAATTAAAATTGATTTAAATAAAATAATCAATTTTTATTTTTAAAATTATTTTTGTACACCCTGAATTAAATTATTGGAAAGGGAGGGAAGACATCTACAAGCCATAGTCCTAGCCCTTTGAACCTACTGCAGACTTGGTCCAGGAGAGAAGTAGATTCTCATGGCATGTAGACCCATTTCTACGATCTCCAATATTGACAGATCTGTTGGAATATCCATTGGCTGTGGTGAGATATTCTGGGGTGAGGCCTCTGATTGGTTCATGCCACGGGGAGCTCACAGACGCATAGACTTTAAGGCCAGAAGGGACCATCGTGATCATCTAGTCTGATCTCCTGCACATCGCAGGCTGCAGAACTTCACCTGCCCACTCCTGTAGTAGGCCCATAACCTCTGGCTAAATTACTGAAGTTCTCAAATCTTGATTTAAAGACTTCAAGTTATAGAGAATCCACCATTTACTCTAGTTTAAACAAACAGGTGATCTGTGCCCCACACTGCAGAGGAAGGCGAAACCCCCAAGAGTCTCTGCCAATCTGACCTGGGGGAAAATTCCTTCCAGACCCCACTATGGTGATCAGTTAGACCCTGAGCATGTGGGCAAGACCCACCAGTCAGCCACCGGGGAAAGAATTCTCTGTAGTAACTCAGCGCCCTCCCACTCCTCCTTCTCTCAGCTGTTGGAGATATTTGCTGCTAGCAGTCAAAGATTGGCGACATGCCACTGTAGGCAGTCTCATCATACCATCCCCTCCATAAACTTACCATGCTCAGTCTTGAAGTCAGTTAGGTTTTTTTGCCCCCACTGCTCCTCTTGGAAGGCTGTTCCAGAACTTCACTCCTCTGATAGTTAGAAACCTTCATCTAATTTCAAGCCTAAACTTATTGATGGCAGTTTATAGCCATTTGTTCTTGTGCCAACATTGGCCCATAACTTAAACAACTCCTCTCCCTCCCTAGTGTTTATCCCTCTGATGTATTTATAGAGAGCAATCATCTCACCTCATCCTTCATTTTGTTAGGCTAAACAAGTCAAGTTCTTTAACTTTCCTCTCGTAAGGTAGGTTCCTCATTCCTTTGACCATCTTAATAGCCCTTCTTTCCTTGAATTCATCTTTCTTAAACATAGGAGATCAGAATTGTACACAGTATTCCTGATGAGGTCTCACCAGTACCTTGCATAACTGTAATATCTCTTCCCTATCTCTCCTGAAAATACCTTGCTGAATGCATCCTAGGATTGCATTAGCCTTTTTCATGACTGCATCACATTGGCAGATCATAGTCATCCTGTGATAGACCAATAACCCAGGTCTTTCTCCACCTTTGTTGCTTGCAACTGATACTTCCCAGATTGGATTCTCCCCAGAACATCAGATTCACTCTTTTCTTCACCAGATTCTTGCTCTGGGTCCTTGCCTGTTTGCTGATGCAATTTATGATAACTTCATTGCCTGTCCTAATTAAAACAGGGTACCTCTGACTTAAATCCTTGAAGGTCAGCAGTCTTCCAGTCTCTGAGTCCCAGCACATTGGTATGAGATGTCCTGTCAAGATCTTCATCAGTCAGGTACTGGAAGTCCTTCCTCTGTGGCAAACTGGCGAGACTTTGTTTGTCCAGAATGTTCAGTGTGTTTGACATGCACATAATATGGTCACAGCTGTCCGCACACTCAGGGGAAGGGTAGAATGGGAGAGAAAGGAAGTTTTCTAGAAGGTCTGGCTGGAGGGTCCCTCTGGTAGTGAGAGGAAGAAGAGCAGGTTTTCCTTATGGCTTCTCACCCTCATGGAACTTTCACTAGGTAAGGGGAACCCTGAAGACCTCTTTCATTCACTCCTGACTGCAATGCTAAAAGGGCTTTAAAGGCTGTGAGGTTTTCTCCCAAGCCCCTGCAGCAGGAGGACAAAGGTACTAAGAGGAACTAGACTAGCCACTGGAAAACTGGCTTTGGCATGGAATTCCATGGATGCTGCAGGTCTGCTTCTCCTGCAGTTTCCTCTAATATTGTGGAGTTTGGTGGGAGGAGACCTGGTTTCAACCCAACAGAACCATCAGTTTTGGTAGGAAAGATCTGTATCACACAATGGCTGGTCTCAGTGCAGCTGTTGTGACCCAGGCCCCAGCACACACCCCATTGGTAGAAATTCTCATCCCTGCCCCAGGTAGGGGAAGACTTGCATGAGTCCCAGATCTGACTCACAGGGAAGAAACCCAGTGGCAAGAGGGACAGAACATCTTAACCTTTGCCTGGAAAAGCTCTGCTCTATAATTCAAGTGAAACCTTCCTACTCTCAAGTCCCTTGAGGGGCTGCTATGCCCTGTTACTGCAGAAGGATGGATCCTTCTGAATTGCAGGGAGGACTGGAGTTACAAGGGGATATTCTGCTGCCAACAACCTCTTCTCTGAAAGGAAGTGCCTACATGTGTTGGAAGAGCAATGGAGCTGCTAATGCATTCTGTACTCATGGAAGCCTCAAGTAGAAAGACAAGAAGAAAACAGTAAAAGCAGGAAAAAGAGCAATGAATTACCCCGAGGTGATGTACTAAGCAATCCCAGCATTTTTTATTTTATTTTACTTTACTTTATTTAAAAATCCATTTACTTTGTTAACCAGCTGTGAGCATATTGGACTCACAGTCCGAGGTATGGAATGCCCAGTACGAGCAAAGTGATCTGTAACTCTCTCTTGGATAGACTGAAATGACTCTTCGGACCTGCATATCTGTTCCTGTTGTCCAGCCACACACCGCACGTCTGGATTTTGAGAATATTTTCAGCTTCCTTGAGCAGTGAATTGGTGCTTTCTCTGAGACAGAGAGCTCTTGTCTTGAAGTCATTCTCACCAGGTAGTTATGGTGGTAGCTATGATGAATGGCTAAAATTTCAGACATCTTAAACTTTGAGAATTACAGCAATTTTCAATGTTGAAGCCTGCCAAGGGGAATCATGTTCAGAGAACTCATGTCTTGGGGAACACTGGGTCCCCTTCATTGACCTAGATTTCTCTTATCCTTTATTCCTACTCCTTAATCAAGAACATATAAATAAACTCACAATAAGATACAGCTGCAAAATCTCATCTGATAGCACTTTATAATAAATGGACATGAATTAATACTAGATTACAATGAAATTTCTATGAAATTACATATTACATTCACGCCATATCAGTACTGAAAACAGGCCCTTATGCCCATTGCCAGCCCAATAAATTCCCAAGGAATTATCATGGATTCAACCCTTATTGTAGATAATCAAACCTCTCAACTGCTCAAGAGGCAAAAGAAGGAACAAACGAGAAACTGTAGTTCGGGGGCCAGGAAAAATCATTGTTACAGAAAAATAATAATTAAAAATGGGATCAAGCGCTGTCATAAAACATTAAACTCACTGAAACTGTCTCAAAACTCAGTGTGTGTTAAGTAGTTCCATCAAGAATAAGTTGTGTACACAATCCTTAGTGCTGGGCTGATGTTGGGTCTGTGCATATTTAAGTAAGAATATGAACCAGAAAAGAAAAGCTTCCATCCTAGCTGTCAGCTGGTTGGAAATTTTCTGCCAAACCATTTTTTTCATTTGAAAAGGCAGAATTTTCAAAACCAAAATTTTTCACCGAAATGCATCATTCTCAACGGGATGGTTTCTCAGGTCCAGCATGGGATTTCTGGGAAGAGAGAGAGAGAAAGCCAGGCAACAGAGACAGTCTCTCTCTGGTCCAATTAACATTTAATTGTTTCTACAAAGTGGCACAGCTCCAACGGGTGAGAGAGACTGCAGCCATGTCTACACTACAGGTGCTACGGCAGTACGGCTATAACACCAACAGTGACACTTCCTATACCATGGGTCGGCAACCTCTAGCCAGGGTAAGCACCCTAGCGGGCCGGGCCAGTTTGTTTACCTGCTACATCGGCAGGTTCGGCCAATTGTAGCCCCCACTGGCCGCGGTTCGCCGTCCCAGGCCAATGGGGGTGGCGGGAAGCTGCGGCCAGCACAAATCTCGGCCTGCGCCGCTTCCCGCAGCCCCCATTGGCCTGGGACGGTGAACCGCGGCCAGTGGGGGCTGCGATTGGCCAAACCTGCTGACGCGGCAGGTAAACAAACTGGCCCGGCCCGCCAGGGTGCTTACGCTGGCAAGCCGCGTGCCAGAGGTTGCAGACCCCTATTCTACACTGATGTAAGGTGCATTCCATCGCTGTAAGCAATCCACCTCTCTGAGTGGCAGTAGCTAGGACAATGAAAGAACTCTTTCATCGACCTAGCCGTATCTATCCCAGGAGTTAGATCAGCATAGCTCTGGGGTGTGAACTTTTCAAACCCATGAACACCATAGCAATGTTGTCCTAACTTTGAAGTTAGTAGATAAGGCCTGGCTCTTTTGCCTGATGGAAAGGGCATTTCCCTAGGATGTGGAGACACAGGTCCAATCCCTGCTTTGAATTAGAGCAGGGCCTGGAATCTGCATCTTCTACCCCACCGCTGAGTATCCTAACCATCAGGCTACTGGCTCTTGAGCGATTGCTCTCAGGTGTGCAAATCTCAGTTTGCTTGTGTTCTTATATGTCAATTGATTGTGGAATGGAATTCTTCTTTTCTGGCTGCCCTAATTCCACTGGATTTTCAAAGGGGAAATGTGATCTATTTATGGCATGGAAAGGAAGCAAAACATATTGCTCTATACCACTGATTATAAATAAAGTTGTTTCTTTCTCAAATTTCTATTAAACCGTTCACTAACAGCTCATTGTAGGGAGGAATACATTCATTTCAGGAAGCCCTTCCTCAGTCTCAGTTACTGACTGCTCCTCAAAGGTGGAATTTGGAGGGCCCCAGTTGTTTTGCTAAAGGTCATTATCAGCCTGCACAACAATGCCAGCCAAGGGGTGAGGGATAGCTCTGTGGTTTGAGCATTGGCCTGCTAAACCCAGGGTTGTGAGCTAAATCCTTGAGGGGGCTACTTAGAGATCTAGGGCAAAAATCTATCTGGGGCTTGGTCCTGCTTTGAGCAGGGGGTTGGACTAGATGTCCTCCTGAGGTCCCTTCCAACCCTGCTATTCTATGATTCCAAGGCTTGTCACTGAAATTGTTCTCCTACAAATGGACTGAAAATTCATTCAATGAAATTTTATGGACAACACAACCATATTCAGTTCTACCATTCAGTGTGTGGAGAGAGGAGGAGATTGAATGCAAGTGATGTTTTGGGGTGAAATCTCTTTCTATCAAGGGGGAGTTTATTTCCTTCCTACTGTGTGAATACAAGAGGGCCTTTGTTGCCATTTCTGTGATTATATCCATAATCTGATTCTTATTTGTTTACTACATTTGTATATATGTTAGTCAGGTCAGCAAATGTTTCTGATCTCAGGAAAGTCTTGTCTGTGATTAGTTTTGCCAGTGCTTCATGAAATGTCTTCTTCCTCATTCAGTGAAGAAAACTTTTATGGCTCTGATCCCATCCTACTGCTACTAAACATGCCTAAGGCTATGTCGACACTGCAGCAGGGAGTGTACTTCCCAGTGCGGCTAGACAGATACTTGTTAGCTCTGCTCAAATAGCAGTGTAACTGGGGCAGCACAGGTGGCAGCTTGGGCTCGCCACCTGAGTGTGTGCCAAGCGGGTTTGGGTGGGTGCGTACTCAGGTGCCTAGACTGAGTCACTACCCCTGCTACCACAGCTACACTGCTATTTATGGCACACTAACTTGAGCAGAGCTAACACTGCTTCAGTGTAGACATCGCCTAAATGAGCATCTTATTTCAAGACGGCTTTTCATCAATCTCTCAGCAGAATGCTTTACATGAGAGGGATAGTTGGTGGGGATTCCAGATGAGAGGTGGAAGTAATGCAAGGGGCATTTTTATATTTCGCCATCTGGATAGCATCTTCAGCTAGCTCAAAAACACTTTTCCCAGTTCAGAAATCCACGAAGTCTTAAAACCAGGAGATCAAATAGAGATGGCTTGCATTGTAGCATAGCAGAATCTGAGACTGCTTTCAGCATTCTGAAATCTGACTACGTTTCAGATGAACAAGGCAAATTTAGCATTTTGTGTTTATATTTCATTAAAACATAAGAATGCCCAATTATTTCTTGATCGGTTTCTGAATATTTGTGATCTTCTAAACATTGAATGGTACCTAGATGGCATCACGTGAGGACATTCTTGGTCATGTGACATTGCACCTATAGAAATTTCACTAACTGTATCACAAGCAGACCATTAAATTAAAAGTTTTCTAAGTTTGACAAAGGCTGCTCAGCTCACAGTCTGGTGCCCAATCACCAGACCGATTTACATCAATGTGTGTGTCCCCTCTGTACTTCCTGGGGTTTGTCACTCTGTATAGGAAGAGATGGTAGTCTGAAGAGTTGACATTCATTTAATCAGCACTAATCAGGAATCTAAATGGATCCAGCACTAAAGTCTTTCAATGTTCAGTTTTAAATTCTGACAATTGGCAAACTCTGATTTCCCTACATTTAGATATTTATAATCATTACAATCTTTTACTTAAAAAAAGCATCAATCCTTTTGTATCTATAAATCTTTCATAAAAGCAGTGAAAATGAAAACAGACCGGCCTCTCACCTGCATGTCAAAAAAAGGCATTGCATGATAACATCCATCAAAGACTCAGTCATACAGAAAACAGCTTGCCCTAAAAACACTTTTGTTCTTATCAAAAACAACAACAACAACACAAAAAAAAACAAAAAACTGGCCACAATATGTGCCTTGTAAACATGTGTCCTTCACTTAAATAATTACCCTGCACATTCTACTGGTCTCTTAAATGTGCACTCCAGTCCACAGCTGCAGTGTATTGCAGGCAAGCAGGACACTTTGTAAGGGTATCATTACTTGATTTTGTCATACATAATTTTTAAAGCGATGTGGGGGGCTTGTATGTCAAAGATCAGGGTTCCTCTACAATTCCTCAGGCTGCTGATTTAGGTAGGCAAACATCTTTCCAGGAGGCATCTGCTCTACCGTAAATCAGGGAACCTTCAATTCTTTGCTACTCCAGTGAGTCACTGTGCTCCAAGCCAAGGTCATTGACATTCGTTGTCTGGAGCTCATCGTTATCTTCCTCCAGTTCTTCTTCTTCTTCTTCCTCCATTTCATCCTCCTCCTCATCTTCTGTTCCATCAAGTGAATCGTCATGAGCTGCCATCATGGCTTGCTGCATAGCAATGGTAGCATTATCGGAAGACAGGGACTGCAGATTGTCCATAATTAAGGAGCCTAAAATAAAAACAACACCTGATATAAAGAATTACATTTGCAAGTTTACTTTGCTGAGGCAACAATGCCATCTGACATCACGTTGCTTTACCCCCGACTGCTGACTTGCTATGGAGAGCTCCACATTGGTTGGCATTTGCTGTACCTCCCATTCAATATGAGATGCGACAATCAAACCTTCTCTTTAACCTAATGCATTTTCAGTCAGAATCACAGAATTACACATCAATTTTTCAGGTAAAACAACACAGCATCTGAATTTTCAGTAATAAGTTTGAATCTGACATATTAAGCGTGGACAATACTACTATCAATGCATGGAAGTTTTATCTGAGAATCTAAGGGCTGGTCCACACTAACCCCCCAGTTCGAACTAAGATACGCAGCTTCAGCTACGTGAATAACGTAGCTGAAGTTGAAGTATCTTAGTTCGAACTACAAGGTACTTACCGCGGGTCCACACGTGGCAGGCAGGCTTTCCCGTCGACTCCGCGTACTCCTCTCATGGAGCAGGAGTACTGGTGTCGACGGCGAGCACTTCCGGGATCGATTTATCGCGTCTAGACAAGACGCAATAAATCGATCCCAGAAGATCAATTGCTTACCACCGAACCCGGAGGGAAGTATAGATGTACCCTAACAGAGCTTTAAAAAGGTGAGTATTATTATTACTATTATCCATACTGTACAGATGGGAAAACTGAGGCACAGAGGTCACAGTGTTCAAACTTGTATGCATACATGTTGAAGCTGAAGTTTCACAGTTCTGGAGGTTTTATGCTTAGTGGATTAATCTGCATATTTTATTACTATGCATCACCTTATTTACATAAATGATATAAAGTGTCCTAATGACCAGAACATGAGCCTGGTAAAACTGAAGCCTGGAAGGAACTTTGGGAACATAGGAACGTCTGGTGGACAGGTGACTCTAACTGTTTCTTGAGGCTCTGGCCCTTGCTGCTCCTTGTCCAAGGACTGGACAGGAGGGCTGTGATTGGGTTTCTAGCCCTTGATGGTGGCTGCTACTTCCCTGGTCTGGGAGGGGGATCAGGTTGCTTCCTGCCATCAGCTGGGAGGTGCTCTGGCTAGGCTGCCAAATGTCTAACTCACTGCTCATTGCCTGACTGGGACATGCTGCTCTTGCTACCAATCCCTGGTTCCAGCTCAAAGATGCCTCTGGCCAGGGAGAAATGACTCTAGTGTCACTCTAGCCATACCTCCAAGTCTTACCATGGAGATGCCCCCTAGAGCCACTCTTTCCATGGAGATGAAGCCGAGAGCATCTCTGCAGTTCTCAAGGAGATTTAAGGTCCTCCAAAGGAGCACCTCAGAAGGCAGCTGTAAACAGGAGCCTTCTGGCTAAATCAAGAGTCTTAACAGGTTTGTGTGCACCTGGCATCTGACGGTGCTGCCAAATCTCACAAATTTAGCATGAGTCTTTCAAGATTTGATGTCATGCTTGAAGCCCCTTCTGCTGGAGTCATATCAATATGTGAGAATCAAAGTTTTCATTCAAATAAAAAGATTCTAGCCTTCAGGGTTGTGGAGAAAAACCTGACAATGTGACCCAAGAGCACTCAAAAGGCTCAGGAACCAGGAGGCAACTAAAAAGACCCTGACTTTTTATTTGTTTGTTTGTTGGTTTCAAATGTCCTGATTTTTAGCCAATCTCATGATTCTGGGGGGCCTGATTTGTGATTTTTGAATGCTTAGGTTGATGATACGGCATTGGGCACCTCCAGCCCAAGAGATGATTGGGTGGGAGGGATAGCTCAGTGGTTTGGGCATTAGCCTGCTAAACCCAGGATTGTGAGTTCAATCCTCGAGGGGGCCACTTGGGGATCTGGGGCAAAATCAGTACTTGGTCCTGCTAGTGAAGGCAGGGGGCTGGACTCAATGACCTCTCAAGGTCCCTTCCAGTTCTAGGAGATGGGATATCTCCATTAACTTCTAAAAAAAAGACAAGTCAAGGTTTTATGGGGTGCTGGTACCATAGCTCCCACTGACTATGATGCTGTGGAGTGCTAGCTGAACACAAGCACTCAGGGACATGTATATGGTTGCTTGAGTATGTCAGGCATTTCAGAGTCTATTCCCAGAAAAGCTATGCACTCACGTCACCAACCTGTTGCTATTTTACACTTTGCTAATGTTGCTCTTTTAAGCAACACTTTACGGTTGTTATTATTATACGTATTTATAACTGCCCACCACGTCAATAACTGGAACACGCTTTACCTTGGGTTACCACCAACCGAAACGAGCCAGAGCCTCAACTGGTGTAAATCAGTAGAGCTCCACCGAAGTCAACAGACCTGCACCAATTGACACCAGCTAAGGATCTGGCCCAATATCATCCCCAAAACCACTGGGAAAACACTGACCAAACATCTCTAAGACTAGGGATGCACAAATCGCAATCTGTGTTACTAGAGCAGAACAGGGCACTAAGTACATTTACACCCGGTACGATATTGGGAGGAGTTGCAAACACCTGTGAGGATAAAAGAATCAAAAAGTGATAAAAAACAAAGATGGAGACGTGGGCTTAAACTAATTAAAACAGACTCATCTTGGAAAAATGCATCCAATACAGCAGGGGAAACGAACCAGAAACACAGAGAACAAGACAGGCTACTGCCAGTGAGTTGCAATAGTAAAATAGTTGTGCCGAAAATGGAGGCCTGAATAGAAATAGAAGAAAGAAATTATGGAGATATCCTATCTCCTAGAACTGGAAGGGACCTTGAAAGGTCATTGAGTCCAGCCCCCTGCCTTCACTAGCAGGGACCAAGTACTGATTGTGCCCCCAGATCCCTAAGTGGCCCCCTCAAGGATTGAACTCACACCCCTGGGTTTAGCAGGCCAATGCTCAAACCACTGAGCTATCCCTCCCCCCAATCTTGCCATTTGCTCCACTTGAATGCAGACAATTCTGGAACTGGTTCCCTGAAGCCCAGCCCAGGGTCAAAACTCTGATCTGCTTCCAAGTTCCTAAGAGAGAAGGGGAAACCCACTGTACAGATGGATGGACATTAAGGGTCTAGAGAATGACTTGCAGGAATAGCACGAATAAGCTGCAATTTATAAGAGACAGGCTAACAGACTGGAAATATCTACAAGATATTAACACTAAGGAGGCAGAGAACTTACTTAGTGATATACAAGAGATTTAACTAGGATAAACTGGATGAAATTAAGACAGGGAAAATTTAGGTTCAACATCAGGCAATCCTTGTCAGTGAGATGGATTCGGTATGGAACAGTCTCTGAACACAAATGGACCAGGCCCCATTGCTTGGGACATTTAAAATCAGGCTGGATGGAATACAGGGAAATACCCTGTAAGGAACAACTCTGTCTTGCATCCCATCCTTGAGATGTGCACTGGATGACCTAACATGTCCTTTCCACTTCTAGCTTGTATGACTGTATGATTGCAATGCAGCCTGCAGTCAGTGGGGAGCCTAAACAGAAAATGATGAACCTACAGGCTGCTCTAAAAGTGGGGACCTACAGCCAGAGGGGCTGGATTTCAGACTTAAGATGCTCCTGTGAGCATCACCGTTCATTCTGCTAGCCAAAATGTACCTTCTGAGCACAGTTGTCATGGTGGGACATCAGGGGAGTAGTCTCTGAGATAACTGGGGCCTAGACCAGGGCAGGTTTGCAAAAAAGGGTCCAGAAGGCAAAGGAAGTATGGCAGCATCCCTAGGTTTTGGGAAAAGGGAGGCTAACCTCTCCAGTACTTCCACCTCTAAGCCTTCAAAACTCATTTGTAAGGCCCCTCAAAAATCCATGAGAGTGGTTTAAAAATCAGGAGTTTTTCAAGCTTTCATGTTTTCAAGCTTTTCTCCACAACCACGATTAACTTAAAAATAAAAGGTGGGGGGAGAATGCTGAGATTCTCTTCTAAGCACATGCCTCCATGAGCTGCGGCTTTAAGAAAAACACCTAATACTGTGAGACTCACAATAAAATCATGAGAGCTCCAAGAGCTGTTACGCCTCTCTGCTTTTCCTTCATCTTCTCTCTGTTTCTCACTTTCATTTCACATTATTGCACTTGTGTGTATTTTTCTCCCTATTTTGTAAATGTCTCTGCATCTAATCCTCCCCTTTTTCCAAATGCTCCTTCTCATCTGGAGAGTTATGACTTTTAATATATTGGCAGCTGACCTCAGTGTTTGCTGCTCTTCACTTAAGCTAAGTAATGAGTAATGTAACAACCCCGCCCCCCAAAAAATCTCATTAACACACACACACAGAAAAGTCTTGCAAATCAGGTTGTAAAATCTCTGGCTGTTTGAATTATTCATTGTTTAATCTGTTTTCAGAACTTTAAAACGTATAATATTGGGAAAGTGCAGGATAAGAAACTATTCAAGAAAAGCAGTTAGCACAACTGGGACATTCTATATGTTGGGGGAGCATCCTGTAACCCCCATATTCCTCATTTATATATAATTGCGATATTGCAGATAAAGCAGGCCATGTGAGATATCAGGGGAAAGGTTATGATCTGCTGAAAGTCACTGTTCTATCTAAATATATATATCATTAATGCATATGAAGTTATGAGAATGGTGTTGTATTGTTATCACTAAAATATGCTGTGGGTTTTGGAGGCGCCCAGATACTAGCTCTCCAGAGACAATGACAAGGGAGGTAACCAACACCCAGGTGGGTGCTGAACAGACATCACCAGCCATTGTCCAGCAGAGGAGCTACAATTCAATGACCACACCTGCATGAGGCCACACCAGGGGAATTGCTCAACCTTGCTTATCTGGGGACTCAGCAATGCCCACCAGACATGCCTGGACTTGTGTTCTCCAAGCACATGGGACAGAACACGGGGGCTCCATGCTTGGCCTTTCTCCTTCCCCTACCTATGCTGCAAGCAACAAGGACACTCAGAAGACTGAAGACCCCAACAGAGGAGACTGGCCCAGGTCTCAAGGGTGAAACCCGTGTACTATGAACTGCAATATCCAGTGCTTAATCTAGATGTCGCACAGACTAATAGGGTTCAGAGTTTAGACTGCATGCTTATATTTTGTTTTATATTGGTAACTAACTGACTTTTTGCCTATCACTTATAAATCACTTAAAATCTATCTTTTGTAGTTAATAAATTTGTTTAACTGTTGATCTTTACCAGTGAGTTTTCTTGGAGCATTTGGTAAACCTGCTCAGATTTACAAAGGCTGGCATATATCCACTTTCCATTGATGAAGTGGTGAACCAATTAATAATTTGCACTGCTCATCTTGAGCAATGTAAGATGGTATATTCCTGAGGTGCAAGGCTAGGAGCTGGGGGGATTTGGCTGGTGCCTTTCTCTGTGTGATTTATGAGTGGCTCTGGGAGCAGTCATGCAATATAGCTGGGTGTGGGGCTCCACATGTGATTGTACTGAGTGATATCAGCACGTGGAGGTGTTTGCTGCTTGTCACTAGCAAAGCATTGTGAGAGACAGCCCAGGCTGGAGAGCAGTCCCACGGTCCCAGGCTGCACCTCGGGGATCCTGTCACAACAACATCTGCTTGAATTATTTATAGCAGCAGCTTCCGAGAGCAGAGGTAATGCAATCTGTATATATGTCATATAAGTGAAGTTTAGAGGCAGCGCTGCCTACAGCAGCTCAGAAACAGATTTTAGTCTAATAGTGACAAGAAATTTTAAAAGGTACATTTTCTTGTTTTTATTCAGTTGAAAAGTCAACGATTTTATGCAGCTTATGTCCCTATATGAATTCTCAGTGTCTCTCTGACTCTAATCTAGGACTGTCAACTTCATGACTTGGCCAATTCTGAAGATATTGCAAGATTATTTTTTAAATATTCCTGGCTGATGTAACAGTCATTAGGAAAGCACTCTGCAGCAGTACATGAAGACTCAAAGGGAATGTCATGAACCTAGTGAGAACCAGATTTATGTTCCATTAATTCATGAGTTTAAGAATTGGCGGATACAAACTTCTTGTTTTAAACAAGAAATGGTCTAGTTCAACCACATTCGCAGTTGGGAACCCTCTTCTCCAGTGAGGCACCGAAGCCAAGTTGGCCCTTTCTTATGAAAAAGCCGAATGTGGATTTTAAAATGGTCAGTCATGCCACAACCCATCTTAAATTGCTCCAACGGTTCATTACTCTCACTGTTAAAAAATTTACACCTTATTTACAGGCTAAATTTGTTTAGCTTCAAATTCCAGTCATTGGATCATGTTGTACCTTTTTCTGCTAGACTGAAGCACCCATTATTAAATATGTGTCCCTCATGTAGGTCCTTACAGATTGTGATCAAGTCATCCTTTAACCTTCTCTTTGTTAAGGTAAATAGATTAAGCGACTTGATCCTTTAATCATTCTTCCGGTTCTTCTCTGAAACCTCTCCAATTTATCAACAGCCTCCTTGAACTGTGGACACCAAAACTGGACACAATATTCCAGCAGCAGTCACACCAGTGCCAGATACAGAGGTAAAATAAACTCTCTACTGCTCGAGATTCCCGTTTATGCATCCCAGGATCGCATTAGCCCTTTTGGCCACAGTATCACATGAGGAGCTCATGTTCACCTCCAAATCTTGTTCAGAGTCATTGCTTCCCAGGATAGAGTTCCCCTGTCTGTAAGTATGGCCTATATTCTTCGTTATGAGATGTATATATATTTATATTTAGCTGTATTAAAATGCATATTTGCTTGTGCAAGCGATCCAGATGACTGTATCAGTGAACTGTCCTCTTCTTTATTTAACTCCCCCCCCCAAATTTTTGGTCATCTGCAAACTTTATCAGTGATGATTTTATTGTTTCTTCCAGGCCATTGACAATCCCCTGTGGAACCCCATTGGAAATACTCCTGCTTGATCATGATTGCCTGTTTACTAATTACATTTCAGACCTATCAGCTAGCCAGCTTTGAATCCATTTACTGTGTGCCATTTTAATTTTAATATTGATTTTCTATAAGTCTTGGAACATTAGGGACCTGCAATTACCTGGGTCATCCCATTTACCCTTTTTAAAAAATAGTTCTAATAAGGGAGACTTAAATCCCATTCACTTAGCCACAATGCCCACTAAGTGAATGGGATTTGAGTCTCCCTTATTAGAACCTTCCATATCTTTGTCCTTGGCACTGATATCTAAAAATGGGGTTATTCGTCACACAGTTTCAGTCTGCCTCTGGTGGCTGGTTCACAGAGACCAGCAACCTTCTCCTGATCAGGGCTGGCTCTAGTGTTTTTGCTGCCCCAAGCAGAAAGACAAAAAAAAAAAAAAAAAAAGCTGTGATCGCGATTGGCGGCAGCTGTACCACCGCTTCATTCTACAGTGGTAATTCGGCGACAGGTTCTTTGCTCCGAGAGGGAGTGACGGCCCCGCCGTCGAATTGCCGCCGAACAACCAGACGTGCCGTCCCCCTCTTCATTGGCCGCCCCAGACACCTGCTTGCTACGCTGGTGCCTGGAGCCGGCCCTGCTCCTGATACCAGCTAACGTAGCTCAAGTTGTGAAAGCCTGTGCTGGAGATGCGGGTTCAGACGTTGCTGATGCATAATGAGGGTACTTACAGATGCACACAACAGAATTATTTTCCTCTTTTTAAAAAACATAGGAAATTACCCTGGAAAAAGTGTCCAAATAACATAATTAAAACTGCAAAGTCAAGCACTTGAAAGTTAAGAAATACCAGAGTTAAGATTGCATTCCATCCCTGGTGCCTATATATTATGATACAGTCTTTAATTACATGATCACGGGACTCTACCTTATTCAGCGCATAGGATGGATGGTGCTCAGATATTGCATCTGGGCTGTGTAGGGAATGAGGCAGTTCTGTAGGACCCCTACCTTATTTTCTCTAAAGTTGAAAGGCATGTAGAGAATGAGAAGGGGGACCACAGGAAGAGGAATGGATGATTTTGTGATTCAGGCTGTAGCTATCAGAAGATTGGAATCCTTTCTCCAGCTCTGCTTCAGAGTTCCTGTGTAATGCGGGGCAAGTTATGTTAATCCACATTTCTCTAGATGGCCACTAACTGTGTGTTCCTTACCCACCTGGGTCCAACAGGAAGACACCTGGGACTGGGACTAGAAGTGCTGACTGCTCACAACTGCAACTAAAGTCACTGGGAGCTGTGGATGCTCAGTCCTGCTAGCAGTAATAGATTGTGGGCTGAAGGAATGAACACGGGACTGGAAGTCAGGTAGTCCTGAAATCTGTCTTTGATAAATCACTTCATCTCAGTTTTCCCGTCTGTAAAATGGGGCAAATAATACACTCATAACTTCAATGGAGTTGTGAAGATACATTCAATATTGGTTGAGAGTTTCAGATATCACAATGATGAGCACCATAGAAAAGCCCAACAGGAAATTAATCATTTAATATTTGGTGCAGGGTTTGGATGGAGGCACTAGATAAGGCAGGGGCCACACATGGAATGGTGAGAATGAAAGGAAATACTGAATGGGTGGCTCATTCCCTGAGCACGGTCCTTTCTCTGTACTGAATGAGGCAGGGTCCTGTGGAAAAAGAGTATGTGATCATGTAATTAAAGACTCTCATATTACATATGCACCGGCAACCTCAATGCTGACACTTCCAGTTCAGGGCTTACTTTATAATACACTATCCTGTTGGTTGTTTTCCTGTTACATCCGCAGCATCCCAGCTCTACCCTGTGTGAATTCATCCATCTTATGCTCACCCTCACTTATGCTGACCAATATGTAACGTAAACCACTATTTCATCACCTTAAAATTTGTCTCTGGTGCATTTTAAAAACTAGTAACCTGTTTGCTACTTAAGGGAGCCAGAGTACTGAGGCAACTAGATCTATTGGATGGGGTACTACACTTGGAGTAAGAAGTTGTGGCTGCTATCCCTGGCTCCCTTTGTATAATCCTGGGCAATCTGCTTCCATTCTCTTTCCCCTCCCACTCTTGTCTATTTAGATTGCAAGCTCTTTGGAGCAGAGAGCATCTCTCACGGTATCTTTGTTAGCGCCTAGCACAATGGGGCCCAATCTAACCTGAGAACTCTTGGTGCTACTTCAATAGAAATAATAGCTAATATTTGTTGCAACTTAATGCTGGTGTCAGGCAGACTTTACTAAAAAATTGTAATAAGGAAGTGGTCTCAGAGCTAATGCCTACAACCATAGGCAAATTAGTAAACTGAGAATAATTACATTTTTAATTTTCAATAGTTCTCCAGTAGAGTTTTCCAGCCAGGAGGGGCATGACTAACTAGTATGTGGTGACCTGGAGTCTCCTCAGTCTATGCAGAAGTACAGTGAGAGAAACTGGATAAAATTCAAGAAAGAAAACCTCGCACTTCTCTCCAGAACTGCCATTACCCCATAGAAACGGAAAGCAAAGAGTGTGAACGTACCACATGCTTGTTCACAGACAAACATTCTTAATTACTGACATTAAGTACAATAACCAAGGCAGATGTGCTCTACAGCCTTCCCTAGCCAATCCCATGCCGTGTCCCTGCCCCATTCTTACCGTCAGGATTGGTAGTAGGATTGACTCCTTGTTGCTGCAGCACTCCAGCTGCAATAGAGTTGGGCCAGAATCTTTGAGTAGGACGGTGCTGGGATTTGATCTTCTTGGCTTTGGGGGCTGGATCTGGATTGCTCGCGTCAAGCATGGGCTGCAGAATGCGCCGTCGGGCATTGATAAACCTTCCCACGGGGAAAAATAGGAAGTTACTTGCATTGTTGAAGGTTCAGAATTATTACAAGGTTTTAGAATAATTAGCTTCTTTCGCTTATTGACTATGGGTAACATTTTCAAACGCATCTGGGTGATTTAGAAGACTAAGTTCCATTGACTTTCAATGAGACTTAGCTTCCTAAGGACCAGAGTTTTAAAAAATTTTAGGCATTGATCAGCCTAATGTGGCCCCCGCCTAGTGGAATGTTTAGCCCTAAGTTAGGCAGCTAAGTTTCACCCAAACTCCATATGGTGTGCCTGGGGATAGTTAAGTGCCGAAGAGAGAGATTTTCAGACACTGGCCAGCTGAGTGGGAAGTGCCCTACATTAGCCAAGAGTAAAATGCCCAGGAGAAGGGCGGGGAGAGCAGAGAGCTGTAGGTGCATAAGCGGCTCACCTGGTGCACCTGGCTGATGGTCCAGAGACAGATATCACCCACTGCTTGGGATTCTCAGCTGCAAACCCTCTGGGAGTTAGACCCCTAAGACAGGTCACCTGATTAGGTAGCCTGTGCACTCTCTGGCTATGTCTCCACTGCTCCATTGTGTGGACTAAAGGTGTGTGAATTGCAGAGCACACCGAAGTGTTGTGCTCCCACTGCCCTGTGTGGACACTCTAGTGCAAACTAAAAGTTACTTTGTGTTAACGTAGTCCTCTTTCAAACAGGACTATGTTAATGTGAACTAGGTGCCTTTTCATTAGCTGTTAGACCGACACACTTCGGTGCATGCTGCAATTCACACCCCTGTAGTCCATCCTGCAGCAATGCAGAGAAGCCCTCTGTCTCCTGGTCATAATCAATACCTCTCACATTGTTCAGGCACCTAAATCCCTTTAAAAATCTGGCTCTAAGTGCCCAAGTCACTTTTGAAAAGGAAACTTGGCTCCTAACCTGCTTAGGGCTTGTCTACATAGAGAAGTTACTATGAAGTAAGCTAGGATGGGATTTTAAAGCGCAATAGCTGCATTAATTCCCCATGTGGACACTCTTATCCCATACCAGGAGTACCTTTTTCTGCTTAGTCCACTTCCAAAGTAGTGAAAGCTAAACCAGACAAAGGCAATGCAGAATAAGAGTGTCCACAATGGGACTTAGTGCAGAATAGTTGTTCGGCATTTGCTACTCCATTATAGCTATTCTGAACTATTTGCCTATGTAGACAAGCCCTTAGGTGTTTTTCAAAATGTTAAACTATTTCACAAGTAAGTACTTCGTTATAACTACTAGCAATGTGCTGACTATTATCCTCTGTAGAAAAATAAAACACTAATTGTTGCATTATGTATATTTTCACCAGCAGGGGGCACTGGGTGATTGCAAATGTATACCAGCTACTGTGGCTAGAGTTTACATGATGTTACCAGGCATCAGTCAGTACAGGCCCTTGATAGACTTAATCATTACTATAAGTAAATGTTATCATTCCATATTTAATCATTCTACTGCTCAGTTTAGTCTGGCATTATTGTGTCTGGCTAATGAAACAGCAGCAGAATGAAATGACAGAAGTAACAATAAAACATAGTCCTGGCTGATGATGACCCCACGTAATGATAGTAGCCATCAACTACCTGAAAGGGGGTTCCAAAGAGGATGGAGCTCAGCTGTTCTCAGTGGTGGCAGATGACAGAACAAGAAGCAATGGTCTCAAGTTGCAGTAGGGGAGGTCTAGGTTGGATATTAGGAAAACCTATTTCACTAGGAGGGTGGTGAAGCACTGCAATGGGTTACCTAGGGAGGTGGTGGAATCTCCATCCTTAGAGGTTTTTAAGGCCCAGCTTGACAAAGCCCTGGCTGGGATGATTTAGTTGGGGATTGGTCCTGCTTTAAGCAGGGGGTTGGACTAGATGACCTCCTGAGGTCCCTTCCAACTCTGATATTCTATGATTCTATGATAAACAGTAAAGTACTCCCCAGGCAATGCTCCATACAATTACCCTGCTCCTCAGTCCATACATACTACACTCAACTCTTCAAACAGTGTAACACTCTCTGGATAAACAATCCCATAGTCCTAAATAATTCTACAGCTATTGATTTGTCTATATCTTTCTAGTTTGCCTGCCACTACGACATTTAGGCACAATAGCCAAAGGGCCAGATTTTTAAAGGTATTTAGGTGTCTAATCCTAGTGGGATTTTCAAAAATGCTACGAACTCAGCTCCAAGCTCCCCTCAGTATGGGCAGCTCCAGGCAGAGTTTCTGGCTCTGGCTTCTCGGGCACAGATACTGTCTGGTTCCATTTCTACATTTCTACAGAGCAGGGCCCAGTGGGAGTTTGGGGTTTGGTGTGTACATGTTTTGAAAATCAAAAGCTCCCATTGATTTCTTTTGATTGATTGGTTGCCTTTGAAAATCCCACTAAGTATGTCTGCATCATTAGACCCCTAAGTACCTTTATAAATCTGGCCCTCAGGTTCCTAAGTCACATGGGCACTTTCAAAAAGCCTTTTCCAGGAATTAAAAGTTTCACTCAGGGCTCAATTCATCCCTGATATAACTTCATGGACATCACAAACTTACACCAGCAGCAAACGTGGCCCAAGAAATGGAAATGAGGTAAGTGACACGGAAGAGAGACAAGGTTGGTAAGGGAGTATCTTTTATTGGACCAGCTTCTGTTTAAGTTAGTTTTATAAAGAGTATGAGTCCAGTTCTGCTTTTACACTAGTGTAAAGCTGGATTAACGGCAGCACAACTGGTGGAATTGCTGTGGATGAACAAACTGGATGGTAAAACTGATCTCAGAATGTGTCAGTGTCACAGCAGTGCAACTTGCACCAATGTGGTAATTTGCTGGAACTAAGTTCAGCCCCATGGGTACAATCTCTAGTGAAGTCAATGGGAGCTGGCCCTGGAAGTATTGTGTTTGTGTTTGGCTACCCCCTCCTTTTCGCTGCTTTCTCTGTTACACTGCCGTCAGCCCCCAGCATGTAACTGGCTCACTTTGCATACATACTGAATGGAGGAGCTGGGAAAGTTATGCTACTTTATGAGCAGTAAATAATTGAGAAGCTTGATTCTGGCAGAGGTCTGCTGTGTTTATACTACCATTTCTGTTACCATTAAATGCAGCCCAGAGACATCGCCATGGCCAGACTGCATTTGCCTGAACTGGATCAAAAGTGTTTTCTGGTTCTCCCGTGTTTCTCAGTTTGGCTCTGC
Source organism: Malaclemys terrapin pileata (assembly GCF_027887155.1). Classification (NCBI taxonomy): domain Eukaryota; kingdom Metazoa; phylum Chordata; order Testudines; family Emydidae; genus Malaclemys; species Malaclemys terrapin. Next base: position 16,647,963 of record NC_071519.1, read on the forward strand.
TCTCTCCTGGTGTTTTATTAGTAAATGGCATCTTCGGGGGTCAAATCCTGGCCCTCGTGAAGTCAATGGAAGTTCTGCCACAGACTTCAGTGGGGCCAGACTTTGGCCCAGAAGAATTTCTAAAACTATGATATCTTCTGGCTACACTATGACATCCAGTGTGTTATTTTTATTTCATTGTTGTCATGTTTGTTGACAGCATTACATGGAATGAGACTGAGGCTATGTCTATGCTACAGGCCTGGGGTAAGATTCCTCTGCTAATGTACGCCTACGCACGCTAACTTGCACTGAGCTAGCCTGATTATAAATAGCAGTGGCACAAGCAGAGGGAGCGGAGGCACGGCTAAGCTGTGCCGAGTACCTACCCGCCTGACTCCGGGGGTGTCTGCACTCAGCACGGCTCAGCGGTGCCTCCTCTGCCACTACCTATGCCACCGTGGCTTGACTGCTATTTATAATTATATTGACATTCATGCTAGTTCGATGAGAGTAGCACAGTATGTGTACGTGAGCAGGGAATCACAGCCCTGGCTCGTAATGTAACCATAGCCTAGGCGAGCTAGCGCATCGCGAGCATGTGTGTGTGAATAGAGCAATCACACCCACCTCGCAGGCGCGGGCTCAGTGATACTATTAGCTGATTAACAAAGACAAATGGAAAAGAGTGACCCGAATATCAGGTAAACATTAATATTAAATAAGAATGAAAATGAGACCTTTGCCAATGCCTCTCAGATTACACCTACAGCTCTGCCAATGCATCTCAGTCCTGACCTCCAGCGTTCTCTGTTATTCCAGTCTGCTGCCACACAGTTCTACCAGTAAGATACCTTCTCACCTCACCAGCAATGATACCCCTGAACAGAGAATGGCAAATATGGGGTGGGTGAACTCCATTCAGGATGGAGGATTTCCAGAGAAGAGTCGCAGCATCATATTGCATTACCTGGAGCACGGTTTTAAATGTTTTGTGAACAATTTATATACAGATGTTTATTTTTATGTCTACTTTCTTTTTAAGCACCCGTGGATACAAATTCACTCCTTTGTCTTCAGACTAAGAAGAACCAACCTCAAACCATCAGGTTTGAATCTTGTCTCTTTTCCCTAAGAGCTATTTCCACCTTACTCTATTGTTCAGATACGATACCTCAAAAACATAGAAAAATACCTCTTCCTTGGGCTCTGATGCCAATTTTATTCTGAGAAATGGCCAATAAGGGGAGTTGCCTGAGTAACTTAATCAGCGTCCTGCTATCCGTGTGATGAAAGTCGCAGGGTAGACAGGGCCACTGAGAGTAGTGAGGTGATTCCATCAGTTTGATAACTATGAAAGCAGGAAAATTCCACAACCCCCACACTAAGGTTCACTCACCAGTTATTGACTTGCAAAAGTGTCAGGTTTGTCTGTGCTGCTATCTGCCTTTTCTCATCCTCTGTTGGGTAAGGGTGCTGAAAAGAGACAAATAGCATAATTACAGTGCATTACCTAGAGGAAGGCATTGAGGAGCAGAGGGGCAGGGTCAGCTGTAGTGATCTTAGTTTTACCAGGATGGGCTCTATTAAAGGGTGCCCCACCTCCGTTCTGGGTGGCTCAGCATTGCCAAGTTTTGAAGTGCTCCTTTCCATACAATTGAACAGTCAGCTCCCTCAGGAGTTGAAAGCCCCAAATTCGAACCCATTTCTCAGTAATATGCAAGGCCTCTTGTGATAGACACTAGACACAGTCAGTGGCAGCAGAGAAAAGCCAGAGCAAGGAACCTAGCTGAAACCTTGCCAGTCTGGAAGCTGTCATTTATATTAACATTAAAACTATTTGCATCGCAGCTGCAAAACCAGCCATCTGCATTCACCCTCTACGACCAATCCATAGAAGCACCACTCACAGTTTAGTGTGCTGGGGACTTTTAGAAGAAACTTTTGGGAACTTTATCTTGGTTTGATTATTATTTAAAAGAACAGGAAGTGCTCTTGGTTTAGCTCATCTGGTCTCCACTCATTTTATGATAATGAGTGCGTGTGATTGCTGGGGCATTTTATTCACAGATATGACCTAAATGCTGCATAAGGACTGCGGCACTTGCAATCAGTATAAAATGACGAACCCAACAGAATTATTATGGTAACTTATAGGAGCTCTGGGGAAGAAGCTGTATTGCTTAGTCCTGAAGAAAGGAGGCAAATTAACTGGAAAACTCAAGACTGATCTTCAAGAACTCAGGTCTTATTGTGGCAATAAGACTGAAATGAACTATAGAAGCCTTACCTTGTCTGTGTGAATGATAGGAAACTTCCGGTGTGTGCTACTTGAGTTCAATCACTTTAAGCTTCTAAACTCGTACATGCCAATTTTGCACAATGCATAAAATGAAAAGTGGCATTGTGATAAATGAAAGGGGGGTGGGGCACTCCCTTTTATGGACACCCAGCCAGCAAGTTAGCTATAAAATCTCTGTTAGTAACTGTTCTCTACTTGCTTTACCTGTAAAGGGTTAAAAAAGTCCATAGGTAAAAAGAAGGGAGTGGACACCTGACCAAAAGAGCCAATGGGAGGGCTAGAATTTTTTAAAATTGGGAAAAAGCTTTCCCTTTGTCTGTCTGTTGTTGTTCTCCGGAGAGAGGGGACAGAGCAAAGACAGGGCTGAAGCTATGCTGTAAAAAGCTGTAAAACAAGTATGAAAATCTCCAGATCATAGCTAGAACTACTTAATTTGAAACCCCAGATATGTAAGTAGATCGGGAAATGTCTAGAAAGATGCAATTGGGTTTATCACTTTTATTTCTGTAAGGTTTGTGGACTCCTCTGTGCTAACCCCCAAATGCTTTTGTTTTGCTGGTAACCATTAAGCTGGACCTCAAGAAAACCATTCTTGATGCTTAATTATTATATTTTCCTCTTTTTAAATCTAGCAATAGCCTAAGTTCCCGATGTATTTTCTTTCTTTTTGTTTTTAATAAAATTTACCTTTTTTGAGAATACGATTGGTTTTTTTGTGTGTGTTCTAAGAGGTTTGTACATATGTTGTTTAATTAGCTGGTGGCAACAGCTGATTTCCTTTGTTTTCTTCTTAGCTCCCCCCCCCGGGGGGGGGGAGGAGGAGGTGAAAGGGCTTGAGGATACCTCACAGGGAGGAATTTCCAAGTGGTCCTGGGTTCAAAGGAATTTTTTCCTCTTGGCTGGTGGCAGCATCTACCCATCCAAGGTCAGAGAGAAACTGTAATCTTGGGAGTTTAATACAAACCTGGAGTGGCCAGTATCAATTTTTAGAATCCTTGCAGGCCCACACCTTCTGCACTCAAAGTGCCAGAGTGGGGAATCAGCCTTGACAGGCATCCACAAACTGGATGATTAAATATTCAGTTACCCCATTTGGTGCAGGACCAAGCACATTTATGCCAATGGAAGTCTTTCCATTGGTTTGAACGGGAGCAAAATCAAGCCCCTGTTACTTTGTTTGTACCCACAAATCCAACTTTAGAGTGCAAAATATGTGTATTTCTGTTGAGAGACCTGTTTGAAAATGTAGCTCTTAGCGCTTTCTGTCAAACCTTTGTAGATTTATAGACTCCCAGGCCAGAAGGGACCACTGTGAGCATCTAGTCAGACCTCCTGCATAATACAGATCATAGAACTTCCCTAAAATAATTCCTAGAACATACTTTTTAGAAAAACAGCCAATTTTGATTTAAAAATTGTCAGGGATCTAGAATCCACCACAACTCCTGGTTAATTGTTCCAGTGGTTAATTACCCTAACTGTTAAAATTATACACCTTATTTCCAGTCTGAATTTGTCTAGCTTCAACTTCCAGCCATTGGTTCATGTTCTACCTTTCCCTGCTAGACTGAAGAGTCCATTATTAAATATTTGTTCCCCATGTAGGTACTCATTGTGTGTAATCAAGTCACCCCTTAACCTTCTCTTGTTAAACTAAATAGATTGACTACTTTGAATCTATAACTATAAGGCATGTTTTTTAATCCTTTAATCATTCTTGTGGCTATTCTCTGAATCCTCTCCAATTTATCAACATCCTTCTTAAACTGTGGACATTAGAACTGGACACGGGATTCCAGCAGTGCTCACACCAGCACCAAATGCAGAGGTAAAATAACCTCTCTAATCCTACTCAAAATTCCCGTTAATGCAATTGTTTATGCAAACTTCATGTCCAGCACATCTCAGCTTCTAACTCTTGAATAAAATATACATGACCCAATGAGCTCAGCAATAGCAAAATTTGAGTGAACCTCTGAGTAATGCTACTTTACGCTGGGCAGCTAACAAGACTGTGTTTCTGCTCTACTGGGCAAATACATTAATGGAATCACTCTCTTCCCTGAAGCTTTTCAGAGCTTCTTAAAATATAACACAGTCTGCACTGGGACTCCAGCCACAGGCGCACTCATTGGATTTGTCCAAATCCAAAGGTTTGTGACATGGTTACAGTTCCTGGGTGCATTCTAGAAAAATGTGCCACTATGTAGTTTGTTTATTGGACCCTCAGAACCACTAGCCAAGACCACAGTATGGGAGTCACCAACTCCTAGATTAAGACTAATCCATTCCTTTACAAACAAAATATTAAAAAAATAGTTGGTTGGATTGCTGGGTCTTTTAAAACTGAAATAATAGAAAAGAAACATTTCAGGACATTTATTTGAATTACATTTTTCTGCCAGTTAGCCCAAGAGATGAAGTTACTTCCTTATTAATAATGGATTCTCTGTTTATTGAGCCATGGCAAATCTTGCTGAAGCTTTATAAAATGTGTTAGCTCACATGTGCAGCTTGTTTAGGACAGCATCCTGAAAAAGGCAAGGTGCACCTGCTACAGTCCAGTCTGCACATGTCCCTTGTACAGGGATAAGGAGCACGTGTTTAGTGAGTCTAGCTGGGATAAAACTGTATAAGAGATATAAGCCGTCATCCTGCTTCATAAACCAACTTTTAAGTGCCTGGGCTATGAAGAGACCTTCCCCAGGGCAGGTTATTCCATAATTGTCCATTACAAGATTTTCTGCTGTTGAATTTGCTGCTGGCCACCATTAGAGACTGCAAGGAGGGTAGACGGCTGTCAGTTCGGTCAAGTTTGGTAATTCCTATGAGCTAGATTCACAATGGTAATTAGGTATGGTGATACTGAACATTGCCATGCCTAACTTTAGGGGCCTAGAAACCCAATGGGATTCACAAAGCCTGAGCTAGGTATCCAGGCTCCCCATACAATGAATGGGGAGGCACCTCAGAATGGGATGCACAAAAGCCAGCATGCTGAGTGGGTGCCACCTAAACTAGCCAATGGGAGATGGCAAGGTGAGGGGGTGTATCTTAAACTCCACCCCTCTCAAGGAGTTCAATGCCTCAGTCCAGGCTCCTTGGGATTCTCAGCTGCAAACCCTCACTTGGGGTACGTCTTCACTACCCGCCGTATCGGCGGGTAGCGATCGATCGATCCCTGAACGCGCTCCCTATCTACTCCGGAACTCCACCGGAGCAAGCGGCGGTAGCCGAGTCGACGGGGGAGCCATGGCCATCGATCCCGCGCCGTGTGGACCCAAGGTAAATCGATCTAAGATACTTCGACTTCAGCTACGCTATTCACGTAGTTGAAGTTGCTTATCTTAGATCGATTCCCACCCCCCCCCCCAGTGTAGTCGGTGTTACACACCTACACCACTTTTGCAACAAGCCAGGGGTGAGGGTTAGAGTCAAGTCCAGTGGTTAGAGCACTCATGTGGGAAGTGGGAGAGCCTTGGTTCAAATCCTCCCTTTGCCAGAGGGAGAAGAAAGCATTTGAACAGGGCTTTACTCCCTCTTGGGTGGGTGTTCTGACCACTAGGCATTAGGATTTTCTGATGTGGGCCTCCATCAGTCCCTCCTATTGAAGCTAATTTAAAAAGTCATTGGAACAGGGGGACTGGATCCCCCGTCTCCCAGGGGAGTGCTCTAACTACCAGGCTCCAGAATTGTTCTTGTGCTTGGGCATGCTTCCTCTCCAGCCCAACAATTCTTTCTCCTCGATGGTACAGTTTCAACAGGAGAGACTGAGACTGAGCCCCATTTCTGCCCCTTCCCCAAATGACCTATAGCCCAGTGGTTAGGACATGCACCTCCGAGGTAGAAAATCCCTTCTCTCCATCAGGCAGAGGGAGGACTCTCCCCAATCCACTGGACTAAAAGTCAGAAGGGAGGTCCTTGTCCCCCCAGCTGTTTTGTGGAAGAATGCTTATCAGGTCCCAATCTTGTAGGCAGCCTCTGAGCCCACTTACTAGATCAGGCCCTGCAGGTGAGTTAGATGGAGGAACACCTGTCTTCTCCCAGTTCATCCATTATTATTGGGCTTAGGTGTCCAGCAGTGCACATGCGCAGAAGCAGAAACATAAGCCCATAGGGAATTTTACTGCAAAAAATCTAGGTGCCAAGTGAGTTTAGTACTTAAAGGGTTTGGAAGAAGCTGGGTGGGGGCTCTGTGAATCCCAGTGGTGTCTGATTCTGGGATTTATGTCCCCTTAAAGGGACAGTTGGTAGCCTACATCCTTTTGTGAATCTAGCCCCGTATTTCTAAACCGGTGGTATTCCGGTGAGCAAGTTACATCAGTGTCTAGAGAGTGAGTGCCAGTGTGCATGTGCTTAGTGCCTGGCAGAACATGATCACATGGGAGAAAGGGAGAGCCAGGAGGAGGATGGGGCTGGGTTGGGTTGCAAGACAGGAATGGAATTGGATGAGTTAGGGATGGGTTCAGCAGGAGAAACAGCCAAACTTTGTGAAATTTTGCCACTGACCGGAGCGATTCAAATGAATCTCAACTCATGGGACGTACTTGCTAAAATAAAATAAACACCACGTGGTACAAAACTGGAAACGTCACTACAAAATAAACTTGATGAAAGAACTTATTTTTGTGTAATACTTATTTTCCCTGAAACCTGTTATTCCGCAAATGAGCCAGTGGAGGGCAGTAGTTACCATGCTCTGTGCTGGTGAAAGGTCAGAGGACTGATTTAGCAAAATTATTCACTAAATGACAAGTTTAAGTAAATATTGATTTAAGGATTGCCAGCATACAAACTTCTGAACCACATACGATGATTCATCTGTTTAAAATTATAACAGCTCCTAGCAACTAGACAGAATACCCAATGGTCATGGCGGGTCTAGCAGCTCAGATGGTCCATGATCCACATTTCTCTCAAAACAGAAGCTCTAGACAGCTTGTTTTCCCCACAGTCTCCCAACTTCAGAATTGGGATATTCATCCATGTTCTTCGGCTGATGCCCAGGTCCAACCTACATTACTTTGAAATAAGATTGATAGGAAATCTATATGAGATGTGCCACATTTAATCCACAGGAGCTCTTCTGTGTGTCCTGTAAAGCACATGTATTGTTGGGATTAAAAACAGAGTAATTCATGTGGTGTATTGATGGGAGACTGCTAGTCTCAGTGCTAGAGAACTGCTCCTTAAGGAACCTCACGGAATGCTACTTTCCAGTTCATTTTTGGACATCACGCCACAGGCCTGAGAGTGTTGTATGCTGGAGAGACAAGAGCAGAGAAGGGCTAAAGGAGGGTTGACAGATGTATGTCTCTGTTTAGAACTCACCAGCACTCATTGACCAACCGTTACTATGCAAGCCTCAGGCGAATCCCATTTAGTAAAAGCTGATCTTGATTTACAGCCTCCAGTGGAAGCAACTAAATATTAGAGAAGCCAAAGCTTCTAATCTAAACTACACAGCAAGTACTAGATTGACTTTCTTTCACACCAGAGGCTTTTTGCTAGGTTATCTGGTGCTTAAAAGAGAAAAAGTGCAAATCAGGCGTGGGACCATTGGCTTAGGGCAGGGGTAGTCAATTATTTTTTGTCAAGGTCCAAATTTCTTGGTCAAGGTATAGTCAAGGTCCAGACCTCCACCCAGCTCCCCTCCCCAACTCTCCCAATTGTCCCCCCAAGCTCCCTGATCACCCGCCAGCTCCCCGCCCGGAAAGTAGGATGCACGGGGCTGGCCCAAGCCACCCGGTGTTCCCACTCACCCTCCCCCAAACATTCATCCATGCCCCCAGTTGAGCCAAGTAGCAGAGCTGGGGGTGGGATCTGGGCAGCAAAGCAGGGTGTGAGTGCAAGTGTGTGTGAATACTTCTGAGCTTAGAACCAGGAGGTGAAGCTGTTGGATCCAGCAAGCAGTGCGATACCCCTTTGGGGACTGGGATAGCAGAGAGTCAGGACGGAGGCTCCAGGTAGTGGGAGGGACCAAGGAAACTCCAGATAGTAGCACTGGGGAGATGGGGGAGGCAGGATGTGGCAGAAGCAGGTGACTGGAGGTGGACTGGGGAGGGAAAGAGGCCAGTTGAGAGGTGTGGGGGGAATTGGAGAGGACTCTGCAGACAGGCCCCAAAGGACAGAGGGTGGGGAGGACACAAGGCCGGGGGTGGGACTCTGGGGACCACCTGGGGGTGGGGGGTGGGGTCACGAGGCCAGGGAGGGGTTCAGGAGGGGGGGGGCATGCTGCTTTCAGTGCTCCAGCACAAACGGATGCTGCAGGACCCCATCAGGCACTTATGAGCTGGCTTGCCTTGTTGGGCCCACGAATTGCAGCTCCATGGCCCAGCTGGCCCCACCATCTCCACAGAAAGCAGATAAGAATTTGAATTAGGGCCCCTACAGTGCTGCCCTCTGTTTGGCTGCAGAGTGAGCATGTGACACCCTATTGCTCCCTGATTGGAGGGGCAGGGCATAATGGAGACACATTAGGCTGCCTGCTGGGGTGGATGTGTAAATACTCCACCCCCCCCAATGTAACCACTCACCCCCCCAATCCTGCACTGCTTGTGTTGGTGCAACAGAAAATAAATTTTCTATAGGTTTTTTGGATTCTCCTATAGAAAAGTAGGCATTTTCTAATGAATTCTATGGGTTTTTACAAATTTCTGTTTCTAATACAACAGCATGGGTTCATTTCTAGAAGGCCTTGTTGGTCTGATCTCAATTCAATGCTATAGGATTGTTCCATAAAGGCGTCAGTTGGGCTAAACAACCCAGGATTTTAGGCTCAGTTGTGCCACCAAGAAGTCTATGAAGGTAGAATACTATTTACATTGGCCCTATCTCTAAAGATCCATACCCTGCAACAAAGAGCTGACAAGCTAAGGGTGTTCTGGGTAGAATATGATGGACACTGATAAAGTGACAATGTGCTAGTTTACAAAGCTGGGTTGCAACCAAAATCCTGCATCTAAACTCCCTTGAATTTTGGCTACGTATGGAGCTACACCTGGCAGTGGGCCATTGGTAGCTTGGGCCTGTCTTTAATCAGACAGGAGTAGTGTCACCCAATTTTATAGTGCCTAGATTTTAATGCCAGAGAAGACAATATGAATCACCTAGTCTGACCTCCTGTGTAACACAGGCCAGAGAATTTCACCCAGTGATTCTTGCATTGAACCCATATTGTGTGGTTGAGTTCTGTTATTAAGGGTACGTATCGGCGGGTAGCGATCAATTTATCGGGGATCAATATATCGCGTCTCGTTAAGATGCGATGTATCGATCCCCAAACGCACTCCTCGTCGACTCTGGAACTCCACCAGAGCGAGCGGCGGTAGCAGAGTCGACGGGGGAGCCGCGGCCGTCGATCCCGCGCCGTGTGGACCCCAGGTAAATCGATCTAAGACACTTCGACTTCAGCTATGCTATTCACGTAGCTGAAGTTGCGTATCTTAGATTGATCCCCCTCCCCTAGTGTAGACCAGCCCTTGGAAAGTCATCCCTAAGGAGGCCATTTGTCCTGTTTTAAACTGGACAGTCCTTTCTTTGAGTGCTTTGTCCCCCCACATGGTATTAAGACAAAACCAGATGTGGTTTTGTCTGGTACCAGACAGGGGATGCTATTTTGAAGACCGCGTTTGATGCGTGACCTTGCACATGTGAGGTCACAGTGGTGGGGGTGGGGTGGAGTGGGGCGCTCTTCAAAATGGCATTCTCCGTGCAGCGTGACCCCATATTCATCGTGAGTGTGAGGTCACAGCAGCACGTGTTGGGCCATCTGGCAGGGCCAGGCCCACTCCATTCCCGGGAGTATGGAATGTCTGGTTGTGACACTGACAGTCCAGTCAATTTAACCGTTATGACCCATAACAACTTAACAAGTGGCACTGAAATGTAATCAAGACAATCTACTTGTATGTGAATTTCAAAGAGATATACTAGACCAGCAATCATTAACCCATTTACTTGTAGTAATAGAAATCCACGATAGATGTTAAGTGTATTTGTCTGTTTTTACCTGTATTTTGTTAGAAGTTTAACAATGTGAGCTAATTAGCTTGTATATGCTAAATTCTGTTCCTGTCTTATAATACTTCATTACTATGTTCTATTGACTTGGCGATCAAAAGGGGATATTATAATTTAGATGGGACTTGTGGTGTAGTAATATTATTGTCCTAATCTCTCCTTGAAACTTGTAATTCCACATAGTAAACTACCTGTGAACTGTCTTGATAGTTTGAATGGCTAATTGTCTTAAATGAATGAATGCAACTAGTTTACCTGTGTATGCACAGAAAACGGAAGATTAGCGTCAAAGCAACAATCTGCACTGCCTATTCTTCCTCGGGGAAGGTCCCGCTGTGTCAAGAATTTATTAGTTTGCTAGAAAACTATAAAGGAAAGCCCCAGGCCTGCTCCTGCATCTCTGGTCTGCTTAAACTTTAACAGGGAAGGTCTACACCATAAGACTGAGGTCTGCAGGTTTACTCTGGATTAGCCTGGAATTCTCATGGAAGAACTTGGGCAAATGCTACACCTAGACTGCCTATTGGACCTTTTAAATTGATTCCAGAAATACTTTTACAAATCAGCAGCCTCACCATCTCTGCTATGAAATTGACCTAAGGACTGTTCACATATCTGTATGTATATTGATCTTTTAACCACAGCAACTCTCTTCTTTCTTTTTCCTTTTATTATTAAACCTTTAGTCTTTTAGTTACTAAAGGACTGGCATCTGCATGATTATTGGTTATGATCTGAGACTCATATTGAGCTGGTGATAAGTGTCTGGTCCTTTGGGATTGGTGGACATCACAGATGGTGAATCAGGTTTTCAATAACCTCTCACTATATTAGACTTGGGGACTGTATTTGACTTCTTGGTAACCACAGAAGCTGTTTTGTCACTGGTTTGGCTAATCTAATTATACAAAAAAAACCCACCAGTTTGGGGGACTGTCTGCCCTATTCTTTGTAGTGTGTCCTGAGTATAGCATTCTTCATGTGGCCCATCCAGGCACCCAGTCACACTGGTATTCTGGGAATGCTTGCATGGCCACCTTAGTCACCCAATCTTCATGTATAAACTTCAAGTGATGGAGAATGTGCCCCACACCAGATTTCTAAAGACACCTAAAGATACAAAGAGATGCTTGGTGGGATTTTCAAAAGCGCTTGGGTGCCTCGCTTTCACTGTAGGAGTTAGGCACCTAGGTGCCTATAATAATCCCACTGGGCTCCTCTCTGCATCTTCAGACACTGAAATACCTTTAACAATCTGGTTCTACCACCCCATGTAAGCTGTTCCAAATGTGGATTCTGTCATTGTTCAACTTTTCCACCTTACTGCTCGTCTGAATTTATCTAACTCCAGCTTCCAGTCATTGGAGGTCATTATGCCTTTGTCTGCTAGATTAAACTGCCCTCTGCACTCAGAAACTTTCTCCTCATGTAGATACTTAAATACCATAATCAAGTCACCTCATAAGCCTTTGGGATAAACTAAATAATTTGCTTTTGAATTTGGGATTTTTCCAGGCAGGAGAATCTTAACCTGTCTCATTCTCCATAATGCTGGAGAAACTTTTTTTGGGTTCAGACAGAATTTTCAGCCTGAGGCAGCCCCCACCTCACCCTTTTCCATGCTGCTTGACATGAGCAAAGAAAAGATGCTCATGGTCAATAATCTGCTTGTACAGCATTCCTGCACCATGACAAGGAGGGGACTGTCTCTGTGTTCTGCCAGGCCCCCAGCAGGACAGTGGAGAAGGGCCAGGAAGAGACTGATTCTGCTCCCAGCTGATGTGTGGGCATGGGACATCATGGAGGTCCCAGAAACATGTCAAAGTGCAAAGGCTCCAGCCCTACCACAGGCATCTTTCCAGGCTCCTCTCTAATCATAGAATATCAGGGCTGGAAGGGACCTCAGGAGGTCATTTAGTCCAACCCCCTGCTCAAAGCAGGACCAAGCCCCAAATAGATTTTTGCCTCAGATCCCTAAATGGTCCCCTCAAGGATTGAGCTCACAACCCTGGGTTTAGCAGGCCAATGCTCAAACCACTGAGCTATCCCTCCCGCCCTCATAGCATCTTTGGCATGTTCCTCTCCCACAGACATCCAGCTAAGCAGGGGTGTCCCGAGAGCTCTGAGGTAGCTATATATCTGCCTGGGTATACCTCCTGCCTATGCTTCTCTATTGCAGTGGCCCCATAGAGAATCTCAGAATTCCATGTATCACCTCAGGGTATCCTTACAACCTCACAGCTTGCACGCAAGTGAAACAGCACCTTCGGGGGCTATGTCCTACTTCTCCATCTCATCTCAAAAGGGATTTCCCTCTAATCAGAAACAGGAGACTGAGAAGGGAAAACACACACACACACACACACACACACACACACACACATAAAGCTAATACATTCACTTCCCCAAATCCCAGTGCTCCTATGCATAAAAAAAGGGAGACTCATAAATGTTGGGATAATGCTAAATTATTATGAATTACTGTGACTGATATGAATGAATGTGGTAAGCACGAGTTTGGTGTGGCTTGGGATGTCTTAGTTGGCTAAAGGATTCTGGGAGCAGGATTCTTTTAGGATTAGACAGTTGTTGTTGTTGAAATTTACTGAGAGTGCTGAAATTGCACTTGAATGGTTAATTGAGGTTCTATCTGTGCATTTGTTTCAACATGAGACTTTGAAACAAGTCAGCCGATGACCAACTCACAAAATAAAGAAAACGCAAAAACACGTGATTGGTGGGCTTGGTACAGGTAGGCCCAGGTCAAAATAACCCCTTTTGGATGACACTGCACTAGGAGCTCAAGTGAATGATTGATGAGAGGGTAAACGTCAACTGATCTTTGGTCTGTGTCTGTTTTGCAGCCCCTTCTAAAATATTAATTGGAGAAAAACCAGTAATGAAATGACCACAAGGCATATTTTTGGGACATCTGACTCCTCTGAAAAGAAGAGGTATAAATGCTAAGTAGAGTAAATTAGTTAATTAGTTCCCCAATTAATATGTGAAGAGGTCCGTGATGCTGTAAGACAGAGGGTCTCAGGGTAGCCAAGACCCTGCATGAGGGCCTTTTGTAGGACTTTTGAACCAGAGGGCCTCGGGGTAACCAAGATCCTGTTTCAGGGAACAGTTGACAGCCCAAGTACTTGAGAGGGGAGAAGAAGAGAAGAAAAGACGTCTCCATCTAAGACTGGTAGCTATACCTGCTTTGTTTTCCAATCAGGATACTGTGTAAGGCCAACAGAGTTACTGAGGGTTTACGCTTGGGGAATTGAGACTTATTAGGGAGACATTTTATTATATATATATATATCTTTTACTGCTTCGGTGACTCTTTCTCAAATAAACTCTTGTGCATTGAACAAACTGAATCAGAATTTTCACTGGTACCGGTAACAATCTGCCCAGCTGTGGGGCATTAAAGATTCATTTCAACAATAAACTTGTCTTGGCTAGTTCTTCAAAGCACTTCCGCCTTCCAATCACCACTTCAGTCTTGCCTGGGTTCCACTTGAGTCAACTGATCATAATCCAAGCAGCATCTTTCATCTCTTGTAGGCATTCTGACATCTTCCTAGTGGGGTGGATGCATCAGCTGAGAATGCAAGATATACTGGAGTGTCATCAACCTACCATCCAGCCCATGGTGTCTGACTTTTTGTCCCAGTGATCTCATATTGGTCTCACTGAAGAGAAGTGGGGATGGCATGATCCCTGTGGGATCCTGCAGGTGAGGGCCTTCAGAGAGCAGGAGCACGCTCTGAGTTCTGCTGAAGAGGAATTGTTAGAGCTAGTGTGGTACTGGATCACCTACTCCTGTTATGCTGTGTAGGTGAGTTAGCAGTACCTGGTGACCCATTGTATCAAAGGCTGCAGAAAGGCCCAGCAGTATGAACATGGAGAGCTTGCCTTGGTGATCTTGGTGATGATTAATACTTTCGTCATTATTTTGCCAAGGAACGGGAGGGTGGAGATGGCACCGTAGTTAGAGATTTCTTCAGGGTCAAGTGTTGGCTTCTTGACAATTGGGTGAACTCAGTAGTGCAGTGGTTAAAAAAAAAAGAGGTGGATAAACTACCCTAAACAAAACTCCATATTCCCTAAATGAGAAGTGGGTACAATTTACCTGAATTTATCCTCAACTACACTACTGCATGAACTGTGTTTTTCAAGGAGTTTGGTAGTTATGCTTTGCTGAAGGAGACTATTTTCATAGTAATGGGCATAGTTGCTCTTCACTGGCTTTTACCAGCCAGGAGGAGCACAGATCCATTTCACAGATAGGGAATTTAATAATTTTCAGGGGTTCTCACACTTCGGCCAATGTAGGAGGGCCAAACTCAGTCAAGGGGGGCAGGGTGATTAATATAATCTTTTGGGGGTGGAAGTTTATTACTCTACAATTTTCATACATATTTGGTTGAACTTAACAGCAAAATGGGGGGAGGGATAGCTCAGTGGTTTGAGCATTGGCCTGCTCAACCCAGGGTTGTGAGTTCAATCCTTAAGGTGGACCACTTAGGGATCCAGGGCAAAATCAGTACTTGGTCCTGCTAGTGAAGGCAGGGGGCTGGATTCAATGACCTTTCAAGGTCCCTTCCAGTTCTAGGAGACCAGATATCTCTATTTATTATTTAACTGAAAGACTTTCATAACAGTTGATGCTTGGGTCCAATGCCTATGCTGTGTAGTCTATGCTGAATAGTTGGTTGGATATACAGCTCTGTTGCCATGACTGCAGAGTAGTAGAAAGCTCTTTTTGTCTCTTTTACTGTGATGCTGTAATCCTTTGTTATAGAGCTAATTTTTAATCAGAATGTTGCGTGGTATTACTTGAAATGCTTGTAGAGTCAAAGTATATTATATCAAGGTAGTTACCTTTACTAACCAAACTTATAATGCCATCAGAAAATATCAAGTTTGCTGACAAGTCTTACTTTCCGTAAGACTGTGATGGTTGGCATTAATTATGCTACCATCTTTTATTTTGTAATCAGGCATGCCCTATCAACCTTTCCATGGTTTTTCCCAGGATTATATCAGGCTAATTAGACTGCAATTTTAAAATATGGGCACAACATTAAGTTTTTTCCATTCCTTTGGAATCTTCCCAAAATTCCAAGATTTGCTAAAAATCAGCATCAGTGATTCAGAGAGGGCTAATGAAATCCTTGGATGTATTAACAGGGGAATTTTGAATAGGAGAAGGGAGGATACGTTCCCTCTGTATTTGGTACTGGTGAGATCGCTACTAGAATACGGTGTCCAGTTCTGGTGTCCAGAATTCAAGGAGAACGATAAACTTGAGAGGGTTCAGAGAAGAGCTGCGAGAATGGTTAAAGGACTGGAAAACATGTCTTATAGTGATAGACTCCAGGAGCTCAATCTATTTAGCTTAATAAAGAGAAGATTAAGGTGTGACTTGATCATAGTCTATAAGTATCTTCGTGGAAAATAGAAATTTGATAATAAAGGGCTCTTGAATCTAGCAGAAAAAGTACAACAAGATCCAAGGGCTGATATTAGATAAATTCAGACTTCAAATAAGGTGCAAAGTTTTAACAGTGAAGGTAATTAACCATTGGAACAATTTAACATGAATTGTAATGGGTTCACCATCAGTGGAAACACTTAAATCAAGATTGGACGTTTTTCTAAAAGATCTGCTCTAGTTCAAGCAGGAATTAATTCAGGATAGTCTTATGTCTGTGTTATGCAGTAGATCAAACAAGATGACCATAATAATGATCCCTTATGGCCTTATAGTCTATGGATATATATTGCGGATGTCACCAGATGGCGCTGTTACACATAGTTGTAACTCTCCTTTTCTTAGTATACGAGCACTGTTCAGTCTTTCAAGAAATGCTGTATTCCTCTTTATTTTGCGATGTAGTATTCTTTAGGGGAGCTGCTACAAGTAGCTTTAATCTCTACCTAGGGATAATTTTTGGTACAAAGTTGCTTTCTAGGAGCCAGGTACTGGTGTTTAGGAAGAGGTTGCCTGATGTTGTGTAGTCACCTATATTCAAAGACTGGTGTATACAGCATAAATAAACAAGTTACACTAAGGAATTACATGGACTCAATGATTTCTCCTTCAATGGGAAGTCGACCTGCAAGACACTGAAATGTGACACCTCTTGGTAGAGGGGTGACACTGATGTGAGACTGGAATATATTTTACAAGGAGAACAATTGTGAGCTGGTGTTCCTCTTGAACCAAGATTGATCTTATAGTGAAGGTGCTTTCAGAAATCAAAACTGTCCAAGAGACAATAAAAGCTGCCAGAAGGTATTAAAACAAGACCTAAAACAGGAACTAAAAGTTTCTCTGAACGAAAGACCTGGAGGCTTTGCAGAGGGAACTAAAACAGGGGCAGGAGCTTCTCAGAAGGAACTGAAGGCAATTAGCTGGAAAGAAAACTTTAGTAAATGAGAAGCTACAATGTATCCAGACTGATTTTAAACCCAGCTACAAATTACCCAGCCCCGACTAGCAAAGCAGATAAAGAGAAGAGCAGCAACTTGAGTAACATGCATAGGAAAGATTTCCAGAAAATAGAAAACACCCAGAAAGCTTTTGCCAACTTGAAACTTGCTAATAGAGGGCTTATCTACATGGCCCTGCAGTGTGGAACAAAGGGGTGGTGGTGATGAATTGCAGAATTCACCAAAGCATTGTGCTGTAACCAGAAGTGAAAGTAAGCCGGTCTGGGCCAATCTGGCATACCGGCAAGAGCCGGTACGCCGTGCCAGACCAGACTGGCTTCCCCAGGCTGGCGCTTTAAAGGGCCTGGGGCTCCTTGCACCGGCTGGAGCGCCGGGCCCTTTAAATTGCCTCCTGAGCCCCGGGGCTCCGGCAGCCAGGCTCGGGTGATGCTTTAAAGAGCCTGGGGCTCGTGCCGCTGCGGGGAGCTCCAGCCCTTTAAAGTGATGCCGGAGCCTGGCTGCCAGAGCCCCTGGGTAGCGGTGGCAGGGCTCCGTCGGCAATTTAAAGGCCCTGGAGCTCCGCTGCGGTAGCGGCAGCCAGAGCCCCAGGCCCTTTAAATCGCCACTTAGCCCCGGGGCTCCCAGCTGCCTCTGCAGTTGGTAGCTCCGGGGGTGATTTAAAGGCCCCGGGGCTCCCAGACGCAGCTGGAGTGGGGCCTTTAAATCAAGATTTAAAGGCCACGCCTCTTCCGGTTGAGGCCACGCCCCCACTCGGGACTCTGGCGTACCAGTAAGTCCTTTAAGTTACTTTCACCCCTGTCTGTAACTGCCCCAAGTAGACCCTGCTAGCAGGAACTAAAGGATACCTAGTTTGCTTTAACATAGTCCTGTTTGAAAGATTACATTGTACTAGGTACCTGTTACTACTCCCTTTATATCCTGCTAGGGAGAACTAACAATGTAACTCTTTAGTGTGTGCTGCAACTCACACCCCTGTAATCTACACCATGGGACTGTGTAGACAAGTCCAGAGATGAGCTGCAGACAGACTGAAGGAGCTGGAAGATCACTTACAGGAGAAATGTCAGGGGTTGCAAATACCTGTAGTAGTTAGCTGTTTGGAGGAGGACTCTGGCAAGCCAGAGAATGTGGGTGAGACTGGACACTTCCCTCCCCCCGCATCTGCACCCCACCGAAGCTCAGGTGTTGGGGGTGAGACTGGATACTCCTCCTTCCCCCTCTCCGCCCCCCTCCCCCCCACATCTGCACCCTACAGAAGCTCGGCTACTCCTGGTTTGAGTAATATAAAAGCTCTATCTTTGTGGGAGAAACTTCCTGGGTGGTTAATTTACCTTAGTTTAACATTATATCCCATGTGGAGATGAACAAAGGAACGGGGGGCTGCAGGGTAGGGAGCTCCCAGCTGCTAACCCAAGAGGCCCATTTCTGATGGTCCTTCAAAA
The DNA here is from genome assembly GCF_027887155.1 of Malaclemys terrapin pileata. Taxonomy (NCBI): domain Eukaryota; kingdom Metazoa; phylum Chordata; order Testudines; family Emydidae; genus Malaclemys; species Malaclemys terrapin. The sequence goes on from NC_071519.1 coordinate 16,666,161, forward strand.
CTTACCCTCTGAAAAGAGACTGAGTTATCCTGATTTGCTGCAGGTTTTGATACAAGGTTTGGAGCCATCCATCTGAGACCTTGCCTGTTTTACAGTGTAAGATTTAGCTTATCAGTCTATATGGTATATACACACCTCCATAGGGACAAGATTTCTAATTGCTGAGGATGCTAATATATCAGACAAAGGCATTATGAGCTCCAATGGCTGGAAAGGCAAGGTAAACAATTCTAACAATAAGGTGCACTACCAGATGAGGGTAATTAACTGCTGGACCAGCTGAGCAAGGGATGTGATAAAATCTCTGCCACTTGAGGTCTTTAAATCAAGACTTAACATTTTTCTAAAAAAATATGCTCTATCCCTAGCAGTAGTTATGGGATTGACATAGGAATTAGGGGATGAAATTCTCTGGCCTGTATAACTCAGGAGATTGGACTGGTTGGTTGCAATGGTCTTTTCTGGCTTTTTCTGGGAAAAAACAGTTGGGGGTCAAATGAAACATTTAATTCAAGCTCAGTGGTTTGAGCTTTGGCCTTCTAAACCCAGGGTTGTGAGTTCAATCCTTGAGGGGGCCGTTTAGGGATCTGGGGCAAAAATCTGTCTGGGGAATAGTCCTGCTTTGAGTAGGGCGTCGGACTAGATGACCTCCTGAGGGCCCTTCCAATCCTGATAGTCTATGATTATGGTTCAATTTTGAATGTTTTAATTGATTTTTAAATAAAATTAAAGAACTTTTTGAAACAAAAAAATTGCTTTGAACCAAAACTTGAAACATTTCATTTTGAAAACATCAGATAAAATTTTTTGAATTTTTCAATTTTTTTTTAGTTTCTTTTTATTTTAATCAAAATAATTTGGTGAAACGGACACAAATTCAAAAGGTTTCAGTGTTACCAAATCTGCATTTTTCAGCAAAAAGGTTTTGTACAGAAAATTTTGCCCAGCTCTGCTTGTGGGGTCCTGCAGGGATTGGTTCGGAGACCACTGCTATTCAATATCAAGGGTCTGGACGAAATTATAAAAATAAATTGCTGAAAAAGTTTGCAGATGACACAAAGATTGGTGGAGTGGTAAATAATATTGATAAATGGTGCCTAAATGAGAGCTAAACCATCTTGAAAATCTGGCCCCGATTATGTGCGCTGAACACTTGAAAATCTGCCCCTGTATGTCATAACCAGTGTATCTGCAGTGATTCAGAGAACAATGGCTCAGCTGTTCCATGGATTAAATGATGCCGTCTGTTATTTGCATGATATATTGACATACTTGATATGGCTAGGGTAGAAGAAACAGAGAGGTAATGAAGGAGAATATTGACCTGCCATTGGAAGATAAAAGTTTGTGAAGGGAAAAGGACCTGAAATTGAATACGGTGACCATGTAATTACTGGGAAGGAGAATGATTGTCTTTTGATTGGCCTGAAGGTGATATAACGGAATATGGTCCTACAGAATGTGAATCTCAAAATGCTAAAGAGAGACTGGAAGAAGAGCAAGAACCGACTGACAGACACCATTGACACAATGGAAATGCAGAGCTCACACAAGACTAAACTTATTACAAAAATACCGTAGAGAAGGAGTGTAACAGAGGGAGTCGTGTAATGTCATTCTCTTCTGTAGACTTTTCTTTTACATGTTTAGGAGTCTGCTCTCATCAGAGGCAGCTACCTTTTTGTGAGGTGATTTATGCACCATGTTGTAGCGTGAGTGACGCGCTTAAGAATTGGCTTATATAATGTGTTAGGACTGACTGTTGAGCATTTTGGGATCTTTGAATAAAACATGCTATATAAACATCTTGCTTATCTATTTATTATCATCAGCCCCAATTCTGCAAGTCGGACTGTTCACATACTTACATTTCGGAACTCACTTAAGTGCCTTGCTGAATGAGGGCCATAAAATTGCGCCAGAGTTCTGCGCTTATGAGCAGATTGCAGGCAATATATGGGAAAGTAGGAGTAAGCAAAACATACTCAATGAATTATTTAGGGGTGAAACAATGGTGTATAATTGACAAGAACTAAGGCTGCGTGTCTGTCACAGAGATCATGGAAGTCATGGATTCCGTGACTTTCCATGACCTCCGGGACTTCTGCAGCGGCTGGTGCTGGCAGACAGGTTGCCCGAGCCGGGCAGCCCCTGGGCCAGCAGCAGCAGTTAAGGTGTGTGTGGGAGGGACTCAGGGCTGTGGCAGGGTGTTGGGGTGCATGGCGGCGCTTACGTGGAGGGGGCTCCCCGGGTCCCACTGGCATGTCCCTGAAGCTCCTAGGCAGAGTGGCCAGAGGGGCGCCATCTGCTGCCTGTGCCGCAGGCACCGCCACCGCAGCTCCCATTGGCTGCAGTTCCTGGCCAATGGGAGCTGCGGAGCTGGCATGTGGCAGAAGCAGCGTGCAGAGACCCTCTGGCCACTCCTCCCCCTAGGAGCTGCAGGGACATGCCAGTCAGAGCCTGATAGGGAGCCTACCAATCAGGCTAACCGTCCCTCCCTCCCAGCACCGTACGCTGTCCCCCAGCCTCCCCACCAGCACCAACTGGGGTCCTGAGCCATACACCGCTGCCTGCCTCCTCCCCAGCACCAGCGGGGGTTCTGGGTTACCCCCCACAGCACCCACTGCACCCCCAGCCCACCCTTCCAGAGCACCCATGATCCCCCAGCCCAAGTTTTAGTTAGGGGTATATAGTAAAAGTCACGGGCAGGTCACAGGCCATGAATTGTTGTTTACTCCCTGTAGGAGGGCTTGGCTGAGGCTCGTCCCTCCACAGGGCTGTGGGGTATCCCACCTCCTCGCAATAGTTCGCTATGGGCCCAGGCCCTGGTTCAGGGCGGGGCAGCAAACAAACAGTCAGGAGCTCAGGCCCTCAGACAGGGGCTGAGCCAATAGTTCAATATGAGCCCAGGCCCTTCTAGTTCTGAGCAGCCGGGGAGAGGGGGAGACGGACACCCGTGAGTGGGGTGGCGGGGGGACACAGCCCCACCCACTCCACTGCGTCCCAGCCCGGGGCCCTAGCAGCGGCAGAAGCCCCGCAGCTGTGTCAGTGGGGATCCTGACCACAACACATTGACATTGGTTCTGGCAGTGCTGCGGCCAGACCAGGGTCGGCTGTCCCCGGGCTACTTCCGGACTCCCCCTCGTAAGGTACCTGGGTTAGGGCGGTGTCCTCGGAGGTTTCCAGCACTATTGGTTCCTCCGGGTAACTGGTGAAGGGTAGGCTCGGCTGCTCCTTGGGGTAGCTGGCAAGGGGTAGGCTTGGCTGCTCCTCTGGGTAGCTGGCCGGGGGTAGGCTTGGCTGGCCCAGCCAGTCCTCGGGTCGGCCGCAGCCTGCCAGCATCTCCCAACCTGGAGCTAAGCCACAGGCATCTGGCCTCTCCGGCGGCTGTCTTTCAAGTGAGCTCTGCAGTTGGGCTTTTATACTTCCTGTCCTGCGCCGTGACCTCTGGGGGGTGGGCGCAGGATCCACTGACTCCGCCCACATTGGTAGTAGGGGAGGCTCGTCCCTCCGCGGGGCTGTGGGGTATCCCACCGCCTCGCTACATTCCCCGTGACCTGTCCATGACTTTCACTAAAAATACCCATGACTAAAACGTAGCCTTAGCAATAACCAAATGAAATTAAGAAACTGAAAAGTTAGGCTGAATATGAGGAAAAAATGTCCTGAAGCTAATGGGACTGAATAGGCTGTAAGCATAAAATTTGAGTCTAACAGTGACCTTCCCAGTACAAATTTAAAAAACTACTTGTAGAGTAATATCCTAATTGCCCAGTTGAGCAGCAAGTAAGAAGGCCACTTAGCACACATGCTCAGGAACTTCATGCCAGTTTTCCCATTGCCATCATAGACTAGCAGGTCCTGCTACATTCCAGCTTCATGTTACTATCACATGTTATTAGGGGTCAGGTAAGGAGGGTTTTTCACTACATAGCACTGCCGTGAAAACTTCACATTATTTTATACCCGACAGGAGACAGATGTGAAATCATGTGACGTTTTCATGGCAGCACATGCAGTGAAAAACCTTGCTCATCAGATCTCTATAGCATGGTTTAGTAACATCTTGCTGGTGTGGAAGCAGAGAAAGAACTGTCATGCATTGCATCCCCTTCCTGTCAGTTCTTTCTCTGCTTCCACACCGGGATGTAAAGGAGACAAACTCTGCCACTGTTAGCAACCGTGCTGGTCCCTAGCCTGGATAAAAGAGGAGGTTTCTGCAACTGGGTTTGCAACTCACTCAGGGAAAACCTTATTGCAACAGAAACAGTTCAGTTAAACCAAAACCTGAGGACAGTTGGTGCAGATGGAACTCAAAAAACCCGAAGATGACAGACCTCAGTGGAAGCTGAGATCTCGAGGCATTGAATCCTGACAACCAAATCTGTAACAGGTGTGGGCATGTGCAATGTACAGGAAAGCGGGCACAGGTTACACAAGAAACGAACAAATACCACCTGAACATACTCGGCGTCAGTGAGCCAAGATGGACAGGGAGTGGCAAGTCAGTGTCTGATGTCGTGACAATCTTATACTCAGGAGGAGGAAAGCACAAAACAGGTGTGGATAACGTTATCCAGCATAATTGGATACCGACATAGAGAAGATCTTGCTGGCTTGGGAGCCACTAAACGCTAGAATAATAATAGCCAGACTGCGAACAGGACATGTACATGTTCAATAATCCAAGTATATGCACCAATAAATGAAGCAGGAGACAGTGAAAAGGATACATTTTAGGAGCAAGTGCAGCAAATATTGGATGATGTGCCCAACCATGACATCAAGCTGATGCTAGGTGACGTCAATGCACAAATTGGCAACAATTCTATTGCCTGGGAAGAAGTCACGGGCACAGCAGCAGAAGGCAACTGATAATGGTGAACGGCTCCTGAATCTCTGTAGTACAAACACACTAAAGCATAGTGACCAAGTACAGCAGCCACCAGGACTTTTTTCTGTCCATTTTTTCTCACTCATTTCTGTTCTTTCTTTCTAATCCTATTCACCTGCGTGGGGTGACAGTGAGGTGCGGTTGCTGGTTCTGTGGTGCTCTTGCAGCTGGGACGCATGCCACAGGGCAGAGAATTTTGAATCAATGAGCTGATGCCTGAGTCAGCAGTGCTTTTGTGAAGCTGGCTGTAGCAAGGGCCAGTGACAGAGAAGGTGGTTTTTCAAGTCTGTATTTTTAGATGTGAGCAGGGAGGCAGGTTGGCTCTAATGTCAAACAATTTTCCCTACTCTCATTGCTCCTCTCCTATGCTTAGTGCCTCTAGAAGTAGCCTAGCGCTCCCCACATTGGGAAAGATTGCCTGAGTCTATGTGCTGAATGCTGTACCAAGCTGCTCCTATCTGGGGTATTCAGTGCATCATAGCCTTACAATTAGTTCACTTTTAAAAACTTGTAGGTCACTTTTAAAAGGGGATTTTTCCCAATGAGGCAAACTTCAAAGGAAGATGCGACTAATTCCAGCAGCAAAGTCATCATTAGACACTTTCTGGTTTTCCCCGATCTTATTCCAGATGATCTCTCTGCCTCAATAAGAGCATTTACTATCACCATGAAGCCTTAATTTTTCAACTAACAACTTTGAAAGGATTGTGTTGTTCCAATTTCAGCCGTATGAATCAAGTAAGACAAGTTGATGCGGTAGAAGGGAACAAACCTTGAATTAAACAACGAGATAGAGCTGCAAAATTCAAAATCTGGTTCAGAGTGTTCAGATGTAGGGTTTTGGAACAACAATAAGCCACCCACACACGAATAATAATACAAAAATACCTCCTTGATATTTAGCGAGGGGAGCCTGGTCTGAGAATATTTAAAAAGATGTGAAAATGAACTGAATCAAAGGGATCACACCCCTCTTTGACCCTACATATTTAGATCTTTGTTTCTGTGAACATGGAGGATTTTTTTAAATCTATTTGTTATTTGTAAATGTTTGTCCAGTTATTTGTACAAACCAATTAAAACCTTTTTGGTCAACCCCTCTGCTCTCTCCATTTCTTAAGAAACCAACCTGGGAGCCTTAAATCAATGCCCATTTTAGGTCTCTAGCGTAAACTTTAGCTTAAATGGCACCAAGCCACTTCTCCAGCTGGGCTGAGGGAAGGATGCATTTCTGTGGCAGCATCACAAGCCGCAGAACTCTAGCAGCAGCCTGGCATGATTTCAGTTAAAGTTTGGGCAGGGGGTTGTTAAGGCTCCCAGTTCAGCTTTTTACAACTTGAGAGATTTGGCGGGAAAGAAAGGAAGAGAGGTAAGAAGGGGGAGGGATGGATGAGGAGGCAGGAACAGGAATAGGGAAGTCTACAGGCTATGGTTGCCTTTGTAGATGAAGCCTGTAACACATTTTAAATGTTACTTTATTCTGCACCTACAGAGTCTACTGGTGGAAACAGTCAAAACAGTAAGAGGTGTTTATAAACTTTCTCTTAGGAATCCCCCAAAACTGCGGTGAAAAAAAGGAAGAAAGGATCGAGCCATCCTCTGATAGCAATGAGCTACTCCTGCATATGCATTAGTTGACTATTGGAGTATTTGACAGCGGTCAAAGATTCTCAACCTAAGGCTAGATTTGCAAAGGGACTTAAGTGTTGTGATGCAACCACAACATATAACTTTTAGGAGCCTAGAAAGTCACACCTAACTTTTAGCCCAGCGATTATGGCATTTGCCAGGATGTGGGAGACTCTGGTCTGCTCTACACTACACAGTTAGGTTGATGTAAGGCCAATTTTGGTTGGACGTACTCCTGGAGATTTAATCACGTGACAATCTTTCATTAAAAATTCATCTTTAATGCCTGGAGATTCCAGGCCAATCCTGGAGAGTTGGCAACCCTACCAAGGCAGCTTATGTCGACCTCATTATGTCAGTGTCCACACTACAGCCTTGACCCACCAATGTAAGTGCCCTACTACACTGACATAATAACTCCACCTCCACAAGAGGTATGGGGCTTATGTCGATGTAGTTAGGGCAATGCAGCGTCCATGCTGGAGCCATGAAATTGACAAGCAAGCCAGGCAGCTAGAGCCCGGCTGCCCCCGGGCACCCACCCTACTACCTGCTCGAAATCTGGCTGCCCCCTGAGTTCCAGCTCCCCTCTCTCAGTCCAGCTGCTGCCTGGAGGCTCCCTGCTCCAAGCCGGGCTGCTGCCCGCTGCTCCGGCTTCCCACTTCCCGCTCCGAGTCTGGCTGCCACGCTCCACTCAGGGAGCTGAGAAGTCCAGATGGCTGTCCCCCGGGAGGCAGCTAGGTTCCCAATGGGGAGCTGCACAGAGCTGAACGCCCCCACACTATCCCTCTTCAGTTGGTGGAGGAGCCGCTGGTGAGGACATGCACCACCGACAGAAGGAGAGTAGTGTTGACATCAGCCACCACAGTAATTATTACTGCAGTAAGTTGACCTAACATTTCCATTTTTCTGCTACATGGGGAGAAAAGATTTGAATAGAGGTATCCCATACCAGAGGCGGGTTTGCTAACCACTGAGCTGTGGGACACTGTGAGATGGGCTTCCTTAATATCTCCTGTTGAAGCTGGAGTACAAGTAATGAAAGAACCATTGGAGCAAGGGGCTGCACCCAGGGTTACCCAGCACCCAGGGCAGTGTCCCAACCATGGACTACAGAGTCACTCTTGCTCTTGTTTTCTCTCACTCTCTCTCAGGCCCAGTGATTCTTTGGGTATTTATCCACAGTAGAACAATTGTTGGGCCAGAGAGAGAAAGAGAATGCAAGAAAGAGAGCGAATTACTCTGTAGTCCAGTGGTTCGAGACCCCACCTTGTAAATGCCTGGGGACTTAGGCATTTAACTCTGAAGTTTAGGTGTGGATGGTCACATATGGATCCCACCCAGAGTGTGCTCTAGGATGGTATATTATTACAACGAGTGAGGGGGGATATGACAGAGGTCTATCAAAGTATGACTGGTGTGGAGAAAGTGAATAAGGAAGTATAATTTAGTCATTCACATAACACAAGGGAGTTATGTGACACAAGCAAGAGTCACCAAAGGAAATTAATAGGTGGCAGATTTAAAACAAACATAAAGAAGAATTTCTTCACGCAATGCACAGTCAACCTGTGCAACTCATTGCCAGAGGATGTTGTGAAGACCAAAAGTATAACTGGGTTCAAAAAAGAGTTACATAAGTTCATGGAGGATAGGTCCATCAATGGCTATTAGCCAAGATAGTCAGGCCACAATCCAATGCTCTGGGTGTCCCTAAGCCTCTGACTGCTAGAAACCGTAACTAGAGAACAGGGGATGGATCACTGAATATATTGCCCTGTTCTGTTCACTCCCTCTGAAGCATCTGGCACCAGCCACTGTTGGAAGACAGGATACTGGGCTAGATGGACCACTGGTCTGAACCAGTATGGCCGTTCTTTTGTTTTCATGATGACTGATGATTAATAGGGACAGTATTAACATAAATTCCTCCTTCATATGTGTGCTTTGAGTTAGTGCCAAGAAGGTAGGCTAGAAATTAGAAGCAGGTTTCTAACTATCAGAGGAGTGCGGTTCTGGAACAGTGTCCCATTGGAGCCATTGGGGCGAGAAAAATAAGAGGCTTTAAAATGGATCTGAATAAGTCTATGAACAGGGTTATAAAAAGAGGTTGCCTATGATAGTGAAGCAGATGACCCAGGAGGTCCCTTTCAGGCCCATGTCTTATGTGACTCCTGTTTAACCAGGTAACAAATTGGTTTAAATTTCTAAGCTCTGCTCCTTTTAAAACAAATGGACAAATGAAGTATATTTTCCTAGGCACTGAGAAATTTAGTCAAATGCAGATGGATTTATGAGGCACCAAGCCAAATAATAATTCTTCCTTTTCTTTTTCTTTCTTTTAAATGAAAACACCAAAGAAACTGCATACAAATTAACTATAAATGCTGTGGAGGCTGAAAAATTAAGTTAAGAGTTCTTCTGTATTCAATAGAGTTAAAATTGAAAGCTCAATTTTAGCTCTACACATTTAATTCTTTAAAGTATATTCTGTCTTTAGCTCATTATACACAATTTGTCAGTAAACACAATTTATAATATAATACAAAATGGTTTTTGTTATAAACCATTACATATAGTAAATTATATTTCCATACATTGAGATTTGACTGCATTTTTAAGTCTCAATGAGGTTTAAAAAACAATCCAAGTTTGAAGAAAATCAGTTCAGTAGTTTTAATGTCATTCATGTTTTAAATTGGTAAATTGAAATTGTTCCATTTTAAAAATCAATTCAAGTCTTCTATGGTTTAGAATACAGAGCCATCCCTAATGTCTGGCATTGCCTCAATCTCTAGGAGCATTTCAATCTTTGAAACTGTCATATTTAAATAATGACTTCCTACTTTGGAGTACTTCGTTTCCCATTCCCAAAATTGCATTAATACTAGTATTTGGTATGAAATATAGTACATTATTTCCAGAGAACACTCTGTCTCCAGGAGATTTTTATATCTGCATCCACATTTCTTTTGAAACATTTTCCTAAATTGGCACTTTGTACCATCTGTCCACTGAGCTGAGGTACTGAAATGAATTATGATGACCACGGTATCCTGATGATGGCTACCAGATTCACTTCTAAACTAAGGGGGGGAAAAGGAAATATTGGAGCACCAAAAACTATTAGATTAGAAAATACATAATTTAGAAACCCACAGCTTCAGGGATAATTAGGACAAGCTGCATGGAATGCCCTAGAGTCCCTTTCTAATAGTGCTAATTGCCTAAATCTGTATTAATTGGTGTGCAACATGGTGCCAAGTGCGTTTTAATTTTTTTGCACCAGAAGCCAACTGCAGGGAATGGATAACTCAAAAATCCTAGCTTCAAGAAAATATCCAGTGTACAGTAGAGCCCGCACAGGATCGTGGAATGATAAACTCAAGTCAGAATAGTCCTATTAGACGATCCAGTCCATAGCTCTACCAATGCAGGATTTCTCCCTGTAGAACATTTTCCAATCCAGTGTAGTTTCAGAAGTCCCAAATCATGGGACTTTCACGTAGACCCACTCATGCTTGCACTCATCAAGCTAGTGTGCTAAAAACAGTAGCGTCACTGGGGAAGCATGGGCAGTGGCAGCATGACCTACCCACCCTGAGTACAAACCCATGAGTATATACTCAGCATGGCTAGCCAATGCCACTGCACTGACTACACTACTACTTTTAGCACATTAGTCACACCTCTAGCTTCAAGTGTAGACATACATAGAATCATAGAAGATTATATTTGGAAGAGACCACAGGAGATCATCTAGTCCAACCCCCTGCTCAAAGCAGGACCAACACCAACTAAATCATCCCAGCCAGGGCTTTGTCAAGCTGGGCTTTAAAAACCTCTAAGGATGGAGATTCCACCACCTCCCTAAATAACCCATTCCAGTGCTTCACCATTCTCCTAGTGAAATCGTTTTTCGTAATATCCGACCTAGACCTCCCCCACTGCAACCTGAGACCATTGCTTCTTGTCATCTGCCACCACTGAGAACAGCCAAGCTCCATCCTCTTTGGAATCCCCGTTCAGGTAGTTGAAGGCTGCTATCAAATCTCCCCCTCACTCTTCTCTTCTGCAGACTAAATAAGACCAATTCCCTAAGCCTCTCCTTGTAAGTCATGTGCTCCAGCCCCCTAATCATTTTTGTTGCACTTCGCTGGACTCTCTCCAATTTGTCCACATCCTTTCTGTAGTGGGGGGCCCAAAACTGGATGCAGTACTCCAGATGTGGGCTCACCAGTGCTGAATGAAATATTCACTTCCCTTGATCTGCTGGCAATGCTCCTACTAATGCAGCCCAATATGCCGTTAGCCTTCTTGGCAACAAGGGCACACTGTTGACTCATATCCAGCTTCTCATCCACTGTAATCCCCAGATCCTTTTCTGCAGAACTGCCGCTTAGCCAGTCGGTCCCCAGCCTGTAGCAGTGCATGGGATTCTTCCATCCTAAGTGCAGGACTCTGCACTTGTCCTTGTTGAACATCATCAGATTTCTTTTGGCCCAATCCCCCAATTTGTCTAGGTCACTCTGGACCCTATCCCTATCCTCCAGCATATCTAACTCTCCCCCCAGCTTAGTGTCATCCGTGAATTTGCTGAGGTGCAATCCATCCCATCATCCAGATCATTAATGAAGATGTTGAACAAAAATGGCCCCAGGACCGACCATTGAGGTAGTCCGATGCCAACTAGACATCGAGCCATTGATCACTACCCATTGAGCCTGAGGATCTAGCCAGCTTTCTAGCCACCTTATAGTGCATTCATCCAATCCATACTTCTTTAACTTGCTGGCAAGAATAGTGTGGGAGACCATATCAAAAGGTTTGCTAAAGTCAAGGTATATCACATCCACCACTTTCCCCATATCCACAGAGCCAGTTATTTCATCATAGAAGGCAATCAGGTTGGTCAGACATGACTTGCCCTTGGTGAATCCACTTGACTGTTCCTCATCACCTTCCTCTTCTCCAAGTACTTCAAAATGGAATATTTGAAGACCTGCTCCATGATTTTTCCAGGGACTGAGGTGAGTTCCCCGGATTCTCCTTCTTCCTTTTTTTAAAGATTTGTTTTTGACAAATCCCTGATGACTGTTACTTATCACCTTATTATCCTCTAGATGTTTGCAAACTGATTGCTTAATTATTTGCTCCATTATCTTTCTGGGTACAGAAGTTAAGCTGACTGGGTTGTCCTTATTTTCCTTTTTATAGATTGGCACTATTTGCCCTTTTCCAGAGTTCTGGAATCTCTCCCGTCTTCCATGACTTTTCATAGATAATCGTTAATGGCTCAGATATTTCCTCAGTCAGCTCCCTGAGTATTCTAGGATGCATTTCATCAGGCCCTGGTGACTTGAAGACATCTACATTTTCTAAATAATTTTTACTTGTTATTTCCCTATTTTAGCCTCTGATCCTACCTCATTTGCACTGGCATTCACTATGTTAGACATCCAATCACTACCAACCCTCTTGGTGAAAACCGAAACAAAGAAGTCATTAAGCATCTCTGCTATTTCCACATTTTCTGTTATTGTTCCTCCTACCCCCCTCTCACCCCCATTGTCACCCTCATGGATGCAGGTTGAGCTTGGTGAAGAACTTTGCCATACTAACCCATTCTAGAAGCCCACTGATCAGTAGGAGAGGATATTGGTTCTTGATGGTAATAGTGTTCCAAAGCCTGATAATCAACACAGATATGTCCTCCTTTTCAATGAACAGGATAGGGGCTCTTGCACGGGATTTGGAGCGTTGGACAAAGTTTTTAGCCAGATTCTCATCCAGGTAATCTCAAAGGCTTTTGAGCTTGGGTTCCGATAAAGGGTAAATATGCCCAAATGGGATCTTTTGCTCTGGCTGGAGGTCTACAGGGCAGTCACAGAGTCGATTTGAGGATGGGACATCGGTGTTCTCTTTATCGACCATATCCACAAGGTCATTATACTTGACTGGAATGAAGGAACCAGTATTTCTGAAGCTGATGTACTACCACGCAGGAAGAGGGTTTTGCCAAGGGCCAGTTCCATCTCCCCACCTCCTAGATCTTCCTAGACATTACAGCCAGCAAAACCTGGAGTTTAACCATACCTCCTGCTCTGCCCAGGAAATGCTTGAGTTGTGGAGGGAGAGCCAGGGGAGGCCCCAAAGTGCTGCAAAATACTCAGATCAAACTGCATAATCTTCTGGTGGTTCTGGATTTTGATCTGGAGAACTGCTATGGGATTTTCTCCTGGGGACACAAAGTCTTGGGACATCCATGTCACATAAAGCAATTATGCAGGCCCTTGTGCTGCCTACCCACCAGCAATTACTGGAGGTATGCAAGTTCAGAATGCAGCCCCACACTTCAGCATCTCTCTATCTCTTTTGAACAGTTTAATTAACAAAGAAATGTCTGACTTTGTTCAAGGTCCCACTCTTTTCTGCTGCCTCTAATGTTACCTTGCATACGGTATTTTATGATCCATGATGTGCAGCCCTTTGTAATGCCTGCATGGCAGAGGCAACAGAAATAAAACATTCTTAATCTAGTGAAAACAGTGTACAAGAAAAAATAGCTGTTCTCTGTCAGGGCAAGAATGTGAAGTGGCCACACATTCTGCTCAAATTATGAACCCAGGGTCAGATTTCCAGAGGTATTTAGGCACCCAACTATGCAGATGGGCACCTAGTGGGATTTTCATAGGCACCAAAGTGTTTGAAAATCCCAGTAGGCACCTACCTGCATCTTTATGTGCCTAAATCCCTTTGAAAATCTGCCACTAAGAGCTCTGAAAAGTTACCATGGTGATGAGCAGATAGAAGATAATACATATATAGGGATGGTGTATGTGTGGGACAGATCCTTATTTGGGTTTCCATTACCTACCAATACTTTCATCCCAGCATTGGGTTTCCAATGTTCCCATCACCACTGTATATAGATACTTAGTTTTCTGATATCTCGATATCTGATGCAGCCAGATTCCCTCCTTGCTCTAGCTAGCAGGTGCACAGAGCATTCTTAACAAAAAGGGTGCAAACAATATCTAGATGTCTTAGGAACTGTGTAAATTACCCTAAGAGATGCTACCCTGTGATCTCATCATTAATAAGGCATGGGGCAGATTGTGATGTACGCAGATGGTCAAGTAAGTCATTGTAATGCTTGGCAAATGCATTGCAAATTTGGCATTCTAGAATCAACCAACTATTCAGGAATAATTTTTTCCTGATATTTGCCCAGTCTAGTTCCGCCTGCAACAACAGGTGCACCACTGTCATCATCCGAGCTGGGCAGGCAGGCAGGGGTATGCTAAAAGCGATACTGTATTATGATACATAGAGCTGTTTGTAAACATTCTCATCCCTGTCAGCTATGTTTTTATTCCCATATACTTCTGATTTACTTTGATAGTTATGGGTAACTATGTCTTCTGGGATTTGGGACTGTATTCCCCACTATGTTTTACACTGATATAATCAGCTGCCACTCCTTCTGTGCTCTGCAAAATGGAGAACTTTCACATCTTAGCTGATTGCCATGGTTACAGGCAACCTGCTTGGGACATCAGGAACCATAAATGAAGGTACTTTTACAGCATTTAGGTAAACAAACCTCCACACTGAAACCATACCCCAGGTTGCTGACACAGCAAATGCACAAAGGTTTGATAGGAAAATAAGGTACGGTTTATTATTTTGAGTTTCAGAGCAACTTAGCTTTTTACTCTGAGCTCTGAGTGGTAGGGACAGGCTGCACGACCCATTACTCCCTCCTCTGGGTCCTTCACTGGCTGCGTATCTGTCTCCTAATATGTAAGAAAATGGCCTTTCTTGTTTTCAAAACACTCAACCACAAAGATATGCTGGAGCTGGAAACTTGGCAGGCATGTAGGAACTGATCTAAAGCCTACTATCATCACTGGGAGTCTTTCTGTGGGTCCTCTCCATGGTGGAGAATACTTCTTTCCAGGGTATAAAGGCAGGGGGAAGTGTGGCTTCACTGGAGAGCCACAGCCTTTGTGGAGCTACAAGACCTCCACACTAATGACCTTGTCCTCCACTTAATCAGCCATGGTTCAGGTGGCCCCCAAGGGATCCACAAGATTTAGTGAATATTATGCAGCCAGTTTGCTAAAAGGGTAGCTACATGGAGTTTTCTTCCCTCTTAGCTCCTTCTTCTATATCTTCCCCTGTAGGGATAATCGGGTCCTGTCTTAAGCACAGTTGTGTAGTTTTCTCTATTTGTTAATTGTATATCTTAATATAGTTTTCCTTATGTTATAAAATGTACAACCTAAAATCCACAGGATGTACCACAGCACTGGGGAATTGTCTACACAGTGCAGCAATGCACACTAGAGGGTTATGATTTCCAAAGCGAATCAAGATGTTGAGCACTAACTGGAACTTTTAGTTTGCACCAGCGGGGTCAACACGGGCCAGTTACTGCATAACACTTTGGTGCACTTGAGAACTCACACCCCTCTAGTGTGCACTGCCACACTGCCTGGGCATTTCCTGATTTCGTGATTTTTGCTGTGTAGCCATAATGGTGCATTGGTGCTGTCTTTTGCACTTAATTTTCCTTGTTAATAAATATTCATCTTTGTCATGCAAGACCTTTTAAAGGCGTACATGACAGGTCAAACTGACCCAAAATTTAGGTTTTGTGGAAGCAAGTTTTGCAAAACGTAAGCCCAATAGAAACGTTTCAAGGTTTGTTTTTAAAGAAATAAATGGGCCTGTGTAGCATTTCCATCCCAAATACGGAAAGGTTGTGCAAATGATGCTCCAGGCTGAGAGAAATGCAAAATATAAACAAATGGCGTAAGTGGGGTAACATTAATTAGATTTCTTAAAAATTCCTTCATTTACATCCTTAAGGTTTAAATTCATACATAACACCATTCTTCCTCTTTGTTAAAGACAATAAAGTTTTTAATCAGTATCTTCTGACTGACCCTCCTGAAGATTTTTGTACGACATTTTATCAAAGCATTAGCATATATTAACTATTCTCTCATGAAGAGGCAGTGTAAGATGAGTACCCTTAAGACCTGTCCCTGCTTAAAATCTCTTACACGCTTGTTGACTTCTCTCACCATAAGATGCTGGAAGAGCCAGGAACGCATTATATTGGTAGCGTGCTTCGGTAGGACCCCCCGTTTGTTCTTTGACTTTTTATCTTCACTGTCAAGGAGGGAGGTCAGATCCAGGTTAACCTACAGGGCAGGAAAGGAGAAAGAAAAGCTTAAATAACAGTGCAGGTAAAATTGTGTTGCCATGGTGACAAAACACACAATGGCTGCTTGATTTCATGGTGGCTTTGCTGGGCTACAGAGCTGTCTGCCATTCACAGAGGTAAAAGCAAAATGGCTTAAGATGAATTTTATTAAAGTCTTTCTTCTGTTACCTGGCGTAAAATACTCCATTTCTCAATGAAGATGTAGGATTGGCAAATGGAAAAAAAGAGATTTTAGTGTTTCTTTACTGGAGGTGATGAGGTAAATAGTAACTACTTCATCACTCTTGCTTGCACCTGTTGTTGTCATTAAGTTCACATCAAAGTGATTGAGCTGTGTCAGAGTCCTTGTCTGCACCTGGGGATAATCTCAATTCAGCAACGGGGGGGCCAGTGTTAGGTGCAGCTATACCACTGTTAATCCCTGTTTGCCCCAGTTTTCAATCTTGATTAGCTCAATCAATGCAAACTCCAGCTTGCCTTTGTCTACCCTGAATGGTCAGCAGCGATACAGCTCCACTGGCTGCTGAACTGGGGTTGTTGGAAGTCTAATTAGAATATGGAGGTGTTGGTAACAGAATGTGCTCTGTCTGTATATATGTAAATAATTAGTAACAGGTAAGGTGGCAGTACATGGCAATTTAAGAATATGTAGCAGAGTTCTAGGGTATTGGGTACTGCAAATGGATTCCTCTGGCAGCTCATTACAGGCGGCTCCGGTCTTGCTGGACTGCAACGACAATGAATCTGGCAGGCAACCTTGATCAAACTTTCCTACTGAAAAAATATTACAGTTTGGCACAATTGACCCTAAGTGCCAACGCAAAGTGTCATTCAAATATGTTCCCTACAGGCCCAAATGCTGTCTGCATTGCCCACATCAGACCCAGAATACAGTTAGCCTGAGGCAGTAGTAGCAGTAACTACCTTTACCCACGAAAGCTTATGCTCCCAATACTTCTGTTAGTCTTAAAGGTGCCACAGGACCCTCTGTTGCTTTTTACCGTTTCTCTGAACAACCATTTGCTGCTTGAGATGAAAACCCTTAATCTATTAATGAATTTTAAACATGTGAGTCTCAATCAAATTATTCCCAGAACAGCAGAGAAACATGTTTTTAAACAGAAAGCCGGGTGTGTATAAATATGTAACCCCCAAGGAGATTCCTGGGGTTCTGTGTGATGGTAGTTCAGCAAGAGGCACGTTGTCCCTGGTAGGGAAGGAAGGGGGCCAAGGACAGACTTGGAGTCTGCTTGGCAACCCAGAGGGAGAGAGGAGAGCCACTATGTAGAACAAAAAGGGCCCTGTTGGTTTGAGGAAAGATTGCAGGAGCCTGCTCAGAGCAAATGATTGACAAGGGAAAGCCAAGGAAGAAGAGCTAGCCTGACCAATAGGGAGTGAGATGCCCTTCCCAGGGAGCCCTGAAGAGGGGAGAAGCCATTTTGGGGAGTGGTCTGCAGCCAGCCAGGGTAAGGGCAGGATGGCCTGTCAGGGGTGGGGACGACTGCTGAGTCCCAGGCCTGCATGCAGGGTTCCCCGTGAGAACTGGCCTCTGGGGACCTGAAAGCAAGATCCCTCAACTTGAGCCTTTCCCGTTCCAAGGCAACACCCAGCTTGTAGAGTTTTATTGGGAAAACTTCCCCCAGCCCGGCTGAGTTAGCCCCCCAGCCCCCTAGGTGAGATCAGTCACCACATGGCCAGCTCTGCTCCCGGGCTCGTCCAGGGCTGCCGCCTGCTGGGAGTGTGTCTGAGCACTGGGGCAGGAGACTACAGTTTGGAGTTCAGTAGAGTTATTGTAACCTGCACCGTGAGCCCTGCACCCCTTAGCTTAGTGGGGAGGGGAAATCCTGGCACCAGAAGCAGCCTGACTCCTGCATGGAGAGGACGCCTGCCAGCAGCGCTCATCAGCCCCTCTGATGAGATGGTCCAGAGCCATCTCTGAACCTGCGGATCCGTTGTGGAGTTGTGAGTGCACCATTCTTCAGTTAGCTAGTCGGGGAAATTGTCTGGGAGACCCCTACTCCCGAACTGTGTCCTCAAGCCCAAGGGGAAAGGTTTGGGGATTGTATCACCTGCTGCCTATTCAATCTGCAGAGGGACTTACCACCCTACCACATGAGAGTCCTTTGGGCTGTATTGAACCCAATCAGCCACATTGCTAGCTGCTGCACCAATGATCTCGTGGACACAGTCATCAAGGGCCCCTATGAAGTACGGGTACCAATGGGACACTAACTGTACGTTTGTTATATCAGGTCACATGACTGGGGAAATTCACAGGTATTATCAGCATGGACACCGGTGACCCTGAGAATATGTTTTACCCTGTTATGTTATATTTACCTTCTGTTTAATAGAATTACTGTTACATACATTGTAATGTGATTGTATTATCACTTGGTAGTCTGCAACTATCTGCAAGTCAGTGGGGGTTACCCTGTGATTAGAATTTTCCTCCCAAGCTGCCCTGGTGACCCTGCCAGGAAGGAGCAAGGCAGGTGGAGGCACTGCCAAATACATTCCTATGGGAAGAAAAAGAAGTTACATTCTGTTGAGTGGATGGCAGGATCCAGAAGAACCCAGGCCTGTCCCTCAAACCCGTAAGGAGCTTGGCGCTAACGGAGGTAACCAGGTGGATGGGGGCACTATATATATTCTTGGGAAGCAGAAAGAGAAGAGTTTTAATGAGGTTGCAGGAAACTAGCTCAAATCTCAACATCAACTTAAAGCCTTTTCTTTCTTTCTTTCTTTCTTTCTTTCTTTCTTTCTTTCTTTAGGTTCTTCATCAAAACACGTCTCTGGTATGAATTAAACATCACTATGGCAGCCCAGTGTCAGGTATAAATGATTCCCTCAGGCAAAGATTGTGATGTATTGCAGGGCCTAGGCAGAATAAATTACCCAGGCAGTACAGGAATAGCATCAGGAGGTGCTTGTCCAGGGCTCTGTCACTGCCACAATATTCCCAGCATACTTGTATTTCACACATCTGATCAGTTTCGCTCTATGATCTGAGCCAGCAATTCCCTTTATGCATTAAAAAGAACCTAGATTTGGATTTTATTTTTTCTTCCTCATCCAGGCTCAAAGAGCTGAGGACAAGGTAAGGACCAGGGAGACTGCAGTAGTGAAAAATGCACTTCCGAGAGTTTTATTAAGCTTTGTAAAATAAGAAATAAATGCAGTAATGTGAAAAGAGGGCGAGTGCAAGTTCAAAGGGCTCAAAGGCTGATCAGGTGCTATCTGGTTTCAACTGGCACAGTGTGAAATGTTGAAACTGAAATGCAGGGTCTCACCTGTGTAACACTAGAAGGTATATGATTTTCCCCAGATCAAAGCATGCCAGGGGAAGAGACTAACTGGAATTCATCTGCAACAGCAAGAAATACCTACACGGAATTTACCTGGGACTGTGGCAGGGTGAACAAAATTAGCTACTCTGCTCTAAAAAGCTAGGGTCAAAAGAGAGTAACCGAGTCTGCACTGGGATCAGATGGGGAGAGAAAAGGGGAGGGCTCCTTCGAGCTCTTATTCATTCCCTGGGTGCTTTTCTATATCAAACAAAGCAAGAGGGTAGTTTGTGCCCTCTGTGTTACCCTGTAAATGCAGAGGCTGCATTATTACTCCTGGGAACCTGCGACTCTTCAGGAAATTTGATCCTGGGTCTTACGCTTTGTATTTGAATAGTTTCAAGTCCCAGTGATTTTTACCACCCCAGCCCATGTTGTTAGAGACATAAAGAAAGTCGATCTCACCAGATCTTTCATAGCCTCCCATCCATCAGGTAGCTTTTCTGGAGAACACATGAGTAAGGCTGCGTGTCTGTCACAGAGGGAATGGAAGTCACGGATTTGGTGACTTTCCATGATCTCCGTGACGTCTGCAGTGGCCAGCAGCAGCAGTTTGGGTGTGTGGGAGGGGCCTCAGGGCTGGGGCAGGGGGTTGTGGTGCGTGGCGGTGCTTACCTGGGGGGGGGGCGCTCCCCAGCTCCCACTGACATGTCCATGCAGCTCCCATTGGCTTTGGGAGCTCCGCGTGCTGTCCATGCCCACAGGTGCCACCCCTGCAGCTCCCATTGGCTTTGGGAGCCAGCATTGTGGTGGAAGCAGTGCGCGGAACCCCCCTGGCCACCCCTCTCCCTATGAGCTGCAGAGACATGCTGGTCAGAGCCAGATAGGGAGCCCACCAGCCCCGCCAACCCTCCTCCCCGCTCCAGGACCAGCAGGGGTCCTGGGCCACACGCCGCCACCTGGCCCCCCCTCCTAGCACCAGCAGGGGTTCCGGGCCGTGCGCCGCTGCCCGCCTCCCCACAGCACCCGTGGTCCCCCCAACTCAAGTTTTAGTTAAGGGTATATAGTAAAAGTCATGGACAGGTCACAGGCCATGAACTGTTGTTTCTTGCCCGTGACCCGTCCATGACTTTTACTAAAAATACCTGTGACTAAAACATAGCCTTACGCATGAGTGATGAGCTTTACACTGAATTCTCCAAAACGTTCATGTCTCAAATGAGCAGGTCTCCCCTAACCAAAAAGAATTAAAAATGATAAATAATGGATGGCATCTCCATAGCTTTGGGAGTTTTAGCCTTGGGTGCAGGCAGTATTATGGAAGGCTGCCACTTCCATAGTTAAGGTTGAGAAGAACTTTCTGTTTAAGAGCTGACTTTCAAAGTGCTGAAAAATCTACTTCCCTAGGGGTTTGTCATAAAATGTGTTATGCTACAAGAGGGACTGGGGTATACATTGTGCTATAAATTTAGGGTTATTTGTTCAAGGGGTTCCCAAAATATAGGCCCTCTCCAAAAAATGAGCGCTTTGAACATTTTCAGATTTATCTAACTTTTTTTTGCTGAGCACTACAGAAAAACTATGGCTCTGTCCCTCATAATAATATTGTGGTGGATTGAAAACTGATATGGCATGATATTTTGATTAAGAAACTAGAATGACACAAAATCAACTTGGCACACGTTAAATGGATTAAAAACCACTACTAACTGATAGGTCTCAAAACGTAATTGTAATCAGAGAATCATCACTGAGCACTTGGATTTCTAAGTGGGGTTCCACAGGCATCAGTTCCTGACCTTATGCTATTTAACATTTTTTATCAATGATCTGGAAGGAAAAAATATCAGCCGATGACATGAAGATTGAGGGGAACGGTAAATAATGAAGAGGCTGGGTCCCTAATGCAGAGCAATCTGGACTGCTTGGTAAACTGAGACAAGCGGACAATATGTATTTCAGTTCAGCCAAATGTAAAGTCATACATTTAGCAACAAAGAATGTAGCTCATACTTACATGATAGGGGATTCTACCCTGGGAAGCAGTGACTCTGAAAAAGACTTGGGGGTCAGAGTGGATAATCAGCAGAACATGAGCTCCCAGTGTGATGTTGTGGCATAAAGGGCTAATGCGACACTTGAATGTATGAACAGGAGACTTCTGGGTAGGAGTCAAGAGGTTATTTGACCTCTGCATTTGGCACTGGTGGGACCACTACTGGAATCCTGTGTCCAGTTCTGGTGTCCACACTTGAAGAATGTTGAAAAATTGGCGAGAGTTCAGAAAAGAGCCACAAGAATGATTGAAGGATTAGAAAACCTGCCTTATAGTGAAAGACTCAAGGAGCTCCATTTATTTGGCTTATCAAAGAGGAGGTTAAAGGGTGCCTGGATCACAGTCTAGAAGTACCTACATGGAGAACAGAAATTTCATAGAGGGCTCTTCAGTCTAACAGAAAAAGGTAGAACATAATCCAATGTCTGGACATTGAAGCTAGACAAATTCAGATTACAAATAAGGTGCAAAGTTTTAACAATGAGTGTAATTAACTATTGGAACGATTTACCCAGGGCCGGCTCCAGGCACCAGCGCAGCAAGCAGGTGCTTGGGGCGGCCAACAGAAAGGGGCGGCACGTCCGGCTCTTTGGTGGCAATTCGGCAGAAGAACGAAGTGGCGCGGTAGAGCTGCCACCGAAGTGCCGCCGATCGCAGCTTTCCCCCACCACCCCGGCTGCTTGGGGCATCAGAAACACTGGAGCCGGCCCTGGATTTACCAAGGTTTGTAGTGGAATCTCCATCACTGGGAATATTCAGATGTTTTTCTAAAAGATCTGCTCTAGTTCAAACAGGAATGATTAATACAGGGAAGTTCTCTGGCCTGTGTTATACAGGAGGTCAGACTAGATAACCACAATGTTTCCTTCTGGCATCCTAATATATTAATCTGAGTGAGTTCCTGGTCCATGATGATGGCTCATAGGCACTGTGATAATACAAATAATAAATAGCACCCCCTTAGTTTTGAGAGCCAAGAGGGGCCATTGTGATCATGTACATGGCCCTCCTGCATAACACAGCCCAGAAAATAGGGATCCCTGATTCCTCATCCCTGGATCAATAGAGCTAGATCTAACCCTGTGGGTCAGTGCCAGTATACAAACAGGAGAGCATAACATAATGCAGAAAATGGTAGGTTTTCTTGGTTATGTAACCACTAGCATAGCGTGTGCTATATTCCACTGTAGTGGCTGATCCACACTGAGGATAACCATCTATTGCCACCACTTTAATTCTTTAACTCAGATAGTAGATGTCTGTGCTGTGGATCTGAAGTTCTTGTAGGTCTGTGGCAATTCTCCAAAAAGGGCCATGCATTTGAAGTTTAATGTACCCACCCATACACGCACACACATCATATCATTTGAAAGTTTATTTTATGTACATTTAGATGAGATATGATATGGAGCTGTCAAGTGGTGCCATAAACCTGTAGGCAAGGTTGAATGATAGTACCCGAATGAGTCTTTCCCCCCCGCAAAGTTCCAGAAACACTGCCACATAACTACAGTTTTTACTGTAGAAGTTAATTTCAGCACATTAATGTGGTATTTGTTGGTCAACGCTACCAATCAACAATGTATTGAAAGTTTATTGGTTTTGCATGGGCATTTGTTTAGAAATCATTAAGCTATTTAGTATTTGGCAGATGTCAACATTTTGCAATATACTAACATGAAATGTTTTCATCTTCTTAATTGTCAAATTGTGATTATAATAGCTTTCTATAATTTCAGTTCAGATTTGCTGACCAGCTCAGTCTCACACTGAAGGTTGTGCTCCAATAGCCGTAGATTGCATGCCCGTAGTTTGGACTGCGTAGCTTCATATTATGAATACGAAAAAGCTATGAGAGAAAGAAATGCCTAACAAGAAGTAATGAAGACTAAGTCCACAAATAAGTCCTTGCCTCTGCACTGAAGAGGGATGAAGAGCATGTTATAACTCCTATGACCCAGGTCATCAACAATATGACAAACCCATCTGACCCTGAATCACATCCAGAGGTGCTTATCAACCCTATTTACTGCAGTGCATGTAACATCAGATGTACAAGAGTCTGCTGAAAATAGCAGGTGTTGGTGAAGAACAAATGGAGAAATTTGTGAGAGGTGCACTTGATTCTGATGGGACATGTAGCTTTTTCAGCCCAGTCAAGAAATCTGGCATCAAAACATTTACTGACGTGGCCAGGGAAACCATATCTAAGTCTGGCAAGCGAGGGACAATCAGAGCAGCTATCGGTCCTGAAACTGTTTTCCGCACAGCCCCGTCCTTAGCAAGGTGCAGTGACGATTTCTCTATGGCAACTGTTCTTCGTCACCCAAAAGGACCTGTGCCTATGTCCCTCTTGGATACTAATGGAACAATGAGAAGAACAGACAAAGCTGAATTAGGGCATCAGCTGGAAGCTCAAGCTGAAAGAATCTGGAAGCTAAGACAAGGTAACATAGAAACCATAGTATACATCAGAGGTGCCATGGCTGTCATACAAATGATGGCTGGAGACAAATCCCACATATTGATGAATTGGCTGCTGAGTACCTAAGACAGATCATAGAAGGATTTAACAAAGCTAATTCTGTAATTAAAGTCTTTGACAGATATGGTAGCAGTAACGCTATGAAAAGGGCAGAAAGACAGCACCGGACGGGATCTAAGGCTGGATGTAAGAAACCCCAGGTGACTGGTGGATGCCATGTGCCTCCATGGAAAATGTTTCTAAAGCTGGTATCCAACCAGCAGTCACTTGTAACATTTTTCTGTGCATATAGGGTTCAAAATGCACCCAAGAGGGTAGGAGCACTCCCAACACAAACACTTCTCGTGGAGGCTTTTCCAATGGTGAAGTAGCAAAGTTCATCAGCAGCATGGGTCCTGAAGAAGCCCAAGACTTGACAGTTCTCACGAGTAAGCAGACACAAGGATGCTTCTTCAGCCAGTATGTGCCAATATGGCTTTTGGGTCTCTTGATGTCCAAGGAATCATAGTCATTAGGTCACCCGATACAGATGTTTTGGTCCTTGCTATTTGCTACTTTCCAAAAATGGAACACACAGATAACATGTGCATTGAAACAAGCACCATTGCCAGCACAACCGACAAGCATTATTCCATAGCTGTGCATGCAATTTGTGACCCACTCACTCCTGATTTCTACATCATACTTCCCGCTGTATATTTATTAAAAGGATGTGGCTCTGTCATCCCTATTTGGCATTGGGGAAAAATCTGGGTTTAATTTTCAAAGAAAGGAAGTTTACCACTTCAGAGAACTTGCCAAATTGGGAGACAGTGACAGACAAGCCCCAATTTCCGCAGCAAAGAAGTTGGTAGCAGTGCTGTATGACCAGGGGGAGAAAGAAAAGGAGACCCTTGGAGACCTGAATTGCTTGCACCTCAGTCTAGCCAGCCAAAAGGACAAGGTACTGGGCAAACTTCCACCATGGGAGAACATGTTTGAAGAACATAAGAATAGCGATACTGGGTCAGACCAGTGGTCCATCTAGCCCACTACCTTGTCTTCTGACAGTGGCTAATGCCAGACATGTCAAAGGGAATGAACAGAACAGGACAATTATCAAGTGATCCATCCCCTATAGTCCAGTCCCAACATCTAGCAGTCAGAGGCTTAGGGACACTCAAAGTATGGGGTTTCATCCCTGACCATCTTAGCTAAAAGTTATTGATGGACTATCCTCCAGGAATATATCTATTTCAGTTTTGAACCCATTTATACTTTTGGCCTTCAGATGGCCCTGGCAATGAGTTCTACAGGTTGACTGTGTATTATGTGAAGAAGTACTTCACTATGTTTGTTTTAAACATGCTGCCTATTAATTTCCTTGGGTTACCTTTGGTTCTTGTGTTATGTGATGGGGTAAATAACATGTCATTATTCACTTTCTCCACGCCATTCAGGATTTTATAGATCTCTTTCATATCCCCCCTCAGTCGTCTCTTTTCCAAGCTGAAAAGTCCCGGTCTTTTTAATCTCTCCTCATATAGAAGCTCTTCCATACCCTTAATAATTTTTGTCGCCTTTCTCTGGATCTTTTCCACTTCTAATCTTTTTTGAGATGGGGGGATGACCAGAACTGCCTGCAGTATTGAAGGTGTGGGCATACCATGGATTTATATAGTGGCATTATGATACTTTCTGTCTTATTTATCCCTTTCCTCGTGGTTCCTAACACTCTGTTCGCTTTTTTGGCTGCTGCTGCTCATTAAGTGGTTGTTTTCAAATAACTATTGTGACAGACCCAGACCAGTGAGGTACAGGAGTCTGTACGAAGGCAAACACACTGGTCACTGGCCGAACAGTTTTCTGTTCCCTGAGTGACCAGAGCAGGGGCTGCACTAGAGTAATCAGGAACCTGCTAGAACCAGTTAAGGCAGGCAGGCTAATTAGGACACCTGGAGCCAATTAAGAAGAAGCTTCTAGAATCAATCAGAGCACCTGGGTTTTAAAAAGGAGCTCACTTCAGTTTGTGGTGTGAGTGTGAGGAGCTGGGAGCAAGAGACGCAAGGAGCTGAGAGTGAGAGGGTGTGCTGCTGGAGGACTGATGAGCATAAGCATTATCAGACACCAGGAGGAAGGTCCTGTGGTGAGAATAAGGAAGGTGTTTGGAGGAGGCCATGGGGAAGTAGCCCAGGGAGTTGTAGCTGTCATGCAGCTGTTACAGGAGGCACTATAGACAGCTGCAGTCCACAGGGCCCTGGGCTGGAACCCGGAGTAGAGGGCGGGCGGGCCTGGGTTCCCCCCAAACCTCCCAATTGACCTGGACTGTGGGTTCTTCCAGAGGGGAAGGTCTCTAGGCTGTTCCCCAACCCCCACGGTGAATCTCTGAGTCAAGAAAATCCGCCAATAAGTGCAGGACCCACCAAGATAGAGGAGGAACTTTGTCACACTATACACAATGACTCTCAGATCTTTCTTGGGTGGTAACAGCTAATTTAGACCCCTCATTTTGTATGTATTGTTGGGATTGTTTTTCAATATGCATCACTTTGGATTTATCAACACTGAAGAGCATGTCAGAAGTGCATCTTAGCAAAGAAAGATTAGGATGTCTTTGCGCATTGGTGATCCAATATCTGGTTTGCCTTCATTAGTTGGATATAAAAATGTGGATGACAAACTACTTAGAATCATAAAATATCAGGGTTGGAAGGGACTTCAGGAGGTCATCTAGTCCAACCCCCTGCTCAAAGCAGGGCCAATCCCCAACTAAATCATCCCAGCCAGGGATTTGTCAAGCCTGACCTTAAAAACCTCTAAGGAAGCAGATTCCACCACCTCCCTAGGTAACCCATTCCAGTGCTTCACCACCATCCTAGTGAAATTTTTTCCCCTAATAGCCAACCTAAACCTCCGCCACTGCAACTTGAGACCATTACTCCTTGTTCTGTCACTGGTACCACAGAGAACAGTCTAATTCCATCCTCTTTGGAACCCCCTTTCAGGAAGTTGAAAGCAGCTATCAAATCCCCCCTCATTCTACTCGTCTGCAGACTAAATAATCCTAGTTCCCTCAGCTTCTCCTCATAAGTCATGTGCTCAAGCCCCCTAATCATTTTTGTTGCCCTGCGCTGGACTCTTTCCAATTTTTCCACATCCTTCTTGTAGTGTGGGGCCCAAAACTGGACACAGTACTCCAGATGAGGCCTCACCAATGCTGAATAGAGGGGAATGATCCTTTCCCTTGATCTGCTGGCAATGCTCCTACTTATACAACCCAAAATGCTGTTAGCCTTCTTGGCAACAAGAGCACACTGTCGACTCATATCCAACTTCTCCTCCACTGTAACCCATAGGTCCTTTTTCTGCAGAACTTCTGCAAGACCTTATTTGTGCCTGTACCAGCAGGGGCTTCTACACAATCAACTGTCTGTAGTCAGAACAATCTTCCCCATACAGAACATGCAAGGCAATGAAGAATTTTGGTAATCCATTGTGACCAAATGCACCCCTACTCAACACTGTAATATTTTGTAAAAAAAAACCATTCCTTGTGAGATAATAATTTGAAAACTAATAACTCACTGGTCAATAATATTATGATGAAATATGTAGCAACATTATCTGTAAAGTTATTAATTTCCCCAGAATGATGTTGGTAGCACAAGTTCAAACCCATGTAGCCCCAGTTAGGCAGGACTGGTCAAGCAGTCTTAAAGGAATGTGTGTGTGTTTTACCTTAGCTTACATATAAGTACTAAACAAAGTCCTCAAAACTGCAAGATGGAGACAAGGCACATCTGCATTTTAGCAAACAACAACCGTAAACCTCTTTTACAGTGAGACTCCTTGTCTCTGTCATCAATGGGTGACTGAACTATGAAAGTGAGGGGTAGAAACATGTTATCTCTCCCTATCCATCTCTCTCTCTCTTTCACCTAAAAAGACAAAAGAAACAACCTTTGGACTTTGGAGTGGATCCTGGCCTGAGAATTTGATTAGCAATGTTACTGGAAACCTGTGGTAAAAACCTCACCTTGAGCCAAGACTAGTTTAAGTTTAGAAAATGTTTTATCTTTATTTCTCTTGTAAACACTTCTGACTTTAATACCTGTACCCACTTAAAATCTATTTCTTTGTAGTTAGATAAAATTGTTTTATTCTTTAGTCAAAATGAATCCAGTGCTGTGACTTGTTTGGGTAACTCAAATTAAATTAAGTTGTCATGGGATAAGAGGGAAGATCCTGTCATGGATTGAGAACTGGTTAAAAGACAGGGAACAAAGGGTAGGAATAAATGATAAATTTTCAGAACAGAGAGGGGTAACTAGTGGTGTTTCCTAAGGGTCAGTCCTAGGACCAATCCTATTCAACTTATTCATAAATGATCTGGAGAAAGGGGTAAACAGTGAGGTGGCAAAGTTTGCAGATGATACTAAACTGCTCAAGATAGTTAAGACCAAAGCAGACTGTGCAGAACTTCAAAAAGATCTCACAAAACTAAGTGATTGGGCAACAAAATGGCAAATGAAATTTAATATGGATAAATGTAAAGTAATGCACATTGGGAAAAAATAACCCCAACTATACATACAATATGATGGGGGCTAATTTAGCTACAACTAATCAGGAAAGAGATCTTGGAGTCATCATGGATAGTTCTCTGAAGACGTCCATGCAGTGTACAGCAGCAGTCACAAAAGCAAACAGGATGTTAGGAATCATTAAAAAAGGAATAGAGAATAAGATGGAGAATATCTTACTGCCCTTATATAAATCCATGGTACACCCACATCTTGAATACTGCGTACAGATATGGTCTCCTCATCTCAAAAAAGATATACTGGCATTAGGAAAGGTTCAGAGAAGGGCAACTAAAATGATTAGGGGTTTGGAACGGGTCCCATATGAGGAGACATTAAAGAGGCTAGGACTTTTCAGCTTGGAAAAGAGGAGACTAAGGGGGGATATGATAGAGGTATACAAAATCTTGAGTGGTGTGGAGAAAGTGAATAAGGAAACATTATTTCCTTGTTCCCATAATATAAGAACTAGGGTCCACCAAATGAAATTAATGGGCAGCAGGTTTAAAACAAATAAAAGGAAGTTCTTCTTCACAGAGCGCACAGTCAACCTGTGGAACTCCTTTCCTGAGGAGGTTGTGAAGACTAGGACTATAACAGGGTTTAAAAGAGAACTAGATAAATTCATGGAGGTTACATCCATTAATGGCTATTAGCCAGGATGGGTAAGGAACGGTGTCCCTCGCCTCTGTTTGTCAGAGGGTGGAGATGGATGGCAGGAGAGAGATCACTTGATCATTACCTGTTAGGTTCACTCCCTCTGGGGCACCTGGCATTGGCCATTGTCGGCAGACAGGATACTGGGCTGGATGGACCTTTGGTCTGACCCAGTATGGCCGTTCTTATGTTCTTAACTCCATAACTCCATTTAATAGTAGCAAGAGTGTTGTATATTGATCCCCTTAGAGGGACAATGGATCTAGCACGCTTGGACTGTCCAGGAGAGGGCTGGATTGTGCAGAACACATGTTTTTGGGAGTGTGTTTGGGCCACTCTGCAGGTAGTAACCAAGGCTGTTTGAAGCCAGTGTGTGGCTGGTGTTTGCTGACAGGTTGCTGGGTTCAGAGCTGCTGGACGAGGGCTGAAGCTATACACAGACACTCAGGAGGCGACCTGCATGCTGTTTGTGAGGAGCCCAGGTTGGGAGTTACAGCAGCAAAGCATTGGGAGGAACCCCAGGTTTCAGGGCAAGTGGTGACACAGCTCATCACTGGTCTGGATTGTACCGCAAAATGTCATGCCCAAAGTCTCAACAGAGACCGCAATGGTGAATAACATGATGATAATGATACGTATACATATTTATTACTAGATTTTGTTTAACCCTTAGGTTATTGTTGTGATGCTTTGAGATCACAAAGAAATCCAATTTTGTCTTCGTTTAATGACTATGTATTATTTAACAGCCAAATGCAAATATTTCAAAGTTGTCATTTTAACGTGTTGGTGTAATTGTTTGTGCCATTACCATAGAAATGGAATAACTTGACCACTCTGCATCATATCTCATCTCGAAGTAGACATGATGAGTTTTGTATGATGTGTGAGTGTAGAGAGGGTAAATTAAGTCGACCAAATTAGTGGTGTCTGCTGCTCCCCTACTGGGTTCAAACCACAGAGGGAGGAGTCATTGTAGAATCATAGGACTGGAAGAGACCTTGAGAGGACATGTAGTCCAGTCCCCTGCACTCATGGCAGGACTAAGTATTATCTAGACCATCCTGGACAGGTATTTGTCTAACCTGCTCTTAAAAATTTCCATTATGGCTCTGTGTGACAGAATTTCAGTTTTTATAACTTGTTTTTTAAAAAACCTAAAACTTCATACACGTGACCTTTATTAAAAGAAAGTTAAAACTGCAAAATCAAACACTAACTGGGTAGGAAACACCCATGCAACCTTAATTCTGCTTCTCTGTGTGTATTATGACAGTCTTTAATTACATGAGTATGGAAACAGAGGGATCCCTGCCTCTGTTACGAAAGAGGCATATAGTTAGGTTGCACAGACAACCTTACTTTGAGTGCTTAAATCTGCAACCCTTACCTTTCGATATAGTTTTTTGTATGAAACAAGCACAAACATCTGTCAGCTAGGTTTAACTCTGTCTCTATGGACTTCCAATGGAAGGCTGGGAAAGTTTTTTAGCACAGTGAATACAAATCTCAGTATTCTGAATCAGTTTCTGCAAATGCCTATAATTTATGAAAAGGGAGGGGGAATACAAAGGAAACAAACTAGTGATGAACAATAAAACAAATGAACCTTTTTACTGAGCTCCATAATTCATGTGCGTGGGAGCTGTGGATGAGTGATTATGGTGATATCTTTTGTTGACAGGACAGATGTATTATCCTGTGCACTGCTGTATATTGTTGTATCATTTTTTGTTCTATACAATGCAGATAATTCAAAAATTTGCTGTTGCGTCAAGCAGGGCATGGGTCATTTTCAGGTTTAAACTAGTGTCAATGGTGGATTCTCTGTAACTTGAAGTCTTTAAACCATCATTTGAGGACTTCAGGAACTCAGCCAGAGGTTCTGTGGCCTGTGATGTGCAGGAGGTCAGACTAGATGATCCTGATGGTCCCATCTGACCTTAAAGTCTGTCTATAATCCTACAGTAAATTGCTCAAATTCACATTAAAATATCTGATAATCACCTTAGCTGTAGCTCTGGAATGAACCAAACTGAGGGATATCTCAGAGAAATGCCTGTGTGGAATTCCTTACAATAAAAGGTTAATTATTGTGTCTTTTTTCACTGTAACTCTCTGCATTTCTGAACACTCTGAGAATCAATGCATTCATCTTTCTTTGTTAAGGACATGACTTTCAGAAGTGCCGGGCATCCACAGCTTCTATTGCCTCGCATCTGCCAACTAGGCCATAATTGCTTTTGAATGTTTGTTCTTTTAAATATTGTCTCTTCAGTGCATGGTAAACCAAGTACAGAATTTACACTCGGCTTGAAAGTTATCAATACATTTCTAGCTAGACCAGTTCAAGTAAATAGAAAACTGATTTTTTTGCTATAAACGGACATCAAATATACCTGTATTCCTGATGGAAGAGTTTATCATTTAATTTTAAACCCCTGTGAAAGCCAATGCGTTTTCATTATGATTCTTCATTGTTATGACTCTTTGTTGTTCATGGCATGTTGTCTAAGTGTGTGTTCCACATACATTTCATACAAACGACTTCTGTGGACTGCACAGCACTACAAGATGTTATACGTGTCTGTCTGAGGTTGTAGAAAAGACCTGAATGATATGTTTTTGTATTATCTGGAGAAATAGTGTATGGTCATGTAATTAAAGACTGAGCCAGATTCACCGCTACACTCCAGCTGCTTTGCACCACTGTGATTGATGCAAAGCAGCTGTAAACCTAGCTTAAGTCGCTGCTTAAATGGATTTATAGCTGCTTTCAGGGCCGGCTTTAAGCCGATTCGGCCGATTCCCCGGAATGGGGCCCATGCTTAAGAGGGCCCCGCAATGTCCAGGGCTGCCGGTGGAGCGGGGAAAAAAAAGCCGCATCCTGCTTCTCCCCCCTCCCTCCAGCGCTTGCACCGCCATACAGCTGATCAGCGCAAGCCTGGGAGGGAGGGGTGAGGAGGAGGAATGCGGCGTGCTTGGGGAAGATGCGGGGCCAGGATGGGGATTTGGGGAGGGATCCAATGGGACAGTGAGGGGGCGGGGCTGGGGGCGGGGACAGGGCGGGGATTTGGGGAGGGATCCAACGGGGCAGGGAGGGGGCGGGGACAGGGAGGGGATTTGGGAAGGGATCCAATGGGGCAGGGAGGGGCAGGGCAGGGGCGGAGTTGGGGCGGGGGGGCATGAGACAATTCATGTCCCGGCGTGGGGCCCCGCACCTGCTAAAGCCGGCCCTGGCTGCTTTGCATCATAAGAGTCGTGCAACACAACAGGAGCACTTGGGCGAATCTGTCCCCGTATTTATAATGCATTCAACCAAAGAGGCAGAGTTACAGTTGTGTGAGCAACCTTTAGTTTAACCTCTCTTGACTTTTGCGTGATTAACTGTAATTTTAGCATTAGCTTTATGTAGTATTGTTTGCATTCTGTGTGTATAGTTCTATTTTTTAAAGAGAAAACTAAATAAGGAGCTTTGCTCTCCCAAGCTTCAAAGCTCTGCAACACTGAACTGCCAAAGAGCTCTGGAGGAAGAGAGCTTTATTTCAGTAGAGGGCAGTTCTTATTACCAGACCCTGAACTCTCACACATTAGGCCCTAGCTAGTTCAGGACTCTTGGATGAGGCAGCCCACTGCTAAGCTAATGTAGCTAACCACAGCAGAAGCACATAAATATTTGGGATTCAGATCCTAAAAAGACTTGCTGAAATTTGTATTCATATAGGGCAAGCACAGGACTCCATCATTCTGTCAAATCTATTGCCATAAGGTCAGAGAATAACTTTACTGAATCACCCTGCCCATCAGAAGTGGATTATCATAGAATCATAGAAGGTTAGAGTAGGAAGAAAACCTCAGGAGGTCATCTAGTCCAACCCCCTGCTCAAAGCAGGACCAACCCCAAGTAAATCAGAGCCTTTCTTTGACTTATTTCACACAGGCTGGTCATGAGTCTGCATCTCCTCAATGATGTTCACACGTCAGGGGTCAGTTACTTACTAACAGGGCCGGCTCCAGGGTTTTGGCCACCCCAAGCAGCCAAAACCAAAAAAAAAAAAAAAAGCTGTGATCGTGATCTAAAAAAAGCTATGATCCAGGCAGAGTGAGGGACCGTCCGCCGTATTGCCGCCGAATACCTGGACCTGCCGCCCCTCTCTGGAGCGGCCGCCCCAAGCACCTGCTTGAGAAGTTGGTGCCTGGACCCGGCCCTGCTTACTAAGAAGCCAGAGTGTTAGTGCAGGATCAAACTCAGATCTCCCTTTGACAGCCCATCACACTTGCATTATCCATCGGTCTGGCTGGATGTCCCAGGTCTGATCATGTGTGAGTACATAACCCCCAATCATTTTAATGAGAGCTGTCTGCACTCTGACAGAATGTTTGGCTCCTCATTGCTAAGCATATTGTCAGGAACTGCTGGACCTAAAATCTGCTAAAAGCAGTGGCAGCTGTTTGTAAGTGAGCCTGCCTGTACAATTTAGGTGAGAAAGCAGGAGTGAGTGTGAGAGGGGAGAGAGCACAAGATAGCAAGGAGGGGAGAGTGTGAGAGGAGGGAACGTGAGTTCATGTGCAAAAAGAGTGTGAGAGAAAGCATGTGACAGAGAGAGCAGGAGCTGAGACAGGGCATGAAAGGAGATTGTGGGGGCAGATGGAGATGTGAGAGTAGTGGATGAATGAAAAATGATTAAGCTCTTTCCCTGTAGTTGTTCCCCTTTTAAAACTTTAAAGAAGCCAGGCCTCTTGGTCCCACTCATCTTACCTGTGTGTTCTGGATCTGTATGGCTCCTTGTGGGATTGCTTGGGTTACCACCTGGCCCTGAGATGTTACCATAGTTACAGGCTGGTAAAGGGCTCCACCTGACAAAGATATAGTTCAAAGCAGAGTTTTAGGGAAACAGCTGGTATTTATCACTCCAGGCTGGCCAAGGGGAGGCACATGCACAAGGCCAGTGGTTTCACTGGTCCCAGCTGCAGCTCAGGGTTGTAGTGAGAAGTCAGTTTTGAAAGGAGCATATTAACACTTGTAGCTGAGCTGCACACTGTCCAGCACAAGGATTGGACCAGCTGGACAAAACTGGGTCTAGATCCATTCCTGTAGTTCAAGCAAAGGATCACAGTAAAAGTATGACAAAATAATGTAATTTCCTTCCAAAGGTTCCGGGGCAGCCACAGCCTGGAGTGGCTGCGAGGGGATAGAACTCTCCCATCCTATTTTGGGGATAAGATGACCCCTGGAGCTACAGAATTTGACATTCTGCAAAGCAGAGATGACAGAAGGTTGATGCATCAACACTACGGCTCTGTTTAAAAACGCATCAATTCTGCACTGGATGAATTGATCCTGGGCCACAGATCGGTACCCAAAACAGAACTAGAGTTGCTGAAATAACAGACAATGCCCAGCTCACAAAGAATGGTTCTGAGACAGTAACATGAAAATGAACCTACTGGCTACCAAGGGGCCAGCATGCCGTATTGTGAGCCCTGATCCAAGAAGGTAGAGCTCTCCTTCCGTGCAGTTAATGATCTCAGCTTTAACAGAAAGACAGGTGTTCCCATTTCACAACATTTGAGTCAGAAGACACTTGGATGTGCCAGGTGCTGCCCAGTTCCATGCCATACCTTTCATTTCACAGACATTTGCTCTGCCTGTTCGTACTTCAGAGTTTTTTTTTCTCTTCATCTAAAGAAAAGAACCTAAGCATGCAAAAGATGTGACTAACATGGTCATTGATGTACATTGCACGCCTCCCACCTGACACAACTTGTGAATTGACCGTTGTCATGGAGATGTTCCCCGGCTGCAGCGCTGATGCTGGGACCACAATTCCCTGGGGGTTGTTGGCCACTGCAGTCATCGAGTTCGGAGAATTCTGCAGCAAATCCTAGAGAGACCAACACAAACCTCGGCTTATACAAACATTCCAGACACAATCAGTAGAAACAAGCCTTATTGGGAATTAGCCTTTGATCAAAGGGTTAATTCAATACTAACCCTGTGCTCTTCTGCAGACCCAGATTTTTAGGGATCTCAAAGCATTTTAGAAATATTAATAAACAGAATAAAACATACTTTTTTCCAACAATGAATTTCTGTTGTAAATATTTTGATATTTTTTTCCATGGGAAAACTTCAAAATGAAATAAAACAATATTTTTTCATTTAGATTCAAATTTTTAAAAATGCTTTAGTTCTATCTGAAATTTCATTTCATTTTGATTTTAATTGACATTCACATTTCAATTCAACCTTCAGAAATTAAAACAACCTTTTGAAATTCTGGATTTTTGTTTTCTCCCTTTTTTGCTCCTGAATGGAATAGAATGTCTAGTTATTGGGTTTTTTATTCTTTCCTCTCTTTTTAACATTTCCCCTTTTCTACTTTAACTTTTGAAAATGTCTCCAACTTTGGAAAAGTTACCACGTTAGAAAAATGAACTTTGTTAACTCCTCCCCTCTGTGACTTTTCAAAATTTCCACAACAGGATGAAGTTTTGAAACATTACTGAGTAGAAAAGGGAAAAAATAAAGCAAAAAAAGCCCTACCACAGCTTAGACATTATTTATTAAATTGTGCACAATGCCAAAAAAGGGGGCAAAGGAGGAGAAAAGGGGAAAAACAAATTTGAATTTTCAAAAAATATTTGGTTTTCAGAAAACAAAATGAAACAAATTTCAATTGAAATTTTAAAAATTGCCTTGTTTAGAAACTTCCTTTAAAAATAAATCTGCAAATTTAGTTAAAAACTACCTTTTTCCTGAGGGGTGAGACAGAAACCCAAATTTTCAGTGGGAAAATTTTTTGATCTAAAAAATGTTGACCAGATCTATTAGTGAATGAAGCCTCAATGCCCACTGACAAAGGGCTCTCTTTCTCCACTTTATAGACAGGGAAGCTAATGCAGAGACAGACTAAGTGACTTGCCAAATGGCACACAGCAAAGCCAGGAGAAGAACTCAGATCCTCTCACTTCAAGTTCTTTTTTAAAAACATTTTTCATTAAAAAAGATTTTTTGACAAAACTGTTTTATAATCTTCACTATCCTCAGATTTTTCATTAAAACTTTTTTTGGTTCAGTTCAATTTGAAAACTTTAGAAGGAAATCAAACAATTCTCTTTTTGTTAGGAAATGTTCACTGGTTTATCAATTTTTCATCAAAACAAAAAGTTTCAATGAGGTTTGAAATGAAAACACTCATGTATTCTTAGTGGTTGTCATTGTTTTTGTTTCTCACTCCTTCTCTTCCTTTCCGGGGGAAAGAAAGGGGGAGGAAAAGAAAGGAGAAATAGCCTCCAAAAATTAAACCTTTTGATTTGACTCAAATTACACGGAATCAAAATTTTTCATTTGAAATCTAATCTATTTCTGTTGGATTAAAAATAAAAATGTTCAATACATAGAAAAGAATTGCCACTTTTTGACCAGCTCTCTCAAAGTGTCTGAGATGGATGATGGTTCTCCTAACAATGAGGATTGATTGACTTTCACCTTCTCTGCTGCTTGAGGCTGTTTCTACCCTACAGAGATTATACTGGCATAAGGTGTTGGCATATCTATACCAGCATAACCCTGTAGTGTAGACACAGCCTACACCACCAGAAGGCCTTTTTCTGTCAGTGTAGGAACACCACTTCTCCAAGTGATGGTATCTATGTTGACAGAATCATTCTTCCATTGACATGCCTGCATCTTCATCTAAAAGTTATGGAGACATAATTATGTTGGTCAGGGGTATGTTTTTTTTCACACACCCCCCCCGACTGATGTAGCTATATCAAGCTAACTTTTAAGTGTAGACCAAACCTAACTCTAAAAACCCTTCCCAGGGCTCACCTTGACCTTGAACTAACCCATGTTAAAATATAACTTGCCTTGTCTACACTAGCATTTTAAAATGTGGTAGCTAATGTTTAAAAAAACTACCTTTTATACTAGTTGAGACAGAACCTCAAACTCATCTCTGCCATGATGCCTACAAAAAACTATTGATTATGGCTACACCGATGAGATGAGTTGAGACTGTTCCTTTCCTCTTCCTTCTCTTTCCTGCTTCCCTACTCATACTCACGTCCCCATGCCTGTCCCCCTCCTCTTCACTTTCCCTGTACTCCCAGTTAAAAAACCAGCCAACCAGAAACATGTAACAAACCAAGCCATGCCAATGCCACACTTCCAAGAATAAAGTTTTGCTTCCTTGAAGTTTAAACAAGCTCGGTCTTCCCTAATCTAGAAGTGGAGGCAGTAATCTCCCACACAGGCTGCTCTAAGCCTCCTGAAAGCACATACTGCAACCAACTGCCCCACTATGCTTACGTAATACAACATAGCAATTTTAACAAAATGTTAATTAAACCAATATTCAAACAACATCCCAATTGGCTGGCAAATACAGTGTGTTACAATATAACTTCAACTATGACATTTACTCCAGGGTCCCCACATGAATCGCAACCTGTCCTTTTGCTGATATGTTGTTCCCAATCTCCAACCCTTCATCTGTTTATTGTTTCGTAAACTGCAAACCCTCCATGGCAGGGATTGTCTTGGAAAAATAAGTAAACCTTATCATGCAGAATTTAAGACAATCTCTAATTACTAGGGGTTGGGAGGGTCCTTGCACCTTATTCAAAAGCATCTGGTGCAGACCACTGTTGGAGACAGGGTACTGGACTAAATGGTTCATGATTTTTATCCATACTGGCAGTTCCTGTATTCCTGTGTCTTTTTATCTGTGTTTGTGAAGCATCCAGCAAAACGGGGCCCCAGTCATTAGTGGGGCCTTTGGGAGCTAAATATGTACCTATGGTTATATAGTAATAAAGCTGTCACCTGGCATGTAAGGGCAATAGACAGCTCCTTTCCCCCATCATGGTTGTGATTCTGTATGATTGAAATATGACCTTGGATCCCACTGAGGATTACCTAAAGAAACTACACCATCTGCTAAAAAAACTCCCTGACAAAGCACAGGAACAAATCCGTACAGACACATGCCTAGAACCCCAACCAGGGGTATTCTATTTGCTATCCAAGTTCTATAAACCTGGAAATCCTGGACGCCCCATCATCTCAGGCATTGGCACCCTAACATCAGGATTGTCTGGCTATGTGGACTCTCTCCTCAGGCCCTATGCTACCAGCACTCCCAGCTATCTTTGAGAGACTACTGACTTCCTGAGGAAACTACAATCCATCGGTGATCTTCCAGAAAACACCATCCTGGCCACTATGGATGTAGAAGCCCTCTACACCAATATTCCACACAAAGATGGACTACAAGCTATCAGGAACAGTATCCCCGATAATGTCACAGCTAACCTAGTGGCTGAACTTTGTGACTTTGTCCTCACCCACAACTATTTCACATTTGGGGACAATATATACCTTCAAGTCAGTGGCACTGCTGTGGGTACCCGCATGGCCCCACAGTATGCAAACATTTTCATGGCTGACTTAGAACAACGCTTCCTTAGCTCTCGTCCCCTAACGCCCCTACTCTACTTACGCTACATTGATGACATCTTCATCATCTGGACCCATGGAAAAGAAGCCCTTGAGGAATTCCACCATGATTTCAATAATTTCCATCCCACCAACAACCTCTGCCTAGATCAATCCACACAAGCGGTCCATTTCCTGGACACTACTGTGCTAATAAGCGATGGTCACATAAATACCACCCTATACCGGAAACCTACTGACCGCTATATTTACCTACATGCCTCCAGCTTCCATCCAGGACACACCACACGATCCATTGTCTACAGCCAAGCTCTAAGATACAACCGCATTTGCCTCAATCCCTCAGACAGAGACAAGCATCTACAAGATCTCGATCAAGCATTCTTAAAACTACAATACCCACCTGCTGAAGTGAAAAAAAAACCAGATTGACAGAGCCAGACGAGTACCCAGAAGTCACTTCCTACAAGACAGGCCCAACAAAGAAAATAACAGAACACCACTAGCTGTCACCTTCAGCCCCAACTAAAACCTCTCCAGCGCATCATCAAAGATCTACAACCTATCCTGAAAGATGATCCCTCACTCTCACAGATCTTGGGAGATAGACCTGTCCTCGCTTACAGACAACCCCCCAACCTGAAGCAAATACTCACCAGCAACTACACACCACTGAACAAAAACACGGACCCAGGAACCTATCCTTGCAACAAAGCCCGATGCCAACTCTGCCCACATATCTATTCAAGTGACATCATCATAGGACCTTATCACATCAGCCATGCCATCAGGGGCTCATTCACCTGCACATCTACCAATGTGATATATGCCATCATGTGCCAGCAATGCCCTTCTGCCATGTACATTGGCCAAACCGGACAGTCTCTACGCAAAAGAATTAATGGACACAAATCTGACATCAGGAATCATAACATTCAAAAACCAGTGGGAGAACACTTTAACCTGTCTGGTCATTCAATGACAGACCTGCAGGTGGCAATTTTGCAACAAAATGCTTCAAAAACAGACTCCAACGAGAAAATGCTGAGCTTGAATTGATATGCAAATTAGATACAATCCATTTAGGCTTAATAGAAACTGGGAATGGCTGAGCCATTACAAACATTGAATCTATCTCCCCATGTAAGTACTCTCACACTTCTTATCAAACTCTCTGTACTGGGCTATCTTGATTATTACTTCAAAAGTTTTTTTCCCTCTTACTTAATTGGCCTCTCAGAGTTGGTAAGACAACGCCCACCTTTTCATGCTCTCTGTATGTGTATATATATCTTCTCAATATATGTTCCATTCTATGCATCCGAAGAAGTGGGCTGTAGCCCACGAAAGCTTATGCTCAAATAAATCTGTTAGTCTCTAAGGTGCCACAAGTACTCCTGTTCTTGTTGCTACCACTGTTATTGCGACAAATCTTATACAAAGTATGTCATGTAAGGTATCAATGAAAAAGTTAGAATCTGTCAAATATGATTATCCTGTTTGTATGCCTGTATCACCTTTGTATCTAAAGTTATGAACATTGGCTATGTACCAGTATTTCAAATGTATTTGATCCTGGGGTAACACCCACCACATAAAATCTACATTCAGGCCAGACAGCTTTCTGTTGATGGCCCATCAAGGGCAATTAACTCTCACAGTGGGCCATAAAAGAAACTCATTCCACCCAGTTGGCTCTTCCTGCAGATGCCTTAGCTTCCATGTGGCCAACGGCTTGCTCATGTGAGTCAGCAAGCCATGCGAGGGCATGTGACTTGTTCATGTGACCCTGGACTCCATCTTGTGCCTGTAATTTTCCACAAACCGAGACTGGAAGCTTTGTTTGGGACAGTAAAATTCCATCCACATGGGAGAGGGTATAAAAGACCCTAGAAACATCTCCATTTTGTCTTCATTTCCTGCTTCATTTCTCTGGGTTGGATTGCTAATAAGGAAGCTCTAAACAATGGCTGATGACCACCAAGCTGATTGGGTAATTTCTGGAGAGACTTGCAAACTGCTTCAAACCTGATACAGGTACTTTGCAATGATTGTATGTATATGATTTCCTTAACCATTTTAACTCTCTATTTTCTCTTAAAAATAAACCTTTAGATTTTAGCTATTAAAGGATTGGCAACAGCGGGACTATTGGGTAAGATCTGAGTTATATATTAACCTGGCTATGTCACTGGTCTCTTGAGATCAGAAGAACCCTTTGTTTGATTAAATTGGTTTTCAATAACCACTCATCATAAGCTAGTGTCTGGGTGGTGAAATAAATGCTGGTATTCCTAAGGAGAGTGCATTTTTTACTTCTTGTAGTGAGTCAAAAGTTTACTTTTGTTACTGGCTTGGTATATCTAATGGTAGAATAACCACCAGTTTGGGGTGAGTCTGCCCTATTTCTCAGCAGTTTGTCCTGAATCTGGTATTCTCAGCTGTAACCCACTGAGGCACGGTGACAATGGTGTGTGTGTGTGTATATATATAAAGCAGTTGAAGAGCCTCTTTGCCAATCCCTAGTGCCCTGTGCTCTCATTGTAGGCAACCTTGAAGGTGGGGCTGACCATTTCTTGCTCATACAGATCCAGGCTGCAAACCCCTCATTCACACTGGTAAGCGGTTGTTCTCCAAAGTAGTCCTATTGACTCCACCGATAGCTGCCCACCATTGTGAGTAAGGGATTTACAGTGTAATCCACAGTGTATAAGTAACATCGTCCTTCTAGTCAATTCTAAAACTCAGAAATACATGCTGAACTTCAAGAGCAATACTCAAGTCAACCTTAACTTCGGAGCCACCACAGAGCTCACTTCACCAAGTATTGAAATGCCACTGCCTCTAGTGCGAAGCATGACAGCTGATAAAACAGTGCACAGCCTAGGGCACTATCTGCAAATAACAATGATCAGCATTGTAGAGAAGAAACTGTCTATTAATGGAATGAATGGGTAACAGCTAGGCCCATGTGTAGAGATGCAGGCCTCCTAAGTAGAAACATCCTATTATCAGGGTCTTGAACACTGCATGAAAGTGCAAGGTAATTTCTGCTGAGTCATACTGTCAGGCGCATTCAGCAAGCTCTAACTACAGCATAAGAGCTGGAGCTTCTCTCGGGTCCCATCTTGGTGCTCTCAGCAGGAATAACTGACACCAGACTGAAAATGACTGCTGGAGTCGGAGAGGTATCTACAGTAGGGCTACATGGTATAGCTGTGGAGAGGGTGTCTGGAGTGAACCAGGATGTGGAGCAGAGAGGTTCTGCAGCAAAAATCCTAGCGACAGCCATGCTAGGGAAGAAAGCTTCACTGAAGTTTAGTTTTTGTTACTTAAATGGCATAGATTAATAGAGTCATTGATATTAAGGCCACCATTTTGACCATTGAGTCTGATCTCGTGCATTAGTAGACCATAGAATTTCACCCAGTGATTCCTGCTTTGAGATCATTAACTTCTGGTTGAGCTAGAATGTATTTTTTAGAAGGACACTCATTCTTGATGTAAAGAGTTCTAAGGATGGAACTCCTTGGAAAGCTGCTCTTAGGTCTAGCGAACCACACTGTGGCTGGGGAATGCACAGGCACATAGCAGGGGCCTTGGTGCAGAGTGGTTGATTGAATCTACTTCTCTTTATATCAAAAGTCTAAATCCCTCTTATTCTATCATATCCACCCCATGTGTCATCGCCAAAAAGATCAGTACCTTTAAAGGACTGTCAGCCAAATACTGTGAGCAATACATTTCAATCAAAACTTCTCTGTAATAGCCACAAACACCTTAAAATTAAGGCAATGAAGTAGGAGGGAGAGGATTCTAGGCCCAGATGAGGAAGCAAATTCTGTTCAGAGCTAGCCATGTGGAATCAGGTATGAATCTATTACATTAATTGCATCATTGGGCAGCAAAGACCTTCTAGTATTCAGCACTATCATTACCTGCCTGCTGCAATTTCACTCCTCCGCCCCCCATGACAGCAGCAGTTTCAATGTGAGCTCTCTGCTGAGGAGTTGTTTTCTCACTTCACTCTGAACATGAATCCCACAGGGGGCCTTGCTTTCTCTTTTGCTTTCTGAGGCTGCCAGGGTTACACAATGCCAAGAAGACAATCAGATACACTAAAAATCAGGGATTTTAGATGTGCACATTGATTCCCCCATGCTGTGTCCTCTTGATGCTGACAGACCATTGCCCATAATCATAAAATTCCTTAGCTTGCAGGACAGAGAATTGATCTTGTGTGGACCCTGTAAGGGCAGCAAGGGAGATGATATCTTCTTTTACCCCAGTTCCTGCCTAGAAACACAAAAGGGAACAGCATTTATTCCCATCAGATATAATCTCTGCAATAAAAACATTAAATCTGACCTCTGCAGAACATGTACATCTCAGTTTCACCAGAAGACTCTCAGGCCTGGTCCATACCTAAAACGATATCATTCTACTCTAGGGCAGGGACTTCCTCTTTCTCCTCCCCCTGCAGAGCTGTCTAGCAGCTATCCAGCCAGCCCAGCAATACAGAGAGTGAGCTCTGCATGCACAAGTCTGCAGGGGGAGCAGCCTAGAGTACACTATAGCAGCCAAGATATTGATGCCCCAGGAAGACAGAAAAGCTCAAGGGAGTGAGCAGGAGTGAGAGGAAGAAAGGAGAGGAGAGAAATTTCAGGGAAGAAGGAGTGAGCAAGGAGGAGGTGGGGATTTGAGGGCATAACAAAAAAGCCAGAGAGGAGATGGGGAAACTTGAAGGGAAAAGGGGAGGCAGTGATGGAAGGGAGAAAAGTGAGGGAGGTTTGATGTTGTGGTGGGGGATTGATGGGTTTATGACTAGAGATTCATGCAAGTACTGTAATGCATATTCATCTAATATAGAAATTAAGACACCATAACATTTACATAAAATCTCTAGGTGCCCAGACTTACAGCCCTGATAAGTAATGTCTGATACCTGGCCAGGATTCACAATGTGATGGAGAGACTGCTGAGATTCATCAAGCCCTTGGATCGCTACCCCTTCCTGCTTCTCCTTGTGGGCACCAACGATACTGCCAAGAATGACCTTGAGCGGATCACTGCAGACTATGTGGCTCTGAGAAGACTGATAAAGAAATTTGAGACACAATTGGAGTTCTAGTCCATCATCCCTGTGGAAGGAAAAGGCCTGGATAGAGACCATCGAATCGTGGAAGTCAACGAATGGAAACTGAGGTGGTGTTCGAGAGAAGGCTTTGTATTCTTTGACCATGGGATGGTGTTCCAAGAAGGAGGAGTGTTAGGCAGAGATGGGCTCCATGATACGAAGAGAGGGAACAGCATCTTCGCAAGCAGGCTGGCTAACCTAGTGAGGAGGGCTTTAAACTAGGTTCACCGGGGGAAGGAGACTAAAGCCGTGAGGTAAGTGGGGAAGTGGGATACCGGGAGAAAGAACAAGCAGGAGAGCACAAGAGGGGAGGACTCCTGTCTCATACTGAGAAAGCAGGATGATCAGCGAGTTATCTTAAGTGCCTATACACAAATGCAAGAAGTCTGGGAAACAAGCAGGGAGAACTGGAAGTCCTGGCACAGTCAAGGAATTATGATGTGATTGGAATAACAGAGACTTGGTGGGATAACTCACATGACTGGAGTACTGTCATGGATGGATATAAACTGTTCAGGAAGGACAGACAGGGCAGAATAGGTGGGGAAGTTGCATTGTATGTAAGAGAGCAGTATGACTGCTCAGAGCTCTGGTATGAAACTTCAGAAAAACCTGAGAGTC
This sequence comes from Malaclemys terrapin pileata, assembly GCF_027887155.1. NCBI lineage: Eukaryota > Metazoa > Chordata > Testudines > Emydidae > Malaclemys > Malaclemys terrapin. The sequence continues at coordinate 16,710,193 of NC_071519.1, forward strand.
TCTGGATTAAGTTTGGAAGTGTGAGCAACAAGGGTGATGTCATGGTTGGAGTCTGCTATAGACCACCAGACCAGGGGAATGAGGTGAATGATGTTTTCTTCCGGCAACTACCAGAAACTTGATCACAGGCCCTGGTTCTCATGGGAGACTTCAATCACCCTGATATCTGCTGGGAGAGCAATACAGTGGTGCACAAACAATCCAGGAAGTGTTTGGAAAGTGTAGGGGACAATTTCCTCTTCTAGACCTGCTGCTCACAAACAGGGAAGAATTAGTAGGGGAAGCAAAAGTGGATGGGAACCTGAGAGGCAGTGACCATGAGATGGTCGAGTTCAGGATCCTGACACAAGGAAGAAAGGAGAGCAGCAGAATACGGACCCTGGACTTCAGAAAAGCAAACTTCGACTCCCTCACGGAACTGATGGGCAGGATCCCCTGGGAGAATAACATGAGGGGGAAAGGAGTCCAGGAGAGCTGGATGTATTTTAAAGAATCCTTATTGAGGTTGCAAGAACAAACCATCCCAATGTGTAGAAAGAACAGTAAATATGGCAGGTGACCAGCTTGGCTTAACAGTGAAATCCTTGCTGATCTTAAACACAAAAAAGAAGCTTACAAGAAGTGGAAGCTTGGACAAATGACCAGGGAGGAGTATAAAAATATTGCTCAGGCATGCAGGACTGAAATCAGGAAGGCCAAATCACAGTTGGAGTTGCAGCTAGCAAGAGATGTTAAGAGTAACAAGAAGAGTTTTTTCAGGTATGTTAGCAACAAGAAGAAAGTCAAGGAAAGTGTGGGCCCCTTACTGAATGAGGGAGGCCAACCTAGTGACAGTGGATGTGGAAAAAGCTAATGTACTCAATGCTTTTTTTGCCTCTGTCTTCACGAACAAGGTCAGCTCCCAGACTGCTGCACTGGGCAGCACAACATGGGGAGAAGGTGACCAGCCCTCTGTGGAGAAAGAAGTGGTTCAGGACTATTTAGAAAAGCTGGATGAGCCCAAGTCCATGGGGCCAGATGCGCTGCATCTGAGGATACTAAAGAGCCATTGGCCATTATCTTTGAAAACTCATGATGATCGGGGAAGGTCCCGGATGACTGAAAAAAGGCTAATATAGTGCCCATCTTTAAAAAAGGGAAGAAGGAGGATCTGGGAAAGTACAGGCCAGTCAGCCTCACCTCAGTCCCTGGAAAAATCATGGAGCAGGTCCTCAAGGAATCAATTCTGAAGCACTTAGAGGAGAGGAAAGTGATCAGGAACAGTCAGCATGGATTTAACAATGGCAAGTCATGCCTGACTAACCTAATTTCCTTCTATGATGAGATAACTGGCTCTGTGGATGAGGGGAAAGCAGTGGATGTGTTATTTCTTGACTTTAGCAAAGCTTTTGATATGGTCTCTCACAGTATTCTTGGCAGCAAGTTAAAGAAGTATGGGCTGGATGAATGGACTATAAGGTGGATAGAAAGCTGGCTAGATCATCAGGCTCAACGGGTAGTGATCAATGGCTCCATGTCTACATGGCAGCCGGTATCAAGTGGAGTGCCCCAGGGGTCGGTCCTGGTTTTGTTCAATATCTTCATCAATGATTTAGATAATGGCATAGAGAGTACACTTATAAAGTTTGCGGATGATACCAAGCTGGGAGGGGTTGCAAATACTTTGGAGGGTAGGATTAAAATTCAAAATGATCTGGACAAACTGGGGAAATGGTCTGAAGTAAATAGGATGAAATTCAATAAGGACAAAAGCACAGTATTCCACTTCGGAAGGAACAATCAGTTGCATACATACAAAATAGGAAATGACTGCCTAGGAAGGAGTACTGCGGAAAGGGATCTGGGGGTCATAGTGGACCACAAGCTAAATTGGAGTCAACAGTGTAACATTGTTGCAAAATAAGTGAAGATCATTCTGGGATGTATTAGCAGGAGTGTTGTAGGCAAGACACTTGAAGTAATTCTTCTGCTCTACTCCATGCTGATTAGGCCTCAACTGAAGTATTGTGTCCAGTTCCGGGTGCCACATTTCAGGAAAGATGTGGTCAAACTAGAGAAAGTTCAGAGAAGAGCAACAAAAACGATTAAAGATCTAGAAAACATGACCTATGAGGGAAGATTGAAAAAACTGGGTTTGTTTAGTCTGGAAAAGAGAAGACTGAGAGGGGACATAACAGTTAAGTACATAAAAGGTTGTTACAAGGAGGAGGGAGAAGAATTGTTCTTCTTAACCTCTAAGGATATGACAAGAAGCAATGGGCTTAAACTGCAGCAAGGGAGGTTTAGGTTGGACATTAGGAAAAACTTCCTCTCAGGGTGGTTAAGCACTGAAATAAACTGCCAAGGGAGATTGTGGAATCTCCATCGTTGGAGATTTTTCAGAGCAAGTTAGACAAACCAGGGATGATCTAGATAATACTTAGTCCTCCCATGAATGCAGGGGACTGGACTAGATGACCTCTTGAGGTCCCTTCCAGTCCTATGATTCTATGATTCTATTTGCAGGAGTTCCATAGGTCAAATAGAAAAGGCTGTTTCCAATGTGCATCCCAGGCCAGATGACATTTGCAGTCAATGTGAAGGCAAAGACTATTGGAGCTGGAATTACCTAAGCAGAGGGAATCCACAACAAAGAAAATGTAGAAGTTGCTGATGAACTAGTGGCACCATCAGCAACTATTAGAAGGGGTCATATGAAGAGTTGCTAAGTACCTATTACTATGTATCTGGACACATCGACAGCCGGAAAACTAAAATGCCGTTGGACTCAGAATTTGAAACCAGTGTGAGCAGTGCTGAAAGGGAAGAAAATTTGCAATGCAAGAGTTAAAAATGGATTAATCTTCCGAAACGTCACACTGTAGGCCTTGCTGGAGCTCTAGGCATAACTAACAGTGTGAACCAAAGACTGTGAACCAGAGGAGGCCCGGTCTTGGAAAAACAACAGCACACTAGGTTTTGGCTAACCAAATAAGCACATTCTTGGTCAGACAGGTTGGTACAAGAACACCCAGAGTTCTCAAGTAATTAGCTAAATACATTCTTAAGAAATGGTACAAGAACACACTGACCCCTCATAAGATAAGGATGGTATGACAGGGTAATGGATAAGGATGTTTTGTTTGAACTAGCAGATACAGAGTGTAGGGTTGGTAACTAACAACGTCTGAAATGTAATATGTAACTTGTTTGTATCAATGTATACAAGGAGAAGTCATAGGAGGGATACGGGCTGGAGGAATGGACTATATCTATAAAATGGATAGAAAGCTGGCTAGATCGTCGGGCTCAACAGGTAGTGATCAATGGCTCCATGTCTAGTTGGTAGCTAGTATCAAGCAGAGTGCTCCATGGGTTGCTCCTGGGGCCAGTTTTGTTCAATATCTTCATTAATGATCTGGAGGATGGCATGGACTGCACCCTCAGCAAGTTTGCAGATGACACTAAACTGGGAGGAGTGGTAGATATGCAGGAGGGTAGGGATAGGATACAGAGGGACCTAGACAAATTAGAGGATTGGGCCAAAAGAAATCTGATGAGGTTCAACAAGGACAAGTGCAGAGTCCTGCCCTTAGAACGGAAGAATCCCATGCACTGTTACAAAATAGGGATTGAGCGCCTAGGCAGCAGTTCTGCAAAAAAGGACCTAGGGGTAACAGTGGATGAGAAACTGGATATGAGTCAACAGTGTGTCCTTGTTGCCAAGAAAGCTAGCGACATTTTGGGCTGTATAAGTAGGGGCATTGCCAGCAGATAGAGGGACGTGATCATTCCCCTCTATTCAACATTGGTGAGGCCTCATCTGGAGTGCTGTGTCCAGTTTTGGGCCCCACACTACAAGAAGGCTGTGGAAAAATTGGAAAGAGTCCAGTGGAGGGCAACAAAAATGATTAGGGGGCTGGAGCACATGACTTATGAGGAGAGGCTGAGGGAACTTGGATTGTTTAGTTTGCAGAAGAGAAAACTGAGGGGGGATTTGATAGCTGCTTTCAACTACCTGAATGGGAGTTCCAAAGAGGATGGATCTAGACTGTTCTCAGTGGTAGGAGATGACAGAACAAGGAGTAATGGGTCTTAAGTTGCAGTGGGGGAGGTTTAAGTTGCATATCAGGAGAAACTTTTTCACTAGGAGGGTAGTGAAACACTGGAATGGGTTACCTAGGGACGTGGTGGAATCTCCTTCCTTAGAGATTTTTAAGGTCAGGCTTGACGAAGCCCTGCCTGGGATGATTTAGTTGGGGATTGGTCCTGCTTTGAGCAGGGAGTTGGACTAGATGACCTCCTGAGGTCCCTTCCAACCCTGATATTCTATGACTCTATGACATCTTTGCCTAGTCTAGGGGGCACTCTCCTGGTGTGCTGATTGAGCTGGTACAATTGTCATGGACATACAGGTGTTAGTGTATCTGTAACCACAGAAGCAGCACTGTAGTATTGTTCTTTGTCAATAATAAACCTGGTTGAGCGCCTTTGCCACCAAGCTGAGTCTGTGGTCTTTCTTCATGAGTAACACTGAGGTCTGTTGAACCACCAGGCTGCGCTCTCTTCTCGTGCAGCTAACACCAGAGCTCCAAGGACAGGTCCACTGAGCAGCTGTAACAGTGTAACAGCCTTAATAGCGTTGCCACAGCAATGACATTCCACAGCACTTAACAACACTGATGATTCCGACCACTGATAGGGTAAGTGGCAAGCTGACTGCTGTATGGGTCATGACCTCAGATGGCAGAAAACTGTGAGCTGGGGCTCCCCCTCTCCTCCACAGATCTCCAGAAGCTTTGATAAGGTTTGGATGCTCTGGGTAATGAAAAAAATGGTCCATGCGAGTTTAAAAAAGAGTGTGGGGAAACAGGGACTAGAATCTGTAAGGCTAAGGCAGAGAGTGTAGCCTTGAAAAATAATAAGAATAATAAATGTAGAATATTGCAAACTATGGCCATGACTGTTAGACGGTTAAGACAACACACCACAAAACTGACTGGGCAAATAACAAAAACAAAAAGAGAGTTAAGAGAAGCAATCAAGCCATGGAAGGCTCCAACTCTCCTGGAAGGGCAACAAGCAGTCCAGAGACATGATACATTACAGCAAGCACAAGAACAGAATAGAATATTGGAAATAGCTGTAGAGAATTTGCAAAAAAAAGTGCCAGCCCCTGTTATAAATCTTGTTGGGCAACAACAGGCTTCGGGTACTTATATAGCACCTGAAGAATGGGGACAGAAATAGAAAAAGGTGGCCCTAGCAAAATTAAAAGATGGAACATGAGATGATTGGAATGGGGACATTGGGAATGACCCAGACCAAGAGCCATCAAGCTGTCTCTGTGCATGGGTCACCACATTGCCACCACCACCGTATGATAAAAGCTACATTCTGGTAAAACCTAAATTGAGACCTAGACTGTTGCCTGCTGGAATGGGAAGAGTAAGTGCACAGGAGGGAGAAGTAGCAAACAATACTTTCACTAGATTGGTAAATCAGATGAAGGAGAAAATGGAACCATTCACAGACAGGGCTGGATTTACACGTTAGGTACCCTGAGGCACAGCAACTTCAGCACTCCCCTGCCTACAGCTGACCGTGTTGCACACAGTTTTAGAGAGATAAGGTGCCCCTAGGATGCCAGCGCCCCTGGGCACATGCCTACTGTGCCTAATTGGAAATCCGGCCCTGTTCACAGAGCACATTAGGAAATGGGAGCTACGACTTGATGGCTGGGGAGTGGATTAAAAAAGAATTTCAAAGTGAAAAGTGAAGAGTGAGCAGGTTACACCTAGAATTCATGCATTAATGCATGGAGTTGCCCAGAAATGGTTAACTGCAGCAGTGAAGGACAATCCTGCAATCCATTTGGCATGCAGACAAAAGCAACAGGAACAAATTCAGGTTTTCCAAAAAAAGGTAAATAACAACCCCCACTTTCCTCTCAGGGCCAGGATGAAAACTAGGGGTATGGGTTCCCAGCCCTCTGCTTTAACCTATGGAGCCCCACTCCTCGTTCAGAGCTAATAATATAACCTTCTTTCTCAAATAGTTATATATCAGTTAAATTTTCCTTTATATCCTCTCCGTTTGCAAAACTCGCTGCTGCTACATCACAGAGTTAATCTCTTGGCTCAGGTCTCCTTCCCTTCCTAGATTGCTCTTCTCCCCTCTCCCACTCTTCCCCCAACCTCTCCTCATTTCTGCTCTCTGTTTTAAAAGTTAAAAGCTGTAGTTATTACAGAAACCTGCATCACAGGAAAAAGATGAAGGAACTGGAAAAAAAGAAAAAATAAAAAACCTAAGGTAAAAACGTTACTTTAAATAAGCCCAGTAAATTAATCATTTTAACCTTTCAGGAATGCAACAGCTGGAACTATTCCTAACTTTCTAGAAGATATGGTTGCCAAGCAACAGAAATGTTAGCTCTTCTTCTAATCCTAGCCATTAATTACTATATGAAACACAAGTTTTTCTTATTTCCATATAGCAGCATTTTTAAAATAAAAGGAATATAAAGTAATGGAAACTGCTTTAGGTTAACTAAATTAATACAACAAAGTGGGCAAATGTGGATTTTTATCAATTCTTATTAAAAGTTTTAAATAGGTAATCATTTGCTTATTTAAATATTTAACTCTTTTGCTCACCTGTCTGTTTTCTAAAATGCATTGCTTTAATAACTTTAAGCTCTTAAAGCCTTATTTTATATAGTTATAAATACAATTCTGGTGCCATTCGTCTTTAATTGTAAATTTGTCCTATGTGTCATATATGTTGTGCTGTGTCGTTGTATGTTGTGTCTGTCATGTAAATACTACTTTTGTTTTTACTCTGTTGCAACAAAAGTCAATTTTATATTTTTTAAAATATAAGTGTTCCCACAACATGTTAATATTATGGTTGGGGTATAACCATCATAATATTATTAATAACCAATTTTTGTTGCAAAGCTCAAAAAGGCCTCAGTTTTAAATGTATTTACATATATTTTGCCTCAACAAATAATGCATTTGCAAATGAAAACAATTCTCTTTTATCAATCACAGGTTTTTTTATTCAAAGGAAAAATGTAAGGGGACACCTCAACATTAGTGCAAAAGTAATATTAATAAAATGTCAATTTCTTGTTTGCGCCTTTACTAAATATTAACATATAGTTATAGGAATGTTATAGCAAAAATCTTAAAAAAGATAATATATACCGGGGTGGCCAAATTTACTGACCCTGTGTTCAAGAGCCACATGATACACACAACCTGCATTTTTAAAAATATTAACATCCTACGTACTGTATCACGGCTAATTACTGCTAGAGCTAAAGGTCTTGTGGGTCTCCATCCTGGTTGTAAATCTTTGGAAATCTGGTTCAGATGTTATCAATGTGGATGTTGATTTGTAAGGACTGAATGATGTTTCAATTTTATGAACTTCATCATGGAGTACAGAGATTCACAGCAGTATGTTGTGCCAAAAATTGAAATGAGTCGCACACTAATCTTCTTGAGTTGAGGCTACTTTGTTCCTGGCACTTGCTTCCAGAACTTGATTGTAGACTGTGATATATGCATCATCTTTAGAGCCTGATCAACCATGAATGGGTTTACAAGAAAGGTAAAGCAGGATTTCAGCTTCTGCAAGTCTTCAAACCTGGCCTGAAAGTCATCAGTCCTTGTAATTTACCTCTGTTTTCCTCGAGTTTGTGATTTTCTACTTTGATTTCAAGGAATGTGTTTACCCTACTCTTGAAACAGGGAAAGTGGTTGAAGTCTTTTGACACTATATCTGTTTCCAGAAGCTTTAACTTGTTCTGGAAGCTGAAGACTGTCTGAGTAAGATCAGAAATAATCTTATCCTTCCCTTGGAGTGCCAAATTGAGAGTTTGCAGATAATGCATAATATCAGTGCATCCATTGCTCATCTTTCAGTGTGGATAAGACTTTTCCTTTTCTTCAAGGAAAGCACTGATAGGCTCCAACAGTGTAGTAACTAATTACAAGAAGTTTTTATATGAAGGCCTCATTTGTGATGTCACCATTCCAAATTCCTGTTTTACTCCTCATAGACAAAGCACTGTGGGACACACTGTAATAGTGCCTATCCCAGTTGTTCAAAATGAATCGAAGACCACACCTCTCAACTAAAGTCCTGGACCTAATATTCTCAGGCCCACTATATGGGACTAAGAACAATTGGAAAAAGAAAACTGTCCACAGGTCGTATGAGGGAATGTGCAGACCATTTGACACATGGGGCATGAATGTATGGATGAGTAAAGCGAAATGGCCAAGAAACAGTGTTTAGCCCATGGGGTCATTTTCAGTGAATACATTATGCTTTTCTGGTATGATGGGTAAACATCCTCCCCCTAAAAAGACAAAAAGATGGGGAATGTAGGCCTTGCTGGAGCCCCAGGCATAACGAATAGTGTGAACCAAAAGCTGTGAACCAGAGTAGGCCTGGCCTTGGCAAAATAACAACACACTAGGTATTTACTAGCCAAGTAAGCACATTCCTGACCGGAGAGGTTGGTAGAAGAGCGCCCAGAATTCTCAAGTAACTACATAAATACATTCTTAAAGAAAGTAAAAGAACACACTGATCCCTCGTAAGATAAGGATGGGATGACAGGATATTGGATAAAGATGTTTTGTTCAAACTAGCAGGTACAAGATGTAGGGTTGGTAACTAACAACTTCTGGAGTGTAATATGTTTGTATTAGTGTATAAAAGGAGAAATCATAGGAGGGGCATCTTTGTCCAGCCTAGGGCAGGGTGTCCTGGTGTGCTGACTGAGCTGGTTCCATTGTCACAGGCATACCTGTGTTAGTGTCCCTGTAACCATGGAGCCAGGGCGCTAGTGCCATGCGTCGTTGACAATAAGCCTGGCAGAACATCTTCACCACCAAGCCGAGCTTGTGATCTTTCTTTGAGTAACATCAATGTCTGCTGAATTAGCTGCACGAGCAGAGAGCACAGCCTGCTAACACTGGAGCTCCAAGAACAGACGCACTGAGCAGCTGTTACAGCTTAGCAACCTTAACAGCATTGCCACAGCAACGACATTACACAGCACTTAACAACACAGACAACAGGAGAAATTCAGCTTCCACTGAACTTGGTCACTACAGCAAAAGTCTATTTAGTATTCCAGTATTTCTAGTGCTGTTATATTGGGAGTGGATTTTATCTGAAGGCATCACAAGAACTCCTGCGGTATTAATAGAACAAACCTGTTCCTGGAAAATGGGAAATATTCAGATACCCCTGCTGGATGTGGGTAGGAAGAAGCATGGAGCCTGCAGGGAGGAACAAATTTTGGAGCCCCCCCATGACCCCAGGACAAGAACGATGAATGTCATGAACCTGTGGTGCTTTTGGAATAAAGTTGTGGCAAAACCAGGTCATCACACAATAATACCCTAGAATAAAGGACTGCTTCACTGAACCTATGGGAATGTTTGAAGCTATGGATATCCGGTCAGAATTGTGTTTAGCAGAGCTCTGTTTCAAGTTGGACCAAAAGGGGAGTTTTGGGTAAGAGAAATAAATGTGAGTGACCAGGAGATGCAGGTAGTGAAAATTCAGATCTTGGGGACAGTGTCCAATGTAGCTGGTATCTCAAAGACTCTCACATGTGCAGTGGTCAAGAGCTATGATGCAACCCAATCAGAAAAAGAGCTAGGGGTTAACTTAACAGAAGCATCCATACAAGGCAATGACAGGAAGCAATTAGAACAGCTGCTCTTATTGTATACTAGTACGGTCCCCAAGAATAATGAAGAACTTGGGAGATATGATCATGTGCAACATTGGATTGTGCTTAAGCCAGAGAGAATTCCTGTGAGGCATTCCCCATGTTAGAGTCCCCTGCGGTATCTGGTTGCATTGAAAGAGAAGCTAAATTATTTGCTGTAGGATGGCCAGATGGATATCTGGAAAATATCAGATAAGAGTCACCTGAGAATCAAGAAAGAATTGCTTTTCTGACACCATATGGGTTAGAATCATAGAAGATTAGGGTTGGAAGAGACTTCAGGAAGTCATCTAATCCAACTCCCTGCTCAAAGCAGGACCAACACCAACTAAATCATCCCAGCCAGGGCTTTGTCAAGCCGGGCCTTAAAAACCTCTAAGGATGGAGATTCCACCACCTCCTTAGGTAACCCATTCCAGTGCTTCACCACCCTCCTAGTGAAATACTGTTTCCTAATATCCAACCTAGACCTCCCCCACTGCAACTTGAGACCATTGCTCCTTGTTCTTTCATCTGCCACCACTGAGAACAGCCGAGCTCCATCCTCTTTGGAAACCCCCTTCAGGTAGTTGAAGGCTGCTATCAAATCCCCCCTCACTCTTCTTTTCTGCAAACTAAATCAGCCCAGTTCCCTCAGCCTCCCCATGTAAGTCATGTGCTCCAGCCCCCTAATCATTTTCATTGCCCTCTGCTGGACTCTCTCCAATTTGTCCACATCCTTTCTGTAGTGGGGGGCCCAAAACTGGACACAATACTCCAGGTGTGGCCTCACCAGTGCCGAATAGAGGGGAATAATCACTTCCCTCGATCTGCTGGCAATGCTCCTACTAATGCAGCCCAATATGCTGCTGGCCTTCCTGGCAACAAGGGCACACTGCTGACTCATATCCGGCTTCTCATCCACTATAACCCCCAGGTCCTTTTCTGCAGAACTGCTGCTCAGCCAGTCGGTCCCCAGCCTGTAGCAGTGCATGGGATTGTTCTGTCCTAAGTGCAGGACTTTATTTTGTTGAACCTCATCATATTCCTTTGTTTTTTCAATTTGTCTTTCAGACACCCTCATATACTTAGATGCCCTCATGTGTTTTCATAAAACACATGAGGACCATCTGGTGGAAATAGAAAGGATTCTAAAGCTTTATAAGGAGTCAGGGTGTAAACTTGCCAAAAACATGTCAGTTTTCGAGGGGGCACATCACGTTCCTGGGACATATAGTCGGTAAGGATGGTTTGGAACCCCAATCCCAGAAACTGAATGTTATAAAGGACTGGAAGGTTCCTATGAACCTGGAGGAAATTTAGCACCATTATACTAGCTAACTAAGAGCAAGTCTATAAAGCCCTGCGGGGATACAAAATTTGTACCCGTATCCCATTTGCACATATAAATGCGGATATCTGCAGATTTGCAGGGCTCTACAAATCTCGATAGAGGAATAGCAAAAACTTTTGAGTTACTGAAAGAAGGATTTCTAAACCTTGCTGTCCTTTAATTCCTGGACTCTTCTCGTCCATTAATCGTAATTTGTAATGCCTCAAAGTGCCGGATTTGCACTTGAACAAATTGATGAGCTCTGCAGGCACAGACTGATGGCTCTTCGAGGTCGCAAATTAAATGAGAGGGAAACCAACTATTTGACTACAGAACAAGAGGGTCTGGCTATTTTGTGCAGGCCCTTAAGGTCTATCATCCATATTTTCTAGATACAGAATTCACATAGTGCAGGACCACATTGCCTCAAGGTGGCTTGTTATGAAACACAATCCAGAAGGATGCTTGTGGAGATGGATTCACAAATAGCCCGAGTACATATTTACAGTTCACCATAAACCTGGAAAGCAAAATGTGGTTGTGGATGATTTCAGACAAGTGAGGGCAGTGAGAATAGAGTCTGCTTGGGCCCGTGAGCAAATCTTGCAAGAACAGCCTAAGGACCCTGAATTATGTGTGGTGTCAACAGATCTACCGAACAGGGGGAGAGAGTGGTGAAGTTCAATGCAGCTCAGGAATGATTATTCATTGATTCGGCTACCAACTTGCTGGTATATGAAGGTAACAACTTGCCAGCAAGTTTATAGATAACAGTATTAGACTGTCTTCATGACAACGAAGCAGCAGGCCATCTGGGGTATGAAAAGAGATTGAACCTGGTATCTGACAGATTTTTTTGGATAGACATGGCTGCAGACATGAAGGACTGGATTCCTTCCTGTCTTATGTGTCAAGAAAGGAAATCATCAGTGAGGAGAGGTAGAATTACTTTAGGGGAAACACTCCAATCTAGTAAACCCTGGGAGTTCATACTGATTGACTTGAAAGGCCCACTTCCAGGAACACCAGCTAGAAATCAATATTTGCTGGTAGCATATGATGCCTTCTCAAAATATGTGGTGGCGCAAACACTGAAGGATAAAAGGACTGAGTCTGTTATAAATGCATTGCTGAAACATATAGTGTTACAGCTGGCCCACCAAGCTGTATCTGCAGTGATCAGGGGAAGGAATTTGTGGTTATTATAGACGGTTTGCCAACACTGCCAGTTAACCAATGTGAGAACCAGTGTTGCTCATCCTACAAGTAATGGGGGAATGGAGAGAGCAAACCGCACCATTGGTTCCATGCTTAGAGTCTGTTTCTCGATCTTCACTGACTCAAAGACATCCTTTGTTGTCTTTGCATATAACAACAGCCAGCGCTCAACTATTCATCTGTCCCCTTATGAGATTATTTTTGGACTCTGTCCCTGTGACTTGATGTTCCAGCAGCAAGAACTGGCATCTACACAGGTGTCTTATATTAGTGACCTGAGGGCTGCATTCCAGAAGTTGGAGGAACAGATGAGCAGGAAGTGTGCATACCAGACACAGGATTCTAGGAAAAAGAATTATGTGCCCATCCAGAAATGAGAGACTGTGGCTACACAACTGGAAAAAGCAGGCAGCAGAAAATCCCAAATATACTCCTCCTTTTTGGAAGGAATCCTTATACAGTAATCAAGAAACTAAACAACTTATCCTTTCTGATACACAACATAGCATAGCTCATGTTCAGTTAGTTATCCACTGTTATCCATGAGTCCTTTTCAACATCACTGCTTTCCAGGACATGGGAAGAGTATGCAGTATGTGTGACCCACATTCTGGCTGTATTTAAACACGTTATTTACCCATAAAAGCAAACCTCAGGAAGGGGGGGGTGCATTTGGATGTTCTATGTTTCATGTTTGTAGTATTGCTGTAGCAGTGTTTGTCCCAGGATATTAGAGAGAAAAGGTGGGTGAGAACTTACTTTATTGGACCAATTTCTGTTGGTGGAGGAGGCAGAGACGAGGTTTCAAGCTACACAGAGCTCTACATTTCATGCTTTCTTTTAAGAGCAGGTTGGAAATTTCAACTATTTACAGAGCATTGTAATAAATCTCTTTCTCTCTGTTTCTAGGCGGTGCCTGCATGAGTTACACACATTTAACTTATGGTGCATCACTAGATAAGACAGATGGCAGTTCCCTGGAGTCTGAAATAGGGACATGCATTCTTGACACTGAAGTCCCCACTGAGGGGAGAACTAATAGGGAGGCCCTAGTCACTTCTTTGCATTAGGGAACTGCTTGACAAAGTCAGCATTTAAGAGTTTTTAAAATAGACAGAACTGTGTTCTGTAGTGACCCCATGGGCAGGCAAAGTATGGGAAAAGTCTAATATGTCTTGAAAAATCAGTTTAATCCAATCACTGAAGATAGTTCCATGTCACTACAGGGCAGAAAACATAAAGTTGTTTGGTTTCAGAGTGGTATGGTAACACCCATTGTTTCATGTTCTCTCTGTGTGTATGTGTGTGTGTGTGTGTGTGTGTGTGTGTGTATATATATATATATATATAAAATCTCTTCCTACTGTATTTTCCACTACATGCATCTGATGAAGTGGCTTTTAGCCCACGAAATCTTATGCCCAAATACATTTGTTAGTCTCTAAGGTGCCACAAGTACTCCTCATTCTTAAAGTTGTTTGGGTATCTTAGTGGTGCATTTCTTATGTATAGATTTTTAAAATTATGAAGACTTTTTATGATTTCTCTGAATTTCCTGGGTTTGTAATATGTGAATTGGGATAATTACATACTCTTGTAATGTTTTTTACCCTTAAATTACTGATATGTATTCTCAATCTTAACTCCATTGTATTGTAATTTTCTGTCTGGGAATAAGACTGGATTTTTTGTTTCCTGACTATTCGGTCAATAGGTTTGTAGTTCCCAGTTGCACCCTAGCATTCAAATAGTTGGACCCTAATTGCTTACGGGATGCTATTGCTAGGGAAGGTTAGCAGATTTCTGGTGCTGAGCTAATCCAAATACTGCACTTTTTATTTAGAAGGGGAAAATAACATGCATGAAAACTGGCTTAGCCTTCACCTTTTAAACTTAATTCTCATCTATTGTCATTAGACATTTCCTCACATAGACATAATTTATGTGAGAGAACTTGTTAATATTTGTCTTTCTGGCAAAGAATCCCAGGTGAGGGAGGTTCCAAGCACCTTTCCTTTATTACCCTTTATTTGAGGCTGTTCAGCTCCCCAGACTCACCTGAGTTAAACATCCAAATAACGTTCTAAAACCATTTGGCGTGTACAAAACAGTAATTAAGAACAGAGAAAACCAAAGAAATGGCCTGAGTAACAAATCAAAATACATTAAACCACACAGAAGCTAGTCCAGATCAGTACAATCCATATAGATAGAGTGAAGAATCTACATTTTATACACCTAGAGGGCAAATCTTTCACCAACTTGCGCTGTTCTTCTCTGATCTTTTCTTGGTGCCTCCTTAGGAAATTACTGTGAAATTTCTCACTTTTGCTCCCACAAATTCAACACCACTGGTGGGAGCAAGAGTGGAGACACTAGTGTAGACAAAGGCTCCAGGTACTGGATGCCATTTTAGGATCCCTAACTCTTCTTAGAGAAGGATGGCATGACATGGTGCTTAACGTGTTGGTAGCCATCAAACCTTTTCTATACTAGTGCTCCTGATGTCGATATCTCTACGGGAGCTGAATCTAGGGAATTCAGCAGTGAGAAATTTTAGCAACAATTTTCCAGTGAAGACAAGGCTAAAGACACAACTCTGTCAGCTGTCCTTTCCGTTGGACTGTAGTGTTTCTCATCATCCCAGGTTACTTTGGTCTGCCTGGCTCTGACTCACCCATAAATAGAACAACACTGATGTCCCATCTTAGCTGCTTGTTGCTCCTGCAGTGCCCATTTCTATTTCACAGCTCCACCTAGCACGGTGTTCAGTGCTGTTCAGAAATAGCTTTGGGCTCCAGTTTTGCCTGTACTCCTTGAACAACTGCTTTCCTGAAAAATCCTTTGGGCATTGCATCCACACAGTAGCTGTCTCTCAGTCCCACATTCACATCCTCTGCCCCCAGGGTGACTTGGTGCTGTTTGAAACAATCCCTTTTGGGAAACTAATTAACCCGCCTCTAAATGTTTAGTGTCTCTGGCTTGAGATGTTATCTTTAAACCAGTTCTTTAGGAGATCTGATGTCTATTTTACAGTAAATTAACAGATTTGTCACAGTGGAGAAGGCTGTAAGTAGGACAAAAGAAATCCTAGCCATTTGTTATGTCTGTTACTAGTTAAGGATGGTAAAATTATCAATAATGATCAGAAAATGCAGAAGCATTCAATCAATATTTCTGTTCTGTATTTGGAAAGAAGTCAGATGATGTAGTCACATAAAATCATTATAATGAAATATGTTCTGTTCTAACAGTAACCACCCAGGATATTAAACAGCAAATATCTAAAACTGAGCAAAGTTAAACATTTGAAAAACTGCAAGAATGGTTTATTTACACGCTTTAACAAAATTGGCAGAGGAACTTTCTGAAGCACTGATGTTGATACTAAATAAATCTTAGCATGCTGGGAAATTTCCAGAGGACAGACAAACTCTAATGTTGTGCCAATATTTAAAAGGGGTAGTAGTTATAGGCTGGTTAACCAGGCAAAATCATGGGATAGGTTGACATGGGAGGCAATAAGTAAAAGACAAAGGGATGATAAGCACAATTAATGCCACTCAACGTAGCTTTATGGAACACAGGTCTTGTAAAAGAAATACTTGATAGCCTTTTTTTGATGTGCTTACAAGACTGGTTGACAAAGGTAAGTGCATTGACATACTATACTTAGACTTTTGAAAGGGGTTTGACTTAGTAATACATGACATTCTGATTAAAAACATCAGCTCTATAGAAAACGATCATAGCATATATTAACTGTTTTAAAAACTGGCTAACTCATCGATCTAATAAAGCAATTGTACATGGGGAATCATCATCCAAAAGGATATGTTCTTAGTCGGTTGTGACAGGCATCTATTTTGTGCTCAATGCTATTGAATATCTTTATCAATGATCTGGAAGAAAATATAAAACTGCTGCTGTTAAATTTTGCAGATGACAAAAAGATTGGCAGAATTGTGAATAATTATAAGGACAGGTAAGTTCTATAGAGCAATCTGGAGTGTGTGGTAAACTAGGCTCACTTAAACAACATTGACAGAACAAGGAGCAATGGTCTCAAGTTGAAGTGGGGGAGGTCTAGATTGGATATTAGGAAAACCTATTTCACTAGGAGGGTGTGAAGCACTGCAATGGGTTACCTAGGGAGGTGGTGGAATCTCCAGCCTTAGAGGTTTTTAAGGCCCAGCTTGACAAAGCCCTGGCTGGGATGATTTAGTTGGGGATTGGTCCTGCTTTGAGCAGGGGGTTGGACTAGATGACCTCCTGAGGTCCCTTCCAACCCTGATATTCTATGAGGGCTGGTCACCTCCTCCCCATACTGTGCTGCCCAGTGCAGTAGTCTGGGAGCTGACCTTGTTCGTGAAGACAGAGGCAAAAAAAGCATTGAGTACATTAGCTTTTTCCACATCCTCTGTCACTAGGTTGCCTCCCCCATTCAGTAAGGTGCCCACACTTTCCCTGATCTTGTTGCTAACATACTTGTAGAAACCCTTCTTGTTACTCTTAACATCCCTTGCTAGCTGCAACTCCAAGTGTGATTTGGCCTTCCTGATTTCAGTCCTGCGTGCCTGAGCAATATTTTTATACTCCTCCCTGGTCATTTGTCCAAGCTTCCACTTCTTGTAAGCTTCTTTTTTGTGTTTAAGATCAGCAAGGATTTCACTGTTAAGCCAAGCTGCTCGCCTCAGCTTTACTATTCTTTCTACCCATCGGGATGGTTTGTTCCTGCAACCTCAATAAGGATTCTTTAAAATACAACCAGCTTTCCTGGACTCCTTTCCCCCTCATGTTATTCTCCCAGGGTATCCTGCCCATCAGTTCCCTGAGGGAGTCAAAGTCTGCTTTTCTGAAGTCCAGGGTCTGTATTCTGCTGCTCTCCTGTCAGGATCCTGAACTCTACCATCTCATGGTCACTGCCTCCAAGGTTCCCATCCACTTTTGCTTCCCCTACTAATTCTTCCTGGTTTGTGAGCAGTAGGTCAAGAAGAGCTCTGCCCCTAACTGGTTCCTCCAGCACTTGCACCAGAAAATTGTCCCCTAGACTTTCCAAAAACTTCCCGGATTATCTGTGCACTGCTGTATTGCTCTCCCAGCAGATATGTTGTGAAGGTCAAACATATAACAGACTTCAAAAGGGAATTAGATAAGTTCATGGAGAATAGGTCCATCAGTGGCCATTACCCAAGATTACCAGGGATGGAACCCTGTGTTCTGGGTGTCCATAAACCTCTGACTGTTAGAAGTGGGGACTGGAGAACAGGGGATGGATCACTCAATAACTGCCCTATTCTGTTCATTCCCTCTGAAGCACCTGGCACTGGCCACTGTTGAAAGACAGGATACTGGGCTAGATGGAGCATTGATTTGACCAAGTATGGCCATTCTGATGTTCTATGAAAAGGTCTTAGAGATCATGGTAGATAACCAACTGAATATGAGCTCCCAGTATGATATTGGGGCAAAAAGAACTGAACTACTCCTTGGCTATATAAACAGGAATATCAAGCAGAAGTCGAGGTGATAGTACCTCAGTATACTGCACTGACATCACTACTGGAATAGTACATGCAGTGTTAAGGTCCACACTTCAAAAAGAATATTAAAAACTGGAATGGGTTCAGATAAGAAATATTCATGGTTTTGAAAGCACCCCCTATGATGAGAGTGTGTCTTACAATGCAGCAGGAAGCGAGCCTCGCAGCCTGGGTAGGCAGACTTGTTTTAGCAGGACTCGCACTAGCATACAAAAATTAGCTGTGTGGATGTGTGGCATGAGCAGAGGCTCAGGCTAGCCACCTGAGCTCAGACCCACTCTACCCTTAGAGCTGGAGCTCAGGTGGTTAGCCTGAGCCCCCGTCAGTGTAACAATGTTGGGGGCAAGGAGGGATAGCTCAGTGGTTTAAGCATTGGCCTACTAAACCCAGAGTTGTGAGCTCCATCCTTGAGGGGGCCACTTGGGGATCTGGGGCAAAATCAGTACTTGGTCCTGCTAGTGAAGGCAGGGGGCTGGACTTGATGACCTTTCACAGTCCCTTCCAGTTCTAGGAGATGGGATATCTCCATTAATTATTATTAATGTCCACACTGTTATTTTTAGCATGAGCCCCACAAGCACGTGCTTGTCTATCTGGACACGGAGGAGGGGCTTCCTCCCAGCTGCAGTGAAGTCACACTCGTAGGGTATGTCTACACTGCCTTTTAAAACCCACAGCAATGCATCTCTGAGCCCAGGTGTACAGACTTGGGCTCAGGCTATGGTGCTCATAACAGTTTTTGTAGTTTCGGGGCTTGGGCTGGAACATGAGCTCTGAAGCCAAGTGTGTGGGGGGGTAGGCTTCAGCCCAAGATACCACATCCACACTGCTGCTTTTAGTGCCGTAGCACAAGCCTGAGTGTGTAGACCCAGCCTGAGATTCGCTGCCGAGTGGTTTTAAAAGGCAGTGTAGACATATACCCTTGCAGACTATTGAGCTCATTGAAAAGAAGCTTAGAAGGTGACACGCTCATTGTCTATAGGTACTTATTACTGATTCCAGAGATATCTGACTCTAGAGGTCTTTAATCTAGCAGAGAAAGGCATAACAAGATCCAATGGCTGAAAGTTCAAAGGTTCAACCAGGAAATAAGACACAATTTTTAAAGAGAGGGAATTAACCACTGGAGCAGATTACCAAGGGAACTGGTAAATCCTCTGTTGTTTGAAGTCTTTAAATCAAGATTAGCTGTCTTTGAAAAAAAATATGTTCTAGCTCAACCAGAAGTTATGGGCCTAATGCAGGAACCATCGGACAAATTCTGTGGCCTGCGTTATACAGGAGTTCTGGCCTTAAAACCTATGAAATAGTTGTTCTTTCAAATTTCTTAGTACACAGTTTACAGTTTCAGTGTCTCTCACTTTGTATTTAATGTTTAGCAAAAACGTTGTTTTTCACTGGTGTTTTAGGTCGATGTTTAGAAGAGATTTTCCATGGAAGCTAAAACTATCACAAGGGCAAGAATCAGTCTCCTGAATGCTTTTAGATCAACTATAAGAATGTTTGGTAGCTGCTGGTTTCCACATGGTAACCATCTATATGAGCAAAAACTGATCCTTGCAGGATGTTTCAAATCAAAAGAACAGAAATACCTAGGGATGGGTAGCCATCAAGACTTGAACTGACGGCTAGCACTGGCCAGCTATCTGATGACCAGCTACCACAAAGCTCTTCACAGATACCTTTCTCCAGAATTCCTCCTGTGGCCCCGGAGCTTTAGGGTTATAGGAGAGGAGGAACTGAAACAGGAAGAAACATTTTGTGACAAAGAAATTGTCATGTGATGAAACCTCCAGGAATATGTCCAACCGAAATTGGCAACCTTGCATGCAAAGAGGGTGGTTCTGGTTTTTGCAATCATTTTAATCTTTAATTCCTAGGACAATCCTGGAGGGTGGGCAACCATATGCTTGCTGTATAAGTACAGAAGTGGAGCAAAGTTGAGCAATATCACAGCTTGTGAGATTGTTTCGATGACACGAGTATGGCAAGTTTATACAGTTCCATTATGAAAGACAAAATTAGGGTCAGTTTTATTATGATCAGTTTTGTGTAAGACATAAATAGCGTCTAGATTCACACAGTGTGTTTAGTACTAATAAAAAGGCGATAACTAGAATTTGTCATTTTTGGTACATTTCAAGTAAGTTTTCCAATTATTTAAAAACTTGCTATTTCTAGGGTTTCCAGTAAGTCCCCCACAATCAGTCTTAGTGACTCAGTCACCAGACTGTACAATGTACATCTTAGTTGCTTCTTTCATTTCTCACTGACGTTACCGTTACCACACACCTGTTGGAGACAAACTAATATACTGTGAATGTAGAGAAATTTCATTCCTTGAGCCAGTGCATTATTGTTATGCAGCTTTTAGTGTCAGGGCAGCTTCAAAATAAATGATGCAGAATAGAATTGTTCAATTATTAAATGAAGTAGTCTACTCAATGTTGACCACTACTCCCAAACACTAAGTTAACAGGTTTTAACTGATTAAATATTTGTTTAATCTGCATAAACCAATATGATATGTAGCATCGCTCCATGTACAGTAAGTACTCTTCATTGCCAGGAAATTTGACAACAGGATATCTGTCTAGAGCTGAACAAATAACTTATTTAACAATTTCTGCCTTTTTCTGCTTGTGGAATATTCACACACAAAATGTGATTTTCTTGCATTTATTTGTTATTCAAAACTATTGGCTGACACTTTTCCTGAATTTCCCTAATTGCACAGTTTGCTATTTGAAATCCCAAATTTGAGCTTTGTTGCTTAGAGTTAGGTGGGGGATGTAGTAGGAAGAGAGAGTCTGGAGCATGTCTCTGGTACAAGACCTGAGGCGTGAACCAAAGTCAGCAAAAGTTATGCTTTGAGCAAAACTCAGGCCCTGTCAAAAACAGATGCTTGCCTGCAAGTTCAGTGTCCGATACACGAACTTGTTACCGGTATTGCTAGCATTGTTAAAACACAATGAATATGTAAACACATTCCAGCAGGAAGGATGTATGTACTCCAGTTAAGTTAATAAGCTGTGATGTACTGACTCTTTAACAGAGCAGTGAACTTAATCTCTTCTGTTAGGGTGACCAGATGTCCCGATTTTATAGGGACAGTCCAGATTTTTGGTTCTTTTTCTTATATAGGCTCCTATAGGGGGGAGGGATAGCTCAGTGGTTTGAGCATTGGCCTGCTAAACCCAGGGTTGTGAGTTCAATCCTTGAGGGGGCCACTTGGGGATCTAGGGCAAAATCAGTACTTGGTCCTGCTAGTGAAGGCAGGGGGCTGGACTCGATGACCTTTCAAGGTCCCTTCCAGTTCTAGGAGATGGGATATCTCCATTAATTAATAATTACCCCCGTCCCGATTTTTCACACTTGGTGTCTGGTCACCCTATCTTCTGTGAATGCACAGTGATAGAGCCTATGCATTGCAGAGAAACAGCTCTGACAAGCTCGGGGGCTGGAGTTCACTGATTGTTACCTGCTAGGCAAGATCTGGGCCGGGAGAGTCTAGATGAGTTTGCTGGTGAGGAAGATAGGCTGGTGAGGCAGGGAGCTGATACACAATCTAGTCGCCAGCAAAACTCACTTTTGCTGAGGTAAAGAGGTAACATGGTGGCTCACAACTTTGGGTATCCCCAGCAGCATATTACAGTAGGACAAGAAGTAATGGGCTTATTCTGCAGCAAGGAAAATTCACGTTAGATATTAGGAACATCTTTCTAACTATAAGGATAATTAAGTACTGGAAAAGCTTAACCAGGGAAGTTATGGAATCCCTGTCTGGCGGTTTTTAAGAACAGATTAGGACAGTGGTTCTCAAAATTACTTGATTGTGTTCCCATTTGTACATATACTGATAAAAAACAACAACATGCAACTCACTAAATATTAAAAAGAGTAAGGCATTGATTCAAACAGAGCCAACAA
Source organism: Malaclemys terrapin pileata (assembly GCF_027887155.1). Lineage (NCBI taxonomy): Eukaryota > Metazoa > Chordata > Testudines > Emydidae > Malaclemys > Malaclemys terrapin. The sequence continues at coordinate 16,731,938 of NC_071519.1, forward strand.
CTCATTATAATAAGAGCAAAAGCAAAACTGTGATTGTGGCCCACGCTTACCGTAAAATGTGCACACCGCATCGTAGCAAATGGATTAACGTACAGATGGGAATGACTCTGTATAATGCTATGCAAGCTTAACAAATCCGTCAAAATGTAAGCACCACCTAGAGCAGGGGTCGGCAAACTACGACCAGCGGGCCGCATCCGGCCCTTCTGACATTTTAATCTGGCCCTTAAGCTCCAGTTGGTGAGTGGGGATGTACTGTGGCTCCGTGCGGCTCCTGGAAGCAGTGGCATGTCCCCCCTCCAGCTCCTATGCCTAGGGGCAGCCATGGGGCTCTGCATGCTGCCCCTACCCCAAGCGCTGCCACCGCAGCTCCCATTGGCCAGGAACCATGGCCAGTGGGAGCTACAGGGGTGGTACCTGCTGATGGGGCAGCACGTAGAACTGCTTGGCTGCGCCTCCGCATGGGAGCCAGAAGCGGGACATGCTGCTGCTTCTGGCAGCTGCTTAAGGTAAGTGCTGCCCGGAGACTGCACCCCAGGCCCCCTCCCAAGCCCCCACTCCAGCCCTGATCCCCCTCCTGCCCTCCGAACCCCTTGGTCCCAGCCCAGAGCACCCTCCTGCACCCCAAACCTTCATCCCCAGCCCCACCCCAGAGCCCACACCCCCAGCCAGAGCCCTCACCACCCCCACACTCCCTAACCACCTGCCCCAAGCCAGAGCCCCCTCCTGCACACTCAACTCCTGATTTCTGGCCCCACCACAGAGTCTGCACCCTCAGCCGGAGCCCTCACTTCCTCCTGCACCCCACCCCCCAATTTTGTGAGTATTCATGGCCTGCTATACAATTTCCATACCCAGATGTGGCCTTCAGGTCAAAAATTTTGCCCATCCCTGACCTAGAGTCAAATGCACAGCGCCATCTGAGGACCTGATATGTTTGGAGGAATCAGCTTTGCTAGCTATTCATTGCTGTAGATAAAATATGTGCAGTACGTTTTTCCCCCCTAAAGCTTCTCACGTCCCCCTTGAATACATTCTGCACCCCTCCAGGGTCTCACCCCCCAGTTTGAGAACCGCTGGGTTAGACCAACAGCTGTCAGAGATGGTCTACATATACTTAATCCTGTGGAATGTTCAGGGGAATGGACTAGATTACCTTGGAGGCCCCTTCCAGTCTTACATTTCTCTGATTTTATTCTTGAATTGTGGACACCAGAACTGGACATAAACTCTAGTAGTGATCACACCCGTGCCAAATATGTTATTTTAACATAATTTATTTTAATGTAATTTTCTGTTTTTAAGAACTTAAACACTGGGGGGGGAAGCATATGGAGCCATGTAAAACCCCATCATGGGGTGATCTGTGGGGTTTTGATCTTTAGATTTACAGCACAGTCTTCTACTTCTTGAGCTAACTGACTAACTGGTGGAAGTAGAAGATAGTTATCTTCTATATGAACCTGCCACTGTAGGGGACTGGAGACATACACTTGGCCAGTGGGTTTCGTAGTTATTTTGAGACAGCCACGGAATATAGACCCTCAGTACTCCTGGGTTTCATTCCTGGTTCTATAGGCCATTGTACATACCTATGCCCCTGTCCCTCCAGCCTTTCTCTGTCCCTTTTGCTGCTACCTCCTTCCTAGGTCCACCTTTGTCTCTGCTGCTACCTCTATCTCCCGCAGCTACTGCCCCAGCTCCTCTCTCTGCTCCCATGTTCCCCCTCTCTTTGCTTTTAACCTCAACCCCTCTGCTTCTATCCTCCCTCTTCACCCCCTTGTTCCAATAACCTCTTGTCTTTTGCCCCCTTTTTTCCTACCCTGGTCCCCTCATCCTGGCTCCTACCCCAGGCTCCTATCTCCTCTGCCACTGTCAAGCTCCCGGCCCTGCCCTTCATCTCTGCCCCGTCCACTCTGTTTTTTACTCCCCTGTATGCAAATCATTCAGAATCCTCCTTCCCCTCCTGGATGCCTGGGCACCAGCAGGGAGAGCACTGAGAGCACAAGAGAGAGAGTCTCTCTACCCTCAGTTCCTGTGTCCAGCACCACATCGTCCCCCAGCAGCAGGCAGGCGCAATTGCAGCGGAAGTCCTGCTTGGCACATTCAGTCACTCTGTGACGATAGTACGTGCACAGGCCATTGGTGGAGCCAGGTGTTGCAACCAGGAGGGGTGACGGGTCAGTGGTAGTGTCTTTAAAACAGCACCCACATTTCAAAGGGAATGTCCCATGCAGACAGGAGTGACCCCCTCAAGGGCGTGCACAAGGGGGGGCAAGCATGCGGATGGTTCCCCCCCAATCAGAGGGGGCACAGAACGCCTCTGGAACCAGGGAGGGGAAAGCAAGCTCCTCTGGCCCTGGGCTGGGCGGGAGATGATAGCTCCTCCAGCCCTGGGGCCATGAGGGGAGATCTAGCTCCTCTGACTGCTGGGGGAAAGCCAGCTCCACTGGGCCATGTGGGGAGGGGGAACCAGGTCCTCTGGCTGCAGGGGGTGGGTCAGGAGAGCCAGCTCCACCAGCCCCAGGGCTGGGGGGGGAGAACCAGCTCTTCTGGCTGTGGAGGGGACTGGGGAGGGGGGGAGGGCCAGCTCCTCCACTGCAGGGGGCACAGAAAGTGCACCTCCAAAAGCAGCCCAATTTTTATTCCAGTGCACACCCTCTACTCCCTGCAGCTTCATGAACCCCCTCCTCCCCAGATCAGTTCCCCTTTCAGGGTGACAGAACGTCAAATGTAGCTGCAGTTAGCAGGAGGAGGTGACTAGGCTGAGGAGCATTCGGGCACACGAGGAATTCATTGACAGTATTCATATAGAGACTTCCAAGGCTGAGGATGCTATCCAGCTAGAGAGGACAGCTGTCACACCACCGGGGGAGGAGGATAAGGCTCTGGTAGAGGGAGGACACTGGCTGCTGGTTACTTCTGGCAGCAGGCAGTGCTCCACCCCTACTCCCAACCCACCAACCATGGTAATGGAGAACCGTTATGCTGCCCTGGCAATGAGTGATGAGGAATCACCCCCAAAGGTTGAAGAGGAGAAGCCATGTACCCGGAGGCTGGGAGGATCACAGCCATCACACCCAGGAAGAAACGTAGGGTAGTGGTAGTTGGAGACTCTCTTCTGAGGGGGATGGAGGCACCCATCCATCGCCCAGACATGGCATCCCAGGTGGTATGCTGCCTGCCAGAGGCCCGTATCCGAGATGTTACGGAGGGATTGTTGAGGAACATCAGGCCCTCTGACTACTACCCCATGCTACTCATCCATGTTGGCACTAATGATACTGTGAGGTATGGCCCTCAGCAGATCAGAAGTGACTACAGGGCTCTGGGAGTAAGGGTGAGGGAGTTGGGAGTGCAGGTGTTCTCTTCAGTCCTTCCAGTCAAAGTTAGGGGCCCAGGCAGAGACAGATGCATCCTGGAGGAGAATGCCTGGCTGCAAGGATGGTGTTGCCAGGAGGGCTTTGTCTCCCTTGACCACGGGATGCTGTTCCAGGAAGAAGGACTGCTAAGCAGAGATGGGGTCCACCTATCGAGGAAGGGGAAGAGCATATTTGGCTACAGACTGGCTAACATAGTGAGGAGAGCTTTAAACCAGGTTCAATGGGGGCAGGTGACCACAGGTAAGTCAAAAACATGGAGACCTGGGAGAAGGGTCGGAATCTGGAGGGAGCATGGGCTGTTATAGCAGAAATAAGGGAGAGACGAGACAGAACTGGGGGGGGGGGGGAATCAAATCAGTATTTTAGATACTGTATACTAATGCAAGAAGTATGGGGAATAAGCAGGAAGAACTCAAAATGCTAGTAAATAAACACAACTATGACATAGTTGGCATCACGGAGACTTGGTGGGATAATACGCATGCCTGTAATATTGATATAGAAGGATACAGCTTGCTCAGGAAGGACAGGCAGGGAAAACATGGAGGAGGTGTTGCCTTAGATATTAAAAATTTATACACTTGGACTGAGGTTGAGATAGAAATAAGAGACAGACTTGTTGAAAGTCTCTGGGTAAAGCTAAAATGAGTAAAAAACAAGGGTCTTGTCATGGTAGGGGTCTACTACAGACCACCAAACCAGGAGGAAGAGGTGGATGAGGCTTTTTTTAAACAACTAACAAAATCATCCAAAGCACAGGACTTGGTGGTGATGGGGGACTTTAACAACCCAGACATCTGCTGGTAAAATAACACAGCAGTGCACAGATTATCCAACAAGTTATTAGCATGTATTGGAGACAATTTTTTATTTCAGAAGGTGAAGAAAGCTACTGGGGGGAGGCTGTTCTAGATTTGATTTTGATAAAGAGGGAGGAACTGGTTGAGAATTTGATAGTGGAAAGCAACTTGGGTGAAAGTGATCATGAAATGGTAGAGTTCACGATTCTAAGGAATAGTACGAGGTAGAACAGCAAAATAGAGACACTGGATTTCAAGAAGGCAGACTTGAGTAAACTCAGGGAGTTGGTAGGTAAAATCCCATGGGAAGCAAGTCTAAGGGGAAAAACAACTGAAGACAGTTGGCAGTTTTTCAAAGAGACATTATTAAGGGCAGAAGAGCAAACTATCCCACTGCATAGGAAAGATAGGAAGTAGGGCAAGAGACCACCCTGGCTTAACCAGGAGCTCTTCAATGATCTAAAACTCAAAAAAGAGTCCTACAAAAAGTGGAAACTGGATCAAATTACAAAGGATGAATATAAATAAATAATACAAATATGCAGGGACAAATTAGAAAAGCCAAGACAAAAAACTAGATCAAAATAGCTAGGGACATAAAAAGAAACAAGAAAACATTCTACAAATACATTAGAAGCAAGAGGAAGACAAAAGGACAGAGTAGGCCTGTTACTCAATGAGGGGGGGAAAGACAATAACAGAAAATGTAGAAATGGCAGAGGTGCTTAATGACTTCTTTGTTTTGGTTTTCACCAAGAAGGTTGGTGGTGATTGGACGTCTAACATAATGAATGCCAGTGAAAATGAGGTAGAATCAGAGTCTAAAATAGGGAAAGAACAAGTCAAAAATTACTTAGACATGTTAGATGTCTTCAAATCACCAGGGCCTGATGAAATGCATCCTAGAATACTCAAGGAGCTGACTGAGGAGATATCTGAGCATTAGCAATTATCTTTGAAAAGTCATGGAAGACGGGAGAGATTCCAGAAGACTGGAAAAGGGCAAATATAGTGCCCATCTATAAAAAGGGAAATAAGGACAACCCAGGGAATTACAGACCAGTCAGCTTAACTTCTGTACCCGGAAAGATAATGGAGCAAATAATTAAGCAATCAATTTGCAAACACCTAGAAGATAATAAGGTGATAAATAACAGTCAGCATGGATTTGTCAAGAACAAATAGTGTCACACCAGCCTCATAGCTTTCTTTGACAGGGTAACAAGCCTTGTGGATGGGGGGAAGCAGTAGATGTGGTGTATCTTCACTTTAGTAAAGTTTTTGATAATGTCTCGTACGATCTTCTCATAAACAAACTAGGGAAATACAACCTAGATGGAGCTACTATAAGGTGGGTGCATAACTGGTTGGAAAATCATTCCTAGAGAGTAGTTATCAGTGGTTCACAGTCATGCTGGAAGGGATAACGAGTGGGGTCCTGCAGGGATTGGTTCTGGGTCCGGTTCTGTTCAATATCTTCATCAATGATTTAGAAAATGGCATGGAGAGTACACTTATAAAGTTTGCGGATGCTACCAAGCTGGGAGAGGTTGCAAGTGCTTTGGAGGATAGGATTAAAATTCAAAATGATCTGGACAAACTGGAGAAATGGTCTAAAGTAAATAGGATGAAATTCAATAAGGACAAATGCCAAGTACCCCACTTAGGAAGGAATAATCAGTTGCACACATACAAAATGGGAAATGACTGCCTAGCAAAGAGTACTGCGGAAAGGCATCTGGGCGTCATAGTGGATCACAAGGTAAATATGAGCCAACAGTGTAACGCTGTTGCAAAAAAAAGCAAACATCATTTTGGGATGTATTAGCAGGAGTATTAGCAAGGCACAAGAAGTAATTCTTCTGCTCTACTCCGCACTGATTAGGCCTCAACTGGAGTATTGTGTCCAGTTCTGGGCACCACATTTCAGGAAAGATGTGGACAAATTGGAGAAAGTCCAGAGAAGAGCAACAAAAATGATTAAAGGTTTAGAAAAAATGACCTATGAGGAAAGATTGAAAAAATTAGGTTTGTTTAATCTGGAGAAGAGAAGACTGAGTGGGGACATGATAACAGTTTTTAAGTTAATAAAAGGTTGTTACAAGAACGAGGGAGAAAACTTGTTCTTCTTAACCTCTGAGGATAGGACAAGAAGCAATGGGCTTCAATTGCAGCCAGGGCAGTTTAGGTTGGGCATTAGGAAAAACTTCCTGTCAGAGTGGTTAGCACTGGAATAAATTGCCTAGGGAGGTTGTTGTCTAGATAATACTTGGTCCTGCCTCGAGTACAGGGGACTGGACTAGATGACCTCTCGAGGTTCCTTCCAGTACTACGATTCTATGAATCTATGCTCCTCCATACTCAGACTTCCCTGGAAGGACCCCACTGCAGCCTTGCCCAGCCTTGTAGTAGGGATCTATTCTCAAAAGCATCATAGATTCATAGAGTCCAAGACCAGAAGGGCCCATGTAGTCTGACTTCCAGTATAACACGGGCCATAGAAAGTCCCAAAAATAATTCCTATAGCAGATCTGTTAGAAAAACATCCCATCTGGATTTAAAAATTGCCAGTGCTGGAGAATCCACCACAATCCTTTGTAAATTTTTCCTATGGTTAATTATTCTTACAGTTAAAATGTACACCTTATTTTCAGTCTGAATTTCTCTAGCTTCAACTTCCAGCCATTGGATCATGTTGCACCTTCTTTGCTGGATTGAAAAGCCCATTATTAATTATTTGATCCTAATATACCTTCTTATAGACTATAATCAAGTCACCCCTTAACCTTCTCTTTGATAAACTAAATGGATTGAGCTCCTTGAGTCTATCACTATAAGGCATGTTTCCTAATCCTTTAATTATAACCATGGGCTGAGATTCACAGCATGGTGCTCCATCTGCCCCCCCCCCCCCAGGAGGGCTCTACCCCCCAAATCTCGAGCAAATCCCTCTGGGTTTCAATCTGAAGGGCACCCTATGGTGCTGGGGAAGCTGTTCTAGGGGCCTGGGGGAATGGGTCCCTGACATGAGGCTGAAGGAAGGCATGCAATACATAGGTGGAAAAATAAGGGTGATAATACAGGGGGACTGGACTCTGGACATGGTGTAGAGATGGGGAAGACTAGGACACAGGGGACAGATGGGGTGGGCTTCGGGATGCAGTGGGGGACTCAGGTGAAGAGAATGAGGAAATGGGGGCAGATGGATGGAGTGCTAGGAACACAAGGGACAGGGAGCAGATAAGGGGACAGATGTGATGAGGGATAGGACACAAGGGAGCAGATGGGGCAGGATGCTAGAGTAGGGTGCTGAAGGCATGTGGTGTAGTAAGCAGGAGCTGGGAGATGATTTTACCTCTGTATACATCATTGGTGAGACCCATAGTGGAATACTGCATCCAGTTCTGGTGTCCACATCTTAGAAAGGATGTTGAAAAATTGGAGAGGGAGCAGGAAAGAGACACAAAAATGATTTGAGAAAGTGCTGTACTGTGAGAGACTTAAAGAGCTAATTCACGCTACCAAAAAAGAAGATTGAGAAGTGACTTGATTGCAGTGCTAAGTACCTTCACAGAGAAAATAAAGGGCTCTTTAAGCTAGCACAGAAAGACATAAGAATCAATGGCTCCAAGCTGAAGTCAGGCAAATTCAAATTAGAAATAAGGTTCACATTTTTACCAGTGTGGGTGATTAATCATTGGAACTAACTGCCAAAGCAAGGGGGAAATTCTCCATCACTTTCTTCACATCAAGACTGGCTTTCTTTCTAGAAGAGATGCTTTAGCCAAACACAAGTTACTGGACTTAAGTCACGGCCTGATACACAGGAAGTCAGAGAAGATGATCAAATGGTGCCTTCTGGCCTTAAACTCTATGAATCTATGATTTTGGCCAGTACATTGGGACAATTTAGATAACAAAATCAAGCAAGTCTCTACTGAGCATGTGCAAATTGACATTTTTCAGAGGCTTATAACTTGGCCAAATTTGAGCAAATTTTCATGGGGACAGTAAATAAGCACATACGAATGGCCATACTGGGTCAGACCAAAGGTCCATCCAGCCCAGTATCCTGTCTACTGACAGTGGCCAATGCCAGGTGCACCAGAGGGAGTGAACCTAACAGGTAATGATCAAGTGATCTCTCTCCTGCCATCCATCTCCACCCTCTGACAAACAGAGGCTAGGGACACCATTCCTTACCCATCCTGGCTAACAGCCATTAATGGATTTAACCTCCATGAATTTATCTAGTTCTCTTTTAAACCCTGTTATAGTCCTAGCCATCACAACCTCCTCAGGCAAGGAGTTCCACAGGTTGACTGTGCGCTGTGTGAAGAAGAACTTCCTTTTATTTGTTTTAAATCTGCTGCCCATTAATTTCATTTGGTGGCCCCTAGTTCTTACATTATGGGAACAAGTAAATAACTTTTCCTTATTCACTTTCTCCACATCACTCACGATTTTATATACCTCTATCATATCCCCCCTTAGTCTCCTCTTTTCCAAGTAAAGACATCTCCTGACACCAGGGTGTCCCTCTTCCCACCAAATTTCAAGTGCCTGCACCAAAGTGTAGAGCTGCTAGAATTTCTCAGTGAAATAGTAGTAAAAACTGTTTTTAACGTGGGAAAAATAATATAGTTCCCCCCAATCTTATTTTGAGAAATGGCTAAACCATTTTTATCTGAAACCTGTGATAAAATTCAGTGTGCGGCACGCACCCAGCATAGGAAATTTCAGTCTGAACAGCTAAAGTCTGGAAAAGTTATAAGCAACTGAAAACAGTGTTTTATAATGGAAAATGTTGGGTAACCTCAAATCTAGGCATTGCTACCAGCTCTGCCTATAATAAAGGCCTCCTGCTCAAACCAGCGCAGCTTTCAGGGAGTATCTCTATCCCTAAAAGAGGTTCCTCTTTGGCTGAATATAATAGAATAAATATAATATAATATAATATAATTAATTAATATAAATCACCTTTTTTACAGGAAAATAAAGACTCTTAAACTAGTTTTAAAAATTCCAAAGTTTAATCTGTGAATGTCACAAAATCTCAAGATCACTGAGGTTTTTCCATCTCTGGAGGTTACCCCTAAAATGTGGTCTGCCCTGATGCTGGGCTGTTTTACTTGACTGATGCTTTAAATGTGACTGAATTGATCCGTGCTACCAAAACTGACTTGTGCTCGGTACACATTTTGCAGTCTAGCCCTCCATCAGCAATGAAAGCAGGTTTCGGAAAGCTGGTTCTCATTAGTAAAACAGGGAAGCTTTATTTAAAAAAACCAAAACTAAATGCTGTTGGATCAAAAAATAAAGAACCTAGTCCTCATGGACGGTGGGTATGATAGTCCAGGGGAGTCTCAGCCTGTCCTGGCGCAGCTGCTGTTGCCAGATGCTGGTTGTGGGTTTGGCGGGGGGAAATTTTGCTTATTTTTATGCCCCAGGTAGATTCCGGGACGCTGAGGAGATGATATGTGCTACTCAGCTTCCTGGGTTTGTCAGTAATCTCCCTGGAGTCCCTGGAGACTTGGGGCTCCTCTGGGGGTGGGGGGGCTCAGGGCTCAGGCCACCAGAGGGAAAGGGGGTCTTGGGGCTCCAGCCACGGGGGGGGGGGAAGAGGGTCTCGGGGCTACTGCCACGGGTGGGGGGCAGGGGGTCTCGGAGCTCCGGCTGTGGGGGTATGTGCGGGTGGAAGAGGTGAAGCCGGGGGCTAGCCTCCCCAAAGAGGGGGCTCCACCCACTGCCCATGCTAATCCTCATGTGTTTCTAAAACATGTTGGAAAAGGAAGTTATGGGCCACTGAAACTAGCAGCAGGCAGCCTTGGAAATTTTCAGCTAGAGAAGACCAGGCTCTACTCTCATTTAACATCTCCTGACAGCTGACATTCCCTGCAGAGAGAGACTCGGGGTTTGACATTTGGCCCACTGACTTGAGGGGAATGAAAGGGCCATCAAAGCTGGGGGAATAACAGGGTTTTCTGTTTGAAGGGTGCTTTAAGGCAGGCGTAATCAATTATTTTTTGTCAAGGTCTAAATTTCTTGGTCAAGGTATAGTCAAGGTCCAGACTCCAGAGAAAATAATAATAAAAAACAATAATGATAATAATAATAAGTAAATAAAAAGATTTTGGAGACCGTTCAAAAGTATCTGGCGGTCCGAATTTGGCCCGCGGTCCGCCTATTGACTACCCCTTCTTTAGGGAATCCGAAATGCTACACTGATTTTTATGAAATTTTATTCTTTTCTCCAAAGCCCCATCTCCAATCTAGATGCACTATGAGTTGTAACACACTAGGGGTATATCTACACAGGGCCGGCTTTAGCAAGTGCAGGGCCCGATTCGTGGGGCTGTACTCGGGCGGCGCTCCGAGTATTCAGCGGCACTTCGGATTGCTGCGCTCCGGCCGGGGCAGCGGGGCCGCGGGACTTGCCGCGCTCAGACCGGGGCAGCGGGGCCGCGGGACTTGCTGCACTCTGGCTGGGTGCAGGGTCCTCTTAGGCGTGGGGCCCGATTTGCGGGAATTGGGGGAATCGGCCTAAAGCCGGCCCTGTATCTACACATCACACTACCTTTGCAGATGGTGCAGCAGCATTAACAGAATCCTGGGACGCTACGGCTCCTGAGCCCAGCAGGGGAGAGACTCCTCCTATGTCCTTGGCTCTACCAGCTTTCTCACTTTCACATTATCCTCCTCTGCCTCTGGACCTTCTGAGTTAATGAGGTAATTAGCTTTTAACTCTCTCCAACCTATTGTCAATCCATCGATTTGGCCCATGGCACTGTGCCATCACAGCTCCCACTGGGCACAGGAGTGTTTAGAATAGCAATCAGAATCCTTATCAAGGGTATATTTGAGCCCTTACAGCCTTATCAAGATTATATTTGAGTCCTTACAACTCTATGGGGAGGGAGGCCTCTTCTAAGTCCCTTCCCCTCTACCTACATCCCGAAATCAGCAGCATGTGAAGGCAGGGTCATGCACACTTGCAAGCCGGTGAAGGAGGGGGTCATTCCTAACCAGGCAGAGGCAGAGCCAACCAGGACTATGCCTGTGAGTTCTGATCTGGCACCTTCCCCCAGTAGCTAAAAATCTCTCTTCTCCTCCACAGTGCTGCCACATGCCTCCCTGCAAACCACAGGATCTTGTAAAACACCTCAGGCTAAATATGGGTGCTGAAGGAGACCTAACAGAATGTGATAGGATTATATGTAACAAGTCACTGCAACAAGAGCCCAGTGCCTCCCACCAGCTGGCAGTACAAACATAGCCTGAATGCTTCCTTCCAAACTCCCAAGCAGCTAGATTTCTCCTGGCTTGACATTTGACATGCAACAGAATAAAGGGCAGCAAAAATCCTGCCTAATATCAGTGTGGGGCCAAGGTGGGGCTTTGGGCTTGACATGCATTTTCCAAGTAGATTTGCTTCTCTTTCCTCTAAAACAAGTCAAAGTAATTAACAACTTGAGAAAAACATTAACAAGCTGCCTTCAACAAAGCTGGTAGCAGAGTGGAAGTTTTATCCTGCTGTATCGTTTTCCAGTAGGAAGTAACCTTAACATAAGCACAGACGATGACTCTTCTATTTCAAGCTTCAGGGATTAAACCTGAACCATGACAAATTCTCTCTCTCTCTCTCTCTCTCCTTTAAAAATTGTGCACTTAATGCCAACCTTCCAATCTCCGAGTTTTCCAAAGCCTCTTCACCCTTCTCTGAGATCCAGTCTCACCTTAGATCCCTTTGCGTAGTTGTGTGTTTATGTCTCAGATAAGACAAATTTGCCCACGTCGGTTTTACTGCAAAATCCATTAACCTCAAATTATGAGTAACCCGCACTTTGCAGATTTCATGCAATGTATCCAAAACCAGCTGACTCCAACCTTCCCGTTTGCTCAGAATGGAAAATTAGAGCTGTGAGAGCCTGAAGTGAAGGCTCATAGCCAGAGGTGAAAGTAGAAAAAGGGATTTACCGGTACAGGGCTGGGTTGGGGCCGGCTCTGGCCCCCGGAAGGGGCGGGGCCTCGGGTGGAAGGGGCGGGGATGGGGAGGTCAGAGTCAGCCCAGGCCCGCCCTGTACCAGTAAGTGCCCTCCCCCTCCCCCGCTGGGGTAGCAGCATCAGCCGGGGGCTCTGGCAGCAGTTTAAAGGGCCCAGGGCTCAGCCGCTGCTACCCTCCTGGGCCCTTTAAATCACTGCCGGAGCCCTCAGCTGCCGCTGCTGCCCCAGGGCTCTGGCAGCAGGGCTCCAGGGGCTATTTAAAGGGCCCGGGGCTCCCCTGCCTCTACCGTCCCGGGCCCTTTAAATAGCCACCGAAGCCTGCCAGAGCAGCGGCGGGGCTCCGGCGGTTATTTAAAGGGCCAGGGCCATAGAGGTAGGGGAGCCCCAGGCCCTTTAAATAACCCCTAGAACCCCGCCACTACTCCAGAGCTCTGTGGGCTATTTAAAGGGCCCAGGACTCCCCTGCTTCTACTGCCCCGGCCCTTTAAATAGCCCCCGGAGCCCTGGGGTAGCGGCGGCTGGGCTCCGGCGGCTATTTAAAGGGCCTAGGGCAGTAGAGGCAGCAGGAGCCCCGGCCCTTTAAATAACCCCCGGAGCCCCGCTGCCGCTACCCCAGGGCTCCAGCAGTGGGGCTCTGGAGGCAATTTAAAGGGCCTGGGGTTTCAGCCGCTGCTGGGAGCCCCAGGCCTTTTAAATTGCTGCCTGGGGAATCTGGGCCGCCCCAGTACAGCGCACCGGCTCTTGCCGGCACGTCGTACAGGGGTGTACCGGCTTGCTTTCACCTCTGCTCGTAGGGAAGCATTCAATGGCACCAGATAGGCTCCCCATGCATCTTCAGCACGTGTCCTTTGGAAAGCTGTGTTCCCCATGATGCAGACAGTAGAGACACAAGAGGAGCTAATATAAAGGACAGTCCATTAAGAAACTGAGATAGGCTTTATTTTCCTGCTGTGGTGATATTTGCTAACAACCTCATGAAATTCAAACTCTTCTACGCATGAAAGCAGCTCTCGGAGAAAGTCTCTGCTTTTGTCAGAGGATACAGAGCCAGTGCTATAAGAACTTGTTCATACCTCTCAACGCTCCCTTACTTTAAACCCCAGTACTGTATACCAGACCCCCATCCATAAACCAGAGCTCATAGGACACTTTTTCTACTGTCACTTATTTTAAGCTCACTGCCCCGTTGCTTGGTGTCTCCTGGATCCAGGGGATTTGTATATGTGTTTAAGGCTTTTAAAGTGAATTTTGGACAAGTGAAAAGTGCCAACCCCAAAGCCATGGACAGCAAAGCGGTCTCTATTATTTCAAATATTTACTTGGCACTGGGGTTATCTGGGGCCACATCAAAATTTTCAGACTAGGGAAGTCACCCAGCAATTCTCCAAAAAGGGCCATGTACCCCCCCTACACACACCCATACCACATATCATTTGAAAGCTTATTTTATGTACATTTAAATGAGGGATGATGTGGAGATGTCATGTGGTATTGTAAGCCTACAGGCAAGGTAAAACAATGACACCCAAATGACAGTTCCAGAAACACTGCAACATGACTGTGACTACAGTTTTTACTGTTTAAGTTAATTTTAACACATTCATATGGTGTTAATTGGTCAAAGCTACCAAACAACTTTTTATCAGAAATGATTAAGCTGTTCAGCATGTGGCCAAAATGGTGAATGTCAGCATTTTGCAATATACTAACATGCAATGTTTTCACATTGCATATTCTTAATTGTCAAAGTATCGCACAAGTGATTAAAATAGTTTTCTATATTTTCAATTCAAATTGGAGACCAGCTCAGTCTCACACTGAAGATACTGTGCTCCAGTATCAGTAGATCGCACGCCCGTAGTTTGGACTGCATAGCTTCATATTATGAATATGCAAAAGCTATGAGAGAAAGAAATGGGCTTACAAGAAGTGGTGAAGACAAAAAAATAGGTCCTCACCTCTGCACTGAAAAGGGATGAAGAGCATGTTACAGCCCCTGCGAACCATGCCAACAACAATATGACAAACCCAGCTGACCCTGAATCACATCCAGAGGTGCTTATCAACATATCTACTGCAGTGCATGTAATATCAGATGTACAAGAGTCTCTGCTGAAAATAGCAGGTGTTGGTGAAGAAAAAATGGAGAGATTTGTAAGAGGTGCACTTGATTCTGATGGGACATGTTGTTTTTTCAGCCCAGTCAAGAAATCTGGCATCAAAACATTTGCTGACATGGCCAAGAAAACCATATCTAAGTCTGGCAAGCGAGGGACAATCACAGCAGCTATCAGTCCAGAAACTGTTTTTCGCACAGCCCTGTCCTTAGCAAGGTGCAGTGATGATTTTTCTATGGCAACTGTTCCTTGTCACCCAATGGGACCTGTGTCTATGTCCCTCTTTGATACTGAGGGAACAATGAGAAGAACAGACAAAGCTGAATTAGGGCATCAGCTGGAAGTTCACAATAGACTCATAGACTCATAGACTTCAAGGTCAGAAGGGACCATTATGATCTTCTAGTCTGACCTTCTGCACAACGCAGGCCACAGAATCTCACCCATCCACTCCTGTAACAAACCCCTGACCTATGTCTGAGCTATTGAAGTCCTCAACTTGTGGTTTAAAGACTTCAAGGTGCAGAGAATCCTCCAGCAAGTGACCCGTGCCCCATGCTGCAGAGGAAGGCGAAAACCCCCCAGGGCCTCTGCCAATCTGCCCTGGAGGAAAATTCCTTCCCGACCCCAAATATGGTGATCAGCTAAACCCTGAGCATGTGGGCAAGACTCACCAGCAAGATACCCAGGAAAGAATTCTCTGTAATAACTCAGATCCCACCCAGCACAGGCCATTGGGCATATTTACTGCTAATAGTCAAAGATCAATTAATTGCCAGAATTAGGCTATCCCATCATACCATCCCCTCCATAAACTTATCAAGCTTAGTCTTGAAGCCAGATATGTCTTTTGCCCCCACTACTCCCCTTGGAAGGCTGTTCCAGAACTTCACTCCTCTGATGGTTAGAAACCTTCGTCTAATTTCAAGTCTAAACTTCCTGATGGCCAGTTTATATCCATTTGTTCTTGTCTCCACACTGGTAATGAGCTTAAATAATTCCTCTCCCTCCCTAGTATTTATCCCTCTGATATATTTATAGAGAGCAATCCTATCTCCCCTCAGCCTTCTTTTGGTTAGGCTAAACAAACCAAGCTCTTTGAGTCTCCTTTCATAAGACAGGTTTTCCATTCCTTGGATCATCCTAGTAGTCCTTCTCTATACCTGTTCCAGTTTGAATTCATCCTTCCTAAACATGGGAGACCAGAACTGAACACTATATTCCAGATGAGGTCTCACCAGTGCCTTGTATAACAGTACTAACACCTCCTTATCTCTACTGGAAATACCTCGCCTGATGCATCCCAAGACCGCAGTAGCTTTTTTCACGGCCATATCACATCGGCGGCTTATAGTCATCCTGTGATCAACCAATTCTCCGAGATCCTTCCCCTCCTCTGTTACTTCCAAGTGATGTGCCCCCAGTTTATAGCAAAAATTCTTGTTATTAATCCTTAAATGCATGACCTTGTACTTCTCACTATTAAATTTCATCCTGTTACTATTACTCCAGTTTACAAGGTCATCCAGATCTTCCTGTATGATATCCGGGTCCCTCTCTGTATTGGCAATACCGCCCAGCTTTGTGTCATCTGCAAACTTTATTAGTGCATTCCCACTTTTTGTGTCAAGGTCAGTAATAAAAAGATTAAATAAGATTGGTCCCAAAACCGATCCCTGAGGAACTCCACTGGTAACCTCCTTCCAGCCTGACAGTTCACCTTTCAGTACGACCCATTGTAGTCTCCCCTTTAACTAGTTCTTTATCCACCTTTCAATTTTCATATTGATCCCCATCTTTTCCAATTTAGCTAATAATTTCCCATGTGGAACCGTATCAAATGCCTTACTGAAATCGAGGTAAATTAGATCCACTGCATTTCCTTTGTCTAAAAAAATCTGTTACCTTCTCAAAGAAGGAGATCAGGTTTGGTTTGGGACAATCTACCTTTTGTAAAACCATGTTGTAATTTGTCCCATTTACTGCTGACCTCAATGTCCTTAACTTCAATTTTTTCCAAGACCTTGCATACTACAGATGTCAAATTAACAGGCCTGTAGTTGCCCGGATCACTTTTTCCCCCTTTTTTAAAGACACGGACTATGTTCGCATATCTCCAGTCATACGGTACAACCCCTGAGTTTACAGATTCATTAAAAATTCTTGCTAATGGGCTTGCAATTTCATGTGCCAGTTCCTTTAATATTCTTGGATGAAGATTATCTGGGCCCCCCCAATTTAGTCCCATTAAGCTGTTCGAGTTTGGCTTCTACCTCAGATGTGGTAATATCTACCTCCATATCCTCATTCCCATTTGTCATCCTACCATTATCCCTAAGCTCCTCATTAGCCTCATTAAAGACTGAGGCAAAGTATTTTTTAGATATTGGGCCATGCCTAGATTATCCTTAACCTCCACTCTTAAACACTTAACTCTTAAACACTTAACCTCAGTGTTTAGCGGTCCCACTTCTTCTGTCTTTGTTTTCTTCTTATTTATATGGCCATAGAACGTTTTACTGTTGGTTTTAATTCCCTTTGCAAGGTCCAACTCTACATGGCTTTTGGCCTTTCTCACTTTATCCCTACATGTTCTGACCTCAATAAGGTAACTTTCCTTGCTGATCCTTCCATCTTCCACTCCTTGTAGGCTTTCTGATTTTTTGTTAATCACCTCTCTGAGATGCTTGCTCATCCAGCTTGGTCTACAACTCCTGCCTGTGAGTTTTTTCCCCTTTCTTGGGATGCAGGCTTCTCATGGTTTCTGCAACCTTGACTTGAACTAAATCCAGGCCTCCTCTGCCTTTAGATCCACAAGTTCTTCAGACCAATCCACTTTCCTAACTAATTTCCTTAATTTTTTTAAGTTAGCCCTTTTGAAATCAAAAACACTAGTCACAGATCTATTTTTGTTTGTCCTTCCATTTAGTTTGAACTAAATTAGCTCATGATTGCTCGAACCAAGGTTATCCCCTACAACCATTTCTTCCATGAGGGCCTCACTACTCACCAAAACCAAATCTAAAATGGCATCCCCTCTTGTTGGTTCAGCAACTATTTGGTGAAGGAATCCATCAGCTATCTCATCCAGGAAAATCTGAGCCCTATTATTACTACTAGCACTTGTCCTCCAGTCTATACCTGGGAAGTTAAAGTCTCCCATGATCACACAATTCCCATTAGTATTTACTTCATTAAAAACATTGAAGAGGTCTCTATCCATATCCAAATCGGATCCTGGCGGTCTATAGCACCCCCCCAAGCACTATCCCAGGGGATACTCTAGTAGCTTTCTTCCTGAATGTGATTTTTGCCCAGACAGACTATGTCTTATCCATTCCATCACTTCTTATCTCTTTACAGTCTACCTCATCATTGAAATACACTGCTACTCCATCAACTTTGCCTTTATTTCTGTCTTTCCTAAATAGCACATACCCTTGAATACCTGTTCTCCAGTCGTGACTACTATTCCACCATGTTTCTGTTATCCCTATAATATCTGGTTTCACTTCCTGCACCAATAGCTCTAGTTCCTCCATTTTGTTACGTAGGCTCCTCGCATTAATGTACAAACATCTTAATTTTTGCTGTTTAGCTTCTCTCACATTCTTTACCCAATTAGGCACAGACATTCTACTGCCAGTATCACCTATTAGACTGGTATCTACACTAACCTTCCTCCTTATGTCCATTCTCTTACCCACAGCTGTATCCTTTCTTACTTCATTTTCTTCCCTCTCAATTTTAAAATCCAGCGTGGAGATTACCTGGACATCTCCCATCCATCTCCCCCAAATTCCTAGTTTAAAGCTCTCTTAATCAGTTGTATCAGCCTCCATCCTAGAAGTCTATTTCCCTCCCTACTCAGGTGAAGTCCATCCCAAGAGAACAGTCCTCTGTCCATGAATGCTTCCCAGTGGCCATACATCCCAAAGCCCTCCTTATAGAACCACTGCCTGAGCCATCTGTTGATCATCATAATCTTGTCACACCTTTGTTGCCCTTCTCTAGGAACAGGCAGAACCCCACTGAACATCATCTGAACCTCGAGTTCCTTAAGAGTCTTCTCCAGTCTGGCATAGTCTCCCTTGATATGTTCCAGTGAGAATCTAGCCATATCATTTGTTCCCACATGAAGGACAATCAGTGGATTCTTTCCCGTTCCCATTAGGATCCTCTTCAGCGTCAGGTCCACATCCCGTATCTTAGCACCTGGCACACCCTTCTGTTCTCTGGATCAGCTCTAGTTACAGGCCTGTCTATTCTTCTCAGTAAGGAGTCCCTAATCACTTAGATCTGCCTTTTCCTGGTGGTGGTGTGATTCTCTGGTCTATCGCCTGTTCCCTCTGGCTGCAAGTCCTCTCGATTCCTATTCTCCCTTGCAATCCTCCGCAACCCATCCCGTATCCTCCTGGGGCTCATATTTGGTGTTATCTCCATTGACTCTTCCCCTCTTCATGTAGGACTAGCTGCTCTTCTCTTCTTCCTTGCCCTCTCACCTTCAGTGACCACCTGCTGTGCCCCTTCTTCATTTTCCATCTCCGCAAACCTGTTCCTGAGCTCTATTTCTCCTTCACTAGCCCGTCTTTTCCTCTGCCTGGTTCTCCTAGTCACATGATTCCACTGTCCACTTTCCTCACTCAGCAGTCTCCCCTCACAGTTCTTTGATTCTGCTTCCATCTGCAAGTCTGAGCTTTTCCCTTCAGCCTCCTCATGTCTTTGCTCCATCATCTGCTCGAACCCCCTTCTAAACTCAACTAGAGTTTCCACCTGCATCTCCAATCCTCGGATCTTTTCTTCCATCAGCTCTATCAAGCGGCACTTCATGCAGACAAAACTCTTTTCAGGTACCCCCTCTGGGATCATGTACATGCTACAGCTTCCACATCCAGTCATCTTCATTGTGTCTTCCACTGCTTGGGTCAATACCACTGCTGCCTCTGTATCTGTCATAGCCTTCTCACCTAAGTTCTGTTAGTCTGGGAAACACAAACCAAACCAAAACACCACCACCCACAGCAACACAAACCCCCAATGAGCACCAAAACACTGCCAGACCACCACACACTCCCTTCACTAGCCTGGCTCTCTTAGTCTTCCCCACAAACTCCCCGTGAAAACTCCCACTCAAACGCCCCTGTTTACAGCTCTGTTTCCTGCCTCCTGTGCCACTGCAGCTGTCTATGCCGCTGCCTGGCTGGCTGGCTACCATTATAGGACCCTAGTCAGAGGTCAGAGGTTCAAGCTGAAAGAATTCGGAAGCTAGGACAATGTAACATAGAAACCACAGTGTGTATCAGAGGTGCCATGGCTGTCATACAAATGATGGCTGGAGACAAATCCCACATATTGATGAATTGGCTGCTGAGTACCTAAGGCAGATCCAAGAAGGATTTAACAAAGCTAATTCTGTAATTAAAGTCTTTGACAGATATAATAGCAGTAACGCTGTGAAAACGGCAGAAAGACAACACCAGACAGGATCTACGGCTGGATGTAAGAAACCCCAGGTGACTGGTGGATGCCACGTGCCTCCATGGAAAATGTTTCTAAAGCTGGTATCCAACCAGCAGTCACTTGTAACATTTTTCTGTGCATATAGGGTTCAAAATGCACCCAAGAGGGTAGGAGCACTCCCAACACAAACACTTCTCGTGGAGGCTTTTCCAATGGTGAAGTAGCAAAGTTCATCAGCAGCATGGGTCCTGAAGAAGCCCAAGACTTGACAGTACTCACGAGTAAGCAGACACAAGGATGCTTCTTCACCCAGTACGTGCCAATATGCCTTTTGGGTCTTTTGGTGTCAAAAGAACCATAATCATTAGATCATCTGATAAAGATGTTTTGATCTTTGCTGTTCACTACTTTCCAAAAATGGAAC
Source organism: Malaclemys terrapin pileata (assembly GCF_027887155.1). Lineage (NCBI taxonomy): Eukaryota > Metazoa > Chordata > Testudines > Emydidae > Malaclemys > Malaclemys terrapin. The sequence goes on from NC_071519.1 coordinate 16,752,126, forward strand.
ACACAGATAACATATGCATTGAAACAGGCCCCGTTGCCAGCACAATCAACAAGTGTCACTCTATAGCTGTGCATGCAATTTGTGACCCACTCACTCCTGATTTCTGCATCATAATTCCTGCTGTATATGGATGTGTTGGGAAACCCCAGGGTACGACCTGGAACTGGGATACTGCTGTGCTCCCTTAACTCTCCAGCCTGGGCTGTCTCTCACAATGATTTGCTAGTGACAAGCAGCAAACCCCTCAAGGTTCTGTTATCACTTAGCACAACAGCATGTAGAGCCCCACACCCAGCTAAATTGCATGAATGCTCCCTGAGCCACTCAAGAATCACACAGAGAAAGGCACAAGCAAATCTCCCAAGCCCCCAGCCTTGCACCCCTGGAATATACTGGCTATACAGAAGCCTGACCAGTGTAAGTTCATTACCCAGTCCACCCCTTCTTTGATGTGGAGAGGACACACACTAGCCTTTGTAAACTGAGCTGAGAATTTCCAAGCACTTCAACCAAAACAAACTGTTTTAGGTAAAATACAAAACAGATTTATTAACTACAGAAAAATTGATTTTAAGTGATTATTAGTGGTAGGCACAAAAGGTCAGAGACAGTTACCAAAGAAAATAAAAGGTAAACACACAGTCTAAATCTTAAATCTTATTAGACTAGGCAGTATTTGTATCAAGCAGGTTTCTCACCCCACTAGATGTTACAGTTCTTAATATGCAGGCTTCCCCTTTAAGCCTGGGACCAGTCTCCTCAGTTCTTTGTCTTCTAAGCATTCTTGTTGTTTCCAGTGTAGATGGGGGAGGAGAAAGGCAAAAGTATGATGCCGCTATCCCCTATTTTATATTCTCAATCCATGTGCCTATAAAACACTGGCCCAGAAATGTTCTGGTGGGCTTTGCTGAGTCACAGAGTTGAGCAGTCCCCTACTGTGTGATGCTTGTGCAGCACTCTTACAGTATTGTAAATCTCTTGTTTATAACTCCCCTACTGATTAATGGATGCTTAACACCCTCCTAGGAGTGGATCACCACCTAGCAGTCGAGACTCTCAAACGTACAACGTATTTCAGTAACAACCATACAGCAAAATGTCATAGCTTCATACACACTAATGATATACATATTTGGACAGAACAACAGGTTTCAGGAGATCATGACCTTTCATATGATATCTTACATGACCTGCTTTGTATGAAATATATCAGAATTATATGATGCGGTATATATGGTGTGACGAAGTGGGACTGTTCTTAATGTTTCCTCTGAATACTGTGTGGGTGTCTCAGTTTCCCCTATGCATTTCTTAAGGCTCTAGGTGGTGGGATAAAGGCCAGTGTGCATAAATCACTGACACTCTGTCTCTCTGGCAACAAATGGCCAGGGCCCTTCCCCCTTGCAAGGAAATAGCTAAAGGTGAACAAAGAGATCAGGTGACCTCCTGGCCTGGGAAAGAGACAAAGCCCAGAGAAAGAGGGTCTGGAGGGGGTTTGACTTGGGAGCTGGCTGGGGACTAGGAGTGAGAGCAGACGGGGGTGTCTGGCTCGCTGAGCCCCAAAATGGACCCGGCAGAGGGGTCCTGTTCTCTGTACCTACAAGCTCTGTTTTAGACCGTGTTCTTGTCATCTAATAAACCTCTGTTTTACTGGCTGGCTGAGAGTCACGTCTGACTGCGAAGTGGGGGTGCAGGACACTCTGGCTTGCCTAGGACCCCGCCTGGGCGGACTCGCTGTGGGAAGCGATCGGAGGGGCATATGCTGAATGCTCCCAGGAGAGACCCAGGAGGTGAAGCCGTGTGAGCTTCTTGCCCTGCAGACAGTCTGATCCATGGGAGAGGAGGCTCCCCAAAGTCCTGACTGGCTTTGTGGGGAGCAGTTCCAGAGCATTGCCCGGGGACTCTGTGACATATGGGGGCTCCAGGGAGCTGTTCTGAGGTACAAAGTGCCACAATGCATTACCAGGATGTGGCTCTGTGTCATCCCTATTTGGTATTGGGAAAAAATATTCATTTAATGTCAAAGCAAAGGGAACTTACTACTTCAAAGCTCTTGCTAAACTGGGAGAAAGTGACAGACAAGCCACAATTTCTGCAGCAAGGAAGTTGGTAGCAGTCGCTGTATGACAAGAGCGAGAAAGAAAAGGAGACCTATGGAGACTTGAATTGCTTGAACCTCAGTCTAGCCAGCAAAGAGGAGAAGTCACTCAGCAAATTCCTACCAGATGAGGACAATTTTGAGTATGTCAAAAGAGCATCTTGGCAAACAAAAATTTGGATGTCTTTGCACATAGGTAAACCATTGCAACATGGATGGAAAAATGTGCATGATGAACTACTTCCTGTATTCTTCAAGGACCGAATGGCATCTGCGCTTCTACAAGATCTTATTTGTGCCCATACCAATAGGTGTTATAGACTCTGTGACAAAGTTCCTCTTCTATCTTGGTGAGTCCTGTGCTTATTTGGCAGATTTTCTTGCCTCAGAGATTCACCAGTCCTCCAGCAGCACACCCTCTCATTCTCAGCTCCTTGCGCCTCTTGCTCCCAGCTCCTCACACTCGCACCACAAACTGAAGTGAGCTCCTTTTAAAACCCAGGTGCCCTAATTAGCTTGCCTTAATTGATTCTAGCAGCTTCTTCTTAATTGGCTCCAGATATCCTAATTAGCCTGCCTGCCTTAACTGGTTCTAGCAGGTTCCTGATTACTCTAGTGCAGCCCCTTCTCTGGTCACTCAGGGAACAGAAAACTACTCATCCAGTGACCAGTATATTTGCCCTCTACCAGACTCCTGTACCCCACGGGTCTGGGTCTGTCACAACTCACAGACTTTAAGGTCCGAAGGTACCAATATGATCATCTAGACTGACGTCCTGCACAACGCAGGCTACAGAATCTCACCCACCCACTCCTGTATCAAACCTGTGTCTAAGCCATTGAAGTCCCCAATTCATTGTTTAAAGACTTCAAGGTGCAGAGAATATTCCAGCAAGTGACCCGTGCCCCACGCTGCAGAGGAAGGTGAAAAACACCCTCTGACAATCTGCCATGGAGGAAAATTCCTTCCCGACCCCAAATATGGCGATCAGCTAAACCCTGAGCATGTGGGCAAGACTCACCAGCCAGACACCCAGGAAAGAATTCTCTGTAGTAACTCAGATCCCACCCCATCTAACATCCCATCACAAGCCATTGGGCATATTTACAGCTAATAGTCAAAGACCAATCTCATTATACGATCCCCTCCATAAGCTTATCAAGCTTAGTCTTGAAGCCAGATATGTCTTTTGCCCCCACTACTCCCCTTGGAAGGCTGTTCCAGAACTTCACTCCTCTGATGGTTAGAAACCTTCATCTAATTTCAAGTCTAAACTTCCTGATGGCCAGTTTATATCCATTTGTTCTTGTGTCCACATTGGTACTGAGCTTAAATAATTCCTTTCCTTCCCTGGTGTTTATTCCTCTGATATATTTGTAGAGAGCAATCATATCTCCCTTCAGCCTTCTTTTGGTTAGCCTAAACAAGCCAAGCTCTTTGAGTCTCCTTTCATAAGACAGGTTTTCCATTCCTCGGATCATCCCAGTAGCCCTTCCCTGTACCTGTTCCAGTTTGAATTCATCCTTCTTAAACATGGGAGACCAGAACTGCACACAGTATTCCAGATGAGGTCTCACCAGTGCCTTGTATAACAGTACTAACACTTCCTTATCTCTACTGGAAATACCTCGCCTGATGCATCCCAAGACCGCATTAGCTTTTTTCACGGCCATATCACATTGGCGGCTCATAGTCATCCTGCGATCAACCAATACTCCGAGGTCCTTCTCCTCTTCTGTTACTTCCAACTGATGCGTCCCCAGCTTATAACAAAAATTCTTGTTATTAATCCCTAAATGTATGACCGTGCACTTTTCACTATTAAATTTCATCCTATTACTATTACTCCAGTTTACAAGGTCATCCAGATCTTCCTGTATGATATCCGGGTCCCTCTCTGTATTGGCAATACCTCCCAGCTTTGTGTCATCCGCAAACTTTATTAGTGCATTCCCACTTTTTGTGCCAAGGTCAGTAATAAAAAGATTAAATAAGATTGGTCCCAAAACCGATCCCTGAGGAACTCCACTGGTAACCTCCTTCCAGCCTGATAGTTCACCTTTCAGTACGACCCATTGTAGTCTCCCCTTTAACTAGTTCTTTATCCACTTTTCAATTTTCATATTGATCCCCATCTTTTCCAATTTAGCTAATAATTCCCCATGTGGAACCATATCAAATGCCTTACTGAAATTGAGGTAAATTAGATCCACTGCATTTCCTTTGTCTAAAAAATCTGTTACCTTCTCAAAGAAGGAGATCAGGTTGGTTTGGCATGATCTACCTTTTGTAAAACCATGTTGTAATTTGTCCCATTTACTGCTGACCTCAATGTCCTTAACTTCAAAATTTTTTCCAAGACTTTGCATACTACAGATGTCAAATTAACAGGCCTGTAGTTGACCGGATCACTTCCCCCCCCCCTTTTTTAAAGATAGGAACTATGTTCGCAATTCTCCAGTCATACGGTACAACCCCTGAGTTTACAGATTCATTAAAAATTCTTGCTAATGGGCTTGCAATTTCATGTGCCAGTTCCTTTAATATTCTTGGATGAAGATTATCTGGGCCTCCCGATTTAGTCCCATTAAGCTGTTCGAGTTTGGCTTCTACCTCGGATGTGGTAATATCTACCTCCATATCCTCATTCCAATTTGTCATCCTACCATTATCCCTAAGCTCCTCATTAGCCTCATTAAAGACTGAGGCAAAGTATTTGTTTAGATATTGGGCCATGCCTAGATTATCCTTAACCTCCACTCTTAAACACTTAACTCTTAAACACTTAACCTCAGTGTTTAGCGGTCCCACTTCTTCTGTCTTTGTTTTCTTCTTATTTATATGGCCATAGAACGTTTTGCTATTGGTTTTAATTCCCTTTGCAAGGTCCATCTCTACCTGGCTTTTGGCCTTTCCCACCTTATCCCTACATGTTCTGACCTGCTGATCCCTCCCATCTTCCACTCCTTGTAGGCTTTCTGCATAACCAACTGTGTGTGCAGTGAGAACAATCTTCCCTGCACAGAACTATGCTCATGCGAGAGCAATGAAGATTGTGGTAACCCACAAGATGATGATGATGTTGATTACAAATGTCACCAGCACTATTACATTTCAACTATGTCTATACACATGTATTATTATATTTTGTTTTGCCCTTTAGTTTGTTGTTGTGATGCTTTGAGGTTAAAAAAAATGTTCTGTTTTGAAATAATCCGTACAGTCATGAAACTAACAGAAATTAATGCAAATATTTCAAAATGGTCATTTTAACATGTTGATGATATCCTTGTTTAGCCCTGTTTCCATGGTAGCAGCACCACTTGACAGCTCCACATCATAGCTCATCTTAAAGCAGACATAATAAGCTTTCCAATGGTGTACGATGTGCATGTGTGTAGAGAGAGTACAGTAAGTTGACCAAATCGGGGTCTCTGCCACGCACCCACACCTGCTTCCTTAACTTGAGCAAACGCATTGTGAATCTCCCCACTCTACTCCCACCCCAGCACTGAGACTTTAAAGAGCAGACACAGAGGAAGAGCTAGGCAGTAAGCTACACGCCAGGCATTCCAGAGCCCCCAGTTAGTAGAAAGCAAGGGGCATCTTGCAATATAAATTGCCAGGCTTTGATATATGTCCACTGGGAGCTAATTCCAGAAGTGAGGCCGTGCTGAACCCTGCTCCCATGAGCTTTACCTTGAGGACCTAATGTGTCCAGGCTGACTGCAACTGGTGTGCTGGAAAGGTGACTTATCAATCTTACAAGACCCAGAAGCAGCACTGTCTGGTATATTTCTAACAAAACAATTATCTCCGATGTAATGACATGGACATCTGTGCTCTCCAGCTTGCCCCACAGCATGTTACAATGCTCTCTGGTCCCCTTTCACCAGCCTACCCCATAGCATGTCCCAAGCCTCACTCCCTAGATGCCCACAATTCCCACAAGGCTGCTGTCAGGCATCTGGCGGCCCTATCACCAATACCAGATTTATAATGGTGCCAATGGCACCATGGCACCGGGCCCAAGGTCGAAAGGGGCCCCGGCGCGCTCTCCTCCACTCCCCGCTGTCTCCTGTGGGGTCAGAGCTTGATGCTGAGGGCTGCTGAGGCTCTGTGGCAGCCTCTGCCGGCAGCCTGGCTCCTGCCCCGCCCCTTTCCCCAGCGTGCTGCGTACGTTCCCTCCCACCCCCAATCAGCTGGATCAGCTGCTAGCCAGCAGGAGGGGGGAGGAGGGAGCCGCAGCACGCTGCTTCGGGGGGGAGGAGGAGAAGAAGAGGCAGGGATGAGGCTTCTCCCCCGCCTCTTTCCCCACATGCTACGTCCCCCCCCCCCGCCACTGGTCAGTTGGATCAGCCTTGCAGGCAGGAGGGGGGCAAGGAGGAGTGAGCCGCAGCACACCACTCCGGGGAGGAGGAGAAGATGAGGCAGGGTGAGGCCTTGGGGAAGGGGCTGGAATTGGGGCATACCCCATCCAGCCCCCTGCGTGAGCACCCCCACGACCCCAGCCCACCCCCTCAGCCCCCTGCCCACCCTAATCCCTGCACTCCCCACCCCCTGAGCCCCTGGCCCTGCTCTGACTTGACCCTGCACTCCCCTCACACCTCCTCAGCACCCCCCCACACCTCCCAAGCCCCCTTCCCTGACCCCTGCAGCCCCCACACCTCCCCAGTCCCCTGCCCTGACTCCTGCATCCCCCTCACACACCCCGAGACCCCTGCACCCCCTGTCACCCTCACACACCCCCAGCCCTAACCCCTGCACCCCTACACCTCCCCAGCCCCCAACCCTGACCCCTGCATACCCCCCTCACGCCCCTCAGCCCCTGCCCTGAAATCTGCACCCCCCCACACACACCCAGGCTCCTACATCCCCACCCCCATCCTGAGAGCCAAACAGGAGCTGCCCCAGGTAAGTGCTCCACACCCCAACCCTGAGCCCCCTCCCTCGCCCTAGCTCCTGGCCAGACCCCGCACCCGAACATTCTTTTACAATATTTGGAAAGATCGTTAAGTGGTCCGTCGAGACCCTCTGTGATTTTCAAGTGGCCTGTGGAAAAATAAGTTAGACTACAAGAACAATCAAGGTACCTCACTTTATTTTCATTTACTTGCTATTACTTATGGGAGGAGGATGAAGAAAAAAAGAATGAAAAATGGGGGCGGGGGGAGATAAGAGAGAATGTTCTTTTTCTTGGCTGGGTCCCAAGGAGGAGCCCCAAAAATGAAGCTGAGGACAGGGCTGGGGGGGCCCCACTAACTCTAAATCCACCACTGGCTGTCACGTCACCTGGGCTGGGGATACTGTCAGGGCCGGTGTAACCACTAGGCGAACTAAGCGACCGCTTAGGGTGCCAAGATTTGGGGGTGCCAAAAAGCGGTGCCCCCAATTTTTTTTTTTACACTACAGTGGGGTCCCATCTTACACGGGGGTTAGGTTCTAAAGTCACCGCGTAAGAGGAAAATTGCGTATAGTGAAAATTACCATAAAGTACAGTATACACTAGAACAGGGGTCCTCAACCTACGGCACGCCTGCCAAAGGTGGCACACAAGCCGTTTTTTTTTTTTTAATGGCAGGCTGCGGGTCCCGGCTGCCGCTGGGCCTGCTGCCGGCCTGGGGTTCCGTTCACTCAGCTGGCAGCGGGCTGAGGAGGGCCAGCAGTGGGCCGGCTCCTGCCAGCTGGGGTCCCAGCTGCCAGCCCCGCTCAGCCCACTGCCGGTCTGGGGTTCCAGCTGCCAGCCCCTTGCCAGCCAGGGTCTCGGCCACCGGCCCTGCTCAGCTTCCTGCTGGCCTGGGTGAACGGCAGGAGGCTGAGCGGAGTCGCCGGCTGGGACCCCAGTTGGCAGCTGAGTGAACGGGAACCCAGGCCGGCAGCAGGGTCAGCGGTGGCCGAGACCCGCAGGCTGCCATTAAAAAAAAAAAAACGGCTTGTGTGCCACCTTTGGCAGGCGTGCCGTAGGTTGAGGACCCCTGTTCTAGTGTATACTGTACTTTATGGTAATTTTCACTATACGCAATTTTCCTCTTACGCGCTGACCTTAGAACCTAACTCCCGCGTAAGATGTGACTCCACTCTATTCATTTTTGAAAATGTATAATAAGCGATGCTCTGGGGCGGGGTGTGGGGGGGGCGCAAGGTGGAAGTTTTGTCGAGGGTGCAAAATATCCTTGCACTGGCCCTGGATACTGTGTCAGCTGATCCCCATAGTCTCCAACCTACCTGGGCAGTACAGCAGACATGGTCCTGCCCAGTAGCTCCTCTCCACTCCATATCCCACCCACCACTTGCCCCCCATTAAGGCTTAGCCCTCTTACTTTTAAAAATGATTGCTTGCCCCTCTCCCCCTGTCAGGCTTTTCTGGCAGCCCTGTTGCCAGGTATCCAGTTTTAGACTGGAAACTCCAGTAGAAAATGGGACCTGAGTGTCCGGTTAGCAGTGCTGACTGGAAACTAAATGTCAGGTTATAGGAATAACCACATTAGCCTCTGCTCCTCCCGCTCCCAACACCCACCCCAGAGGGCTGGAAGAGAACCTGTCCCGCTGCTGAGGGAGGAGGGGCAGCTCAGTGCAGAGAGAGACAAAGAGAATGGGCTAGAACCAGGTAGGTACCCGCTCTATGTAGGCAGGGGCGGGGGGGATCCTGTTTACCCCCTCCCCAGCCCTGCTGCGCTTGCAGATTACCCCTGATCCCTCCCTTGCTCCAGAGACCAACCCGAGCTCCTGCCCCACTGTGCTTTTACCCCCAGCCCCTTTTACAATTATTCCCCAGGGGGGCCCACAAATATGTTTGGCGCCGGGCCCACAAAAAGTTAATCTGGCCCTGCCTATCACATGTTCCCACAGCTAAGTGGGAATCTCTCACATCTAGAGCTGCAGGCAGGAGCTGTAGTTCCCCCATGCCAGGCACTAGAGGCTGCTGTGGCATCTGGCTTCAGACAACCAGTACTATTAGTTAGCAGTTGGAACAAAGCACTAGCAAAAAGGGTTTTAAAATAACAAACAGCCCATATGGATATGTGATGTCTTACCCTTCACTGTAAGCTAAGCTAGACAGGCTTTCCTCTTTAGTGACAGGAACAGAAGAAAACCAAGTTACAGTCTCTTAAAAACCCCTTGTGTCTGTATGCTTCTCAGTCCCAGACTAGATGAAGAGCTCTGTGTGGCACAAAAGCTTGTCTCTCTCTCTCACCAACAGAAGTTGTTCCAGTTAAAGTTCCACCCACCGTGTCTCTCTAATAGCCTGGGACCGACACTGCTACAGCAACAATGCCGACATGTCCCTCAATCTGAATTGCTCAGGGCATGTCTGCACTACAAAATTAAGTCAACTTAAGTTAAGTTGACCTACAGCCACAGCAGTAATTAAATGAGCTCTTCATATCCATACCACGTTCCTTCTGCCGGTGGTGTGCATCTTCACAAGAGCCTGCACCGACTGTAGTGTGGCATTGTGGGGCACTGACAGCTGGAACCCCGCTGTCCTGGTGCTGACAGCTGGAGCCCCACCACCCCGGGCTAACAGCCAGAACCCTTCCGGGCTAAGAGCTGGAGGTAAGGCTCTGACTGTCAGCCCCATGCAGTGGGGCTCCAGCTGTGAGTCCCGGGAGGTAGGGCTCTAGCTATCAGCCCCGGGAGGCTGGACTCTAATTGTCATCCCTGGGGAGTGGGGCTGTCAGCCCAGCATGGCTCCAGATTTCAGTCCCTGACATCAACAGGCGATGTAAGCAATGAAGTGTCTACACAGACACTGAATTGACCTAAATACATTGTCTTATGCATTATTCCTCTCTAGAGGTGGAGCTATTAAGTCGGTGTAGTGGGCAACTTACACTGGCAGGAGGGACATTTTGGTGTAGACGCTTACAGAGTTCAGTTGATGTAAGCTACCTAACGTGGACCTAACTCTATAGTGTAGACCAGGCCTCAGTCTGACTCACCTGGTTTAAGCTGGTTTTGGTGCTCCCTGAGGGAAGCAAGCTAAAGTCATTAAAGCTACTTGCTCTGTCATTGTCTCTTAATGACTCTTAAGGGTAAGCTGTTAGGAGACCGTTAGAAAGAGCCTTCTCCCTCTTCCTCTAGTTGGGTAGGCTCAGACCCCTAGGGTGAAAGTCTGTTCCATTGTATGATACAGAAACACTATGCTAGTGATCGATCCATATAAAATATTAATAATGATTAAAGAGCAACTCCACATTTCTCACAATCATTTTTGTAGTTCTTCTTTGAACCCTCTCCAATATTTCAACATCCTTCTTAAAGTGCACACACCCAATTAGGATGCAGTATTCCAGTAGTGGTCTTACTGATGCTCTATACAGAGGAAATACCATCTCCCTACTCCTATGTGATATGCCTGTTTTTATACATCAAAGGATAGTGGCTTCCCCCTCCCTACCCAATATCACACTGGGAGCTCATGTTCAGTTGATTATTCACGATGATAATTTACTATGGTTATTCAGAGTCACTGCTTCCCAGGATAGATTCCCCATCCTGTCAACTTGGCCTACATTATTTGTTCTGAGATGACCTTGTATTAAAATGCATGTTGTTTGATTGCACCTAGCTGACCCAGAACCCTCCAAATCAATGACCTGTCCTTATTGTTATTGTCCATCTAACCAATCTTTCTGTCATTTGCAAAGTTTATCAGCAATTACTTTATATCCTTCTCCAGATCACAGACAAAAATACTGAATAGGGTTGGGAAAAGAACCAATCCTTCTAGTGATATTAGAGAGACCCTGCCAGAGACACCCCTTCTAGTTGATAATTCCCCAATAATAATTATATTTTAACATCTCTCAGACAGCATTTTAGCTCTTTAATGTGTCATGTTGTTTCTGTATGTTCCTAATTTTTTAATCAGAATATCATGTGTTATTCAGGTAAACATCTTACAGAAGTCTAAGCCTGTTACATCAGCACAGTTATCTTTATCCACCAGACTTGTAATCTTGTCAAAAAATGATTGATGATGATGATGATGATCCTGTTTGTGTGACAAGATCTATATTCTAGGAAACCAGGTGGACTGATATTAATTATATTTGCATCCTTTCATTCTTTATTGCTAGAGTCTTGTATTGGCTGTTTAATTATTTTACCCAGGTTCAATGTCAGGCTATGTGGCCGATAATTTCCCAAGCTATTCCATATTGGTACTACATTAGCTTTCTTCCAGTCCTCTAGAACTTCCCCAGTTTTCCAATACATTAAAAATTAACATAAACAGCTGGAGAGCTCCTCGGCCAACTCTTTTAAAACTCTTGTGGGTAAATTATCCAGATCTGTTGATTTTAAAATATTTAGCTTTACTAGATCTGTTTAACACCATCTTTAGTTACAGCTAAAATAAAAAGTATCCCATCCTCATTACATGATACTGATACATCATCCAGTTTTGTTCCAAACACAGAACAGAAATATTTATTGAACACTTCTGTCTTTTCTGCATAATTATTGATATTGTTACCATTTGTCGCTAATAATGTACCTATAGCATTGTTGGTATTCCTTTTGTTCCTGATATATTTTTTAAAATCCTTCATATTATCCTTAAACTTGTTGGTCATAGATATTTTGTTGATACTTTTTCTTGACTTAACAATTACCTGCATTTTTTAACTTTTAACATATGCTCATTGCTGTCTGTTGTCCTTTTTTCCATTTCCTATATGATTTATTTGTAATTGCTGTTCTCACGTCCCCCTTCTCCCTTAACCAAGGTGTTTTTGAACTAAAAAGCTCTTTTTCTGGTTATAGTCTAGATGCGAAACTGAAAACGAACTAGAGAAAGAGGAAATGTTAACAAAGGACATCGTTACAGAGCTACTCATGGTTACAGACCCAGGTCTCTCGGCTGAGACTGAAATTTTGCATCCTTTTGCCACACATCCTAGTGTGGAGCGTCTTACCGAAGATTCTAATTCTAATTTCATGGATTCAGCAGCAAATTTAACACAACTGAAAGTATTAAAGAGCACTGGATTGGTGGCAGAGGAAAGCAAAAGTAAGTCAATGACTGACACAATTGGAAGCCTCCAGCAAATATTTTGAAACCACTCTGGCTTTGAAAAGGTCCAGCCCATGGGGGAGGATAGCAGTATATATACTGCTATCATTGACATCAGGAAGAATGAGCTGCCAGGCCTCACATGGTCCAAGTATGAGGCTACAATGAGAAGTATACAGATGGCACTGTCATATCTGCTATGAAGGAGCAAATGGTTTGAGCAACAGAAGGTAAAAAGACAGAAAATGAAAGTCACTCTGCAGGCTCAGAAGAACCGGTCACTTCCCCTGTCCTGAGCTAAAGGTTATAGTTAGACCCTACTATGCTTTTAAATATAAATATACATTAGATAAAAAGTAAATGCATATGTTTATAGAATGTGTACATCAGTTTCATAATGTGTACACAGGGCCATGCCCCCAGGCCCTGAGAGCCCAATTTCTAAACACCTGGGACACAGGCCCAGTCCCCACATGCCCAGGGTACAGACCTAGCCCAAAAGCCCAGTCTCTGAGTGCCCAGGGACTGGGCCCGTGTCCCAGGTGTTTAGAAATTGGGCTCTCAGGGCCTGGAGGCATGGCCCTGTGTGTATTGGTGGTAGATCTGGAACTAGACACTCTGGATGCCCAGATACTGGGTCCTCAGAAACTGGGCAAGTGATCTTGGGTGACTGTGGGTAGCTCTGGGAATGTACTCATGATTCTTGCCTTGATGGCTTGGAGTGACCTTGGGTGGGGAACACATTCCCCAGGCCCATTAGTCAGTGTCTGAGAGGAACATCAGTTTCACAAAAGATGCTATTTAAGTAATTTTAACTGCAAGTGTGAACTCCTTTTTGGCAGACACAAGAAAGTGCCATCACTGTAGCTGAACCTCTCTCTCTCTGAGAAAATAAAACCAGGACAGCTCCATGATTGCAGAGCAACCTGCAAAATCAGAGGGCACCAAGAGAAGAGGTTTAGTGCCTCTCCAAGGGCCTGATTATTTCCAAAGACTTGTGCTAATTTTCTGATATGATCCTCACATCTTTGTGAGGCGCTAAAGCCCTCATTACTTTTCCTGACCGATGCATTCTAATTAGATCAACACTTAAAAAAAAATTCACAATAGCCACAGGACAGCTTTCCATCTCATTAACTCCTCACTTATTATTTTCATGAAAATTACTGATAAAAATGTGCATCTCCATTTGCTGGGACTTAGAGCCTCGTCGGCTCATATCTAACATCTCTCTCATCACCCTGGATGCGAGCCGTTGCTATAGTGACTCACAATAATAGAAACTAATAAATTACAAACGAGATGCTCGTTGAGCAATTATTGTTCTCTTTTATGCAAGTTTCTTGCTAATTTTGATCATAAGGGGAACTACAATAAAGCATCAAAGGAATAATAAGTCCATTTCTAGAGAATATTAGAAAACAGAAAAAGGCCAGATTTTTAGATCCATGATTAAGTGATTTGGCTATTTCAGTAACTCTAAATAAGAAATGAACTTTTTATGGCATTATTTTTCTCTGGACCTCTCCCTGCTGGTGCAATGTCACATCAAGTGCCTTGAACGCTAGGTGACTCAAAGTCAAACAAGCTGCCTGGACTCTGCAAAGTGACCCTTTGTGGACAGAATCCTATCCCTGTTCCTGGAGGCATGGTCATAGCAAAAGGGTCTTGGTAACATCTGTAACATGGCTGCTAGAGCAGGAACACATTACACTGCTGAGATTGCTTTCAAACCCTCTCTATACAGGAGACGTGTTTTCTCATTCCACTGCTTCAAAACCCCTAACAAAAGAGGAAGCAAGACCATATCTAGCACAAGCAGAGCCCTACTTGCTCACCAACCCACGCGGTCACATGTACCTTTCCTGGAGCAAAGAGAAAGAATAGTAGGTTTCCAAGCAGCCCATCCCTAGTGTAATGTATTGGTTTAAGGGCTGTATGAATACAGCCACCAACTGCCTACTACACAGCACAAGTGCTCCACACACCTCTACATGATGAACTCAAGGGGGCAGTATGCAAGTCAAGTGGGACAATTGAGAAAGGGCCTTTGGAGACCCCACTGTTGGAGATTCAGTCAGATGGGGTACAGAGGAATACATGCTTCTGCAAGTTGCAACCAGTACTGACCCGATCAGTCTCCCTCCCCTGATCACACACACTCATCCCACCCACCCCTCTGGTGTGCTGAAGTAATGGCCAGGTATCACTCCAGATGCTGGCTCTGCCCAATGGCCTGGTGCAGGGCAGTTAGCAGCCCATTCCATGCCTTTTTAAACCAGGCCAAGATTTAAAGAGAGCATACAGAGTGACATTGCTAGTTAGCAGAGTTACCAGGCTTCAAAAAGACTGAAGAAGAGTTAGAATCATAGAATATCAGGGTTGGAAAGGACCTCAGGAGGTCATCTAGTCCAACCCCCTGCTCAAAGCAGGACCAATCCCCAGACAGATTTTTACCCCAGTTCCCTAAATGGCCCCCTGAAGGATTGAACTCACAACCCTGGATTTAGCAGGCCAATGCTCAAACCACTCTTGGTCCTAGAGGTGGATTAGTTTTTCCGTAGAGATTAGCTTTTGGAGAGATGAATGGTGCACTGGACTGGGACTCAGGCAACCTGGGTTTTATTCCCAGCTCTGTTACTGACCTGCTGTGACCTCAGGCAAGCCAGTATGCTGCTTTGTGCCTCCGTTTCCCCTCCCAACCTTTGTCTCTTTTGTTTAATTAGACTAAGATTTTAAGGGCAGATATTCTCTCTTGTGATGTGTGTGTGCAGCGCCCAGCACAATGGGGCCTTCAGGAACCACAACAATCATAATAAGGACTTTGTCTCTTGCTTTCCCCCCTCTAAACCTTCTTCTCACCCCACTGTTCACCCACCACTGTTTCTTCTTGTCTCTATCCTTTACAGCCTCCTTTGTTTCCTCTTCCTCCTCCTTTGCTTTCCCCCATCTTAGGTCACCTCTTTTTCTCAGCCTACTGCTTTATTGCTTGTCCCCTAATTCATCTTAGAAGGTCAGTGAGCCCCTGAGCCACTCTGTGCTGGGAGCAGATCGCTGTTGGTTCATAGTCAAAGTGAAACTTAACTACCTCCTAGTAAGATTCACTTTGAAGTCCCACTGTGCTGACAACGCAACAGGCTGAGGGGGAGCTGGTTAAGTGCCAGGCAATGCAGGAGATAGGGGGAGACTGGCAGAATGGAGAGGAAGGTTCCACATAGGAGTTTTGACAGTAGATAGTCATTCCAGGATTCCCAGCTAGCCTCTGCCTACTGACTGACTTGCCCTAAGGAATACCCTACCAGCCCTAACTCACTCCAACATTTGCTTCTTGCTCCTGCATGGAAAAGCATCTCTGGTGGGTATCCGTGACCATGCTGCCTTCCTGCACTACAAATTTGTTCTCTGCTCCTTCAATTCTGCCATCTTCTTAGACAAGCACCTCTACTTCTGCACCTTGATTGACTCCCACACCCAGAAGCCCAGCCAACTTTAACAACCTTTCACTCCCACCCATGACCCCACTTGCCGGGAGAAGGGCCGGGGCTGGGAGCAGAGCTGGCCAGGGATCGAGGCCTGGGGCAGAGCTGGGGCCATGGCCAGGGTTGAGAGTGGGGCCACATCCAGGCCGCAGCTAGCGGCCTGAGGCTGGGGGCAGAATTGGGGCTGCAGCCAGGAGTGGAGCTGTGGCCACAGCTGGGTGCAGAGCTGCAGCTGGGCCTGGGAGCCATGGACCAAGGCCGGGGCCACATCTGGGGGCAGGCTGGGAGCAGAGGTGTGGCTGGGAACCAGGGCCGGAGCAGATCTGGGGGCAGAGCCGGGCTGGGTAGCACTCCCTCACACACCCCCATGGGGGTCGGGCTGGGCCCCGCTGCACACCCCCAAATGTTTCTCTGCGCCCCCGTAGAGGGTATGTGCCCTAGGAGGGTGCGACCACTGCTCTAGAACATCACATTCAGACTGGTTCTAAATCCTCCAGATTCTTTCTGCATAACATCTCTAGGATATGGCCTTTCCTATTCAGCCACACAACTAAATCTCTTATCCCAGATTTCACAAGCTTGTGTTGATAACTGCAACATCCTCTTCTCTGACCTTGACAAAAGCAATCTCACCCCACTCGTGTCTATTCAAAATGCAGCCACAAAGATCATTTCCCCAGCCTGTCGCTTTGACCACGTCACCCCTCTCTTCATTCCTCCATTGGCTCCCCTTTCTCTATCACATCAAACATAAGCTGCTTGTATTCACCTTCAAGACTCTTCCTGGCCTATCTCCATCCTACCTACCATTTCTCATACACTGTTGAGACACTGACTTCCACTCATGTGTGAAATTTGCAAACCTGCACTCATGCTGCCACTCCTTATTGAGAGGTGCTTCCTGTAAATTTCATCAGAACCATCTCATGGTCCTCCTTCAATCCCTTCTTAAAACTCTCCTTTGCTGTGATGCCTACAAAACACTGCCTATCATGCTGACAAGCATGGTTTTATTGTTTCCTTGTGCACCACCTTCAGACTTTCTGTATCCACCCATTATCTCTTGTCTTATATTCTGTAAGGTCTTGCTGGTGAGAACCATCTTTTTGTTCTGTGTTTATACAGTGCCTACCACAATAAGGTCCTGGTCCATGGCTGGGGCTCCTAGGTGCAAAGACAATACAAATAAATAATAATAGTACATGGCCAGGTGATTAATGGTTAATGCTTTTCTACCTTTTTCACTTGGTCCTCTTGGAAGAATCTCAGATACGCTCTGTGACAGTTATTGCAGCCCCATGCAAGACCTTTGGGAACCATACTGAATGGTTTATATATCACGGTAGGCCAAAGCCTGTATGCAACTCCAGGGGGGAAGGTTGCCGCAGCTCTGCCAGGAAACAGAAACAGTGGGTGTGATTAAGGTGAATCCCTTAGGTTGTAAACACCTCCAGAAAGGCACCACCCCTGGGGAGGCTTGCATATCCTGCCTCAAACTGTATTTTCCAGAGACCAATAGACAAAGAAAGGGCTTTTGATTTTAAAAGGTTAAGTTTAAACTGACTCAGGGCCTTTTTACTACCCACCAAACAGATAGGACCTCCTGTTCAAAGGAAGGGTTGAAAAGACTTTGGCCTACTAGGGTTCCATATGATTGATAGGTGACTCGTGGTATGTGTAAATCTGGTTATTGTTTTTATTATGTTTTCTCTGTCATGTCTTTATCTTAAGAATAAATTAGATTGCTTAGAAAGAGCTGCGTGGTAACTTGTAGCTGCTGGCAATACACTGTTCATAGCCCTCAGAGAGAAAACAATGCACGGGCACTGGCTATTAGGTAGACTGACTTGCTGGGAATATCATCATGCTAGGTAGTGAGCTGTGCAGTCTTAAAACTCCCCTTGGTCAGAAGTGAATGGCAAAAGAGTCCCTGCCTAGAGACAGGTGACAGCTGGAGAGCTAAGTCCTGACTAGATGCTCCTGGAGTGGACCACAGAGAGGAGAATATAGGTGCAGCTCCCTTGAAACCGTGCCACCCTCTTTCTTGTACGCCGAATGATTCTTTTCCAAAGTTGTTGCTCATTTCAATTTACATCTAAGCGTGAAATTTAATGAAACTGACTGATATTGCTATGACTGAAACAGATATGTAAAAGCGTCACAACTCTTCCAAGCTCCAGGGTGAGAGCTCCATCTATCCCATACTCCATACTACCATACCACTACCACCAAGATGGTCCAGTGCTTGGACAAGATCAGCGCATGGATAAAGAAGAGCTGGTTGATGCCGAACACAAACAAGACAGAAGTGATGCTGATGGGACAAGGAAAGTTCTTTGAAGATTCAGCAACCATTGTGCAGTTTAATTTGGTTGCAAGCTCATACCCACAACTGGTCAATCCAGTCCATAATTTAGGATGCTCCCTGCTTTCTTGTTGATGCTAAACTATGACAAAGCAGCAACCATGAGTAATGCATTCTACCATCACTGGTTGGATAGGAGACTTCATCCTATCCTGGTCTTAGTTATACACCTTTTCCCACCCCTTGTCTGGATTACAGCAATGCATTCTACCTTCAAAACTTCAGCCGTTAGCATTCCAAGTAGTGTAGAATGCTTTGGCACATCTCCTCAGCAACATGGGCTACAACGAGTACATCATACTTGTCCTCCTCTCTCTACATAGGCTTCCCTCTCTTGATTGCTGAGCTCCATGGTGGTTCTGTGCCAATCCTGGCTGCTGCCACACCGTGAGTTGCCCACCTCCCATCTCAGAGGCAAGATTCAGCAGCAGTGGAATAAGGTGAAATACTGGCTCCACCCATCTCCTTTCTTCAGTCACAGAGCTGCTTCATCCCACTCAATCCTATTGGGAAGCTGTCCTCTTCTGATAGGCTAGAATTCCTCATGCCTGGAAGGCTCCCGTGGAGTGAGCGAAATGACTACAGCGGCTCTCAAAATGGAAGACCATTTTGGTGAAACTTTTTCTTCATTTTCTTTCGAATTTCATTTTGACAGAAATTTTCTGATGTTCTTTAGAAATGGCTCCAATCAAGTATCAGACATAAACATAAGGATGATAGGAACATGCTCAGTAATTGTGCTTGATGAATTTGAAGCTCGTCACATATTCTATCAGACTCTCTAAGGATATGGCACATTTTCTCAGTTGTCAAAAAAAATCCAAACCATGATTAACACTTTAAGCCATTCTAATACTATATTAATATGCACAATAATACAATTAGATGGCCAGGGCACCTAAGCTAATAGGATTTTTTTCACCCTAAAGCTTTACACATGCTTAACAATGATCTCCACATGCTCCCAGCAAATGATTTATGACATCGGACAAGGGTAGAGGCCAGTTGAACAAAAAATATTTAATGAATCAAAATGCCATCTGAGTCCTGTAAACTTTCAAATGGGCTAACCAAACATACTAATTCCTGCAGGTGGAAGGAATATTTTGCCCCCAGTGTTCACCTTAATTTAAATGACTACTCCATGTCAAATAGAGCAGAACTCTATACTTGAAATGACTGACTTGTGTAAGCCCGGTCTGAATGAACTCTCCCCTGACAGCTATCTGGGATGAGGAGAGACTTCAGGAGCAAAGGGTATTAACATGAACACACCTACTCTGCCTATATATCCAGCAGTGTTTGAGCTGTGTTGCTCAAAGTGATCAACTTTGGCTGGTGTTGGGTTACAAATCACTTTAGTACTGAATGCAGGGGCAGTGAAATGCTGTTATCAACATTGTTGTCTTTATTGTATCAATAAAGAGAAGCAGAACTATGCTTAAACTGTCCAAATGAGGGGGTCACCCTCAGCTGAAAGGACCTCATTAAAGGATCTCATTAAGGACCAGGGGCTCCAATGCCAGAACCCTGTGAAATTAAGAGGGGAGGGGACAGGTGTCCCAGCCAGGAGGTGTGAACTGTTCCTAAGGATTCCCAGTCTGGTTTAACCTGCCCCCCAACTGTTCAAAGATAGAGCTAAAATAGGCTCCATTAGGAGCCTTTGTTATTTTAAGTGCTTAAATGAGAGCTGAAATCACTTGTGATGGCACAGCATTTCTGCCCAGCCTTCTAAAACTGAAAATCGCCAGGAGCTGACAATCACTAAGAGACTGACCTGAAGAGGTCACAGCAGAGAGGCAGGTGGCAGTGGAAGGTAACTGACAGTCAGCTGGTGGGAGCAATGAGCAGTCAGCCGGCAGGAGCTGCTGGCAGGAGTGGCAAACAAGCAGCCAGTGAGAGCGGCGAGCAGTCGGCCGGCGGAAGTGGAACAAGCGGCTGGCAGGGCGGCCAACCACAGCAAGTGCTCAGATGGTGGAGCAAGGAAGATGCCTTCCTCCCTGGGTGGGAGGTGAACTTATACAGATGCACCCTGGGTCCTCACTGACCAAGGACAACCACTGTGAGTGGGGTATGGTGGGGGAGCAGAGGGGGACACAGAAAAGGAACTTTTGGTTGTAGAATTCAAGAACATGAGGCAGAAGGCACTGCCCCACGCACTCTGGGGTGGGTGTCCTGCTCACCGTTTTATGATTATGACTCCTGCTTGTGGCATTTTCCCTAATTAGTGTCGGGTGACTTCCCTCCTTTCATTAAAAGTTTTTTTTTCTACACTCAGACTCTGTGCTTGCGAGTGGGGAAGTATTGCCTCTCAGAGGCACCAGGGTGGTGTGTAATTGTCCCAGGTCACTGGGTGGGAGCTCAAGCCAGTTCTGTTTTGTATTGTTGAAAAGGAACCCCTAGATATTGAACCTGGCCCTGGTTGCTGCTGGCTCCATCTGGCAGAAGGGTTACACCTGGATCATTTATGACTTCAGCTATGTGAATGCCTGCTCCAGAGTTTCAAATGACAACTGTAAGGTGGGCTTTCACACTGGAACATTTTTTTAATGACAATATATCCAGCTGAGCAACATTTTCTAGGGCTGCCTGAATCCTTTGGCATTTTCCTCTGTGTTTGAAAAACAGTTTACTTCCTTCTGAGCACGTCTCCCATTTGCCTGACCCTTATTTCACTGATGAGCAGGAGAGGGCATGTGAGGCCCTGGCTAATATCCCATGGCAGACTGAAGGGAAGTTTGCGGTTTCCTTTCCTCTGAAAGAGTCACTCCCCTCTGATAAACTGCCCCCACCAAGGATGATTTTCATTTCTGGGACTCAGGAAAAAACTGCAATAAAGCTCATTTTCTACTTTTGGAATGCACCAGATTGCACCAAAGAGGTATTTTAAAAAAATGTCCAGGTAGGAGACCTGTGGACTTTACACACATACACTTCAGTTGCCATCAGCTGCAGCATCAATACACTCAGGAGATTTTCAGGAACAAAGTATAAAAATGTCAAGCAAATGGACTTGATATGTTTGTTTCCCCAGTTGTGTTGCCTTTGACAAAGCATTTTAGTTTATATGGAAAAACAAACGGACACCACCATCATAAATATTGCTGATAACAAATATTGCCAGAAAGCGACTGACGTTGGTACAATTCCACTGGAATCTAGGTGATGGAAACAGCCTCCTACCTTCCCCTTCCTGCTATCATCACCACTTAAGATGGATTTCAATCATCATGGGTTTTGCATACATGTGTACAAGTGATATAAGGCAGCATGGGACATGGATACCCCAAGTTCCCCATGGCATGTGGGGATGTGAAAGGGGCACAGTGGTGCAGAGAAGGGGAGACAGCATTGTGGGGGCGATCTAGTTTGTCAAGGAGAACATTAATAGATGACTTAATTGTGGGCTATAAAAATCAGCATAGGGAGACAACAAGGAGTCTGGTGGCACCTTAAAGACTAACAGATTTATTTGGGCATAAGCTTTCGTGAGTAAAAACTCATCCGAAGAAGTGAGGTTTTTACTCACGAAAGCTTATGCCCAAATAAATCTGTTAGTCTTTAAGGTGCCACCAGACTCCTTGTTGTTTTTGTAGATACAGACTAACACGGCTACCCCCTGATACTTGACAGCATAGGGAGAAAAATTCTGATAGTAGAGGCCTCTTTGATCTAGTGGACAATGATACAATATACAATGGCTAGAAGTTAAACTGGAGAAATTCAGACTGGAAATAATGTGTCCATTTTTAACAGAGGGTAGTTAACAATTGAAACAACCTATCATGGGATGTGATAGATTTGCTACCACATAAAGTCTTTAAATCCATATTAGATGTTTTCCTAAAATATAGGCTCTAGTTCAAGCTTGATGCAGGAATCACTGGAAGGAATTCTCTGACTTATGTAGTGCAGGAGGACCGACGAGATGACCATAATGTCTTTTTTTACTTTAATATCTATTAATAGTTTCTTAGCTTTTTTTTTACTGTTGCTGCTCATTGAGCAGAGGTTTCCATTGAGGTGTGCAGAAAGACTCCCTGATCCTTTTCTTGATTAGTTACAGTTATTCCTTTAACTGTACATTACTATACACATTTTAATTAATTTAATCTGCCATCCATGATCTTACCGAACTGACTAGCTTTGGTAAATCCTTCGAGAGTTCCTCATAGTCCTCTCTATTCTTGACTAATCTAAGTAATTTTGAGTTATTTGCAAATTGCGACACTTCACTTGTTCATTTCCTTTTCCAGACCATAAAAAAATAAAATAAAACCAAACAGGTGCTAGAAAAGCACTTTGGGGCATTGTGGAAATAACTGGACCTACAGACTCACCCTAACTGTGAATTCAATTATGAAAATTGAGTGAAAGTTCATAAAATGTCACAATGACCTAAACATAAATTATGGGAAAAGGTGCAAAAAAGAGACAGAGACCAAATTACTCCAAATAAAAAGGCCTAATAATATAACTCAAGGACTGAGTTACAATCATGTCTGGTAAACAAGAGAAGCACGGGACTGGAAATCAATGGACCAAAATTGGTGTGTCAGAAATCAGGCCTGATTGGTGAACAAAATAATGAGGGGATGGGCTATTCCATCCAGCACACCCTTTTGAGGTCCTTAAAAAGGGGGGAGGGATAGCTCAGTGGTTTGAGCGTTGGCCTGTCAAACCCAGGGTTGTGAGTTTAATCCTTGAGGGGGCCACTTAGGGATCTGGGGCAAAAAAATCAATACTTGGTCCTGCTAGTGAAGGCAGGGGGCTGGACTTCATGACTTTTCAGGGTCCCTTCCAGCTCTATGAGATAGGTATATCTCCATATATTAAATACAAGACTTTGGGAAGGAAACTAGAAGCGATGTGGACAATGGCTGACTGGAAAACAAAAGAACAAGAAAGAGCAAGATTCACGGTAATGGCTGCCACCGTCACTGTCTCCTGGAATCTACCATGACACTGTCAGACTATCTTTGTCATAATTCTCAGAGATGTCCTGACCAAATCAGGCCAGAGAGAGGGAGCCAGATGACATAGCATCTCCACTGGCTCCAGTTAAAACCTGAATACCACCTGGAAAGTGAGATTTTGTCGCACACATTGTCCCCTTCCCCACGTGTTCTTTTCCTTCCCCACCTTATTTCTTCTTTTTCCTATCACTCTTCTAATAAGAATCTGGCTTAGACAGCAAAGACTGTATTTTACAACACTGCTGTGAGCCTGTGACAAGAAAAGCAGCCAAAACCTGTGCTCTAAACAGCCCGATGCTGTTTCCAGGTCTTGGAGTGGCTGATAAGACCATAGGCATGGCCTGTCTTTGTCCAGCAGTTTGGCTGCAAGTGAGGGCCAACACCAGAGACAGAACCTACCTTTTCTATCTTTACTGTTCTTTTCCTGCTCCCTCTTGTGTGTATTTGTCATGATTTGTTTTTTTAGGAAATGGGATCAGACTTTAACAACAACAGCGACAATAACAGCTGCAGCCCAGCTCAACTAACTTTTCTTTTCCCTAGAAAGGCCGTTAGTACCATCCTTAATACCATCAGAGACTGTCAGATGGGAGAAAGGGGTGCTCTTTCTAAACACTCTCCCCAGGGAAAGGAATAAGAGATGTTGTTAAGATGAAAGTCTTCTTTAATACCTTGCATTTCAAAGGCTTTAACTCTTTTCTCTATCTTTAATACAAGGTTACAAGGATTTTTAAAGGTGCGTTTGCCCTGGTACTAAGCAGGCTGAGGTTAAACCAAATCTGGTTTAACATTGTTCAATGCTGGACAGTGATGGGGTCATGTCAACACGTTTGATGCTTTGGGCCTGGGGATTGGTCCTGCTTTGAGCAGGGGGTTGGACTAGATGACCTCCTGAGGTCCCTTCCAACCCTGATAGTCTATGATTCAAATGATTCCATCAAATTAACACAGTACACCCATCTATAACCTTGTACTATTTTGGAAAATGATCATTTATTCTTACTCTGGCTCTCCTTTAGTTGACATGGTCAAACATTTGACCAGATTAGAAGCCCTCGGGCTTTATCATTATCACAGCCTATACACCTAGATGCATCCTATACATTTTTTTTACAGGTGGGTTCAACAGTTGCTGCCCTCCTGTTCTCCAGTATAACTGTTGAGTTTATTGAGCAATTGCATATTTTTGTGAGCAGCTCAGCTCTTTTAGGCTCTGTCTATACTACGAGCTAGGGCTGCGATTCCCACACGTGTGGGCATTCCTTCTGCTAGATCTCATTGGGCTAGTAGGAGTATAAACAGCCGTGTAGCCCTGGTAGCAGCAGCAGAGACATGGCTCAAGTACAAACCCTTCTGACATTGGTGGGCATGGCTCTGCATCCTTTGGTGAATGATGAGACAAAGAAATCATTTAGCTTCTCAGCAATGTCATCATCTTCCTTAGTTGCTCCTTTAGGGCTAGTTGTGTGCCTTTAATCTCAGCCCTGTGTGAATTCCTTCCCTGCTCTCACCTTCTCCTGCGTGGTAGAACTCTACAGCAGTTTCACCAGAAGCAGATTACTAGCCTGTCCCCTGTGCCGGCTGGACTGGCTAACATTCCAGGGGGTGCAATCAAAACTGGGACAGACAGCAGCCTCATGGAGTTTGCTCTCCATCTGCATCCAGAGCAGGAAGATGTCTTATTCGCCATAATTCCTGGCAAAAGCCTGGGCCACAGTCTGGTCCTTCACTCCCTGATAGTCCAGTGGCCCAGCAGCCCTCTTGGAGGCTTCATGCTTCTGTTTTATGGAAAGAATCTCTTGGTAGATTTTTAAATCTTCAGCTAACTGCACTTCAAATCCTCTCTTTGCTCTTCAATTCCTTCTTGCATGTCACCTGCTCTGCTTTGTTGATTTCTGTTGGCTTCCCTAAGGTTTGGATTTCCATTTTCTGAAGGATACCTGTTTTCTCAAATAGTGTTACCATTAAACCAGACTAGTTTTGCCTTTCTATGCTTTTTTTTTATTTTTTATTTTATTTTTTTTGCTTGGAGGCATTCAGTGACTCTATTAAGGAATGTTTAAATAGCCTCCAAGCTGAATCAAAGGATTTCAATTTCCTGTTGATTTTATGGCTTTTTTGATAAGCTCTCTCATTTGTTTGAAAATCTTTCTTTCTACAACTGAACGTCACAGGGCTAGGTTTTGGTTCTATTCCTCCCCCGGGAATGTTGAACACAAGTGTGTTGTGGTCACTGTTACTTAGGGCTTGTGTACATGGAACAGCAAAGTGCTCTAGAGAGGTGTGATTTGTAAAGCACTCTAGCAGGTTGCACCCTAATGTAGGCTATGTTAACCTGAAGTAGGTGCCTTTTAATGTGCACCGGTAGGGTCCATATGGGGCCATTAGAATGCAACACGTTAGAGCACTATAGAAATCACACCCCTCTACAGGGCTTTGCCACGCCATGCAAACAAGTCCTTAGTAGCTCACCTATCTGACTTCAAATCATGTATTTTTTTTTCTTTGATTGGATGACTTACGCACTACACCGAGGTACTTTTAGCTGTCTGGCTATCCAATCTGAAATTTGCTTTTGGTGGATAGTCAAACCTTTGGATTTTAGATTTGCTTTTCACAAATATTTGTGCTAGTAAACACTCAAAAATTTGCAGAAAGCTGCCATGAAACGGTCATAAACACAGTGGGATTAAAACACAAACAGAAAAAAAAAAAAGAAAACCTCTTCTCGAAAGAAAGCAGGAGAATGCCATGTTGTGTAACCAAATAATCTGATAATACAGCCTTCAATATCAGATGTAAGAAAAAAATCATTTGTACATTTCAAACTAAGGTGTGCTCACACTGTCATGTTTATGCACTAAACATGGCTTAGAGCAGTGTACATTGGGGAGCCATTATTTGAGGAAAGTGCTTTACTTTGCATTATTCCAAGAGCTACTGTAAAAATATTTGAAGTCCTATTGGAAGCATAGCACTCTTGGAGACTGGGTCATTTTGCAGAGGTTCTTGGGGAAGGTATGGTATATGCAGGGTCACATTAAGACACAGGCACTCATGCAGCTATCCATTGAAAGTTTCTAGTGATCATGATGGCAGAAAAAGGCTTGAAATGAGTGTCACTAAAGGCAGAGAGGTCTGCCTAAGTCTGCAACAACAGCTATAAGAAGGTGGCAGATGCCCGACTCATCTCAATAGAGTGTTAACCATACACAAGACCTACATCTTGGGGGCCCTGCCTGCCCCACCCCAGCAGAAGACCATGTCTGTGGCAGGAGGAGAGGACTGGACCTGCGTGTGGCACTAGTGAGATTACACTCTTCCCCTTCACCTGACACAAAAATGGAATGCAAATCCACTGAACTTATATCCCAAGACACACTTGGATGGAACTTGGTTTGGGCCATTTCAGTTGAAATTTTCACAGATGTTTAAGGCCAGAAGGGACCTCTCATGGCATTCTCTGTTTGCCAGTCTGTCTATCTGTAAAATGATGACTTTTCAATCATGCATGTGATCCATTCCAAAATTTCAGGGCGTGTCCTAGGCATCAATGGCCAGACCCATACTGATTTGGAGAAAATCAGAGAGAGGAACAGACGCATGAGGGGAAGGGAGGGAGGAGGGCCCATGCAAAGTCCCTGTTATGGGGATGAGAGGGGGACCTTGGAATGGGGGCACACAGGTGGAATGGGAGGCACACAGAACCCCTGGTTCGGGGGAGATTAGGGAAACCTGCTAGGGGGAAGGGGGCCCACAATCCCCCTTCCAGAGGGGAAGGCAGGAACAGAAGGCATGGGGGAAAGTGGAAATGGGAGTGCACTCAGAGCTGCTGGCCTGGGGACAAATGGGGGACCCTGGCACAGGAGGACGGGGAATGCCAGGTACACAGAGCCCCCGGCAGGGGACAGATGGGGGAGTTGCAGGGAGTCCCTGCAATAAGGGGTGGGAGGATAGCACCCGGGGAGCCGGGAGGGGGGAGAACGGGTGCAAAGAGCCCCTGGTGGGTGCAATGAACTCAGCTTGCACAATCAATGATGTGTGTGACCCCCTAATAGAATTCTATATTTCATAACTGTTACAATTTACAATGTACAGACATTCAGGTCACTGGTCAGTGATTCCCCAGATCACTCCAAGCACATTGCAAAAATAGAGGTACAACATTTGCTACCCTGTAACTTTCTTGTATGGCAGCCGATGACAATGAGAGTTTGTAGTTTTTTGTTATCAGCTCAGTCACTTCATGCTGAACCTCCTTCAGAACGTTTGTGTGTAACTATTTGAACCAGGTTACTAATTTGTACCAGCACCTCTTCTTCAGATCCCTCAGTCTTTGACAGTGCCTCATTGCTGTTACCTGAAAAGAGTAGGTCCAGGGTAAGAATCTCCCCAACATCCTCTGTGGTGAAGACTAAGCCCTTGCCTACACTACAGGGCCTATGCCGGCATAGCCCCCTAGTGGACACACAGCAAATGTCAACAGAAGGGGGTTGTTGGTGTAGTAACACCACCTCCCCAAGCAATGTTAGCTATGCTGACAGAAGCTCTCTTCTGTTAGTATAGCTGCGTCTATGCTGGGGGGTTGTCAGCATAGCTATGTTGCTACCGCGTGTAGTTTTTTCACACCCTGACTGACATAGCTATGCCAGTATAAGTTTTAAGTATAGACCAGACCTGAGGGAAAAATTGCTTAACTTTCCAGCAATTTCCTTAATTTCCTGAATTTCTCCCTGGTGGTGTAATGAACCCACTGATCCTCTTGCAGGCATCTTGCTTCTGATAGTTGTAATTTCTTGTTATTTTTAAATACCTTGAATTATTTACAGTTCAAATTCTATTTTAACCTCTTAATTTTCTTCTTACATGTTGCCTGAGGTAGTTGATCTTCCATTTCCTGGGCTTCACTAGGGTTGGATTTCCATGTACTACTTGACTTCCTGCTTCCCTTCTTGGGGAAGCTACTCATCCAGCACCTACACCGAAATGTCAAGCAAAGAACCCTAAAAAAAGCCTTACGATGCACTGAGACACTAAGCGAGTGGTCAGCAGGCAGGATGGAATAGTATAGAAGCAATGCACTCCGATGCCTGTCCTAGCAGCTGTCTGTGCTGCCTTTGAAGGAAGAGGTAAAAGACAGTACCAGTGAGAGCTGTGAAAGGAAGTTCACTGCATTACTGTTCAGTCAAGGGCACAACATCGGCTGGATTTCTAGAAGATTTTCTAGAAAAAAATCCAGCCAAGCCATTCAAATGGACAAACTTTGACCTGAGTGAGAGGAAAAAGAACAAGGGGTTGCTTAAAAAGATGTTAATAGGGATTAGGCTTCATGGAATTTTTGTGCCAGGGTTTTGCTGCTATAAAATCTTGTCCCTTTTTCTATGGTAATAATTGACAAATGCGACAGTTTATATCTCCATAAACTTTAAAATGTAACCCCCAAATCTGTTTTTTTTTATTTAAAATGTTTTCAAAGTGAGGATAAGGCTTTGTCTCTATGCAGAGTTAGTGTGCAGGGTTCCAAACACCAGTATGTCACAGCGCACGGACAGTTAGTTTGCAGCGTGCTAGAATTTACACCTCAGCTTGCTGTGCACTAATTCACCATATAGACAAGCACTAAGAATTTCCCATGGTTCTAATTAGTTTGTGTCCCCTCTGTAACTATCACTGCATACTGACATACGGCCATATGCAATACTTTATCTGACATCTCAGTTTCGTCATCCATAAACATGGTTAAAACTCTACCAGCCAGTGGCAGTCACCCACTAGAGTCACATTTCTATGAAAGAGTGCTCTGCTGCAGGACGGCATTCAGAGCAACCCAATGAAACACACTCAGTCACTGCACCATTTCCTCCTGTGGCTTTGTGCGTATTCATTACGTGAGCAGGACATGGGTCATTTACTTTCAAACACATATATTCACATATACGCACACAAATTAAGACTTACATTTTCAATAGTGCCCCTAATTTTCAGGTGCTTCCATTTTTAGAGCCCACCTGGAAACACTTTTTGATTGATTTCCAGAGCTGTTGAGCAAGTACAATGGGAAGCCAATGGGAGCTGCAGATACCGAGTGCCTCTGAAAATCAGAACCAAAGTGTCTTAAATCTCCAGGATCCCTCTACCATGCTCACACAGCCTGTTAGGAAAATGCGCCTCCTGGTAACTGGATCAAAATGAGGAGGAACTCTATAAAATGGAGTGAAACTGTTTGTAGAACAATAAGGCCCAAGGGGAGATTCTAGGAAAGCACGTGTGGTGGACATTTTCAGCCATTACCTGTGGGTGTAGGTTTATGGAGGGCTGGTTTGGGGAGTAAGGCCCCCCAAGATCATTCCTGAGTAGGTTATCGCTGTGCATCTTTGTTTTGAGGCAGGTGATATAACGGTTACAAAAGTCCTTGCACAATTCATTCACTTTCTCCAGCTCCAGCAGATGAATTCTCAGGACCTGAATTGCTTTCACCATCTGAGAAGGATAAACAAAGAGAGTAGGTCAGTGCATATCCATTGGCTTTCTAGTAACTACTAGAATCATTGGGCAACCTAAGGAACTGCTAAGGATGAGTATCTGCAAGATTACCTAGGAACTGCTAATGACGACAAGCTGATTAAATAACCTAGTGTACAATTTACCACATAATCCTTTTTAGGACTGCAGTTCAGATCTGTTGGTGCTAGTGCAGAAAAGCAGCCCTTTCAAACAGTGCAGCTTTTTCACTAGTGGTAAAAGAAAATAAATATTTTTGTTGCCATGGAATTCACCAGTCTGATTCACCCCCAAGTACTGCTGCTAGAGGTCACACTTGGAACTTAACTAAGGACAAAGTGGAAGCTATAGAATCTATGGCCAAAAAAATCACTTGTTCAGTATATTTACCAAAGTACCTGCAGTTCTTATTTCAAGACAGGTAAAAAAAAGTAAGTAAAATATTGAACTGAGAAAATGAACTAATATCCACTTTCACCAACTGAAAGTTAGTAATTAATCAGTAATGTTTTTGTTTCTCTGCTCATCACTAGGCTTCCCAAATAAGTGGGCACTACCGGTTGAAGACTATTTTGCTAGTCAGTATCAACCAATGAATCACCCAGCTCAGAGCGACTCACCATGAGTTTTTACCACTCGTCTCTATTTTTTCCCCCCATCATCTCCACTATCTGGAGATGCAGAAACTCACTGTAATTACCATCCCAACTAAAAGAAATGCCCAAAGAAATTTTGGAGACTAAACATTGGATGTAAAAATGTGTTTGATTATTCTCCACTGGCCACTCTCTCTAACAAGATTTCAGAGCAGCAACGTGGCTGTAAGCTTTCCCTAGAGCAAAGCGTGGGCCTCATTAAAATGTACCCCATAAATGTTAAAAAATGTACACATAAAACATTCCTCTCATGGAACTGGAACTTTAAGTTTTACAGCTTCAGTTTGAAATCTTGCATAATATATAAAATTCCAGCTATTCGCTGTGGGGTGATTAAAGCCAGTTTTATATAACAAAAAGTCTTTACATGTCAAAGGATTTTTTTTTACTTGCAAATTGTAGTGATCATCTTTACAAACTGTTAGTCACAGACTGCTCCTGGGTTGAATGGCGACATACATTTCAATGGCCTTGCCATCAATTGCCCTGATGAGCATGCAATGGCAGTAGTAGGAGGAGGGCCTTTGGAACTCTGCTGCTATAATGAGGCCTTGCTCGTTACCAGCTCCGAGATTTATAAAAGTGGCATTAAAAAGGGGTAGGAGGAAGGAGAGGACCTCAGGAGATAGCCACATTTCTCTGTCCTAATGCACTGTGAAGGCTTTCTCAGCTGAGTCACAAAGCCAGCGGGGAGTCAGAATAACGGGCGCTGATTAGGCACAATTTATAAATAGAACAAGAAGAGATTAATCAGAAGCATGGTTAGCCAGGGCAAACAGGGGACAAACTCCTTTTAGTCCCCATCTACTCCAGGGAATTTTGAGAAGAAGAGGTTGAAAGCCCTTTGCCTTTCAGCTCCTGCTTCAGCCCCACTAATACTGGTTCACATCGATATGCTACTGAACCCTTGCACCCCCATGCTCCACATCCTACTTCTTTTCTCTTGCAGAAATGGGAATAATGCACAAGGTCAAACAAAACAAAAACAAACAAAAGAAACCTGACCAGCACACAAACTGGGAAATTAAGTTCTTCAGAGTGTGGTGGGGCGGCTGCCCCACACCCGGAGAGTGTGGGCTGCAGCAGGCCCGGGTGCCTGGGCATCCCAGCAACCAATAAGAGAAGGGCTTGTTGCGAGCCAATCAGAGGCCAGATTGGGGACAGCCAATCAGGGCCAAGCTCAGCCATATAAAAGACTGCTCAGGGAGAGAGCAGTCAGTCTGTCCCAGGCCTTCAGAGGGGAAGGTCTGTCTCCAGAGCTGGGAGGCCAGCACCATGGACAGCGAAGTGCAGACCAGCCTTGGAGAGCGGAGAAGGTCCTACTCCATAGCCTGCCAGGCGGCAGGCCTTGAAGGAAAGGGCCTAGCGGGAAGAAGGGCCATTGGGGAAGCGGTCCAGAGGAACAGACAGAGGAGGAAGGAGAAAGAGGACAGCGAGGCTGTTGCTAGAGAGCCTCTGGACCGGGATTCAGAGTAGTGGGCGGGCCTGGGCTCCCCCCCCTTTGTTCCCCTTGGCAGTACACCCAGCCATAGGTCGCAGGGAGCGGCCAGCTGAAACTACACCAGATCCCAGACTGTAGGAATTGGACTTGGAGGTGTAGGACTGTGGGTCACGCAGCCCCCGGAAGGGGTATGAATGGACAAAGGGACACTGTCGGAGGACAGTGTTCCAGAAGAGGACACACTGCATTGGGAGCAACGCGGGTCCACACGCCAACCAAAGGCGAGACGACAGACGGGACGCCACCAGAAAGGGGCGCTCTACTGGATCGAACCGATTCCCCGAGACAACCAATAGGAGGCGCCGTGGTGGTAAGTCCCTACATTGTGTCACAGAGCTATTCAGTAAATGGACATGAGAAAAGTGTAGCTCCAAAGAGGGACAGAGATCCCTCAGACTAGCGCATCCATCCAACAATCACATTTATGAAAGTCAATATTCAAGGGCAAAGGCAAGAAGACCTGACACACTCATATATATAAAAAATAAATCTCTCAATTATCTCAGCTCATTTGCTTAGGGTCTCTCATTTTATGTTCCTGCTTCACTGCGTAGTATATCTGTCCAGAAAAAGAGTTACAGTCCAATGGAATACGTGCGTGGGGTTGTAAAAAATACAGATGCTGAATTAATTGACTGTGCGGCACTCAGCAGCTGATTGAGTTGATAATGGCAAGATCTGACCTTTTTCTAATTTCTAATTATATGCATCTCAGCTGGGAGGAATACATGATTCTTATTCTAATGATGGCTAATGTGGCTGGCCTTTTCATCTCCTTTTTGCCATCAGCGGTGGTGGACAATTTGTAGGGAATTAGTGATGTTAAGAAACCCCCCAGACAACACAAACAAACCCCAGCAAAAGATTTGTTTGCCCTCACTTGTTCCTGACACAGTGATTGCCTAGCAAATCCCACGCAGGAGCGTAGTGTGAAGTGGAGAGACACAAACAGAGGAGTGAGAGGCAGAAATGCTGCACCCCACACAAAAGGCGCTGTATCTGCCAAGGAATCTGGAACAGCTCCAGATTATACATGAGTGAGTAGAAAATTTCATTTCTGTCACTCAGTTGCAAATTCATTAGCCACTTCCTTCACTTTCCCTGTATAAACAAGGGTGTCGTCACAGGTCCCCCACTGCTGATAATGCTTGGGAGACACAAATGTGTTTTGCTGTGGCCAAACATCAGACCCCTGGGTCTCATTGAAGAATGAGTAACACAAAGAATAAGGCAGAGGCCTACCTGGATAATAAAAGTAGCTAATAAAACAAAGCAGTGGCAGCAGCATTTCTTCTGAGAGTGAGAGTTCTGGAGTGTCACTTCCCAGTGTCACAGCGCAAACAGGACGGATGCTCCACGTCATCCCTGGTCAGACTCCATCAGATCTACAAGCTCCAAAACTCTGCCCAAGGTTTGGGGTTTGGTTTATGTTGCTCTTCAGCCGATAGCTCTTGCTTCCACAAGTAGCCTGTTACCCAAGTGCAATTACTCAGAACTAGGCTTTACAATTGTGAAAGAACCTCATTCCCTCGGAAATGGCCACTGCTTAATGCCAATTTTACTTACCATTCCTCTGAACTCGTTTCCCAGGGGTCCCACAAAACTCAGTTCAGTGTAATTGTCAGGGGTTTTAGTTCCTCTATTTGCATAACTTTAAAGCAGGTGCAATCTAAGTGTTCTCCAGTTGGCCCATAAATGATAACTAATTAGACCCCTGTAGCCTACATTAAGGGCCTGATCTTTCAGTCTCTATTTACAGGAACAAGGGCTGCAGGATTGGGCCCTAAAATGCTGCCCTGGGGATGAGCCCACAAACCATAAAATAATAAGTCTTGTGTAACAAAAAATACTAATTACTAACAACTTTGCATAGTTGAATATTTGCAGAGTTCCTTGCCTGAGGGGTGATTCCGCTCTGAAACGAAATGGCATTTTTCAGAGTCTGATCTGCTGAGTGCTGTAACCAGAGAAGAAGGTACTGAGGTTTACTCCTTCAGAGCTAACATTGCTCAGACATAGCAAGTAGGATTCTTTCCCACATCAGCCACAGTAGGAAAGAACTCGGATTCTGCTTGAAAATCTTGACCCTACTGGGTTTAGGGGCTTTGGCTGAGTGGAAAGAGACTGGAGTTCCTGGCATGGAAACATGCATTTCTGCTGGGGTGGGAGCTTCTCCTCCTGTCTTCTCTGCACTCATCCCTCTCCCCCTGTCACCTGTACAGCACTGAGCTCTAGGGGCTGGGAGACCACATGAGTCAGTATAAGGCAGGGGATAATTATTCGCCGCTCCTGGCCCCATTAGATCATGAGTCGAGCTGGATGAATAATTGCTTTTTGGGTTTGGTGGCCAAAATGAAAAAAATCTGAATGTTTTTGTTTTGGGTCCAACTAAACATTTAGACATTTTCAGAATTTTTTGTCCCAAGTTTTTTTTTTTTTTGCCCGAAACTATTCACCTAATTCAGCCTGACTTTGTGAACAGTTTATTTGACAAAAATTTCCCCCCAGTCCTAGTCACAAGCAAAGAACAGCTATGTCTCATAGCAACCAAGGAGGAAAGGTCCCCACAGACAACAGTCGCAGATTTCTGCAGACTAGAAAGTAACAAGAGGGAAAGTTGTGAGGAGGAAGAAATGGTGGGTGCTGAAAAGGAGGATCCCACTGAGAGAAGCATACCACGGGGAGTAGATGAGAGGACAAGTACCCAACAAGGCTCCAGAGAAGTCAAAAGCAGCCTAAGGGTACCTGTGCTCATATTTGTGGCCTTGTCTCTACCTCTGAATCACTGGGACAAATACGCGGGATACACCAATGAGAAACTTCTACTTTATTATAAAATATACAAAAATGGAAGCCAGGAGAGAAAAATGAAACAGCAACAGGCAGGTGGGGTTTGTACAGCAATTCCTGTGAGAGAAGAAAAAGGTCTATCAGCTGCTTGGAGCGGTTTCCAGAACAGTAACCTGCAAGAAGGAAAAAAGCAGAGGAACTGAAGGACAAACAGTGACAGCAATGATACAATCACACGTGTATTAACTAGTTAAATTGCCTGTCCCCATTCCATAGGCGAATTAGCACCTACCTCCTCCAGGAGATCCAAGCATCAAATATTTCCATCTCCTCCAGTTGACATGTGTAGTGGTTACTGAGGTCTCTTTGCCACACAAATGGCAGAGGGTGGAAAGGACAACAGCAGAGGGTCTCCTTGGGAGGTGGCTGCTTTCACACACCCCACCTGGATTCCACTTCCAGTCATTTAAATAGATGGAGCTAAACCAAAGAAATGCCTTCTCTCCTCAAGCATCTCGGTCCCTATGCCAGAGTCCCTCTGACAGTGAGAGGGTGGAGCAGCACCATACATGCACTGATTCAGAGGATGGAGATGATTGTCCCTCAAAGAACGAAGATAGGGATATGGCCTGGCACTATAGGCCATAGTGACCTGGGAAAATAGGGCCCGAAAGAGCAATTAGATCCACACAGCACCTGCATGGACACATGGTCTGATGTGTAAATGCAGAAACGGGGTTATAGCACTGTTATGGACAGGGTCGGCAAGGTGTAGGGCAGCATTGAGTGAGATGCTCTTTTTCTTCCTTCAGTCATGATGCCGGTTGTCAGGTACCAAATGCAATAGTCCTCAAGGTAGCTGGGCACACTACTATGTAGCAGACGAGTCGAAGGAGAATAAGAAATATACTGACAGCAACAGATGTCCCAGAGGTTAGTTCACAGACCTCCATGACACAATCCTGGGCAGATAAAAAGTCACTCAGCTGATGACACAGAACATCCATGTCCTCATCTATCATGCTTCGCCACAAAATGTAGTTCATCTTCAATGTGCAGGAGACCTGCCTAGAGCAATACCTTCAGACTCTGCCTCTAGATAACCTTATCTGCTCACATACCTTTAACTACCACTGATTCATTGATGACTGGAGCTGTATGAAATTTACCAAATGAGGAATCTTTGGTTGAGTGATTACCTTTTGTCTACAAACATTTTTAGAAACAAATATTGTTGAAAATTTTCATTTTTCTTAAAATGAATCTCATGCCTTTAAAAATACATAATTATTTTGAAAACATTATCAAAATGGCTAGAGAACGTTTTGTTCACCAAATATTTCAAATTGTAATAATATTTATTATAAAATTGCAGAAATTTCTTGAAAAAAATTGAAACAATGAACACTTCAGCATGAAAACTTAAATTTTTTGAATTTTTTCATGAAAATAGGTTTTCATTTTTTGATTAGCTCTACTCCTGGCTCACCCACTCCAAACTGGAGCTGGTCAGGAATTTTTTTAATGAATGTTTTTTTGTCAGAAAATTCAGATTTGTCCAAACCAAAGCTTTGTGTGTGCATACTTA
This sequence comes from Malaclemys terrapin pileata, assembly GCF_027887155.1. Classification (NCBI taxonomy): domain Eukaryota; kingdom Metazoa; phylum Chordata; order Testudines; family Emydidae; genus Malaclemys; species Malaclemys terrapin. The sequence continues at coordinate 16,788,102 of NC_071519.1, forward strand.
AATCAACAAAGCTGTGGGCAGAATGGCTTCTCAGGAGCCAGGATGGAACATCTAATTAGGTGTGCTGGATTTGGAGCACGGACTTTAACCAAGGTCTTTCAGATATCCGGTGAATGCCCTAACCACCAGGCTACTGGAATTTCCCTATTGAAGCTTTGTAAAACTAAATATGAAATATTCATTGTGACAGAAAAAGAAAAAAAAGTCTGGCTGTGTCCCCATGGTTAGTTAGGGGCACACCCCTCTGATAGAACAGTGCCAAGTTCATATCCTCTCTCTGAATCACAGGCAGGGAAGGAGAGACAGATACTGCACCTGGATGCAATGTGAGTCTTCCACAAGCAGCACAGACAACAATGGTGCTCATCACTGACTAAGAATGAATGAGGGCAGGAAGCACAGATCTTGAACCCTGGTGTCTTCGGCATAATCCAATATCCAGACCCGGGTGCTGCAGGTGAGTGGCTAGCCAGCTACCATGGAAAATGGCATCCTGAAGTCCTTAAATTTCTAAATACTACTACTTCTGCTAATACTACTAAAAATAACAAACATATACACAGTGTACAAGAATAAAGAGTCTTTTTTCTCAGTTTGTAGAAATGTGTCACAAGAGATGAGAGAAACAAAGAGGCTCCAACTTGGACCCTGCAGTGGTGAGAAGGAACCAAGGACACTGTCAGTCCACCCCACCCTTTACTGCCTTGAATGAAAACATGAGGTGAGGGCCACGCGTGAACCAATGGACACTACTACTTTAAAAAGTTCTGGCTCTGGACGCATGGCAAATGCATATAACCTCAGTGGAATACAATAGGGACCATCACTCAAAGAGGCTAGACAAATTCAAACTGGCAATAAGGCTAAATCTTTGATAGTGAGAATAATTAACCACTGGAATACTTTGCCAAGGGTCATGGTGCATTCTTCCTTACTGTACATTTTAAAATCTAGATTGGATGTTTTTCTCAAATCTGCCATATTTTGAGGAAATTCTCTGGCCTGTGTTCTAGAGGGGGCCAGACTAGATGATCACAATGGTCCCTTCTGACCTTATAATCTAGGAATCTATGAAACCTTGCCTCTTCCTTTGTCATTTTAGATTGTCCAGGGACTTTGGCTTCCTCTATGCTTGGAAAGTGTCTAGCTGTAACAAATGCCACCTTTCTTCAACATGGAAGGAAGCACAGAATGGCATCTGAAGAACTAGGCAGAACAAGCCTTCTCTGTGGGAATTTGGGATTTGCAGATAGCCATACCAACCTTACACAAACAACTAGTGCTCACAGCTGAATCGGGGAGATGAGTGAAAGCTGCAGTGACAAGGCAGAAACTGAAAGGTGTTCCAGTTATGAAGAGGATGGAAAACCATGTCCAGTGCATGTACTTGTATCTTTGTATTTTTAGAAGGCCAAATGCAAGGTCATCATGAAGCAGCAAAGAATGCAGGTCACACTCACAGGGTGGGTCATTGTATCATGGCAAACAGTAAACACATGGCTGGTGAAACAAAGGCAGCTGGGAAACTAAGAGTTAGCCAACAGAGTTCACAAGCAAAGAAAGGCAGGGAGGCAGAGTTTTTTTCCCCCCCCACCCTTAGCTTGTAAGTACTCTGCAAGGAAGACACAATGAGTGTAAAACAGTGCATCATCATCACCACTGCTAGCTCTTCTGCTTGCATGAGTGGGGGTCCTGGCCAGATAGGTATCCTGACTCGGGAGACTTCTACCCAAATCCTGGTCTTGCCTTGCTGGGAATGCAACCTGCATGTCCCTGCTCAGGAAAGCCAGGCAGGGGCAACTACCCAATTGAGAGGTGTAAGAGAGCTGCCGGAGGAAGTGGCTCATCTCCATAGCATCTGGGAGCACACAGACATCAGCAGCAGGATGCACATGGAGATGTCAGGTGACAGATAACTACAGCAGCATCAGAGGAGGAAGGATAACCAGCTGCTCTACGAGGAACAGACTGGCTGCTGGCCACCTCACGCAGTAGACAGTGTTCCTCGCCCAGGTCTCCCATCCATTGAGGTCAAGCTGTATGGGCAATAGAAGGAGAGAAGTGACCCCAGTAGCTGAGGAGCAGAAACAGCCTGCTGCCAAGGCTGGAAGGCTCATGGCCACTTCCAGAGACAAACAGTGCCTGCCAATAGTGAGGGGGCAGAATGAAGGCAGCCAGCTTCAGCAGTGTTACTGAGCATGCTCAGTCTGTGTGAGCATGCTCAGTACAAGCCAAGCAATGAATCTTGGGGGGGCACATGGCCCCGCAAACTCCCCCACATGTTGCCTTTGACCACTGCACCCCAGAGGAGGGGACGTAGGGTGCTAGTGGTCAGGGAGTCTCTCTAAAGGGGATGGAGGCATCCATCTGCTGACTTGACCTAATGTCCTGGGAGGTGTGGTACTTCCCTGGAGTCCCCATCTGAGATGTTACAGAGAGGTTGCCAAGGCTCATCTGGCCCTCTGACTACTATTCCATGCTGCTCATTCATGTGGGCACTAATAATACTGCCAGGTATGACCCTCAGCAGATCAGCAGTGACTACTGGGCTCTGGGAGAGAAGGTGAAGGAGTTGGGGGCACAGGTTGTGTTCTCATCCATCCTTCCAATTGAGGTTAAAGGCCCATGCAGGGGCATGCACATCCCGGAGATGAATACATGACTGCACAGATGGTATTGACAGGAAGGCTTTGGCTTCCTCAGCTCTGGGATGCTGCTCTAGGAAGGAGGAGAGATGGGGCACATCTGACCAAGGAGGGGAACAGCACCTTCACTCACTGACTTGCTAAGCTAATGAGGAGGGCTGTAAATTGGGTTCAAAGGAAGCAGGTGACAAAAGCCCACAAGTAGGTATAAAAAAGATGACCCTAACAAAGGGCTAAATGTTGGGGTGAAATGGAAAACTACAGTAGGGTAATAGGAGCAACGAGAAGGAAAACAATGGGAGAATCTGTTCAACATCTTAGATGTCTATAAGCAAGGGAGGTTTAGGATGGATATTAGGAAAAACTTTTTCACTAGGAGGGTGGTGAAGCACTGGAATGGGTTACCTAGGGAGGTGGTGCAATCTCCTTCCTTAGAGGTTTTTAAGGTCAGGCTTGACAAAGCCCTGGCTGGGATGATTTAGTTGGGGATTGGTCCTGCTTTGAGAAGAGGGTTGGACTAGATGACCACCTAAGGTCCCTTCCAACCCTGATATTCTATGAAATGCAAGGAGTATGGGGAATAAACAGGACGAACTGGAAGTATGAGTCCATAAGCTAAATTATGACTTAACCGGCATCACAGAGCCTTGGTGGGATAAATCTCATGACTGGAATATTGGTATAGAGGGGTATAGCTTGTTCAGGAAGGACAGGCAGCGGTGGGGTCGGGATGGAGGAGATGTTGCATTATGAATCAAGAATATATACATTTGTTCTGCGGTCTAGAAGGAGGTCAGAGGCAGACTAGTTGAAAGATTCTGGGTGAAAATAGAAGAAAAAAAGGAGGCAATGTCATGATGGGAGTCTAGTATAGACCACTAAATAAGTAGGAGGCGGCGGACGAGGTCTTTCTTTCTTTCTATAGTGTGTGTGTGTGTCTATAGATAGATATCACTAGACCTGGTAGTAATGGGGGACTATAGCTATCCATATATCTGTTGGAAAAGTAATATGGCAAAACACAAAATGTCCAATAAATTCACCTTAATAAGCTATCTTGTTTCATATCCTGGGATTGACACAGCCACATCACCACTAGCAAACAATAAGTTCATGGACTGTATTATTACTTTTTTTTAATATAGTGCTTTTATCCAAAGCGCTTTACAATAGGTAGCTAATGGTACAAACATTTGGAAAGACCATTAAGTGGTCTGCCGAGACCCTTGGCAATTTTCAAGTAGTCTGTGAAGAAAAGAGTTTGAGAATCACTGCACTACACCCAACACACTGATCTCCCACAGTGTAATGCAAAATTGCAATCAAGGGTGCCAGAATCTATGTAGAAGGGGTGGGGGCAGGGCCAAACTGCCCCCTCCCTCTCTGCACCTGGCTGCGAGCCAGCTGACCTTCCTTCTGGCACTACAGCAGCCCCTGGTGCAATTGCAACCCCAGCAAATATTGAGGGTTAATATGACGTTTCCCCATAACTTCCCCTCTGACATGTGGGGACATAGAGGGAGCAGGGATGTTTGCACTGGGGGAAGGAGAGATGATTGGGAAGTGCCCTTCCAAACTCCAGCATAACTCCATACCCTAGGAGGCACTCAAATGTAAGCAGCATTTTACAAATGAAGTAACCACGAGGTGCACAACATCATTTTGAGATGAGCTGGGACTAGAACTTACATCTTTGACATGGAAGACCTCAGCCTCATTTACTCAAAAGGAAACTGTCACACCTATATGCTTGACTATGAGGTCTGTAGCCACTGGTCTGGCAACTAACATTTGCAGTATCCTGAGCCAGGATTTGAACCCAGCTATCCTGGCTCTCTGTAACCCTGCTCTAAATACCAAAGCAATCCCCTCCCCTGAAAGTCAGGAATCCTAATTCCCAGTAGGCTTCTGTCTAGTAAATAGTTGAGCCATGCTGTGGAAAGAAATGTGTGTCATGTTCCCCCTTTAATGGCTGCACCATAGTGAGGATGACAAGATGCCGGGTTCAAACATTGACTGCGTGGGTCTCTTATGGTTGCACATGGCAACTTGTGGCTTCAGTATCTCTGGAAAAAATTATGAAAGGCAGACATCTTTACTAGACGTAGTGATGATCTTTAATGAGGGCTTACATTGTTATTGGTGGTGTTGTTGTCGTAGTGCCTAGGAGCCCCAATCATAGACCATGACCCATTGTGCTAGGTGCTGTACATAACTATTGCTATTTCATAGGTGTATTAGGGTAGCACTCAAGAGCCCCAACCTGTGGTGCAGGACCACATTATGCTAGGCACTTTACAAACACAGAACAGAAGATGATCTCTGGCCTACACAGCTTACATCCTGTCATGTTGATGTAGTCCTGTTGTCAGTTATGGGAAATGGTGGCCATTTTGAGAAAGGGAACATTGAGATTATAGTGGGAAAGATGGTGGAGGAAATCATTAATAACTCATCTTTACAAGATAATTTCTTCAAGTGTACATTTGAAGGGGGTTATTAGTTAGTTACAGGTTACCAAAAATAAAGGTCAGACACTGGAAATTTCCTAAATATCCCATTTTAAAACTAATCTAACTCATTAGCTAAGAAAAAGGTAGTTGAAAATCCCTATAAAATTTGATCTTTGCTCACATATTTTGTGTTGCAAGTTTGGAAAGATATATTGTATTCTCCAGACAAATCAAATCCCTACTTCAATTGAAAAACGGAACTCAACCTTCAAATATCGTCTTCATGTGCTGCTTTTGTGTGTGTCTGTGAGAACCACAAAAATTCACTCCCCATGGCCAGGAGGAAGTAAGGGGCAAGCATCCATGAATACACAGGTGACGTAAAGGAATTAGACTAGACCAAGATTAATTCTGCATAAAATGGTGGGTTCCATGGTGAATTTTGGGGTGTGGATGAAATATACAAGATCCTAATCATAATATAAGCTTATTGTCTCCAAATGTAAACCAATAATGAAACACAAAAATAGCAAAGACTCCATGTCTTGTGTGGCACATTAAGGCTAAATTCTGTGCATGGATTCTAATATTATATGATACTTCCCCCCCGCCCCAGTCCCCACACCTCCCAGTACAATACAATCAGTACGGTATCCCTTGTGTCATTTGTTGTTTCCTCGTTTGCATATTGTATGATGCCTCCACATTTTCAGTTTTCAGTGCACCACATACTTCTGTATTAAAAATCCCAAACTGCAGAGGTGCATTTAGATGTCCTGGAGAGTGGGGGACGGGATGAAGCTAGAGGTTCTAACACCTGGATAGGGAGAGGTTGGAGTACTTGGCAACCAGGAAGATACAGGAAGTTGATTTTGGCTTTGGCTCTCCGGATGCAACTGAGGCTTTTAGAACTGGGAAGCACAATGCAGGGGACAGCATAACTTGGGGAAAAATTCCACTGTAATAATCAGAAACTGCACAGTGGACTTGCTCTCGGATTGGCTGAGACACTTCCAGTATATGCTTGCTGCCTGCTGTGATACAGACTCACTCCTGGGGCTGGGCGGACTAGTCTCTCACGTGCTTGTCATACTGTAAAGGTTTGACGTCTACCTTCCATTCCTGGCACAGCTGCTCGGGCTGGGGTTTGCTTAAGCAGCGGGCTGTCTAAATTATTTCAGATAAAGCGAAGTAGCTCTTGCTGCTATGTGAGTAAAGAAATGATGTGTTCACCTTGGACTGCTCATCAATAGGCCCGAGGTGCCCCTTTTATGATGCAAAAAAGCAGAATGAAAAGCAAGGGACACCCCATGCATTTTATGAAGTTCTAATCAGTTGTGTGTGTTTTTTTTTTAACAGAATTACTCAGATAAGGCCTGATCCGGAACCTTTACTCATGTGAGGACCCCACTGAGGTGATCAGGTAAGTAAATGCTGCTCAGCCCATAGTTAGTGGAGTCCAAGGTGAAATTCCTTCAAATGACCCCAGTTCTGTTTCCCCACTCTCACCAACCTGCTATCTGAGCCCCTAGAACTTGTTCCATAAGGACAGAATGGGGAAAAGGGAGGTTGTGCCACTCTACATCAAAGACACTGTTACCTGTTACAGAGGTACAGACAATTCAGAATCACAGGACCTCAAACACGTATAGATTAAAGTTCAAACTAGTAAAACTAAAGATGAGGTACCAGTGGACATTTGTTACAGACAACCAGCTATCACTAGGGGACAGGACGAACTGCTCTGTAGACATCTGTCCATAATGTGTCAGAATAAAAACTGTATTATCATGGGTGGCTTCAACCTGGGGGACATTTGCTGGACATCCCATGCAGCCAGTAACAAAACTTCCTTGAAGAGTTTCTGAAAATAATAGATAATCATTTCTTAACACGAAGTCCTGCACTCAACATGGAGTAACTCAATACTGGACCTCAATCTACTGGACAAGGAAGAGTTAATCACTGATCTAAACATTAGGGATTGCCTATGTATCAGTGACTATGATCTGATTACATTAACTTTGCGCAAACAGCATATAGCAGTTCGTTATGCTTAAAGCAGTTGTCAGCATAACTTACTGGGACACAAATTTAAGGTGAGAAGTGTTAACAAAAACTGGGGATTGTGCAAGGACATCTAAATGGATGGTGTAGCACAGCACAGACTCACCCCTGTGGCGCCTCCTGATGGCCTCTCGGGGAATTAGCTCGATTTCCAGCCTGGAGAGCCCTCTCCCCTCCCAGGGGAACCCCCACCCAATATCCCTACCTCGCTTCAGTGTAAGGCTACTGCCAGTCACCATCTAGCCCCACTCCCTGGGGCAGACTGCAGTATCAGCCACTCATCACAGGCAAGGTTGGGTTTGGACCTGCTGCCTTGGCCTACCCCTGGGCTGCCCTCTGCAACCCACAGTACCTGTTGGCCTATGCTAGGGCGCAGCCTGGGGCTTTCCAGGCTGGAGCTCCCCAGCTCTTCTGCCTTTCCCCAGCCCTGCTCCACTCAGGTACCCTGTTTCTAGATCCCTGCAGCGAGGCCCTTCTCTCTCTGAGCACAGAGAGAGTGAGTGACTTCTTGCTCCTGGCTCAGGCCTTTATAGGGCCAACTGGGCTCTGATTGGGACGTGGTCCAGCTGCAGCTGCTTCCCCCAATCAGCCCAGGTCTTTCCTTCCACAGCCTCAGCCCTCTGCAGGGCTGGCTTTAACCCTTCCCAGGCAGGAGAGGGTGACCACCCCGCTACAGATGGCTAAAAAACCAAAAAAAGTTATGCTGGACATGAAGCCATCCTGGTTAAAAGAATATGAGGAAGCAGTGATAAAGCATAAAAATAATCAATATATAAAGAATGGGAAAAAGGGAAAGTAAATGGCAATGACTATAAGTAGATTAAAAAATGTAGATGACTGATAAAGGAATGTACAGGAATCAATGTACTATCAGTGGCTAATAGGATTAAAGATAATAAGAAGACATTTAAAAAACATATTACAACAAACCGAAGAGCTCTATGTCACGTATAGGTTCATTGCCAGATACAGATGGTAAAATTGTGAATAATGATGCATAAAAGACAGAAATGTTCAATAGATACTCCTTTTCTGTGTTTGGAACAAAAGGGGGGGGTATATATCTATCCCATATGATGTGGATGGAACAACAGATTTATCACCTGTAATGAAGCAGGATGTGAGGCAGCATCTGCTAAAATTAAACATTCTGAAATCAACAGGCCCAGATAACTTACACTAGGGTGACCAGATGTCCCAATTTTATAGGGACAGTCCCGATTTTTAGGTCTTTTTCTTATATAGGCTCCTATTACCCCCCACCCCCATCCCGATTTTTCACATTGGCTGTCTGGTCACCCTAACTTACACTCAGGAGTCTTAAAAGAACTAGCTAAGGAGTTTTTTAAACGAGAAACTGGGGAAATTCCAAAAGATTGGAGCACTGTCAATGTAGCTCCAATATTATAAAAGGGTAAAAGAGATGACCCAAGGAACAATATACCAGTTTAGCCTTATATTGATCCCGAGTAAAATAACGGAATGGTCAATTTGGGACTTTACCAACATAGCTAAATCTATAATTACTGCCATTTGACATGGCTTCTGGAAGGTAGGTCTTGCCAAGGATACAGATCTGGTTGATAAAGCCAACAGTGCTGATAGAGTGTACTTGGACTTCTCTAAGGCATTTGACTTAGAACCACATGATATTTTGGTCTAAAAAATTGCATTATATGGAACTAACAGGGCACAAAATAGATTAAAAACTGGCTAACTTGCAGATCTCAGAATGTAGTTGTGAATGGGAATATACCAATGAGCAGAGCTCTCGGTAGCTGGGTTCCCCAAGGATCAGTTCGTAATCCAATGCTATTTAATATTTTGATCAATGATCTAGATGATGATATTTTATCATGATCAATGGAGCTGGAGTCAGAGGAACCATGTCCTCTGGAAGGGATGTCATTAACAGGTCACCAGTGGAACAGGGAGCGCAGGGAGTTAGGGTGGAAGCTACTCAGCTACATGAACAGAGCAGTGCACAGAGTTTAATAAAGTTCTAGTTGTTCAACTTAACCTGCACTCAGCATCTCTCTTTGCAAATGAAACAGAGATAAAATCTTTGCTGGTAAATTTGTAGATAACACAAAGACTGGTGGGTTAGTAAATAATGAGAAGTACAGGTTCTGTTACAGAGTCATCTGGTTAAATATTCATAATCCAACAAAATGTGTTTTAACATAGCCAAATGCAAAGTAACACATGTGGGAACCAAGAATGCTGGCTATATGTACAGGATGGAGACTCTGTGTTGGAAAACAGTGACTCAGATAAGGACTTTAGGAGTCACCGCAGATAATCCCTCAGCATGCGCTCCTAGTGCAATGTTAAATATTGGAGCTAAATTGGCAGTCCTCCAATCTTTTGGAGTTTCCCCAGTCTTCCAAGATTAAAGGTAAAAAAGGCTCATGTGATCCTTGGATGTATAAAAATGGGAATATCAAGTTGAAGTAGGGGAGCGATCTTACTTCTGCATTGGTAAGACCACTACAGCAGAACCTCAGAGTTACGAACACCAGAGTTACGAACTGACCAGTCAACCACCCACCTCGTCTGGAAACCGGAAGTACACAATCAGACAACAGCAGAGACCAAAAAAAGGCAAATACAGCTCAGTCCTGTGTTAAATGTAAACTACTAAATAAATAAACGGAAAGTTTAAAAATAGATTTGACAAGGTAAGGAAACTGTTTCTGTTCTTGTTTCATTTAAATTAAGATGGCTAAAAGCAGCATTTTTGTTCTGCATTGTAAAGTTTCAAAGCTGTAATAAGTCAATGTTCAGTTGCAAACTTTTGAAAGAACAACCATGACCATTTGTTCAGAGTTACGAACATTGCAGAGTTACGAACAACCTCCATTCCAGAGGTGCTCGTAACTCTGAGGTTCTACTGTACTAAAATACCATGTCCAGTTCTGGTGTCCATGCTTCAAGAAGGATGTGGAAATACTGGAGAGAGTTCTAAGGAGTGGCCAACGAATGATCCAGGGACTGGAAAAGAAACCTTGCGATGTGAAGCTTAAGGAACTCAACCTATTTAGCTGATCTAAGAGGAGGTCAAGAGGTGAAGTGGTCATTGTGTATAGGAACTTACACATGGAAAAGAGATTTGACAGTGGGAACTTTTCAGCCTTGCTGTCAAAGATAGAACAAGATCCAATGGCTGGAAGTTGAAGTTGTACAAATTCAACCTTGCAATAAGGTTCAATTTACCAGCAGTGAGGATAGTTAAATATTGGAACAGCTTACCAGGGGAGGCGATAGAATCTTTAAAATGAGATTAGATATCTTTCTAAAATATATGCTGTAATCCTGCTCCCAAGACAAGTTCTGCAGCCTTTTAGAGGGAATCAGGTTGGATGGTCATGGTGGTCCTTTCTGGCCTTCACTGCCCCCAACATGCTCTTAACGCTTGCAGCTCTGGATTAATACAATGACTACAATCAAACCTCAGACTTCAGGGCTTCAACTCATCACCTGCAGGGGTCTGGAAGGATTTTTAGACATTTTCAGTGTGGGTTACAGAGGCAGAGGTGCAGCTGCCAATAACTTCCTTCTTGGATCAGTTGAAGCGGAAGGATCTGACCAACTCATTGTGCTTCTGCCCACCCTCACCAGGTCTCTAAGGTGAGTCAGCAGCACCTCAAATGCTGCAGAGAGATCCAACAGTCAGCATGGCTCTTTGCTTCTTTCTACTAACATGGCAAACACTGTCTCTTACTGTGAAGGTCAGGTATTAAAGATGGATCCTCCATATCTTCACAGTCACCTTGCTCAAGAATAGGAGGTGAGTAGCTGAGTAGAAGTTGACACAGTTAGTTAAAATCAATGTTTTTGCAAGCACTAGACAGATTATTAGAGGACTGAGCCAAAAGAAATCTGATGAGGTACAGCAAGGACAAGTATAGAGTCCTGCACTTAGGACAGAAGAATCCCATGCACTGCTACAGACTAGGGACCGAGTGGCTAGGCAGCAGTTCTGCAGAAAAGGAGCTAAGAGTTACAGTGGACGAGAAGCTGGATATGAGTCAATAGGGTGCCCTTGTTGCCAAGAAGGCTAACGGCACTTTGGGCTGTATAAGTAGGAGCATTGCCAGCAGATCGAGGGACGTGATCATTCCCCTCTATTTAGCATTGGTGAGGCCTCATCTGGAGTACTGTGTCCAGTTTTGGGCCCCACACTATGAAAAGGATGTGGAAAAATTGGAAAGAGTCCAGCGGAGGGCAACAAAAATGATTAGGGGGCTGGAGCACATGATTTATGAGGAGAGACTGAGGGAACTGGGACTATTTAGTCTGCAGAAGAGAAGGAGGAGGAGGGATTTGATAACTGCTTTCAACTACCTGAAAGGGGGTTCCAAAGAGGATGGATCTAGACTGTTCTCAGTGGTGGCAAATGACAGAACAAGGAGTAATGGTCTCAAGTTGCAGTGGGGGAGGTTTAGGTTGGATATTAGGAAACGCTTTTTCACGAGGAGGGTGGTGAAGCACTGGAATGGGTTACCTAGGAAGGTGGTGGAATCTCCTTCCTTAGACGTTTTTAAGGTCAGGCTTGACAAAGCCCTGGGTGGGATGATTTATTTGGGGATTGGTCCTGCTTTGAGCAGCAGGTTGGACTAGATGACCTCCTGAGGTCCCTTCCAACCCTGATATTCTATGATTCTATTGCATGTTTAAATGTGAGTGGCAATGGGTCTTCTTCAAAGCAGTCACTGGCAATCTCTGTTAGCAGAGTGCCTGAGCATCTTGACTGCATGTCACCACCCAGGAGGTGGATAGGGCAGTCACATGTACTGACTCAGAGCTCCTTCAGTTCTTCTAAGACATTTGATGTGACAATGAGCTACATTCAGGCTATATTAGCAGCCCGATTCCAGTAATCTACAAAAGCCATCCCAGAGCTGAGTGAGGTTGGCTGGCAGTTCTTCACAAGAAGAGGGGTTTGAGTCAGAAGCTGATTGGGAGCATACTTGTTTGACAAATTGGATTAAAAGATGGTACAATTCTGGTAGGTGTGATCATCTCACTGATGGTAGCACAGAAGAATGATCTGTTCCTTGCTTCCCCTGCTGTGGTGTAGGGCTGTAGGAATTACTCTACCTCCTCAGTGTTTTCTTGCATTTTATGCCACTAGAGTCCAAGACTCTTTCCTTTGTGCTTTGTTTGGTTTCAGGTTGTCTGAGCAGTTGCTCATCTGTGAGGGTGAAGGGAGGCTCAAGGTTTTGTTGCCAGCATGGCCAAAAGCAGTGGATAGCATGTGGTCCTAATATCTCATTATTTCCTTCATGTCTTGACCTGTGAACTGGGAGGTCTTTGCCATTAGTTCTAAAAGTTCACTGGGTCTGTAAGACAGGGAAAACCAAGATGACCAAGCCTTTGTCCTGCCAGGAAAGAAGGAGAGCTGACTACTGCCTGGAGGAGATGGTGTCTCTCCAGGAGATCGTAGTGAGTCAGATGCTGCCTATAGCCACATCTAGACTGGAGATCAGATCCAGAGGTGTTTTGCTGTGTACGTGGGTCCAGAGACTTCATCAGAGCAATGGGAGCTATGGACAGTGTAAGTATTAGGTTTTGGGCATGTGTTGTAGAGGCATCTTCAACTTAAGTGTTGAAGTCTCCCAAGACAATGAGTTCTAGGGACTATCACTAGGGACTGGGTGGAGAACTGCTAGCTTCACTAGGAAGCCTGAGCTGTTAGGATCCCTACAGGGCCTGGACACCAATGACTGCCTTGTTTTTCAGCTCATAGAGCAAGTTATTGTAAGTTATTATCTTTTTTTGTTGTTTAGTTATTATTAGTGTAAGACTCAAAGACATCAGTGGATATGCCGATGCAGTGAAAGCGATTTTTTTTTTCAAGACAGCCTCTTCCGCATGTGACATTGGAAGGGAATCGAATAGCTACTCCTGCTCCAGTGCACACACAGGGTATGATGATGTACAGGATATGCTATGGCTAAGACTAAGATTTAGTCATGAGTATTTTTAGTAAAAGTCATGGACGGGTCACGGACAATAAACAAAAATTCATGGCCTCTGACCTGTCCATGACTTTTACTATAAATATCCCTGACTAAATCTTAGCTGCTCCTAGAGTGATGCTGCTCTGGGGAGGCCCCCATGGCGCCCTCCCTGGGACCGCTACTCACTCCAGCAGTGACCGATGCGGCTGGCCACAGGACTGGTCCCGCAGCTGGGGTGGCCCTGGGGTCAGCCACACTGGCCGCTACAGCTGCGGAAATCAGAGAAGCCGGGGAAAGTTACAGAATCCGTGACTTCGTGATCTCCATGACAGACTCACAGCCTTAGTTTTGGCTTGTGGTGTGAGATCATTACTTACCCGTAACTGGAAGTTACAGGTAAGTAAACTCCTCTTCTTCAAGTGATGGTCCCTATTGTATTCCACTGTGAGTGTTTGACAAGCAGTACCTAAGAAGGAGTTGGGTGCAAGGATGAGGACGGTAGGGTTGAGCGGAGGACTGCCATCCAAAGGAGACATCAGCAATTGAGTACTGTAACAGGGCGTAGTGCCTTGAAGACGTGTGGATAGAACTCCACGTGGCAGCTTTACAGATGTCTACAAGGGGGACATCCTGGAGAGATGCCATGGTTGTTGCCTGCGCTCTAGTGGTGTGAGCTCATACCCCTGTTGGGGGAGCAAGGTACAAGAGCTGAAAGCAGAGTAGAATGTAGCCAGATATCCACTTAGAAAGCCTCTGGGTGCCCTTTAACCCTCTCTGCTATCTCAATGAAGAGTCGAGGGGACTTTCTGATTGGTCTTATTGTCTGCAGATAAAAGGCTAAAGTTCATCGCACATTGAGAGAATGGAGTCTACATTTTTCTGCAGACATGTGCGGCTTCGGGAAGAATACAGGAAAGTGAATGGATTGATTAAGGTGAAACTCTGAAGCTACTTTAGGGATACATTTGGAGTGTAGGTGTAAAGAAACTTTATCCTTGTGGAACACAGGGAATGGAGGGTCTGCCATCATGGCTTCGAGTTCACTGACGCTTCTTGCTGAAGTGATGGCTACAAGGAAAGCAACTTTCATGGATAGAAGGGCCATGGAGCAGGTAGCTAAAGGCTCAAAAAGAGGACTTGTTAGAACTGAAAGATTCAGGTCCCACTGGGGTGTGATCTTTTGAGAAGGTGGGAAGGTTCTTATAAGGCCTTTCTAGAATTGGTTAGTTAGTGGGTGTGTGAAATGGAGTAGCCCTCAGTAGGAGGATGGAATGTGCTGATCACTGCTAGGTGAACTCATAGAGAGCTGAGGGAGAGACTCAATGTCTTTAAAGACAGGATATAGTCTAAGTGGAGGGGAATGTCTGTAGCTTCTTGTGTAACGTCTCTTAGCTGAGTCTAAGAAGAGAAGCCAGTCCAAGAAGAGTCCAAGAAGAGAAGCCAGGTAACACTTTCTAGTTGAGTCCTTTCTGCTGTTAGAGAGGATGTCCCACATGGCAGCAGAGCATGAACGTTCTAGGGATTGTGCCTATCCAAATACCATGCCCTGAGATGTTTGATCTTGCTGTTTCATTGGGTAAGGAGCTCGAGAAATGTCAGGACAGTAATAAGTGGGAGAGATGACATGCACAGGAGCTTGGGCAACCAGAACTGTCTGGGCCAGAAGGAGGCAATTAGCATGACTCTCACCCTGTCTTGTCAGATCTTGTGCAGCACATGTGGAAGGAGTGGCAACAGAAAGAAAGCTTAGTTGAGCTGGCTGGACTAGGGGAGAAAGAGAGCACCACCTTGAGAGCGATAGTCTAGGATTCCTCTGCAGCAATATGTAGCACACTTGCTGTTGGTCTGAGAAGCAAACAGATCCCTGGTTGGGGTTCCCCATTGTGCAAAAATGTCGTGTAGCACCTGCCATGGAGTTCCCACTCGCGGTCAATCGCAAAGTGTCTGCTGAGGGAGTCTGTGAGCACATTCTGTTTCCCAGGAAAGTAGGCTGTGCATAGAGTGATTTGATTGCTGATGCATCAGTTCCAGAGATTGCCTGCTTCTGTGCACAGGAAGGCAGACTTTGCTCCCCCTTGTTTGTTGATGCAGAATGCGGTTCCAGTGTGTCTGACATTATCAGGACATGGTGAGAGCAGATGAATGGAAGAAAGAACTTGCATGCCTTTCTTACTGCCAGAAATTCCAGGACATTGATGTGCATTCTGGATTCTCAGGATATCCACATCTCTTGTGTTGTGTGGTTGTCCATATGAGTGCCCCAGCCTATTAGGGATGCATCTAAGTGGAGCACAGGATCAGGTCCAAGAGGTGAATATAGTTGGACCGCTTGGTAATAGTGACCATAATATAATTAAATTTAACAACCCTGTGTCGAGGAAAACACCACAGTGGCCCAACACTGTAGCATTTAATTTCAGAAAGGGGAACTACACAAAAATGAGGAGGTTAGTGAAACAGAAATTAAAAGGTACAGTACCAAAAGTGAAAACCCTGCAAGCTGCATGGAAACTTTTTAAAGACACCATAATAGAGGCTCAACTTAAATGTATACCTCAATTTAAAAAACATAGAGAACCAAAAAAGAGCCACCGTGGCTAAACAACAAAGTAAAAGAAGCAGTGAGAGGCAAAAAGGCATCCTTTAAAAAGTGGAAGATAAATCCTAATGAGGAAAATAGAAGAGAGCATAAACTCTGGCAAATGAAGTGTAATAATATAATTAGAAAGACCAAAAAAGAATTTGAAGAACAGCTAGCCAAAGATTCCAAAAGTAATAGCAACAAATTTTTTAAATACATCAGAAGCAGAAAGCCTGCTAAACAACCAGTTGGGCCGCTGGACGATTGAGATGCTAAAGGAGCACTCAAAGACGATAAGGCCATTGCGGAGAAACTAAATGAATTCTTTGCATCGGTCTTCACTATTGAGGATGTGAGGGAGATTTCCAAACCTGAGCCATTCTTTTTGGATTACAGATCTGAGGAACTGTCCCAAATTGAGGTGCCATTAGAGGAGGTTTTGGAACAAATTGATAAACTAAACAGTAATAAGTCTCCAGGACCTGATGGTATTCACCCAAGAGTTCTGAAGGAACTCAAATGTGAAATTGCAGGACTACTAACTGTCATCTGTAACCTATCATTTAAATCAGCTTCTATACCAAATGACTGGAGGATAGCTAATTTGACACCAATTTTTAAAAGGGCTTCAGAGGTGACCCTGGCAACTACAGGCCAGTAAGTCTCACTTCAGTACTGGGCAAATTGGTTGAAGCTATCGTAAAGAACAAAATTGTCAGACACATAGATGAACATAATTTGTTGGGAAGCAGTCAACATGGTTTTTGTAAAGGGAAATCATGCCTCACCAATCTACTAGAATTCTTTGAGGGGGTCAACAAGCATTCAGACAAAGGAGATCCAGTGGATATAGTGTATTTAGATTTTCAGAAAGCCCAATATGAACAGAAGGATAATAGAACAGACTGCTTAAGGAGGTTGTGGAAGCTCCTTCACTGGAAGTTTTCAAAAGGAGGCTGGATAGCTGTCTGCCTTGAATGGGTTAAACACAACAAATCCTGCATCTTGGGAGGAGATTAGACTAGATGACCCTTGTGGTCCCTTCTAACTCTATGATTCTATTATTTATGGGGCAAGTTCGGTGGTTCTCTAGGAGAGGAAGCAGGTGGCAACTCCCTGATGGAGCGGATGGTCTCTGAAGGGGGCACTGTTCCCTTAGTCCCAAATATGCCCAATAGGAGGGACTGAAGGGTGGTCATTAAGGTCTCCATGGAATGGGATACCAATGGCTCAGGGTCAGGTGAGGCGACGGCTGCTCCCAGGGTTATGCAGGTCTCCTGGGAAATGGATTAGAGTGGTATGGGAGAGGCAATTCTTCCGATGGTTCCGAATCCCCCAAGGAAGAAAAGGCTACAGTGGCAGTACCATCAGTGCCGTCTGAGAGGTGTACTTTGTGTGTGTGTTGGGGGGGGGGGCTCCAAACCACAGTCTGGAGTCAGTGGAGCACAATGTTTCTGGTCTTTCTTCTCATGCCTAAGGGACTTAGGACATACTAAATCCTCATGGGCAGAGCTGGTGGACGGAATATCTGGTCTTTTCAAAGTGGACTGAGACGAAGACTTTAGACCCATGCTTATGAGAATATTTCTTCCCAACGAGGCCCTGCCATAGGTCTGTGGAGGTGGATTCCCTGGCACCAGAGTTCGACTTCATAGCAGAAGATTCACTCCTTGCTGATTCAGGTCAATGTGCAGGAGGTGGGGGGTTCCCAAGCATGGGTCTGATTGGGGTCTCATGGCCATCCCATGAGATATCTGCGGAGACAAAGTGCCCACCCTTCTCAGGTATGGCTGGGGAAGGACTGACGGATACTGCACTGAGTGACAATGTGAGCTTCTCCCAGGCAGTAGAGGCAATGTTGATGGTGATCGCTGATGAAGAAGGACAGGGGGCAGGGGGCACAGAATTTGAAGCCCATAGTTCTGGGCATAATCCGATACCCAAATGCGGAAGTGCGGGGGACACCCCTGTAATCTACTCTACAACTACTAAAACTACTCAAACTGGTAAAACTACTAATCTACACATTATTTAAGAATTAATAAAACTATGTACAACTGTTTATTTAGAACGACGTCAGAGATGAGGACACTGAAGGTTCCAGTGCAGCAATAAGAAGGAACTGAAGAGGCAGTTGGTCCAACCCACCTTTTATTGCCTTGGTCGGGAGCACGAGGTGAGCCAGGGCGCATACGCGGACTAATGGACACTACTTTCAAAACTCTCTGACTCCGAGCGCATGGTGAACATGCATAATCCCAGTGGAACACAATAGGGGCAATCAATTGAAGAAGAGAGTTAGTTTGCCTTTCTTTTCAGCTGATAGCATCAGGAACAAACTCAGGATTAAGAATAGCAAAGTTGTTACAAAACTCTTCAGTAAGAAAGCATTTCTTGTTCTTGTTTTTTTTACATATATATATATGTGTGTATATATATATATATATATATATACACACATACACAAATCATTGGCAAGTAATATATGCCAAACTGTGACTGCAATTTCCACCAGGAAAATGCAGGTAGAAAGCTGTGAAATGCAGGGATCTAGAGACTGGTATACAAGGAAACTTTAACTTTGTTGAGAAATTGCTCACATTTCTTAAGGTAACCATTGATTAACAGTGTATAAGGTACTGGCAGTAAATCCAGTTTGCCTAGGCAGGGAGATCATGTCATTACGGTTTCTTATCTGGAATGTTTTACAAACCAAAAATTACAGTTTGCTAACAATCAGACATAAAAACTAATTTAATAAATCAGAAGCAAGTTACTGACTGTCAAAGGCACTTATATTTAAACCACACATTTGCACTTGCTAGATAAAGCAGGGACTATTGGTAGAGCCAGTTAACTAACTAAAGTGGAGTCCTCTTGCCTTGGGTACAGTCAGTCATTTGCCTCATGTGTGTGCAGCTCAATGCAGTTTGTTGTTTTTAATAGCGGTAATAGCGACCATAATGTAATTAAATTTAACATCCTTGTGCGGAGTGGGGAATACCACTATAGCATTTAACTTCAGAAAGGGGAACTACACAAAAATGAGTTAGCTAGTTAAATGGAAATTAAAAGGTACAGTTACAAAAGTGAAATGCCTGCAAGATGCATGGAAACTTTTTAAAAACACCATAATAGAGGCTACCCCAAATTAAAAAAACATAGTAAGAGACTAAAAAAAGTGCAACCATAACTAAACAACAAAGTAAAGGAAGTGGTTACAGGCAAAAAGGCATCCTTTAAAAATTAGAAGTCAAATCCTACTGAGGAAATTAGAAAGAAGCATAAACTCTAGCAAATCAAGCATAGAAACATTATTAGGCAGGACAAAAAAGAATCTGTTGAGCACCTAGCAAAAGATTCGGAAACTAACAACAAAAACTGTTTTTTAGTATGTCAGAAGCAGTAGGTCTGCCAAACAATCAGTACATCCACTGGACAATCAAGATGCTAAATGAGCACTCAAGGAAGATAAGGTTAAATTAATTCTTTGCATCGGTCTTCACTGCAGATGATGTGAGGGAGCTTCTCACACCTGAGCCACTCTTTTTAGGTGACAAATATGAGGAACTGTCCCAGATTGAGATGTTGTAACAAACTGATCAATTAAACAGCAATAAATCACCAGGACCGCTTCGTATGCACCCAAGAGTTCTGAAGGAATTCAAATATGAAACTGCACAACTACTAACTGGTATGTAATCTATCACTTAAATCAGCTTCTGTACCAGATGACTGGAGGATAGCTAATGTGACACCATTTTTTTTTAAAAAGGCCCCAAAGGTGATCTTGGCAATTACAGACCAGCGGCTTACTTAACTTCAGTACCAGGCAAAGTGGTTGAAATTACAGTGAAGAACTGAATTATCTGACACAAAGATGAAGACGATTTGTTGAAGAAGAGTCAACATGGCTTTTGTAAAGGCAAATCATGCCTCACCAATCTATTAGAATTCTTTGAAGTGGTCAACAAATACGGGGAAAAGAGTGATCCAGCAGATATAGTGTACATGCACTTTCAGAAAGCCTTTGACAAGGTCCCTCACCAAGACTCTTAAGCAAAGTAAGCAGTCTTGGGATAAGAAGGAAGGTTCTCTCATGGATCAGTAACTGGTTAAAAGACAGGAAACAAAGGGATGAATAAATGGTCAGTTCTCAGAATGGAGAGAGGTAAATAGTGGTTCCCCCATGGATCTGTACTGATACCAGTGCTATTTAAACATATTCAGAAATGATCTGGAAAGAGGGGTAAATACTGAAGTGGCAAAATTTATAGGTAACACAAAATTACCCAAGGTAAGTAAGTCTGAAGCACACTGAGAAGAGTTACAATCACAAAGCTGGGTGACTGGGCAACAAAATGGCAAATGAAATTCAATGTTGATAAATGCAATTTAATGTGCATTGGAAAATATAATCTCAACTAAATATACAAAATGATCTCAATTAGTTGTTACTACTCAGGAATGAGATCTTTGAGTCATTGTGGATAGTTCTCTGAAAACATCCACTCAATATGCAGTGGCTATCAAAAAATCTACCAGAATCTTAGGAGCCATTAGGAAAGGGATAGATAATAAGACAGTAATATCTTAATGCCACTTTATAAATCCAGGGCACACCCAGATCTTGAATACTGTGTGCACTTCTGGTTGCCCCATCTCAAAAAAGGATATATTAAAATTATAAAAGGTACAGAGAAGGGCAACAAAAATGATTAAGGGCATGGAACAACTTCCATATGAGCAGAGATTAAAAAACTAAGGGGGATCTGATAAAGGTCTATAAAATCACGACTGGTGTGGAGAAAGTGAATAAGGAGGTGTGATTTACTCCTTCACACAACACAAGAACCAGGGGTCACCCAGTGAAGTTAATAGGCAGCAGGTTTAAAAAAAACAAAGGGAAGTACTTCTTCATACAATGCACAGTCAACCTGTGGAATTCATTGGGATGTTGTGAAGGGCAAAACTATAACCAGGTTCAAAAAAATAATTAGATAAATTCATGGAGGATAGGTCCATCAGTGGCTATTAGACAAGATGGCCAGGGATGCAACCCTATGCTCTGGTATCCCTATCCTCTCACTACCAGAAGTTGGGAGGGGATGACAGGGGATGGATCAAACGATTATTGGCCTGTTCATTCGTTCTGAAGCGTCTGGCATTGACCACTGTCAGAAGACAGGAACCTGTGCTAAATGGACCATTGGTAAGGCTACGTTTTAGTCATGGGTATTTTTAGTAAAAGTCGTGGACAGGGCACAGGCAGTACACAAAAATTCACGGCCTGTGACCTGTCCATGACTTGTACTATATACCCCTAACTAAAACTGGAGTGGTTTGGGGTAGGGGGCAACCCAGGGTTACTGCAGGTACTCTGGGGGAGGGAGCCAGGGGTGCCACGGGTGCTCTGGGGGAGGGGGCTGGGGACATTGCGGGTGCTCGGAAGGGCAGGCAGAGGCACGTAGCCCGGGAACTGTGGTGCTGCTAGGGGGGAGTAGGTGGGGCTGACATGCTCCCTACCAGGCTCTGCATGGCTCCCCAGAAGCGGCGACATGATGTCCCTCATCTCCTAGGCAGAGGTGCCACCAGGGGGCTCCACACGCTGCCCCTACCCCAAGCGCCAGCTCTGCAGCTCCCATTGGCTGGGAACCGAGGCCAATGGAGCTGTGGGGGTGGCGCCTGCGGGCGGAGGCAGTGCGCAGAGCTGTCTGGCTGCGCCTATGCCTAGCAGACGAGAGGTATGTTGCTGCTTCCGGGGAGCCTTCCCCCCGCCCCGAGGTAAGCACTGCCCAGAGCCCTCACCCCCACCTGCACCCCAACCCACCCCTGAGCCCTCTCCTACACCCAAACTCCTGCTGCTGTTGGGGGGCCGGGGGCGGGGGCCTGAGACTGCCCCTGCTGTGGTCGGTACAGCTGGCCCAGGGGCAGCCCGAGCTGCTCAGGCCGCCCCCGGGCCAGCCACACTGGCCACTGCAGAAGTCACAGAGGGCCTGGAAAGTCACAGAATCCATGACTTCCGTGACCTCCGTGACAGACTCACAGCCTTAACCATTGGTCTGACCCAGTATGGCAGTTCTTATGCTCTTAAACTATTTCTATAAATTTTAGACTAAGATTTATAATTATTCCTTTTGAAAAATCTCAGTTGCCAAGCTTATCCAGACTCCTCATTGCTCTAACACAGTGGTTTTCAAACTTTTTAGACTGAGTACTTCCTTACAAATAATGTAGTATACTGCATACCCCATCTGAGATAGTGCCTCTGAGATAGGCAGAGGTGATATGTGCCACCCCAGATTTCTGCCTTCCATTTAGCAACAGCTTCGAGAGGTTTTCAAACTGTGGGGCATGTCTCCCCATGGGGACCCAGAGGAATGTTCAGGGGGGTGAGCAGCGATGCCACAAGGTTTAGGGAGGGAGTGCCACCTTAACCCCCTGACTCACCTCAGTGGGGCACCCAGCCTGTCTGCATGGGGGGGGCGGGACACGCAACCAAAAATTGTAACTCAAAGGGGGCTCAGCTCAAAAACTGACCCGCCTCACATCGCCGCTCGCCCCACCGAACATTCCTCCAACACCCCTGGGGGGTATGCCCCACAGTTTGAAAATCTTGCTACTAAATAAAATGTGTTGTCCACCATTACAGGATTTTTCTCACGTACCCCCATGACGAGAGCTCGTTTACCCCACGGATTACATGTAACCCGTTCGAAAACCACTATCTAACATATGCTCCTTAAAACACATCCAACCTGAGACTTCTCTAAGCTGCTGCCCTTTGGGCTTTGGGTTCGGATGCCTATAGTGTAAGAGCAAAGCATTGCGATGTCCCTGTTGTCTCAAATGCTAAACAAAGCAATGGGGCTGGGACTGGTCTGAACCAGGGCTTTACCAGGTTGTCCAGTTCGGGGTCATCACTGAAGAATGGTTTGTGTTCCTGCTCCTGCTGGTGTACAAAGTTCTCAATGTCCACGTCAAAGCTGGCAGAGGTGATGCACTCGGAGCCCTGTGTTGCCTGCTCACACTTCTCAAACAGCAGCGTCAGGAGTGGGAAAAGAGGATGCCTGGAGAGACAGGAAATCACAACATTCTTTCTGTAAAGCCATCTTCCTATGTATTTAACTGATTTCAGCTTTCTGCGCCAGAGTGTGGGCGAGTATTGCATTCACTCACCAGCTAAACACGGGCATTCTCTTTTCCAGTCTCATTCTCATCTTGTTTTCTAACCTTTAATTTACACTTGCCTCTGGGAGGTAGGGGATTTCTTATGCTGCTAAAATGTCAAAATGGCAGCCAGACAAACAGATAAATCTCCCAAACGTATCTATAGGCACCCTATTCTGATCAGTTCTATAAAGCAAATTCCACTGGCTGTAATGTCACAGGGTCAGTTACCAACATTACTACAGAGGTTATGGTCCAATTCTGATTGGATTGAAGTTGGTCAGATGGTGCCATAACTTATAGTTGTTTTGAAGAGGTTTTGAGCAGATGGATTTGGATGCTCTAGAAACAGGGTAAACTTTCACAGCAGTGGCAATTATATTTCCTATTCCTATAGGCTGTGCTATCTCCCCTTGGGCCCCTTAGAGGGGAGTGGACACCATCTACAATGCTTGGTTCACATAAGAAGTTCTCCATGGCCTAGAACTCCTGCATGATTTGATGTTGGTTCTGCCCACAGTAGCACTAATAATAGTAATAGTGCACAGCAGTCCTGTGGATCACAGCATATAGGGAGCCAGCAGGGCACAAAGTGGCAGCACGTAGGGTCATATCACTTGCATACCTATGAAAGGATCCAGTGAGAAGGATCCCAAGGGCTGTACTCACCTTGATGGGGTCAGAGGGAGCCTTGCTCCTCTGGGTTGGACTCTTTAAATCATTGCTTGTGTGATGGCCATGGAGGGAGCCTTTCTCTTTCAGGTCTGTGCCTCAGTGAGCCTGAGGCTGGTCCAAAACTGAAAAAAAGTCCTGGGACCCATGATAATTGAATCCATATGTGTTGGACTTTATTTGGTCATAATTCAAAATTTCAACCAAAATAAAATGATCCAAACATTGAATTTGGACCATTTCTCCCAGCTCGGCCAGTTAGGCTGCAAAAGATCCTCCGAGGCGAACAGAGCTTACCCGAAGGGTCTAAGCCTCAGCCTCCCTTGCCCAAACCTCCTTTCCATGAGTTGCCTCATGATGTACCAGCCCAGCATGGTTAGGCACTGCATTGCCACCTCCCACAATGATGTTTCCCCCACCCCTGACTCTTGCTGTCTTGTATGTGTTTTGTCTTAGTTAGATTCTCAGTTCTCCTGGGCACAGAACGTGTCTCTTGTGTTTGGAAAGTGCCGTGTAATTTACAGCCCTCCATCAATGGTTTGTAGTAACAAATGTTAACCAAATGTACCACTCCAACACTATTCCATGACCTGCTGCCCTGCGGGCAGTCAACATCCTGCCTCGTGGTTTCTGCAGTTTGTTACCCCTGCTCTTTGGATGGCTGACAATGTCTTCATATATGGTCACCCAACAGGTTGCAGATGGCACCTACAGCTTGTCCATTTTGAGCCGAAAGTGCCTGAGCACCAAAGACAAAATTGTCAAAAGTGGCCTTGGACTTTGGGTGTTTAACATTGTTGGCGTCCAGTATGAGACATCCAAAACACTGCAATGCCCTAAATCAGGGGCTGTTTATAGGTAATTTCAGCCCAACTGACTGGAATGTGCTTCCTGTTTTAATAACTGAATACCTATAAACCTACATTGTATTCTTCTGAATGTGTCTAGCTATGAAAGAAGATATAGTGCTCCAAAATGTACCACATCGCCCCCCAAACTCCACCACAACTGGATAGGCCCACCCCTTTTTAAGTACAACAGAGAACCAAAACACCTTTTCAAACCACTCAACTGTCTTCTTACCCTGAACCCCTTAGCTGTGGTCAAGATTACCCCTTAGCAAAAGCAGGGGAGGGTGAGAGGTCACCTCGATACACTCTGAACCTTACAGTATCTTTCCGACAAGGGAGTGGATATCAGTCATGGGCTCATTGTAACATTCTGGAATGTTCTCTTTTCTTGATCTTTTAAGTATTTGAACCTTTGAAAATAATAAAATAAAATAATAATAATAAATTAATAATACCAGCAAACAATAACAAGGAGCAAAATAGACAAGTAAAAAACCTGCCCAACTTGCCACACTTTGGAACACCTCTGCTATCAAGTTATTTATTATATAGACTTGTCTGGTGCAGGTGATGATCCACAAGAACCCATTCATTCGAGTCACTCTACCTCCCCAGCCTAATCACTTCACTTAATTCCCTTGCCTCTTGCCTCTCAGTATTTAGCAGCCTCTACCCTGGAAGGATTCCCACCACCTCTATCCTTCCTGTATCTCGCAGATAACAGACTTCAGGGAACTCGAAGTGTTCAAGTGATCTCCTCAGAGATCCTTCCTGTCCCATGAGCAAAGGAAGACAGAAGGCGGAAGATTCTGAAAGTGAACCGCTGGTTAGGTAAGCAGCAGCGGGTTTTGGATTTCTGGAACAATGGCCCATCTTCTGTGAAAAGAGGGGGCTGTACAGTTAGGCTGCTCTCTGTCTCAGTAGGAAACCCAATCTCTTTGGGGACAGGCCAGCTAGAGTAGTCAGGAGGGTGTTAAACTAATAGCAAAAGGGAAGGGTAAAACAGGGGAAGATATGAGCACTCAGCACAAAATCAAGATGTTGAGAAGAGAAGATAACTCACCTTGTGCAGTAACTGTGGTTCTTCAAGATGTGTCCCCCTATGGGTGCACCACTCTAAATGGGTTTGCACCCCATGTGCCTCAGATTAGAGATTTTAGGTAGCAGAGTCCGTTCTGCCCACACATTGCCATCCCCATCTCATGCCCTGCACCAGGGCTATATAGTGCTGTGTGGGCGAACTGCCCTCAGTTCCTTCTCTACCGTGAAGCTCATTGAAAAGAACTCCGAAGCAGAGGGGAGGAGAGTAGATAGTGGAGCACCTATAGGAGGGCACATCTCAAAGAACCACAGTTACGGCACAAGGTGAGTAACCTTCGCTAATTCTTTGAATACTGTCCCTAAGGGTGCTCCCCTCTAGGTGACTCCACAGCAGTACCCCTAACAGATGGATGGGTGTGACAAGGTGTACCTACCCCACACCAGCCCGAAAGGGTTAACTGTGCTTTGCAGGCTGAGGAAGACCCGCCCTTCTGACTCTGCTGTGCATGCTCAGCCTGGAGGCAGAGTATGAAAGGAAGCAGCCCAACTCAGTCTGGGCAGGCTGCTGAAGGGAGAGGACACAGACTGCAGGCTCTCTCCAGGGAGCTGCTACAGGCACTGACTACAAAGCCACAGCACAGAGAGCTCCAGATGGACTCCAGGCTGCCTGATGAGCCTGGAGAAGAGACCGCGCTGGCAGGAGCTAGCCCGTTTGAGAATCCCAGAGACCCAGGGGAACCATGGAGCATCGCAGAGGGAGAAAGGGTCGGAAGCAGCCCAGGGGACTTAAACTTTTCTCCAGTGAGTGAACTGGGGAACCAGTCAGCATGTTTTGGGAGGATCCCCCTGACTCAGTGGTGAGCACCCCCACCACTGCCAGGGGCCTGGGCTGGGACTCTAAGGAGCAGGGAGGGCCCAAGTCCCCCAACCCTGGGTGCCACACAACCCTACGTGGCTCCCACTTCCCCAATGGGCCAATCAGCCACACAATCCCACAGAAGTGGGTTATTTTATTGACTCTGGCAATTGTGCCACATCAACCTGAGTGGAAGGGCCGCTTTATTGACTCCACTAGGCCACACTACCATGTTTTATAGACAGATTCACGAACACGGGACCTAACTGGCTGCTATACAGTTTTTTTCCTTCTTCTGACCATATGTGACCCGGCTCTTGGGACGGAGTGTACCTATCCCATGACAATAGGGCTTTGGCATCGAGTCTAGAATTGAGGATAAAATACTGGCGCCAAATATGGCATTGGACGCTGAGGCGTGAGTGACTGCGCAAAGTTCAGCGAATGTATGAATAGATGTTCATATATATGTCTATATATATCTGCAACCAGAACATTCTTGAGGAAGGCTATGGAAGTGGAGAGAGATCTCGTGGAGTGAGTTTGTATTCTAGAAGGAGATTGAAGATCATGAGACTGGCAGCAGTAAATAGTGCAGCCTGATATCCATCTGGAGAGTCTTTGCTTGGAAATTGGGGATTAGTTCTGTCCGCAATTGAGAAAAAGTCTGGGAGATTTCCTGAAGGGCTTAGTCCTATCTAAATACAAGGCTAATGCCCTCCTGACATCATGTGTGTGTAAGGACACATCTCTTTTGACCTGGTGTGGTTTAGGAAAGAGAACTGGAAGGTGAATAAGTTGGTTTATATGGAAGTCCAAAGATATTTTCAGCAGGAACTTGGGATGTGGACATAGTGTGACCTTGTCTTTAAAGAAAAGTAAAGGGGAGTATGCCATTAGAGTCACTATCTTCCCTACTCTTCAAGCAATAGTAATGGCCACTAGAAATGTGGTTTTCATAGACAGGTGTAAAAGAGAACAGGTGGTCATGGCTTCCTGGGAGGGCGGGTCTCATAAGACATCTGAGTACAAAGTTGAGGTCCCATGCCAGTGTGGGGCATTTGATTTGTGGAAAGAGCTTACCCAGTCCCTTGAGGAATCTTCTTCTTGTTGGATGAGCAAAACCAGAAAACCCCTCTATCATATGATGGAAGGCCATGACAGCTGTGAGGTGCAGCTTTATAGAGCTTAGAGATAAGCCAGACCTTTTTAGCTCGAGTACAAATGATAGTGGAGAGGATGTAGGTGAAATGGGCTTTGAGTCACACCAGTATTTGAATCTCTTCCACTTTTGGACATATGTGTCACGAGTGGCCTGTTTCCTGCTATGCAACAGCACTGTCCATGTCTTCAGAACAGGTTGTTTCTAACCCATCGAACCATCTATCAGCCATGCCTCGAACCTGGAGATTGGGGAGATGAATTTGACCAGCATCCTGGGAGAGAAGATGGGGAACAGGCTGGAGAATGATTGGATGACAAACAGTGAGCTGACATAAGGAAACCATATTTGTCTTGGTCATGTGAGCACCATGAGAATAATCTTGGATTTTTCTTTCTTTATCTTGAGCATCACCTTGGATATTAAAGGAATTGGTGGAAATACATACAAGAGTCCTCGGTTCCAATGGAGGAGAAAGGCGTCTCCCTGGGAGTGGTGACCCAGACCGGCTCTGGAGCAGAAATGGGAGCATTTCTTGTTCTTGGCTTTGGCAAACAGGTCTATCTGTGGGACATCCCAATGTAAAAATATGCAGTGGACTATAGTGGGATCTCTCTCCAATTTGTGATCTTACAAGAAGCATCTGCTGCAAGCATTCGCTGGGGTGTTTTGTATGCCAGAAGGTAAGCAGCTGAGATGTTGATCTGGTGCAATGTGCACCAAATCCAGAGTCTCACTGCTTTGGCGCAGAGGGCAGTTTATGTAAAACGTACATGACATGCTGTCCATCATGATCTTTATATGTTTGCCCCTAATCAGTGGCGGGAAATGAATACAGGAATTTCTGACTGCTATGAGTTCCAGCAAGTTGATGTGTACTGTGGACACAAGAGGAGACCACCTGTCTTGAATACTATGGTGTTCCGGTGGGCTCCCCCTCCCAATAGGAATGCATTCATTGTTATTAATTATGTTGAGAGTGGCTGAATGACGGAGACCCCAGCACAAACATTGTGAGGGTTCTTCCACCATTCAAGGGACTTTTTAACTACCAAAGGTGTAGAGAGTAGTTTGTTTAAGATGTGTTTGCTCGGTGAGTAAATAATTCTGAGCCACCTTTGAAGGCAGCACATGTGAAGTCTCACGTGATTTATTACAAAGGTGCCCACTGCGATGTATCCTAATAGCTGGAGACAGTGTCTGGATGATGTTTGAGGGCTGACTTGGACTGCAGAGACTAAATTGCTTGGTTTTTGAAACTGTGCGAGGAAAGGAATGCTTTGGCTGTTACTGCATTGAGGTAGACTCCTATGAACACCAGATGTTGTACCAGAGTGAAGATGGACTTTTGGATGTTTAATTGTAGTCTCAGTCAGAGGAATAGGTCCCCGGCCTTCTGAATGGCCATCAAACCTTTGTTGAAGGACCGCGCTTTGAGCAGGCAATTATCTAAGTATGGGAAGATCAGGATTCTTTGTTTGTGGAGATGTGTCACTACCACAGAAAGGACTTTTGAGAACACTTTGTGTGCAGAGGAGAGACTGAACAGGAGCACTGTGTGTTGAAAGTGCTCTTGACCCAGGGTGAATCATAGGCCTTGGCTACACTTACCAGCTAGTTCGACGGCTGGAAATCGAAGTTCTGGGTTCGACTTATCGCGTCTAGTCTGGACGCGATAAGTCGAACCCGGAAGTGCTTGCCGTCGACTGCGGTACTCCAGCTCGGCGAGAGGAGTACCGCGGAGTCGACGGGGGAGCCTGCCTGCCGCGTGTGGACCAAGGTAAGTTCGAACTAAGGTACTTCGACTTCAGCTACGTTATTCACGTAGCTGAAGTTGCGTACCTTAGTTCGAATTAGGGGGGGTAGTGTAGACCAAGCCATAGAAACCTTCTGTGGGAGGGGTGGATCGCTAAATGGAAGTAAGTGTCCTGGAGGTTGACGGCTGAGAACCAGTCCCCTTCATCCAGTGATGGAATCATTGCTGCAAGGGTTACCATTTTGAACCACTAAACATTTTCAAATCTGTTGCGTGATCTTAGAACTAGAATGGCTCTCCAACAGCCATTCTCTTTTGGTACCAGGAACTACCTGGAGTAAAATCCCTCCCTCTGTGTTGGATAGGAACTGATTCTATAGCACCCAGATTCAGGAGAGAATAGATTTCCTGTCACAAAGGGTGCTGTTGAGAGGGGTCCCTGAAGAGGAATGGGGAGGGTGGGGGGAGGAAGATAAAATAGATTATCCTATTGAAATACTATCCTACACCCAATTGACCATAGTGATATGTTCTTTGTTCTGACAAAAATGAAAAAGGTGGTCATTGAAGCGGGGGGAACACATGGATTGTTGCAGCAGATAAGAATGCGTGTGGTAACTCAGGCTACTCCTGAGGGAATTCTGCACCACTGCACATGTGCAGAATTCATGTCCCGCACAGAATATTTTTCTCTGCAGAAAATACATTCTGCCAGAGAAGTGTGGTAGTTATGCCTTTTGCCCATGGAGCTGCAGTGGTACCAGAGAAGCCACTCCCAGTCAGGAGCATCTCTAGCTGTGGATAGGGAAAAGAAGAGGCTCCTTCCTCACAGCACCCTGTCTGTGAGGCAAGGTTAGGAGGCATGGGATTTGGGGGGGGGGGGCAGACAGCGTGGGGCACGTGGAACTGCTAGGGGGTCATAGACTGGGGTGCAGAAGGGCTAGTGGGAGGGGACAGACTGGGGCAGAGGCTGAATGGGAGAGGGGGTGCAGGGACACATGGGGAGGAGGGTGGCTGAGTGGGGGTGCAGGGACTCATAGGGATGGGGGTGCAAGGACACATGGAGACAGGGAGAGGGGGTGGCTGATTGGGGGTGCAGGGCCACAGGGGAAGGAGGGTGGCTGAGTGGGGGTACAGTGACACATCAGGATGGGGGAGGTGGGGTGGCTGAGTGGGGATACAAGGACACATGGGGACAGGGGCAGATGTGCCTGAGTGAATGAGAGAGACTAGGGGTCATCCAGGGTCTGCATGGGGGTGTCTCCACAGCAATCCCTTCCCCCCCGCCCAGAAAAAAAACTTGTTCAATACTTCTCCCACCCACACCCAACAACTCTCCAAGTTCACACCCTGGTTCCTTACAACAAATTACTTCCATTTCCTTCAGCTCTTCCGTTACCCCTGACTCCACCAAGCCTTCACACTTCTTCAGAGGGGTGCGGGAAATGCATTTCTATATTGTAGCTTAAATGAATTATTATTCAAAGGTCTGTATTAATATACCCTGTAAGGAATCCATTTGTCAAAAAACATTTCCTGAATCTTTTTTGTTGTCTGTATTGTTACAGACATACTTGTTGACAGGTATTTTGAAAAAAAAATTTACCAAAATAATTGAAATTGGCACGTGTTATTTTGCAATATTGTGCATAAAATTTTTATTTTTTTTGTGCGGAATTCCCTCACGAGTATCAGGACGTTGACCAACCTGTTAAAATTGATTTTTCAAGCTCGTTAGTTGTGAAGTCTATGCTTGCATAGCAGCTGGTCTCTTTCTCTGAAATTGTTGTCTCTTGTGCTGGGGTTCATAATGCCTCTGAGAGGCAGGAAACTGGGTAGGCCAAGATCTCTGTGCAATCTGGGACTTACTGAATCTTCTTTTTTGTGCAGGGGTATAAATTCCAAGAGTGTGCAAGGTGGCTCTAGAGTCTTTCAAGGTGTGCAAGGATTTGTCAATTTTCTTGGCAAACAACTTTGATCCCTCAAAAGGGAGGTCCTTGACTGTAGCTTGTACTTCCCTCAGAAAACCTGAGAACTAAAGCCAGGGAGCCCTCCTCATGACCACCACCATGAAGAAGGAAAAAACAGCTGTGTCATAGAATCATAGAATATTAGGGTTGGAAGAGACCTCAGGAGGTCATCTAGTCCAATCCCCTGCTCATAGTAGGACCAGCACCAACTAAATCATCCCAGCCAGGGCTTTGTCAAGCCAGGCCTTAAAAAACTCTAAAGATGGGGATTCCACCACCTCCCTAGGTAACTCATTCCAGTGTTTCACCACCCTCCTAGTGATATAGTGTTTCCTAATATCCAACCTAGACCTCCCCCACTGCAACTTGAGACCATTGCTTCTTGTTCTGTCATCTGCCACCACTGAGAACAGCCGAGCTCCATCCTCTCTGGAACCGCCCTTCGGGTGGTTGAAGGCTGCTATCAAATCCCCCCTCACTCTTCTCTTCTGTAGATTAAATAAACCCAGTTCTCTCAGCCTCTCCTTTGAATGCCTCAGCAGCATTCAAAGAGGCCTGCAGAGATGTCCTTGCAAGCAGTTGGCCCTCTGCAATGATCACCTAAATTGCTCCCTCTGGTCCATCTATCACTGGAAGATGCTCAATAAAGGCATTCAGTTTTGAGTAATTAGTATGGCTATGTTTTGCCATAAGGGCTTGGTAATTGACGATCTTAAATTGTAAGGTAGCTGACAAGTATGATTTACAGCCAAATAAATCAAGACTCTTAAAATCTTTGTAGTATGACATCAATTTAGCATGGTGCTGTCTGCCACGTTAATTCACAGCATCAACCACGAGGGAGTTTTGGGATGGATGTGAAAATAAAAAGTCTGAGTTGTTGGAGGAAACATAGTATCTTTTGCCCACTCTCTTACAGGTGGGTGGTATTGTGGCCAGAGTATGCCATGAATCAGAGGGGTAGCCGTGTTATTCTGGATCTGTAAAAAGCAACAGAGAGTCCTGTGGCACCTTTAAGACTAACAGATGTATTGGAGCATAAGCTTTCGTGGGTGAATGCCCACTTCTTCGGATGCATGTAATATGCCATATTACTTTTGCTGGATCCAACAAGGCCTCATTAATGGATAATGTGATGCAGGCAGACGAGGAGGTGTGCAGGGTACCAAGTAACTTATGTTGCGACTCCTTAACTTCCTCTAGTAGAATTTGCAAAGAGTCTGCTATCCTTTTAATAAGGTCATGAAATTGTTTAAAATCATCTGCCAAGGACCGTGGTGGAGGCATAACAGTTTCGTCAGGGATGGATGAAGAAGTTGGTTGTCGAAATAATCTCTTTGTCCAATCTCACTTCCTGTTCCTCAAAGGTCTCATCTTGTGGATCAGGACCCCTAGAGAGAAAACCTGGTGGAAGTGCCTTCTTTTTTCCCAGCAAGAAGCAGTAGGGTAAGCCGCCAAGAATCCCAGTAGGGCCACTGAGGTGGTGCATAAGACCAAAGTGCTTGGTACCAAGGCCCTAGGGGGTTCTGTCAGTACCAGTTTAGAAGAGCTGATCTCTCTGCTGCTCTGTTCATCTGATGGTACTGATCTTCTGGAGCCTGAACTCTTAAAATCCTTATACTTGCTGGTGGTGATGGTACCTAAGGAGCCTGCTGCCTTGTGGGTACTGAGTCGGAGATCAGTGGATGCTGAGGTGATCAATATGGTCGGGGACTGTCTCTTTGCAGCAGATTCTTTACCCAGTGGACTTGAAGCCCACTTCCTAGAGACTTTTTGAGAGGATTCCAGCGATTTCCTCTTTGAATCTCTAGGGGAATGTTGCATGGAAGAAGCTGATGCAGTTGGCCTGGTTGGGGACCGTTGTATGGGGGTTCCCAGGGCTGAAGTCAGAAGCTGGTCAGAGCAAACTCTTCATCATACGGAGACACACTTTTAGTTCCTGTTTTTTTCTGCCCCCCAACTTTAACTTGATGCAGAAATTACATTTTTGAGGAACGTGTGACTCCTCGAGACAGTGCATACAGTGGGAATCTCCATCACTGACTGGGATAGCCTCTCAGCATGAAAGGCGATGTTTAAACTCATGAGAACCGGGCATAAACTTTCTGGATTTCAATTCCCCTGAGGGGAAGAAATAAAGAAAAATAGTCAGATGGGCAACAGCTGCAAACCTAATAACAATATGTTTTTTAATTTTTTTTTTTTGGTACACTTAAAAAAAGAAAAGGAAAAGGATTACTACCACTAACTAAAAGAAACTCTAGGAACTAACACTAACTATTATGAATGAGAGGAAAAAAACAGTTGAAATAATCTCAACTGGGATGCTGCTGAGTCTCTATCTTAGGGCAAGGCAGTTGAGGGGGAACTGAGAGCAGTTTGCTCACGCAGAGCTTTATAGTCTGGTGCAGCACACGAGACAAGGAGGGACATGCACAGGCCAAATGGACACTGCTACCTAAAATCTCCAATCTGAGGCACAAGCGCACCTAGAGTGGAGAAGCCATAGGGACACAACTTGAAGAAGAACAAAATTAACCAAGGAACCAAAGGACATGAAAGGAAGAAAGTCTTTAATTTCCTACACACCAGTGCTAGGAGCCTGGGTAATAAACACGAGGAATTGGAATTGATCATTTATGAGCATAGCTTTGATCTAGGTGGTATTTTGGAAACCTGGGGGATGATTAGCAAAACTGGAATGTTAACATCAATGGTTATAACACATTTAGAAAGGGCTGAGTGGCCAAAAGGGAAGGGCAAGTGCATTATCTATTTCTGAGTCACTGATACATGGAAGAAATGATCTTAAATGCTTATGGTTCAACATCCTAAGAGATAAAGCACAGGATGGGGTACTAGTTGGTGTCCGCTACAGACCACTAAATCACACTAAGGAACGGGATGACCGCCTCCTTAGGCACCTGTCTATAATGTGTAGGCAAAAAGGCTGTGTTATCATGGGGGAATTCAATTTGAGTGTCCTATGCTGGAAGTCTCATGCTGCCAGGACTAAAACAGCCTTAGAATTTCTAAACACTGTGGCGACAATTTCCTAATTCAAAAAGCGTTGCAACCAACATGGGGAAATCCTTTATTAGACCTTGTCTTAACACGGTGGTCCCCAACCTTTTTGTGGCCAGTAGCACATTTGTGTTTTCAAGGCTTATTTTGTATTTGTACATTAAATAATACAAAAAACATCATATTTAATATTACATAATATATGAATCCAGAGAAAAGAGAGAAGCCGGAGAGAAGCCGCGAGGACAGAGAACACCGGCGCCCGCAGCCCCGGAGTACTCTGTCCCCAGCAGGCGCGGGGCCCCGGCTTCTCTCCCCTGCTGGGCACTAGGCGGGCCCCACGCCTGCCGGGGATAGAGAACACCGGCGCCCGCAGCCTGCAGCCCCGGAGTTCTCTGTCCCCGGCAGGCACGGGGCCACAGCTTCTCTCCCCTGCTGGGCAGTAGGTGGGCGCACAGAAATGCCCCGGTGGGCGCCATGGTGCCCGCGGGCACTGTGTTGGGGACCACTGTCTTAACAGATAAAGAGGAACTGATCACAGAACTAAAAATTAATAGTAACTTAGGTACTAGTGAGCATGACTTCATCACATTTATAACGTGCAACCAGAACATGTTGCAGGCGAGTAAAATACTTGGTGCTTTAATGGGGCCAGTTTCATAACGCTGAAAAGGGTTATGAGCCAGATCAACTGGGAGGAAGAATTTAATCAGAAAAATGTGAATGCTAATTGGGAACAATTTAAGAACACTGCACTAGATGCCCAAAAGGCCACAATCCCACAATTGAGGAAGAGCATACTGGTTAAAAAATTGACCTGGTTTAGAGGAGAAGCAAAGGCAGTTATTTACAAGGGAAGCAAAGGGACACAAGGAGAAATCGATGGCCAGCAGGGTCAAAGACAATAAAATATTTTAGGAACAAAAAGAATCCTGACAATGGCATTAGTCCATTACTAGATGGAAGTGGTAGAAGTATCAAGAAGGCAGAAGTGTTCAACAGATATTTCTATTCTGTGTTTGGAGGAAAACAGATGATACAGTCTCATCATATGGTGAAAACAACATCCTTTCCATTCCACTAGTATCTCTGTAGGATCTTAAACAGAAGCTACTAAAGTCAGACATTTTAAAATCAGCAGATCCATATAACTTGCACCCAGGAGTTTTAAAAGATGTGGCTGAGAAACTTATTGGACCATTAATGTTGATTTCAATAAGTGTTGGAGCACTGGGGTAGTGCCAGAAAGCTAATGTGCCAATTATTGTCACAGGATGACCCAGGTAATTAAAGGCCTGTCAGCCTGACATTGATCCCGGGCAAGATCATGGAGCAATTAATATGGGATTTGATTAATAAAGAATTAAAGGAAGGTATTAATGCAAATCAACATGGAGTTATGGAAACTAGATCCTGTCAGACTAACTTGATATCTTTACTTTTGATGAAATAAAATTACAAGTTTGGTTGATATAGATAATATACTTGGTGTAATATACTTAGTCTTCTGTAAGGCATTTGACTTATTATTGTATGACATTTTGATTAAAAAAATAGAACAATATAAAATTAACATGGCCGATATTGAACATATTAAAAACTGGCTAATAGATACCGTAGGTCTCAAACTATAACTGTAAATGTGGAATCACCATCAAACAGATGTGTTTCCAGTGAGGTCCTGTAGGGATCAGTTTTTGACCTTTCACTATTTCACATTTTTATCAGTGACTGGAAGAAAACAACAGGAGCTGTGGCACCTTAGAGACTAACAAATTTATTAGAGCATAAGCTTTCGTGGGCTACTGCCCACTTCTTCGGATGCATATAGAGTGGAACATATATTGAGGAGATATATATACACACATACAGAGAGCATGAACAGGTGGGAGTTGTCTTACCAACTCTGAGAGGCACTCCCACCTGTTCATGCTCTCTGTATGTGTGTATATATATCTCCTCAATATATGTTCCACTCTATATGCATCCGAAGAAGTGGGCAGTAGATAAAGTTTGCAGATGACTCAAAAATAGGGGAGTGGTAAATAATGAAGAGGACAGGTCACTGATTCAGAGCGATCTGGATCACTTGGTAAACCGGGTGCAAACAAATAATATGTGCTTTAATATGGCTAAATGCAAATATATAGCTCTAGGAACAAAGAATGTAGGCTATACTGACAAGACAGGGGACTCTATCCAGGGAAGCAGTGACTCTGAAGAAGATTTGGGGATCAAGATGGATAATCATGAGCTACAATGCAATGCTGTGGCCAAAAGAGTGAATATGATCATGGGATGCATAATCAGGGGGTCTCAATTAGGAATAGAGAGGTTATTCCTCTATATTTGGCACTGTTGTAACCACTGCTGGAATACCGTGTCCAGATCTGATATCCACAATTCAAGAAGGAGGTCGATAAAGTGGAGAGGATTCAGAGAAGAGTCATGAGAATCATTAAAGGATTAGAAAACATGCCTAATAGTGATAGACTCAAAGAGCTCAATCTATTTATCTTACAGATTGTAATAATTAACCTTCTCTTTAAGTATCTATATAGGGTATGTCTACACAGCAAAGAAAAACTCGTAGCTGGCCCATGCCAGCCGACTCAGACATGCAAGGCTCAGGCCACAGGGCTGTTTCATGGCTGTGTAGACCTCCAGGCCAGGCTGGAGTGTGAGCTCTGGGACCCCTCCACCTTGCTGGGTCCTAGAGCCCAGGCTTCAGCTTGAAAGTCTACAGAGCAATGAAATAGCCCCACCGCCTGAGCTCTGTGAGCCCATGGCATGGGCCAGCCATGGGTTTTCTTTGCTGTGTAGACACACCCATAGGGAACAAATATTTAGCAACGGGCTCTTCAATCTAGCAGAGAAAGGTAGAACATGATCCAGTGTCTGGAAGTTGAAGCTACACCAATTCAGACTGGAAATAAGGTATAAGTTTTTAACGCTGAAAGTAATTAACCACTGGAACAATTTAAGAAGGGTCGTGGTGGATTCTCCATCTCTGACCATTTTTAAATCGAGCTTGGATGATTTTCTACAAGATCTGCTCTGGGAATTATTGTGGGACAGTTCTCTGGCCTGTGTGATACAGGAGGTCAGATGAGATGATCACAATGATCCCTTCTGGCCTTGGAATCTAGGAATCTATTATAGTCAGACCCAAGAGCAGCCATACAGCTAATTGACTTCTAGAACATGCTTCTTTTACTGACCTTTGAAATGTTATTTAAAACCTCCTCTTCTCCTCTAGAGAGACAGTGTGGCAGGCTAAGCCCTGGTCTACTCTTAAAAATTAGATTGACATAGTCACGGTACAGACCCCTTTGGGTCCGCAGGCCACAGGCTGAAAACCACTGGTCTCCAGGGCTGTGATCTAAAGTTCTTCAACTTGGCAACAGAGTGACAAGCTGCCTGATGAATATAGGAAGTTCTCACACCTGCTAGAAGAAAGGGACCTTGGACATTTGGGCCAAGGGAAATACTGCCATTGATTTCAATGGGCATTGGATCAGTTCCTAGCAGTCTAACTTGGGCTGCTATTTAACAGGATAGGGAGGGAATGGCTGAGCCCAACTAATGACAGTCTATTATTAGTTCTGTTTGTATTATACATTTTGGGCCTAATTCTTCATTGTGTTGCTTCTTGTTATTATTCTGCTTTGGCAACATTTTGCACACACTTTGCATAGGTGCAAATGACTTCCTAAAACACCAGGAAGAATCTGGCCCCATATATCTCTATAGATTATAATAAATGAATCACCTGTTAAAATGGACATTGTCTAACATTTTGCTTTATACAGAATACAAAATGCATTAATATAATATAAAAGAAATAAATATAATACCCAGTACAGTGAAACAAATGAACAAAACTCAGAATGGCAATAAATAGATGAAATATTAGCTGAAAATAACTATTTACATGTGTATAATTTTTTTAAAAATGTAATAACTCCTAGGAAAGAACTGTAAAACATGGGTAATTTCCCCCACGGAGCACACTGGACAATCAGTGCACAGCAGCATTCTCTGCCATGTCATGTGCCACTGGGACTAGCGCCAGACACTTCAAAGCACTCCCCTATCATAACCCTTCCCCCTGTAGGGGTTCAATGTGACCACTATGTGGTCAGAAGCTCTTACACGGACTGCACAGCTCTGTGGGAAGCAATCTGGCTCTGCTACACTGGTGCAACTCATTCACTGAGTCAAAGAGCTACATGCTGCATTCATCTTTGTCTTAGAATGTCTCTTTCTCCTCTGCCTGCTACTTTTCCACACTGGATTTTTTACTCTGCCCCATCTCTGCTGCATGGTTCACCCCATTTTTCATTGGCTATTTTGCCTTTCCGCTCAAGTCTCCTAAGCAGAATGCAAAATCAATAACATTTGAGTTCAAACCTAGGTGAGGTGAGTTCAGCCCTTCATGTGGCAGTGTATCACTATCACCAAAGCACCAACTAGTCTTCCAGGGAACGCTCAGCAAATTAAAACAACTCCACGCCCCTACACAAACTCGTCTGGTCTAGACTTGGCTGATGATAGAAACGCTTTTACGGACATCCAGATATCTGCAGGCCTCTTCCCTGAATGAGAGGGAATTAGAGCAGTCATTAAAACAAGCTGGATTGGAGGGGTGCCAATCAGAATGTGGGAGGCAGTGTGGACATACTTCAATTGTGAAGCTGCATTTCAGAAGTATGAGCCTCACTCCCCTCCCCATTATCCCTGAGTAGGGATGACGCTGCCCAGAATCATAGAATATCAGGGTTGGAAGGGATCTCATTTAGTCCAACCACATGCTCAAAGCAGGACCAATCCCCAGACAGATTTTTACCCCAGTTCCCTAAATGGCCCCCTCAAGGATTGAACTCACAACCCTGGGTTTAGCAGGCCAATGCTCAAACCACTGAGCTATCCCGCACCCTTTCTGCAAAGCTGCTTGCAACTGGCTTTTCATTTTTCCGGTTAATCCCAGATTGGTGAGTTGCCATGTTTCTCCTGCAAATAAGGGCAGTCAAAGCTCTGTCAGTGAAAAAGTAATAAACACTCTGTCTCCTGAAAGAAGAGTTGGTATTTCAGGTTTTAAAAAACCAGCTAAATCCAAACACTAATGTTGTGTAAAGCTAGGGATTGCAAGTTGAAGCTGCATTTAAACATGGGATGGTAGAACTTTATTTGGCTGCTCATGCTTATCAAATCCCGAGGAAATGAGAAGGACAAGAACTGTATTACAAATAACTTAACTACTCTCCAAATCCATACAGCAGGTTTGCAGTAGAGCTCCTTAAATTTGTAACACATTCCTAACATGACACCTGGTAGCCTGTCTCTTCCTCCCTATATATTTGTGGGGAATTGAAAAAAAACATATGACTGTTTCACTAAGGCACCTTATTTAATCAAAGCAAGTGTGCTTTAATTTTTTAAAAGTCTTGGACACTTCATGCTCCCAGGAGTCCAGCAAGCTGAAAGATCTATTAAACCCACCAACAAATCAGAGGAAACAACAGATGAGCCGAGCCTTCCAGGACCAAGACAAAGAGAAAGTCAGGTGAAGGGGTTAAACTCTGGTATAAGTCTTCATTTGCAGCCACTAATACTGCAGCATATTATAGTCTAATCTAGACTGATCCCAGTTTAATGCAAGATTCTCCAAGACCTGAATAGAATACGAAAGAAAGCCTCAGCGGTCATAATTTAGGCAGCCCTGCAGAGGTTTAGCTGAGCGATATGAAAGGCAAATTCCAGACGGTGTTATGAATTATTGCGCCTTA
This sequence comes from Malaclemys terrapin pileata, assembly GCF_027887155.1. Classification (NCBI taxonomy): domain Eukaryota; kingdom Metazoa; phylum Chordata; order Testudines; family Emydidae; genus Malaclemys; species Malaclemys terrapin. The sequence continues at coordinate 16,828,105 of NC_071519.1, forward strand.
TGAACCTTCCAACTCTCAACAGATGCCTGCTGCCATTTAAACAGCCACTAGATCAATTAGAAATGAAAGGCACAAATCGACCCTGTGCAAGGGCACTAAATTACCAGGAACTAATAATCCAAGCAGTAATGCCAGGTGGTAGGAGTTGAGCAGCATACCCCCCAACCTCTGCACACTGCACAAATTCCTTTTTCAATTTTATGGAGAGAATTGACGTGCACACACTGGGTGGAGAAAGGACCAATTTGTAAACCCCTGGCAAATGCTCAGCAAGCAATCTCTCTGACATGCCTACAGCTCAGGCACTTTCCTTCAAAGAGTCCTAGAAGTTGGAGATAGAAAGTGACAATTACATTGTCCAGCCCATCTCCCTGGGGCGAAGCAAGGCAAGATTTTTTCCATACAGGTTATATTAATTATGATGTAGTGCCTAGAAATCACAACCAGACTGGAGCTCTGCTGTGCTAGGAGCTGCCCCCAAAAGCTTACAATTGTAATTCAGGCAAGCAGGTGGGTAAAATGAGCAAAGAGTAATGTAAACTTGGGTTTGCACTGACTAGCAGCCTGCATGCACAATTTGTAGGCAGAGATTGTTGGTAGTTGTGTTTTGTTTTGTTAAATGCAGACAAAGACGCAGATCAGTTGCACTACCTTCAGCGCACCACTTAATAACAATAACACCAGCTAGCTCTTTTCATCAGTAGAGCTCAAGCTGCTTTACAAAGGAGGTCATTATCATTACTCCCATTTTACAGCTGGGGAAACTGAGTCACACAGCGGTGCAGTGACTTGTCCAGTGTCAGCTGGCCAGTGGCAGAGTCAGGAATGGAACTGAGGTCACATGAGCCCTGGTCTAGTGCTGTAAGTGTTTGGTTGGCAGCATGGTAATAATGGGGTTTGAAACATAGGGTTTTGAAGGAGCGTGGAAGAATGGAAGGTATTCCAGCATGGAGCAGAGCTTGAAGATGCCTGAGGCAGAAACGAGATAAGTTGGTGAGGGAGGATGGCACCGTAGCTGGAGTAAAGGAGGAAGCTTACAATGAGATAATGTAAATAGAGCAGATAGATGGGGCTGGGTTAAATTGTGATGGTCCTTGAAGATAAGGACAAGAACACTGCACTTTATGATGGTGAGGGGGAAACTAGCCAGCAGAGGAATTCAGGGACGGCTGGTGTGGTCAGAGCAGTGAACGATGAAGATGATCTCAGCTGCTACATATTGAATGTACTCATAGGTGCCAACTTCTCCTGGCGCCAGTGGGTCCTCACGCCCCCATTCCAACCCCTTCCCCAAAGTCCCCGCCCCAACTCTGCCCCCTCCCTGCCCCTCTTGGACTCCTTCCCCAAATCCCCGCCCCGGCCCCGCCTCTTCCCCACCTCCTCCCCTGAGCGTGCTGTGTTCCCGCTCCTCCCCCCTCCCTCCCACAGCTTGTTACGCCGTGAAACAGCTGTTTTGCGGCAGCAAGCGCTGGGAGGAGAAGCGGGGAAGGTGCGCTCAGGGGAGGAGGCGGAGGTGAGCTGGGGTGGGGAGCTGCCGGTGGGTGCAGAGCACCCACCAATTTTTCCCCATAGGTGCTCCAGCCCCAGAGCACCCACAGAGTCGGCACCTATGAATGGACTTGAGGGAGGTCAGGCTGCAGAAGTTAAAGGCAAGAGAGGTGGCTGCAGTCGTCTGTACACAAAATGCTGAGGGCCTGGGTGGGAATGTTGTTGTGATGGGTTTGATCATAGAAACCCCTTTGGGACTACCATCTGATGTGCTGAGACTACCCCTGAGCCTGTTTCCCCGGTCAGCTTGGGACTTCAGTGCCCTGCCTGGTTTGAGCCAGACACGCTAGCCTGCTGCAAACCCAGACCCAGGTCTGAACCACATCCCCTAAAAGCTGCAGGCTGAACTAAAAACAGCTTAAGAAGTGTTCCTGTTTCTAACACTCAGATGCTCAGCTCCCAATGGGATCCAAACCCCAAATAAATCCATTTTACCCTGTATAAAGCTTATACAGGATAAACTCATAAATTGTTCACCCTCTATAATACTGATAGAGAGATATGCACAGCTGTTTGCCCCCCCAGGTATTAATGCATACTCTGGGTTAATTAATAAGTAAAAAGTGATTTTATTAAATACAAAAAGTAGGATTTAAGTGGTTCCAAGTAATGACAGACAGAACAAAGTGAATTACCAAGTAAAATAAAACAAAAACACGCAAATCTAAACCTAGTACAGTAAGAAAGTGATTACAGATGAAATCTCACCCTCAGAGATCTTCCAGTAAGCTTCTTTTACAGACTAGCCTCCTTCTAGTCTGGGTCCAGCAATCACTTACACCCCCGTGGTTACTGTCCTTTGTTCCAGTTTCTTTCAGGTATCCTTTGGGGGTGGAGAGGCTATCTCTTAAGCCAGCTGAAGACAAAATGGAGGGGTCTCCCAGGGGTTTAAATAGACTTTCTCTTGTGGGTGGACACCCTGCCCTCCCCTGTGTAGAATCCCAGCTACAAGATGGAGTTTTGGAGTCACATGGGCCAGTCACATTTCCGTGCATGACTCAGAACTTACAGTTAGCAGCCATTGTTCACATGCTACCTTGAACGTCCTCAGGTAGACTTCTTATGTGGTTTGGAGCCTTCCAAGATCCATTGTCTGCTAAGTGTTTCTTGACTGGGCTCTTAACTTGCAAATTCCTTTCTAAAGAAGCTGCCCAAATGCTTTACTAAGGCTACTTAAAATCAAACAAGTACATAGCCAATATTCATAACTTTGAATACAAAAATGATACATGCATACAAATAGGAGGAATAGATTCAGTAGATCATAACTTTTGCAGAGATATGTTACATGGCATATGTAGCATAAAACATATTCCAGTTATGTCATATATACATTCATAAGCATATTTCCATAAAGCATTATGGGGTGCAACGTCACAGTTGTTGTTGTAGACAGGGAAGAAAGGCCACTTCTTTGAAGTTTTATTTAGAAAGAAGTGGCAAGGTTTAGATATGGTCTGGCTGTGTGGGCCTAGACAAAGGGCTCAGTAGAAAATGATGCCCAGGTAACAAGCCCGAGTGACTGCAAAGATGGTGTCCATGGTGACAGATAAGAGAGCTTCAGGTGAAAGAGCAGGAGCTGTTTTGGCCATGTTCGCTTTGAGTATAAGGCTAGACATCTGTCAGAGAGACAGGGCAAACTAGGAAACTGGATGGAGGGCAACAGGTCTGGAGTACAGAGGCAGTTTTGTGAGTTATCAGAGTAAAGATGGTCATCAAAGCCATGTGAACAGGTAAGATCAATAGCGAAAGGGTTCAAAGAGAGAAAAGGAGGGGACTTAGGATGGAGCCCTATAGGATCCCCACCCAAGTGGGAGACGGACAAAGGACTGAACTGAAGGAATGATCACAGAGGTTTGAGGAGAACCAGCAGAGGGTGGAGTCATGAATACCCTGGAAGCACAACTTCTAGTGCTTTGTCCAGTCTAGTTTCAAAAATCCCAAACAATGGGCAGTGCCATGTGATTTCATCAAAATCAGAGTTTTCACATAAAAAGAAGGTATTTAATAGTCTTCACCATTGCAAAGGAGACATAGAAAAAGTAGTTTCAGCATAGCTTATGCCATTATGTCTGCCTGAGTCTGCAGAGAGTCTGAAACAAAAGCTTTGGCAGATGTGCACAACCCCATGCATTTCAATGGAGCTCCTCGCTAGCACTATCCCAGGGGAGGACAGTGCCTGGCAGAAGCAGACAAGTGCAGAAGGGCCAACTCCTGACCCAAGCTCAGGCATCCTGACTAATGGGATAATTACAGGGGATTCCAGCTGCACCACTCTGACCCCTGTTGCCCCACCTCCTGCTTCTAGGCACTACTGCTACATAATAATAATTAATATAACCTGTATGGAAAAATCTTGCCTTGCTTGGCCCCAGGGAGAAGGGCTAGATAGTGTAATTGTCACTTTCCCTCTCCAACTTCTAGGACTCTTTGAAGGAAAGTGCCTGAGCTGTAGGCATGTCAGAGAGATTGCTTGCTGAGCATTTGCCAGGGGTTTACAAATTGGTCCTTTCTCCACACTATGTGTGTACTTTAATTCTCTCTCCCTGAAGCTACTCCTTGAGAATGAAGGGTTCCCCATGCCATTGCCCTGTCTGTATAGAAGAAGAGAGGGCACCCCACAACCACACCTCCAAGTGGGAGGCAGGATTGTGGCACGAGACGAGGCTACAAACTTCACTTTACTGAAGTGAGTGTTACTGAAGACCAAATAACAAACAAACCCCACACTGCAAAGTCAAGCACTCAAAAGTTAGGAAAATCCCCAGTTAAATAAATTTATCAGTGCACCTTTAATTCCTCTCCTCCGCCCCACACCCATGGGCATGCATTATGTTACCGTCTTTACTTACAGGATCCATGACAGTTTTTTTCTTCCCTCATACAGTGAAGCTGGACAGTGCTCAGTGATTAGGTAGTTATTCAATCTTTCTTTTTATTCACCACAATCATTGTATGGCCCTGGCCCTTCTACAACACACACCAGCCAAACCTTGCACTGAATACAACATCATTAATTTATTCATGGGCATTTCTATGACGCTTGCCACCGGATTATCCAAGTGCTTCTCAAACATTAATGAATTTATTTTCACCACACCCTTGTGAGATGAGCTGGTATTATCCCTCAGGTACTGAAGCATAAAGAGGCCAAAATTGTCAACAGCGTTCACTAATTTTCAGTGCTCAACTTGAAACACCTGGGGCAGGGGTTGGCAACCTATGGCACGTATGCCGAAGGCAGCACGCGAGCTGATTTTCAGTGGCACTCACACTGCCCGGGTCCTGGCCACCAGTCCGGGGCTCTGCATTTTAATTTAATTTTGAATGAAGCTTCTTAAACATTTTAAAAACCTTATTGACTTTACATACAACAATAGTTTAGTTATATTATAGACTTATAGAAAGAGACCTTCTAAAAACGTTAAAATGTATGACTGGCACGTGAAACCTGAAATTAGAGTGAATAAACGAAGACTTGGCACACCACTTCTGAAAGGTTGCTGACCCCTGACCTAGGGCCTGATTTTTCAGAGTACTTAGCACTTTATAGTACTGTATAGTTTACTCCCAGTGAATTATTTGGGGAAGGTCTCTAGCCTGTGTGATATATGAGTAGGGTTGCCAGGCATCTGGTTTACGACTGGAACACCTGGTCGAAAAGAGACCCGGGTGGCTCTGGTCAGCACCGCTCACTGGGCCATTAAAAGTCTGTGTTGTGCTGTGGAGCTAAGACAGGTTAGTTCTTACCTGTCCTGGTTGTGTGCTGCACGCTGGAAGTGGCCAGCAGGTCCGGCTCCTAGGCGTGGGGGCCACAGGGCTCCACGCACTGTCCCCGCCCCGAGGTCCGGTTCCACACTCCCATTGGCCACGGTTCCTGGCCAATGGGAGCTGCGGGGGGCGGTGCCTGACCTCCTGCCCCAGCCCAGTGAAAGTGAGCAAGGGTGGGGGAGAGCGAGCCACCGAGGGAGGGAGAATGTAGTGAGCGGGGGCCAGGGCCTCGGGGAAGGGGCGGGGCTAGGGTGTTCGGTTTTGAGCAATTAGGAAGTTGGCAACCCTATACAGGAGGTCAGACTAGATGATCACTGTAATCCCTTGTGGCCTTGGCATCTACAAATCTATGAAAGCCCAGCTCCCAGTGACTTCAGGTGCAGCTGTGAGATTTCTGCAAATCTGGCCCCAAGTGTCTCAAGTCAGGCACACAGACAGTGAGGATCACACAACTAGTGACTATCTGTAAAAGGTTTGGTTTAATAATAATAAATAGGAAGAACAAGCAGCTGCTCGTGAGATGACAAAGGGGATTTTCACTGTCCCAGAAAATATCAACAGTAATGTGCTGGAGGCTTCTGAATGGAGGGAGTTCCAGGGGCTGGGTGTGTGTCGGGATCTTCACCAGCCCTTCCCAGACAAGCTATAGGAGGGATCTCAGGCTGAGGACCATTGGAAGGAGACAAGGCTGGTCAGATTCATTTCTTCCCCCTCAGGCCACGGGAGAGAGGAGCCCTGTCCTTTCCCCAGGACGCAGGTTCATTTGGAATTTTGGACTTAGTTCTGGGCAGCTCGTGTCCAGAAAGATGAGCAAAGCATAATAAGTGCAGAGCAGAGCAACAAAAATGGTCCAGGGGAGGGGAGAACTGACATATAAAAACTATTAAAAGAGCTAACTTTGCCGAGCACGACTGAGCTCCTGCTGGGAGTGTGGGGTGTACAGGTGTGTACAAACACCAAGGAGAGAGAGGAATTATGAAGTAACAGTATATCCTGGCATGTGCCTACTGGCACTCCACCCTGTATCTCAGCACGGAGCAACAGGATGAAAGAACGAAAGGAGAGTCTAGACGGAATGTCAGGAAGCTTTTCTTCCCCCTGCAGTGTGTGCAAGGCTGTGGCCAGCTCCCCAACCAGGGTCTGCAATGCACTTGGCACTGCTGCTTATATGCCCGCAGGCAGACAAATCATCCAGGACCTCGCTGTGCATGGCTGCTGACATGACACCAAGGAGCTGATTACCAACAAAATGATTTCTGCCTGTGTTTATATTCTAGAGGAGGCTGTCATGGCACTGGAGAATCAAAGCAAACCAGACCATTTTCTCCAATCATAGGAATGAAAAGCTCAGGCTTGTGCAATGACAGAGGGTTAGTAGAAGTGGAGCTCCCTGTTCATTCAGTCAAAGCAGCCAGGCCTTCCAAGGTCCAAAGCAGACACATCTGACCTACACTGGAACTGAGCAGGGATTTCACTCGCTCGCTACTCCCCTCCCCCTTAAGCTATTCAAGATTTGGAGGAAATAAATCTCTACACTAATTCAGGGAGAGTTTGATCCTCGTCAGCGCAGAACAAATAAAAGGGCTGAACTGGCCTGACATTTTACTGCAGAAGAGAGGTCGTTTTCACCCACTAATAAAAAGGATTTGACACAGGCTAATAAAGAGAAATGAATTCCTCTAATGGCCTAATTTAGCACATTCAGCAGTGTTCTGCCTGCAAGCCAGGAGGGGAACAGCAAAGAGAGAGTGAGGCTGGGGACGGGAGGGAAGAGCAAGAAATGGAAGGAGGGAAAGAGCATTTCAAATTCCATTTCCTTTTTTTAGTAAAGAGCCACAGAACAAAAACAGGGCTGGGAATATTCGGTTCTCCTTGTTAAAGAGACAAAGAAATAAAAGGCCCTTCGCAACATGGAAATTACAGTCTTGTGTCACTGATGTAGGTGATTAAAACGGATGTTTATTTCTTCGGGGGCTTAAGCCTTTATTTGGTTAAATTACTCCCGCCTTAGTTCTGGCATCTACAAAGATTCCACATATTCCCATATCTAAGAGCAAGTGGGAGTGCTAGCTATTAGAGGTCAGCAGAGCCTGGCGAACTTGCTGAACGGAGACTACACTGCTGTCAAAGAAAAAGACTCACAATTCTGGGAGTAACAATGACATATACCATGAATGGAAAGTGTTTCCTCAAGATTCTGCTTTATGCTTCAAATGGCTGAGTGATTCTAGAGATGGGCCAGGAGTACAAAGGCAGAGGAATAAAAAGTTCCACCAACATTCTCCCTCGTTAGCTAAGCCAAGTTTACAGGAAAGGCAAAGAGTCCCATTAACTGTGAAGAGCATTCAGTCATTGCAAAACACTGAGGAAGGCCTGGAGAATCAGGCCCAGAACCGCAGGATAGGCACCTTACCACTTGGACTGGAAGAGAATAGGGGCTCTGTCTGCTATAGGGAGTTAAAAATAAAATCTAATTCACTGGGACTCTTGATGTATCCCTGCTGCTCTCGCCCCAGACAGGCTCCCAAATGCCAAGTGCAGACTGTCTACGGGAGACCTGCTGTGCCTGGGCTACACAGAGTGCCCAAGAGAGACCTCGCCTCACTGAATAACAGAGCCCTGAGAACATACTTTGTAGAGTGAGAGTAAGAAGGAGAAACTATTTTGTAAAGTTCTTTTTATGAGTGATAAAACTCCTGATCCACTATAAAACCGAGCAGTAACTTCACAGTCACTCAACCATTTTTTTCAGAGTGACCTTGGCAAGGAAGTTAAACTTCAATTACCAACCCGACCAACTGTGCAGCAATCTAGCTGCTGGGCATGGCTTTCCTTCCCCCAGGAGTGACCTTGGAAACCTCTGTTGACTGCAGGGACTTCAGTGATGTTCAGCAGTTAAGCTTTTACAGCCCACACTAACACTTAAGGTATGTCTACAGTGAAAATGCTACTGTGCCGCTGTAGTGCTTCAGTGTAGAGACTACCTAGACTGGCGTGAGGGGTTCTCCCACTGAAGTAGGTAATCCACCTCCCCAACAGATGACAGCTAGCTCAATGGAATTATTCTTCCACTGCCCTACCACTGTCTACACTGGCAGTTAGGTCAGCCTAGCTACGTCTCTCAGTCACCCTGTCACCCCCAAGTGACATAGCTATGCTGCTATAGGTTCCCAGTGTAGCCCTTGGAAATAATCATTTAGCAAGGCATTAACTTCAGAATTGTAGCTCAGAAGCCAAGCACCTGCCTTTCACCTACCAAACACTCCCAAGTGTAAAATAGCCTCTCCGATCCTACTGTCCTCCTCCACTATGGAGCCAAGCCCATTCGAAGAAGCCTTCATTTGGAATCTTGCTCATTTGGGATCGATAGAGGGAGCTGGCAGGAATGGGCCAGGCACTCAGGCTGGGGAGGCACTGGGTGGAAGTGTGGATAAGACCGTGGGAAACAGTTGTGTGCCCACTACAACGTAGCCCTGCCCCATCTGTTCATCCGATTATCTCATTGCAAGCTCGATTCCAACCTTTGCACCCCCAGAGAAGCAACCTTGATCACCTGCTTGTCCACTTCTCCCATAAGCACCATTGCAGTTTTGCCCGTGCCCCCCATCCCACCCCACATGCCCAGGGAAAGCTGCCTGTGCACTCAAATAGAAACTACCAAATCGCCTCAAGCAGAGACTGAGTTTAGGGTGAACCTTCAGAAAGTCACAAAAGCAGTGAGTTAGAATGGAAACTATTATGCAGCCTTAGCTAGAATGGTTGTCACGCAATCTATAGCAATATGGGCAAAAGAGCAGTTAAATAAGTGGGTAGTTTGAAAAGTAACATAAAATTTCAGGAAGAGGGGGGGTCTTCTGGTCGAGGCACTAACCTTGAACTCAGAAGCTCAAGGTTCAGTTCCTGGCTCTGGCACAGACTCCCCGTGTGATCTTGAACAAGTCACGTGATCGCTCTGTGCCTCAGTTTCCTTTCTGTAAAACGGAGGCAATAATACTTCCCTATCTCAAAGGGGCTTCACAAGGATAATGCATAAATCCTTGAGAATGACTCAGGGCTTGTCTATACCACAGAACCGTGGCCAGGACAGCTAGGCTGATAAAGCCCACTAGTGGAAGATGCAGTGGAAGTCAGCAGAAAGAGTTCTTCTGCTAGTTCTCAAAAGACATTAACTAAAGTGACAGAAGCTCTCTTGGGTCTACACTAGGTGTTTTGCTGGCATAGCTGTTTTGACTGGGGAGCTGATTTTTTCACACTGTTAGCCAACAAAACTGTAGACCACATCTTAGCCCTGGTTTACACTACAAACTTACGTCAGTATAACTACATCGCTTGGGGAAAATCCACACCCCTGAGTGATGCAGTTATACCGACCTGACTCCTGGTGTAGACAGCACTATGTCAACAGGAGAACTTCTCCCATCAACATAGCTACTGCTTCTCAGGGAGGTGGAGCACCTACATTGATGGGAGAAGCTCTCCCATCAGCATAGGTAGTGTCTTCACTTCAGTGCTGTAAGTGTAGACAAGACCTGAGATAATGTGGTAACAGGGTCATATGCATACCTAGATAGGATTAGGTGCACTAAAACATTAAGAAGTGAATATTCCATACAACAAAGGAAAGCTTTTTCTCCAGGGAAAAGGAAAACTGAAATGTCTCTTTGGCCTTACACACAGGCACAACCTTTCTGCATATTGCATGTACAGATTTATTTTATGTCTTTGGTTTCATTTTGCTCAGAACCCTGGGCAATGTAAGCTGCTGCTAATCTCCCTGCAGGTCCAACCCTGGTTATGAAATTTCAGTCTAATTTCCTCCTGCCATATGCATAATGACTAAAAAACTCTATCTTTGGATTGTGGAACATGCAGTTGGTGATGATGTAGAGTGACCAAGCACTGTACTGCTGCTCACACAGTAGACTACAGGAAATTAAGTGCTCTTCAGCGTCCTGTGGTCTTAATTTGTTCAGCTCTGCCTGGGAATGGCGGTTTCCCATTTAGCTCTGAATTTGATGGTCTCTTGCTTAGCTCAGACCATTATCAGGGCTTTAACATTTTTCAGGGTTTAATTTACCCTGTTCTTAACTAGGTCGTGTTAAAAGGCCAAAAAAAAAAAGGCCGGGGGAAACACCTCTCAACAGGAGTGAACAAGAATTCTTATGATAGACACAAGCAGGTGCATAATTATAATACATAAAAAGGTGCATTGTATACTCAATGATTCATAGACTCAAGGCCTGTAGGGACAATTATGATGCTAGTCTGACCTTTACCATAACATTGGCCTAGAATTTCATACAGTGATTCCAGCATCAAGATCAATAAAGTGTGACTGAACTAGAGGAGAGTTATTAGAAAGACGTCCGGTCTTGATTTAAAGACTCCAAATAATGGATTAATTTACCACACACCTTTGATCTGTTTCAATGGTTGATTACCATCACTGTTAAAATCTGTGCTTTATTTCTACTATGATATTTTTCTAGATTCAATGTCCATTGGCCCTTGTTCTGCCTTTGGCTCCTAAGGGCTGGTCCACACTAAGCCCCCAGTTCGAACTAAGATACGCAACTTCAGCTACATGAATAACGTAGCTGAAGTCTAAGTATCTTAGTTCGAACTTAAAGGTACTTACCGCAGGTCCACACGCGGCAGGCAGGCTCCCCCGTCGACTCCGCCTACTCCTCTCATGGAGCAGGATTATCGGCGTCAACGGCGAGCACTTCCGGGATTGATTTATCACGTCTAGACAAGACGCGATAAATCGATCCCAGAAGATCGATTGCTTGCCGCCGAACCAGCGGGTAAGTATAGACGTACCCCTAGTTTAAGGAGCCCTCTACTATCAGAAATCTTCTCCCCATGAAGGTACTTACAAAAAAGGCGCATCAAACTCATTCTGTGGCAAGGACCAAATTAACCTTTTAGCCATCTTGCCTAACTGCAGAATGCGCCTCTTCAGGTAGTGAAGTTAAATATTAGGGATGATTGAGTGTTTTCCATTACAACTGCAGGTCAATAGAAAGTTGTGCTTTGCTGAAACACAAGTTTTCGTGGAACTTGTCTGTTTGAAAAACTGAAAACCTCAAAACCAAAGACTTCTTGGCCAAAACCAAACTGATTGTCTGATGTCATCATTGACATCAGTGCAAAGTGAGTGCAAATTGGCTGTAAGATCCTATCCAGTCAGAATGGTGCAGGTGCAAGTTATTATATTCGGTTCAATATACAATTTACAGAGCAAAGACAGCTGAGTAAGAAATGCTATTTTTGATGTGTGATGAAGAACATAAAGAATGAGGAAACAGGAGGGACAAAGTCCAGCAGCACAAAGGTGGTGAGAGGGAGCTGTGGCAGGTCATTGTGAAGGCTGAGGCAGTGGAGAAAGATTAGATAAAAGGGAGTAGATTTCATTTTATATTCGGAGTTTTATTTCAATCTTATATGATGAACCATGCAGGACATTTTCACAGGCTGTTTGTATATCGCTGTTAAATTTGATCTGCACTTTCTTTTATTTCAAAGTAAGATAGACTCCACACATATCTTCTTACATCATGAGACTTGGTGTTGGTCTGAAACCTACCATATGTTGATTCTCTACGCATCTGCTGGTGTTACCAGGGAAAGACACAGACAGACAGATTTTATTTTTGTGCCTTTTCTTTTATGTTTGATGGTTGTAATTTTTATTTGTATTGTTATGGCAGGTGTTTTATTACACATAGTCTCCCCACATTCTTTTTCTTAGCTTTTAAGCTAACATTTAGTTTGGTGAAGACATGCTGTGTTGTTGACAGTTTTGGAGATGCAAGGCTCTGTTTAGAGGCAGTGGTCCTTGGATGGAAAGCTGGGTCAGCATCAGGATAGTTTTCTTTCTGTCGTAGTCTCTGATTAGAGTCAATTTTTGAGGCAGAGTTGCTCTCTGGGAACCAGGCATTCATATTGGGCTGAGAATCCTCAAAGAAGGGATTGCCCTGCATTCTGTTTGCCTCAGTTCCGGGACTGGTGTATATGTTTAATTAACACAAATTACACTTAGGGATTGTTTACACTTGACAGCTGTTTCAGATTAAGGTAGAGTGTGAATTTAGAAAGTGAAGTAGCTGTGCCCAAATAACATGTCTGAGCACTCTTATACCAGAATTAAGAGTACCTTCTTCCTGTTTAGCTTACCACTGGCCTGTTCCTGGAATTTATTCCAGAATAACACTATGTGTAGACAAGCCCTTAGAGTATATGACGATTCTGAATCACTGATTTCTCCTCCACTGTGAAGCTGACCTGCAAGGTCTCAGACAACTGCCACTGCTCAGCTGATGGGGTTCACTGGTATCAGAAGAAGGAGATATTGTATATTTGAATAGAACATAACATAAGAACATAAGAACGGCCATACTGGGTCAGATCCAAGGTCCATCCAACCCAGCATCCTGCCCTCTGACAGTGGCCAATGCAATGTGCCCCACAGGGCACGAACAGAACAGGCAATCATCGAGTGATCCATTCCTCGTCGCCCATTCCCAGCTTCTGGAAAATAGAGGCTAGGGACATCATCACTGCCCATCCTGGCAAATAGCCATTCATGGACCTATCCTCCATGAACGTATCTAGTTCTTTTTTGAACCCTGCTATAAGTCTTGACCTTCACAACATCCTCTGGCAAGGAGTTCACAGGTTGACTGTGCATTCTATTAATTTCATTTGGTGACCCCTAGTTCTTGTGTTATGAGAAGAAGAAAATAACACTTCCTTATTTACTTTCTCCACACCAGTCATGATTTTATAAACCTCTATCATATCCCCCCACTTAGTCGTCTTTTTTCCAAGCTGAAAAGTTCCAGTCTTATTAATCTCTCCTCATACAGAAGCTGTTCCATACCCCTAATCATTTTTGTTGCCCTTTTCTGAACCTTTTCCAATTCCAATATATCTTTTTTGAGATGGGGCGATGACATCTACATGTATTATTCAAGATGTGGGCGTACCATGGATTTATATAGAGGCAATATGGTATTTTCTGTTTTATTATCTATCCCTTTCTTAATGATTCCCAACATTCTGTTCGCCTTTTTGATGCTCGCTGCACATTGAGTGGATGTTTTTGGAGGACTAGCCACAATGACTCCAAGATCTGTTTCTTGAGTGGTGGTAGCTAATTTAGACCCCATCATTGTATATGTATAATTGGGATTATGTTTTCCAATGTGCATTACTTTGCATTTATCAACATTGAATTTCATCTGTCATTTTGTTGCCCAGTCACCTAGTTCTGAAAGATCCTTTTGTAGCTCTTCGCAGTCTGCCTAGAACTTAACTACCTTGAGTAGTTGTGTATCATCTTCAAATTTTGCCACCTCACTGTTTACCCCTTTTTCCAGATCATTTATTAATATGTTGAATAGGACTGGTCCCAGTACAGATCCCTGGGGGAAACCACTATTTACTTAGCTGCATTCTGAAAACTGACAATTTATTCCTACCCTTGATTTCTTATCTTTTCACCAGTTACCAATCCATGAGAGGACCTTCCCTCTTATCCCATGACTGCTTAATTTGCTTGAGAGTCTTTGGTGAGGGACCTTGTCAAAGGCTTTCTGAAAATCTAAATACACTATACCCACTGGATCCCCCTTGTCCACATGCTTGTTGACCCCCTCAAAGAATTCTAGTAGATTGGTGAGGCATGATTTCCCTTTACAAAAAACATGTTGACTCTCCCCCAACAAATTATGTTCATCTATGTGTCTGACAATTTTGTTCTTGACCAGCAATGCCCCTCTGCCATGTACATTGGCCAAACCGGACAGTCTCTACGCAAAAGAATTAATGGACACAAATCTGACATCAGGAATCAAAATACTCAAAAACCAGTGGGAGAACACTTTAACCTGTCTGGTCATTCAGTGACAGACCTGCGGGTGGCTATATTACAACAGAAAAACTTCAAAAACAGACTCCAAAGAGAGACTGCAGAGCTAGAATTGATATGCAAACTAGACACAATCAACTCCGGTTTGAATAAGGACTGGGAATGGCTGAGCCATTACAAACGTTGACTATCTCCCCTTGTAAGTACTCTCACACTTCTTATCACACTGTCTGTACTCGGCTAGCTTGATTATCACTTCAAAAGTTTTTTTTTTTTTTTTTTTTTTTTTTTTTTTCTCTTAATTAATTGGCCTCTCAGAGTTAGTAAGACAACTCCCACCTGTTTATGCTCTCTGTATGTGTGTATATATATCTCCTCATTATATGTTCCATTCTATATGCATCCGAAGAAGTGGGCTGTAGTCCACGAAAGCTTATGCTCTAATAAATTTGTTAGTCTCTAAGGTGCCACAAGTACTCCTGTTCTTCTTTTTGTTCTTGACTATAGTTTCAACTAGTTTGCCCGGTACTGAAGTCAGGCTTACTGGCCTGTAATTGCCGGGGTCACCTCTGGAGCCCTTTTTAAAAATTGGTGTCACATTATCTATCCTCCAGTCATTTGGTACAGAAGCTGATTTAAATGATAGGTTACAGACTACAGTTAGTAGTCCTGCAATTTCACATTTGAGTTCTTTCAGAACTCTTGGGTGAATACCATCTGGTCCTGGTGACTTATTATTGTTTAGTTTATCAATCTGTTCCAAAACCTCCTCTAATTACACCCCAATCTGGGACAGTTCCTCAGATCTGGCATCCAAAAAGAATGGCTCAGGTTTGGAAATCTCCATCACATCCTCAACCGTGATGACCGATGCAAATAATTAATTTAGGGCATAGCTACACTTGCAGATGTAGAGCGCTTTGAGTTAAACCAGCCTTCGGAGAGTGCAGTAGGGAAAGCGCTGCAGTCTGTCCACACTGACAGCTGCAGTCGCACTGGCGTGGCCACATTTGCGGCACTTGCAGCAGCATTGGGAGTGGTGCATTATGGGCAGCTATCCCACAGAGCACCTCTTCCCATTCTGGCACTGTGGCTTGTGGGAAGGGGACCGGGGGGGCAGGATTCTGGGTCCTGTCCCAACGCCCCATGATGCATCGGTTTGCATCCCAGCAATCCTGTGCTTCAATCCACATTTGGCGCCATCTTTCAATGTTTTTTTGTGCTACACGCTCTGTCTTCCCTTTTGGTCTGCGGGAATGGAGCCCGAACTGCTGAGGAATATGCAAACAAGTCTTGCCAGCACATCACGTTTGGCAGTCGAGTTATTCCTTAAGATCCATACTGACATTGAGGACTCCAATGATGATATCAACTTGAGTAACGCATATGACACGAGACCGCTTGTGGCATTCACGGACATGCTCACCACCGTGGAATGCCGCTTTTGGGCTTGGGAAACAAGCACTGAGTGGTGGGATCACATCATCATGCAAATCTGGGATGACGAGCAGTGGCTGCAGAACTTTTGGATGAGAAAAGCCACTTTCATGGGACTATGTGATGAGCTCGCCCCCACCCTGTGGCGCAAGGACACGGGATTGAGAGCTGTCCTGACGGTGGAGAAGCGGGTGGCTATTGCAATCTGGAAACTGGTAACTCCAGACAGCTACCGATTGGTCGCTCAGCAGTCTGGAGTGGGAAGGTCTACCGTTGGAATCGTGTTGATGCAAGTTTGCAGGGGCATTAATCACATCCTGCTCAGAAGAACCGTGACTCTGGGTAACGTGCATGACATTGTGGCTGGCTTTCCACAAATAGGTTTCCCTAACTGCGGAGGGGCGATAGATGGGATGCATATTCCAATTCTGACACCAGCCCACATAGCCTCTGAGTACATTAATTGGAACGGGTATTTCTCTATGGTTCTCCAGGCGCTTCTTGATCACCATGGGCATTTCATTGACATTAACGCAGGCTGGCCCGGAAAGGTGCATCTTTCGGAACACTGGCCTGTTCAGGAAGCTGCAAGCTGGGACTTTTTTCCCACACCAGAAGATCACCATAGGTGAAGTTAAAATGCCCATTGTGATCCTTGGAGACCCTGCTTACCCTTTAAGGTCATGGCTCATGAAACCCTACATAGGGAGCCTTGACAGCAGCAAGGAGCGGTTCAACAACAAGCTGAGCTGGTGCAGAATGATTGTGGAGTGTGCTTTCGGCTGTTTAAAGGGCTGCTGGTTCTCTCTGTATGGGAAGCTGGACCTGGCTGATGACAACATCCCCGCAGTTATATCTGCATGCTGTACCCATCTTTAAAAAAGGAAAGAAGGAGAATCCAGGGAACTGCAGACCGGTCAGCCTCACCTCAGTCCCTGGAAAGATCATGGAGCAGGTCCTCAGAGAATCCATTTTGAAGCACTTGGAGGAGAGGAAGGTGATGAGGACCAGTCAACATGGATTCACCAAGGGCAAGTCATACCTGACCAACCTGATTGGTATCTATGATGAGATAACTGGCTCTGTGGATATGGGGAAAGCAGTGCACGTGATATACCTTGACTTTACCAAAGCTTTTGAAATGGTCTCCCACAGTATTCTTGCCAGCAAGTTAAAGAAGTATGGATTGGATAAGGTGGATAGAAAGCTGGCTAGATCATCAGGCTCAACGGGTAGTGATCAATGTCTAGTTGGCAGCTGGTATCAAGCGGAGTGCTCCAGGAGTTGGTCCTGGGGCCGGTTTTGTTCAATATCTTCATTAATGATCTGGATGACGGGATGGACTGCACCCTCAACAAGTTCGTGGATGACACTAAGCTGGGGGGAGAGGTAGATATGGTGGAGGATAGGGATACAGTCCAGAGTGACCTAGACAAATTAGAGGATTGGGCCAAAAGAAATCTGATGAGGTTCAACAAGGACAAGTGCAGAGTCCTGAACTTAGGACGGGAGAATTCCAGGCACTGCTACAGGCTGGGGACCAACTGGCTGAGCAGCAGTTCTGCAGAAAGGAACCTGGGGATTACAGTGGACGAGAAGCTGGATATGAGTCAACAGTGTGCCCTTGTTGCCAGGAAGGCTAACGGCATATTGGGCTGCATTAGTAGAAGCGTTGCCAGCAGATCGAGGGAAGTGATTATTCCTCTCTATTCAGCACTGGTGAGGCCACATCTGGAGTACTGCATCCAGTTTTGGGCCCCCCACTATAGAAACGATGTGGACAAATTGGAGAGTCCAATTCATTGCGGAGGGCAACGAAAATGATTAGGGGACTGGGGCACATGACTTATGAGTAGAGGCTGAGGGAACTGGGGTTATTTAGTCTGCAGAAGAGAAGAGTGGGGGGGGGGGATTTGATAGCAGTCTTCAACTACCTGAAGCGGAGTTCCAAAGAGGATGGATCTAGACTGTTCTCAGTGGTGGCAGATGACAGAACAAGGAGCAATGGTCTCAAGTTGCAGTGGTGGAGGTCTAGGTTGGATATTAGGAAATTCTTTTTCACTAAGAGGATGGCGAAGCACTGGAATGGGTTACCTCAGGAGGTGGTGGAATCTCCATCCTTAGAGGTTTTTAAGTCCCGGCTTGACAAAGCCCTGGCTGGAACGATTTAGTTGGGTTGGTCCTGCTTTGAGCAGGGGGTTGGACTAGATGACGTCCTGAGGTCTCTTCTAAACCTAATCTTCTAGATTCTTACCCTCCACAATGATCTCCAGGTCATTTTCCTGATGATTTCTTCCAACGTACATTGCTTTGTTTTTTTAACAAAGTTGAATTTCACCTGCCATTGTGTTGCCCATTCATCTAGCTTGGTTTAGGCCTTCTGTCATTACGCTCTTTTCCCTGAGTCTGATGAACCTACATAATTTTGTATCTTCTGCAAATTTTGCCACCCCCGTGCTCACCCTCTTTTCTAGATCACGAATAAATATATTAGACAAAACCAGTTAAAGACGCTGGCATTGGGGTGCCACCCCCACCGTTAATCTTTTATTATGCCGACAATTAAGCATTTATTCCTCCTCTTTGTTTTCTCTCTTAGTAAGCTTCTGATCCATGACAGTACTTTTCTTACCCTTCGGCTGATTGTGAAGGACTTTATCAAAAGCTTTTTTAAAGTTAAGATAAAGGTTCATTGGGTAGCTGTAGTTTTTTTTTTACATAGCCAGATAATTGATTAGAGACATATGATTATCCTTTCCATGATGCTTTATTCTTCTCATACACTGTTCATCTATATGTTTTATAATAATTCTATTAATTATCATTCCAATCAATTTTCCTGGTACAATTCACTGGTCTGCAATTCACAGTATCACCCCAAATGTCTCTTATAATGATAATGTGACAGGGCACCCCATATTCTTCATAGTGATATTATTATGATATGAATATATCATAATTATGATGTATTGTATGCAAGATAAGGCATGTGGGGTGTCATTGGAAAAGTTATGATTTGCTGAATATAATTATCCTATTTGTTTGCATATATCATTTTTGTATCTGAAGTTATGAATATTGACTACGGATCTGTATTTCAAATGGGCTTACTCTGGAAAACACCCACAGCCAGCCTTTCAGGTACAACAAGGAAGAAGCCAGATGGGGCTGATGGCCCATCAGCAAAGACAATGGACTGTGGAATAGCTTAGCCTTCCTGTGGGCATTTTGCCCAGCCTGTAAGAAATGGCTGCTATAACAGCAATGTGACCAGACCACATGTCTCTGGACTCCATCTTGTGATGTCAGTATTCTTCCACAAACCGGTCTGGGAACCAAGTTTTGAAACAAAGGATTCCTGCCATATGCTAAAGCTATATAAAGCAGGGACTGACATCATCCATGGTTCTTCACTCCCCACACAAGAAGACACCTGGAAACACCTGAGGAACAAAGACTGAACTGGGGGAAGTGCTGGACCCAGGCTAAAGGGATTTCTAGCCTGTTTATGAAAGACCTGGGGATTCCAAACTGTAAAGCAAGTGCAGTTTGTCCCATAAGAATCTGCAGTGTGCCTGTCTCATCAGCCAAGATGAGAATTTTCTAGTTCATATCCTATCTTTTTGGTATCTTAGACTTAGTTGTGTTTTGTTTATTTACTTGTTCATCTGCTTTAATCTGTTTGCTGTCACTTAAAATTACGGCTGTCAAGCCATTAAAAAATTAATTGCCATTGATCGCACTGTTAACCAACAATAGAATACCATTTATTTTAAATATTTTTGGCTGTTTACTATATTTTCAAATATATTAATTTCAATTACAACACAGAATACAAAGTGTACAGTGATTACAAATGTTTGCACTGTAAAAAACAAAAAAAATGTATTTTTCAATTCACCTCATACAAGTACTGTAGTGCAATCTCTTTATCATGAAAGTTGAACTTACAAATGTAGAATTATTTACAAGAAAAACTGCATTAAAAAATAAAACTATGTAAAACTTTAGAGTACAAGTCCACTCAGTCCTACTTCTTAGTCAGCCAATCACTCAGACAAACAAGGTTGGTTACAATTTGCAGGAGATAATGCTGCCTGCTTCTTGTTTACAATGTCACCTGAAAGTGAGAACAGGTGTTTGCTTGACACTGTTGTAGCTGGCATTGCAAGATATTTACGTGCCAGATGCGCTAAAGATTCATATGTCCCTTCATGCTTCAACCACGATTCCAGAGAACATGCTTCCATGCCGATGATGGGTTCTGCTTGATAACGATCCAAAGCACTGCAGAATGACGCATGTTCATTTTCATCGTCTGAGTCAGATGCCACTAACAGAAGTTTGATTTTCTTTTTTGGTGGTTTGGGTTCTGTAGTTTCCGCATCACAGTGTTGCTCTTTTAAGACTTCTGAAAGCATGCTCCACACCTCATCCCTCTCCGATTTTGGACGGCATTTCAGAATCTTAAACCTTGGGTCGAGTGCTGTAGCTATTTTTAGAAATCTCACATTGGTACCTTCTTTGCATTTTGTCAAATCTGCTGTGAGAGTCTTCTTAAAACGAACATGTGCTGGGTCATCATCCGAGTCTGCTATAACATGAAATATATGCAGAATGCGGGTAAAACAGATCAGGAGACATACAATTCTCCCCCCAAGGAGTACAGTGACAAATTTAATTGACACATTTTTTTAACAAGCATCATCCTCATGAAAGCATGTCCTCTAGAATGGTGGCCAAAGCATGAACGGGCATAAGAATGTTTAGCATATCTGGCATGTAAATACCTTGCAACACCGGCTACAAGTGTCAGGCAAACGCCTGTTCTCACTTTCAGGTAACATTGTAAATAGGAAGCAGGCAGCAGTATCTCCCATCAATGTAAACAAACTTGTTTGTCTTAGCGATTGGCAGAATAAGAAGTAGGACTGGGTGGACTTGTAGGCGCTAAAGTTTTACACTGTTTTGTTTTTGAGTGCAGTTATGTAACCAAAAAAAAAAATCTGCATTTGTAAGTTACAGTTTCGCGATAAAGAGACTTCACTTCAGTACTTGTATGAGGTGAATTGAAAAATACTATTTCTTTTGTTTATAATTTTTTACAGTGCATATATTTGTAATTAAAAATAATAATATAAAGTGAGCACTGTGCACTTTGTATTCTGTGTTGTAATTGAAATCAATAATGAAAATGTAGAAAAACAGCCAAAAATATTTAATAAATTTCAATTGATATTCTACTGTTACAAGTGTGATTAATCGTGACTAATTTTTTTAAACACGAATAATTTTTTTGAGTTAATCGCATGAGTTAACTGTGATTAATTGACAGCCCTACTTAAAATCTATCTTTTGTAGTTAATATACTTATTTTATGTTTTAAACCAATCCAGTAAGCTTTGACTGGAGTGCTTATTGGTTACCACAAGTGTGCATTGTTCTCTTCACATTGAGGAAGAGACGGATCGTGGGCAGGACGGTACTGCTCTGGGGTCCTAGGCTGGGAAGCTGGTGGTTAGAGAGCCTGGATGTAACTGCAGCTGGGTATGTCCCTGCCTGTGTGAGTGCTGGTGAAAGTGCAGGCTGGAGGGCTTTACAGCAGCACAGTGTGAGAGGGAGCCCAGGCTGGAGGGTCAGGGGGCTCAGTGGTACCCCAGTTCCAGGTAGCACCTCAGCGCGGGACCCATCACAGATAGGTGTATTTGTTAGTGTCCAATCCTCCAATCTAGTAGCTGATTTTAATGAGCAATGTAAGCCACTCAGTCACATGTATACCAGACACATTAATTTCTGCAGAGCACTTGGAGGTACCAGCTGGGCCTGGTAACTTGTTGCTTTTTAATTGATCAGATTCTTCCAGCAGCCATTCTGCTGGCATCTTAGTCCCTAGCAATACCTCATCTTTATCACCATAACTATCCAGGGCAGGTATCCTCTGGGGATATCCTTATCATCCTTAATTGTTCCCTTTACTCACTGGTAGCCCAGCAGACTCAAAGATTCCCTCACAGGCTTTCTGCTTCACAGATACTGAAAGTTTTGTTATAATTTGTTTTTATATCTTTGGTTAACTGCTCTTCAAATTCCTTTAACCTTCAAATTCTCTATTTTTTATTTCACCGTTTACCTTCTATGGTTTATGTTTCTTTCCATGGACTTCCTCAGGATTGGATTTCCATTTCTTGAGTGCTACATATTTGGTTCAATTAACCTCTTGAACTTTCCCATTAAATCAGACCGGTTTATTTCTTGCCTTCCTGATCCCTTTTTACGATAAGGGGTCTGTTTCTTTGGGACGCTACTACTGTTCCTGGAGTAGCCTCCAAGAATTTTAATTCCCTCACTTTAGACTTTAGGGCAGGAGCCTCATCTTTTACAATTCCCGTTTCTGAAAGTGCACGACTAATAAATCTTTTCCTATCTGTGTGGTATGTGGGTCCATTGGCCAAAACGCTTTCTTAAGGGGGGTGAGATGCTACTGCAGCTCCAGAGCTCCCCTCCTACTCAAGGCCCTGCCCATCCCCCAGGCTTCTCACAGGAGGCATCTGAAGAAGTGAGGTTTTTACCCATGAAAGCTTATGCCCAAATAAATCTGTTAGTCTTTAAGGTGCCACCAGACTCCTTGTAGTTTTTGTAGATACAGACTAACACGGCTACCCCCCGATACAGGAGGCAAGGTTTGTCTAATTGATATATTTGCAACACCTACCTTACAGTGCGTGCGACTGCAATAGAGGTTTGAATGGAAATCCCATTTGCGGAGTAATTGAAGTATGAACTCTACCTGTGAGTGTTCGTCCCTACTAGTACTGTCACAGATAAAGTAACCCTGAGAATTTCCCAAACCCAGGTATCAGTTCTTAACTGGCTTTACATTACATCTGAAGACATTCTAAGTTCCTCCCATTCTGATGATATCACTGTTTCCATAGTAACTAGTGTATTTCAGAGGGGAAAAGTGGGGGGGAGATTGAAAAGCCCAACACAGTAAGTAGTGTGAACAAAATATGTGATGATATGAGGAGTGCTATGAAGTTTCCTGAATGGTTTTGCCACATGTGAGCAATGTTGGCATCCCAAGCTAATGGCAGTGAAAACTTCAGGGCACCTCATTTTGAGCACTACAAAAATAAATACAATTAGCACAGATGTGCATCTGATCCTCAAATCTTCTCAGATTATTTTGCAATCATTAATCTCAGCCAAAGAGGCTCTTTAGGGCTGCTGCCTTGCTGATTAACTAAAGAGATGCTCCCATATGATCCAATTAGAATCAGACTTCTTTCCCATATTTCAGATCAGAGGGAAGCAATACATTTTATTAACACATTGCTGTGTACACGCACAAGTTAACAGCATATCATGTGCCTCATTCAGCTTCCCTTCTTCTATCTTTTGCTGAACAAAAATACCTCTCTCGGAATGATTCTGCTGGGGTTTCTGAGTGTGTGTGTGCACGCACGTGTGTGTGAGAGAGAATAAATTAAGCTCCCCAAATATTTTTCCTTTATCTGTTCTTTAAGAGCAGAGCATAAAAGCTAGGAGCTCAGGCGTTAATTTGAATTGAATGGGGCCTTGTTAAATTTATTGACATGAAATGAAAAACCCCCAATGTGGTTTTGAACTGTCATGCTCTCCAGAGGCAAGACATTTTAATTTAATCCCTCCCCTCTTAACCTCCAGGCATTCAGTGTGACGTACAAGGTTTTCAGTGAGCCATTCAACTCTTCCACTCTTCATCCTGGCTCCATTTCTCTTTTCTATCCTGAATGACAGCAATTGATTCCCCCTCTTCCCTCAATTTCCTTTTATAAAATACAAATATACCGCCTATTACAACAATGTTAAGGGACTGAAATAAACAAAAGCAGAAGATGCCAGCGTTCAGGCAGTCTCACCACTGGGTGCAATTCAACCTGGTTTTGGCACACAGTTGGACCTGCTCCCTAAGAGGCAATACAGAGGCCAGACATAAATTGTGATCAGATTCACTACCCACATACTCTGCAACGATGCCTAAGCTGAACCCATTCCCCACATGACCTGAGGTGCCTAGGCATGGTGCCAACATGTTCTGTGGTGGCGAGGCAGGGCATGTAATCAAAACCACTTCTTCCAGTGCCTGTGTTTGGCACATGATAGGAGCAATCCTTACCAGCCCTGCAGTGCCTAGCTACAACGTGTGAGCATGGTGAAATGCCCAGCCAGGACAGGTTGGCCCTGGTAGTCTGGCCCATATGCCTTGTCTCAATAAATGGGTGCAAGTGTGTAAGTCTATGTGGGAGCTCCCCTGAGTGTGGAAGGTGAGATAGAAAAATCAATTTGTTTCAATGCGGTGGGATGAACAGAGGAACTCATTAAATATCATATGGACATGTAACCAAAATATGAATTATATGATGAATTTTTAAAAAGACAGGATGTAAGCCAAGACAAGTGAGTATGTTTCAGAGCAGAGATCCAGTCAGGGTCTATTAACTTTTCCAACCACGGGCCACAGGCCCATCTACAAACAATACCACCTCCATCAAACGGGACATTAAACAGGACCTTCTGGTAGCCAAAAGCAAGTTTTTGGCAGTACCTTGTCTTCGTGTCCATACAGTTGTAATTTTTTGTAGATTCTGAATATCAAAACCTTAAATTCAAAGAAACTGCCTGAGCACCCTTGTCACTGGTAAAGATTCTGAAATCTGAACACTTCTTTCCACTCCTCTCGTGATTCACAAACCAGATGACAGTGACACCACGTTCATCTAATTCAATTATTATTAATGAAAACTTCAGACAATTATTTTGTTAACAAACATAATTAAGCAGGAGGTACATATGTCTGTATTAGCAGTATATCCTGCCATCCCCATCCTCCCTCCAAAATGAGAGACAGCACTCTCACAGCAAGTTCTCACAACAAGCTCATTTAACAAATTCTTACATATTCATTCACGAGAATTACTTTTCAAATATTGGACAATTATAGACATTAACAGATTCTAAACTAAAAACATGGCCAACTGTTTTCTTCGTTCATCCTTTGTTTTCTTTTATGCTTCTGGAGTGACGTGCATTGAAGCCACCTTCATGAGGTATGGACTGAGCCATGGTGGCATAACTGGGATCATCCTGAAACCAGAGTTGCTCAGGACTCAGCCTCCACATATGCTGTGGCTGGTGGAAGACATTGCAAACATAAATGAATTCAAGCACCATGCCTATCCACCACAGGACATTGTTGGTCCAGTTAAACACAATGCTCTTGTGAGAATGATGCACCTTGTACAGCTATGAGATGTGACTGTAACAGTGCCAAACTGCCATGCCCCATATTCTGGGCACACCAAGGCAGTGTGGGGTGTTCAGGAGCGGCGCCAGGGTTTTTGGCGCCCTAAGCAGGGGTCCTTCTGCGCTCCCGGTCGTTGTCGGCAATTCTGCGGCGAGGGGTCCTTCCGCGCTCCCGGTCTTCGGGGCACTTTGGCGGCGGGTCCCAGAGTGAGTGAAGGACCCACCGCAGAATTGCCGCCAAAGACCCGGAGCACGGAAGGACCCCCCGCCGCCAAATTGCCGCCCCCCCCAAATCCTGGTGCCCTAGGCGACCACCTAGGTCGCTTAAATGGAAGCGCCGGCCGTGGGGGTGTTGCACTGACCTGACAAAATCAGTTTCAGTATTTGCAGATAGAAATGGCAATGACAAGTAGCAACCTGTATTACTCAGTTTAGGACACTCAACTGCAGTTTGAATGAGAAAAAAACACTAGTAAACATTTATAATGATTCCAAAATGAAGTATTTGGTTAAAACTGTTATCATGATCATTATTACTATTTTGTTAAAGATATATAATTATCATGTGTAAAATATTTTTCACGGTAAAAAAAGTGGACAGTGTATCAAATGATAGGTAATTTAGTTACAAGAATGTAAATATTTGCTATTACATTATGGCAGGAATAAATAAGTGAAAACAATACCAGGAACATTCCACAAGTTTTCATGAAGTTTAAACATCTGAATCCACACTTATACATCCAACCATTACTTTGATCTACACAAGGGAATTGACCTGAATACACTCCAGTATGACTTGGTCAGCCAGTGACACAACTATATCTGTACATTGGCTGTGCTGGAGCCTGCATCATCCCACAAGCTGACATGGAGGGTTCACATGTGTGCCAAAAAGGAAAGGAGACAGAGCTGAGCCTCACAAGGCTTAATTTCTGAGAATCATAGAATCATAGAATATCAGGGTTGAAAGAGACCTCAGGAGGTCATCTAGTCCAACCCCCTGCTCAAAGCAGGACCAACCCCAACTAAATCATCCCAGCCAGGGCTTTGTCAAGATGGGCCTTAAAAACCTCTAAGGATGTTGTCAAGGCTGATTCCCCCCTCTGGCACTTTGAGTGCAGAAGGTCGGGGCCCGCAAGGATTCTAAAAATTAATACTGGCCACTCCAGGCTGGTATTAAACTCCTAATGTCACAGCTTCTCTCTGACCTTGGATGGATAGATGCTGCTACCACCCAAGTGTAAAAAACCCCTTTGGACCCAGGAAGGTGCACTTGGGAATTCCTCCCTGGGGGGTACCCTCAAGCCCTTTCACCCCCCTCCGGGGAAGAGCTGAGAAAGAAAACAAAGGAAATCAGCTGGTGCCACCAGCTAATTAAACAACATGTGCACAAACCTCTTAGGACACAAAAAAACCCAAATCCTGTTCTTTAAAAAGGTAAATTTGATTAAAAACCAAAAGAAAGAAAACACATCTGGAACTTAAGCTATTGCTAGATTTAAAAAGAGCAAATATAATAATTAAGCATCAAGAATGGTTTTCCTGAGGTCCAGCTTAAAGGTTACAAGCAAAACAAAAGCACCTGGGGTTAGCACAACGGAGTCCACAAGCCATAAAGAAATAAAAGACATAAACCTAACTGCGTCTTCCTAGACGTTTCCTGATCTACTTACATATCTGGGGGTTTCAAATAAGTAGTTTCTAGGTATGATCTGATGGTTTTTCATACCTGGCTTAAAGCTTCTTACAGCATAGTTCAGCCCTTTTCCTGCTCTGCATCTCCTCTCTCCAGAGAACAACAGACAGACAGACAAAGGGAAAGTTTTTTTTCCAATTTTAAAAAGTTCTAGCCCTCCCATTGGCTCTTTTGGTCAGGTGCCCACTCCCTTCCTTTCACCTGTGGGCTTTTTTTTAACCCTTTACAGGTAAAGCAAGTAGAGAATAGCTACTAACAAAGATTTTACAGCCAACTGGCTGGCTGGGTGTCCAAAAAAGGGAGCTAACCCCCCTTCATTTATCACAGGTGTAGATTCCACCACCTCCCTAGGTAACCCATTCCAGTGCTTCACCACCCTCCAAGTGAAATAGTTTTTCCTAATATCCAACCTAGACCTCCCCCACTGCAACTTGAGACCATTGCTCCTTGTTCTGTCATCTGCCACCACTGAGAACAGCCGAGCTTCATCTTTTTTGGAACCCCCCCATCAGGTAGCTGAAGGCTACTATCAAATCCCCCCTCACTCTGCTCTTATGCAGACTAAATAAGCCCAGTTCCCTCAGACTCTCCTCATAAGTTATGTGCCCCAGCCCCCTAATCATTTTTGTTGTCATCTGCTGGCCTCTCTCCAATTTCTCCACATCCTTTCTGTAGTGGGGGAGAGGGGGGCTCAAAACTGGAAGCAATACTCCAGATTGTGGCCTCACCAGCGCCGAATAGAGGGGCAATGCTCCTACTAATGCAGCCCAATATGCCGTTAGCCTTCTTGGCAACAAGGGCACACTGTTGACTTATATCCAGCTTCTCATCCACTGTAATACCCAGGTCCTTTTCTGCAGAACTGACGCTTAGCCAGTCGGTCCCCAGCCTGTAGCAGTGCCTGGGATTCTTCTGTCCTAAGTGCAGGACTCTGAACTTGTGCTTGTTGAACCTCATCAGATGTCTTTTGGCCCAATCCTCCAATTTGTCTAGGTCACTCTGGATCCTATCCCTACCCTCCAGCGTATCTACCTCTCCCCCCAGCTTAGTGTCATCCGTGAACTTGCTGGGGGTCCAATCCATCCAATCATCTAGATCATTAATGAAGAGGTTGAACAAACTCATGAGTCTCTGAGAACTGTGTGAAAGGAATGGGGGAAGCCACCTAAGTGCTACATTGTCTATTCCTGGTTAGGTGTTATTTGGGATTGCCAGTGCTGAAAACAGTTTAGAGATTGTCCATAGGCACAAGCAGTGCTGTTACTGTGCCACAACCTAGTCTCAAATCTGATTACAGAAGATCAAGAATATCAGCAGTGATGTGTTGCTGGAAGGCAAAATGAGCCCCGTCTAGGTCCCAAGAGTTCTGGGGTTTGCTACAAGACCCTTGGCGGATCAATAGCGATGGGGATTGAATCTGTACTGTTTTAAGTATAGACAAGCCCTTAGTATTTAGATTTCTTGCATTTGTATACAAGCACTTATAAAATGTGTCAATATTTAGTTGTCTGCCTTCATATGATGTACTTTAATGGGATTCTTTTTCATTTGACTGTTTCTCTT
The DNA here is from genome assembly GCF_027887155.1 of Malaclemys terrapin pileata. Classification (NCBI taxonomy): domain Eukaryota; kingdom Metazoa; phylum Chordata; order Testudines; family Emydidae; genus Malaclemys; species Malaclemys terrapin. The sequence continues at coordinate 16,856,283 of NC_071519.1, forward strand.
CAGTTCCTACCTGTACTTTAGCATCTTCTATCCTCTCCTCTTTACGAGGATATAGAGAATCCCCATTAATAGATCCTCCCCTAAGGGACGTCTCTGTCTGAACTGTGTTCTCCCCTGTGTCTGTCGGCTTTCCCCCAGCCCTTAGTTTCTCTACTACCTTTTTAATTTTACATGCTAGCAATCTGGTTCCATTTTGGTTTAAGTGGTGCCCATCCTTCCTGTATAGGCTCTCCCTTTCCCAAAAGGTTCCTCAGTTCCTAATTATTCTTAATCCCCCCTCCCAATGCCGCTGTCTCATCCACGCATTGAGACCCTGCAATTCTGCCTGTCTAACTGGCCCTGTGCATGGAACTGGAAGCATTCAGAGAATTCTACCATGGAGGTCCTGGACTTTAATCTCTTACCTAGCAGCTTAAGTTTGGCCTCCAGGACCTCACTCCTACCTTTCCGTATGTCCTTGGTACCTACTTCCACTGGTTTTAATAGGACGCGTGCAGTGAACTCCACTTTGCACTGCCATCATGTCCAGCCAATATTGGAACATGTGGGGGCAAAAAAAAAAAAAAAAAAGAATTGACAATTGATATAAAATATATAGAAAAGTGCCTCTTCTTAGCATTCAACAGTTCCTTGGAAATATGTTGGTAAATCTCTAATCTGTAACCCCCCAAGTACATCTCCAATGTATTTGAGGGAAATGCTGCTGTTAGCAGCTTGCTAACACTGATTAAAATTATTAATCCTGCTTACAATGTTGTTAAAAAACATTAAGCAGTAAGTTACAAACCCCTAAGGTGAAATAATAAAGAGATTGATCTCAGATGAGAGCGAAAGAGAGAAGTGGTGCCTGCAACAGGCTGCCAGCAATCTGGAAACATCAAAACAAAGTCCCCCAAGTCTAAAAGCCCCAGGCTGACTGTGGCCTTCAAACAAATGCACATAGGCTTGTGCCTGCACAGTAGGATGTGCTTACTGACACCAGCTGAATCTCCCTCTCTGTACCAGGGTTTCCAGCAAGGGGAGAGAACTGGCATCTCCCTTGTCCTGCTGCTTCTGAAAAGACTGAGGGGAAAATTGCTCAGGAGTTGTTGTTTTTGGGGGGTTTTTAAACTGCCATAGACCATTTCTTCTTCTTTTGTCCAGTACATCTATACTCTTCTCAAGCTGCACATAGCAGAATAAAAAGGTCAGTATAAATTAAACAAGACAGGGTCATGACCGGTGAAGATCAAAGATATCCATCACGTAAGTGAGGGATGGGGAATAACAACAACAACAACTTTTATTTTGAAGTACCCTCCACTGCCACTGAAGAGGGTACTTCAAATAATACCCATAAATAAAAACGCCATACAAATGTAATTAACAATATCTGGAAACTCACAAAGCAAAACTCCCAAGGGGTTTGTCCCAGGGCAGGGGCGGCAGGTTTGTATAATTTTTGGTGGTGTCCAGAATGTGTCTAAGTCTCTTCCCTCCTCCCTCCCCCCTCTGGCCCGCCTTGTAAGCCGATATATATTTTATGAAATAATGTAAAAATGGACTGGAAACTGTAAGCGTTTAACAGTTTCCCTTTACTGCACAATATCCCGATCGTAAGAAAAAAATATTTAACTAAGAATATCAACGTTATTAATACTCTTTTGAATACAGAAACAACCAAGCACTCTTTGATCAATAACCCTCAAAAGCAAATACTTTCTAAAATTAAAACAAATATAGCCCCTTCTTTTGCGGTGTTCTTTTGCGATGATCAAGAATTTGTTGCTGGGATAAAATGAAGCCACAACGCGCCGGCGCTACAAGATTACAAGGGTCAATTAAAAGTGGAAAGTCAGAAGCAGCACTCACCTGCTTCAATATATTATATTTTGTTGTACCTGTTGTGATGAAGTGGGAATGTTCTTAATGTTTTCTCTGAATACTGTGTGGGTGCCTCAGTTTCCCCTGCAAGGTGCCAACTGAAGGTGTTGGAGAACAAAGATCAGGTGGCCTCCTTGCCAGGAAAAGAGACAAAGGCCAGAGGAGGGGCTGGAAGGAGTGTCAGTTTGGAGCTGGCTGGGGAGACGAGGAGAGGCCCAGAACTTGGGTCTGGCTCCCCACCCCCGAAGATGGACCTGACTGAGGGGGTCCTGTTTTCTGCACCTACACGCTCTGTTTTAGACTGTGTTCCTGTCATCTAATAAACCTTCTGTTTTACCAGCTGGCTAAGAGTCACGTCTGACTGCGGAGTTGGGGTGCAGGGCCCTCTGGCTTTCCCAGGAGCCCCACCTGGGCGGACTCGCTGCGGAAAGCGCACGGTGTGGAAGGGGATGCTGAATGCTCCGAGGTCAGACCCAGGAAGGTGTAAGCTTCCTGCCCTGAAGACAGTAGGCTCAGAGAGAGGAGGCTCCCCCAGAGTCCTGACTGGCTTCGTATGAAGTAGTTCCAGAGCATCCCAGCATCCCCTTCCACACTGTGCGCTTCCCGCAGCGAATCCGCACAGGCACTGACACTCCCTCCAGCCCCTCCTCTGGCCTTTGTCTCTTTTCCAGGCAAGGAGGCCACCTGATCTCTTTGTTCTCCAACACCTTCAGTTGGCACCTTGCAGGGGAGGGGCCCCTGCCATCAGTTGCCAGGAGACAGGGTGTCGGCCATTCTCTGTACAGACAGAATCACACTGGCCCTCTAGGGCTCTGGAACAATCACACCCCCTTATCCCACAATCTAGATCCTTAAGAAATGCATAGGGGAAACTGAGGCACCCACACAGTATTCAGAGAAAACATTAAGAACATTCCCACTTCGTCACACCTGTATACAACCAATTATATACTTTAAAGGGTGTAAAATAATCAAATATTGTGTTAAACACGATCATACCCCAAACTGACCGCCAAATTTAAGTTGCGTGTTTTTCCCCTCAGGTGAGGGCTCTGGGGTGGGGCTGGGGATGAGGGGTTCACAGTGCAGGAGGGGGCTCAGGGCTTGGGGTGCTGAGGGCGCAGGCTCTGGGTGGGGCATGGCCAGGGATGAGGAGCTTGGGGTGCAGACAAGCTGCCCAATGGCTAGGGCCAGAGAAGACCTCCCACCCCAACCCTCTCCCCCTGGCAACAGTAAGCTCTGGGGGAGGGACCGCTCCTCTGCCTCTCGCCCCCTCCTCCCCGGCAGCACACTCACTCTGCACCACTGTCACTGCACATGCTCCTAGGGCCCTTCTCAGGTCCAGGAAGCCCCCTCTCCTCCCCTATGGTGGGTACCGGGGGAGAGGGGTTGCATCACATGTGGCCTCCTCGCCATAGCCTCACTGGGAGTGAGGGATGGGACTGCCTCTTGCCCAGGGTGGGGCAGGAGTGGGGCTGTGGGCGGGCGGATCACAGGGTCAAACACTCACCGAAGCCCCAGCAGCTGCTCAGGTGAGTGAGGTCCGCTCCAGATGTCTCCCGGACGGAAGCCCCCTTGGCGTCTCCCCCTGGTGGGTGCCGGGGGAGGGCTGCCAAGCACGTGTGTGCCTCCTCCTCCCCTCCTGAGGTGCTCAGTCTGCTGGCGCTGCTCTTGTGCTATAGCCATAGGCAGCAGCAGCCACTGGCAGCACAGGCAGGCAAGGGAGAGCCGCGCGCCACTTTCATTCAGGCAGGGACACTCCCGGGCTCAGGTGGGAGACCTGCGGGGGGGGGGGGGGGTGGCAGGCGGGAGCCGGGGCCCGCTCCAGGCAGCTCCGGGGGAGAGACCCAGCTCCAAACATTGGTGGAGCAGGGCCCCCGGCCCTGAATATTCCTGAAGCCCGGCCACCATGGGCCCATACAACTTGCTACCCATGTCCCAAGGTGCCTGGCCTCTCTGAATGAAGTAGGCCCAGCTCTGCTGGGCCAGAGCAGATGCTCCCATTCTAAGAGCACCTAGGGCCTATAAATAGTCAGGGAGGCTGTGACTAGGGGAGACCTGCTGTGTCAGAGCTGCCTGGATCAGTCAAGAAGGGCAGTGGAGAGCTGCCAGAGGGACAGGTGGAGAAGTAGAAGTGTTCTAGGGGTGCTGGATCCTCATGAAAGTAGGAGGGCTATGAGGCCCTGCCCTCGCTGTGGGCCTGCCCCTCCTCTTCGTTCCAAGGGCCTGCCCCCCTGGCCAGGCCAGGGTAACAGCCATCCAGGCTGCTGTGGGGAGCCTTGGCAGACCTTCCACCTGCCTTTGGTAGGGGGCACGAGAGCACAGATGTGGTGGGTGACACCAGAGTCTGGTGACGGGGCGTGCCCAGAAGAGAGCCTGGTGGGGTGTTTCTGCTACACAGAGCAGGGTTTCAGGACTATGTTTGGGACTCTTGGTGTTAGAGTATTTGCATGATGTTTTTGTAATAAACCAGGCCCAAGGAGTGCTACTTTTGAGGCAAGGGAGCCTGTGGTGGAGTCTGCGAGATTTCTGAAAGGCAAAAGTGAGGCAGGTGCACCTGGCATGCTGTGACCTGCTGCAGGAGGGCACTCCAGGTGGGACTGCCCGATGACAAGGTTCTAATACAAAGGATGGCAATGCAGTAATGAAAGGAAACTAATACAGGACAACCTCTAACACCTTTGGGGGGAAAACTGACTTGGGGCTTTTTAAAATTCAGGGCCAGAGGGAGTAAGGGAGATTTCACAGGGAGGAAGTTCCACATCCGAGGGCCAAATACTTCAATATTGTTGTCATCTGTTAACATAGCATACAGTGGCGGAGCATTGTGTAACTGACGTTAGAATCATAATGTATACACACAAGGGGAAAAAAAACTAGTAAAAGAAAGGAATTCCATCATGTGAAACCATAGACTCCCGGCATGGGTTTGAACCCAGAACGTTCTGAGCCACACTACTGACTTCAACCACCTGCATTGAAGAACTAATGCCATTAGCTGGTAGCAGTAGTAGGCTATTGTTCTCAAAGCACACCAGTCACTAGAGGGTGAGATGACGCATACTTCACCAGTGTTTTGCACAACTGTTCACTAACCTCCAGAAGAATGTTGGAGATCAGAGGACTTAGGCCTGGTCTACACTAGAAATTTATGTCCGATTAACTACATTGGTTAGGGGCGTAGACGCCAACTGCATGGGTGCTCCGGGGCTGGAGGACCCACGGGAAAAAAATCAGCAGGTGCTCTGCACCCACCGGCAGTCAAGCTCCCCCCGCCTCTTCCCCACCTCCTCCTTGAGAGCGCCGCGTTCCTGCTCCTCCCCCTCCCTCCCAGCACTTCTGCCCGCCGCCAAACAGCTGTTTGGCGGCACTCCACGAGGAGGAGCGGGGACACAGTGCGCTCAAGGGAGGAGGCAGGGAAGAGGCAGGGTGGGGGCGGAGACTTGGGAAAGGGGGTGGAATGGGGGTGGGGTGGAAGCGGAGCAAGGGTGTGAAGAGGCAGGGCAGGGGTGGGGACTTGGGGGAAGGGATGGAATGGGGGTGGGGCCATGGGCAGAGGGAGGTCAACCACCCACCGGCAGGAGCAGAAGTTGGCACCTATGGTTAGGGGTGTGAAAAATTCACACCACCTGAGCAGCGTTGTTAAGCCGACCTAAGTCCCTATGTAGACAGAAGAATTCTTCCCTCAACCCAAATCCCGCTTCTCAGTGAGGTGGATTACCTACACCAACAGGAGAATCCCTCCTGTCGGCACAGATAGTGTCTACATTGAAGCGCTACAGAAGCACATCTGTGCTGCTGTAGCATTTTAAGAGTAGACAAGCCCTGAGAGTTTAGACTCTTGGATGTCAATGGTGTTTTGGATTTACATGGTGCTCATTAATGTGTGCATCTCAAAAGTGGGCAGGTAGGATATCTTACAAATATCCTAACCAACTGCACAGATTTGGTATATGCATTCTGAGAGACGATGTGGCTAAGTGGAAGAGTCCTTGGGTCTGCCATATTTGATACCTGGTTCTTTGTGATGTTGTGCAGTCTCGTCAGTAAAAGGAGGAGGCTTGCTTTCTAGGATAGGGACATATGAGGTCTTGCTCAATAATAAGGTTTGTTAAGTACAAAGGATTATTAACAGAAACAGGAAGATCTATTTTGCTGTGTTTAATGTGGCTCACTAGCTCATGTGATGCAGGAAATTCTGTAGGTCCTAGAAGCACAAACAGTTTGGCTGAAATATTCATAAAACTAAGGGCACAGCTACACTGCAAAACACCCCTCACATCAGTGACACTCAGTGCCCGGGTCAATTGATTCAGGCTCGCACCACAGGCTAAAAAGAGCATAGACTGACTCAGGCTTGCACTGTGGGGCTAAAAATAGCCATGTAGAGGTTCCTGTTTGGGCTGGCATCTGGGCTCTGAGACCCTCCCCCCTCGCTGCGTTTCAGTGCCTGGGCTCCAGCCCAAGCAGGAACCTCTACAGTTGAACCAGGCTCTGAGATGTGATGCCACAGGGTTTTTTGCTATGTAGATGTACCCTAAGGGATCAATGTTGAACAAGTTCTACAGTGCATGCACAAATGAGGACTTTCTGTATCTTATAACTTGACAAAATGTGGATGAATTTTTCACAGGGACAGTGGAAAGGATCTCTCTGGCTTCCAAGTTTCAAGTTCCTTCTCCAAACCATAGAAGCATTAAACTGTTTAAAAAAATGGCACGGCTACCTGTCACTGACCTCGCTGAAAAACAACTGAACAGTTCTCACTCAAATTTCAAAAGAAACAAAACAACAAAAACCTCTGAAGCCAAGAACAAGCATGAAAAATTTCAACCCGCATGGTTAAGGTCTGCAAAAACTGTAACAACTGAAAACACCGTCTTACAATGGAAAATTGTAGGCAATCTTAAACACCACTGCAGCTGCACCTCTAATACCACCAGCCTCCCTTTATTCCAGTGCTTGGATGAGCAGTTAAAGACTGACCAAATATCCTGCCCTACCCCATGGCACTCTCTACTCTTGAGGTTGGATGGTACTTTCAGTGAGCAGAACCTAGATACCTGTATTATATTATTGAGTGCTTAGAGCTTGTGATCAACATTTGTATAACTATATTAATAATGTAGGAGAGGAGGCAGCCACTCCTATCAGCTGTCATGGACATTTTGCAGAGAGAGGCTTTTTCTGTTGCATTTTTTTTATTCCAGATATTTTCTTTTCTCATACGTACCTGCTGGAGTAGCACCAGCTAACCCAGTTACTAAGTGCATTTACTGGGAGTGCCTACCTGTTTAGTCTACTTCAATGCCCACAAAAAGACATCACTTTAGCTTTTATGCAGCTACAGACACTTTACCAGAAATGTTCCTCAGTTTCCAGGCCTCGGTTGCCCTTCCATACACCCGAGCAAAGCGGGGACAGAACGCTGCCATTCTGGTCTGATAGTCACCTATTTTGCACCGGGATAAATGACTGACCCAGGGACAGAGCAGGGTAAAATCCAGCTCTCAATCTCTTCACCAAGGAGCCTACCCCATTGTCCAGTAGGCCAGCCAGTTGAGTAGGGGGCCAGATGCACTGAAAGCTGAATCGACAGAACCTTTTCCTTGGATCAAAGAGGAAATAAAGCCAGGTGTAAGGTTGCCAGATGAAGAAGCAGGAATCCCCTTGAGCCTACATTTGGGATCCCTGCTCAGCGGCATTGCTGCTTGCTCATCTGTGTTTAGCAGTTAATAATACAGACAACTTTTAGTTTTAAAGAGCAAATGTTCTCCTCATCCTCTTGTGTCTGCGCATGAGGCCAGGGATGGGAAATTACCCAGAAGGGTCAATGCAAAAGTCACCCTGTTGTGATGGCTGAGGGGTTAAGGAGAGGATGAGCCCACCGCTGTGGATGATTACATGGTCTATCATGTGGGCTAGCTCTCTGCCCTGAGGCGTGGGGATTACTGCTAGTGTGAGCCTGCTGCCCAGGGGGGGCTTGGACAGCAGGATGAGCAGGTCTGGCTGACTACTTATGTCACAGAGGCAGCCAAACAGGCATCAGATAGTATCCCGGTATCCAGACATTCCCCTTTAAAAAAGCCATGATAACTGAATCCCATGGTCATTTTAGACCTAGGGTGACCAGACAACAAGTGTGAAAAATCGGGACAGGGGGTGGGGGGTAATAGGAGCCTATATAAGAAAAAGACCCCAACATCGGGACTGTCCCTATAAAATCGGGACATCTGGTCACCCTATTTTAGACCAGTGAGATACGAGGAATAACCAGGTGAGAAGCCAAACAAATTAGGAAGGGAAAGTAACAGAAGGAATTCAGAATTCCCCAGTATCCACTGAGCAGTTCATCCTAATATCTTCCATCACATAGTAATTGTTCCTGATCTTTAGCATCCCAGGTGCACTGGGGTCACTGTCTCCTGCACATTGTTCAGCAGGATGGTGTGTAGGTACCTTTAATTTCTCTAACAAAGAGAGCAAAACTCTTTCTTCTGGAATATGGGTCTCACCTAGTTTAAGGTGAACTGAAAGCTGCCTCCTGACAAATCTATTGAGAAGGACGCCTAAGCAAATGCCTCTCTGTAGACTCCTGCTGACATGTTAGCCCCAGGCCAGATTGCAGTAATAGCTCAACGTGCCACTCCAGTGATGGGAAGGAACATTAAAGAGCAGCCTGGCAGTAGTTTCTCTGTACCTGTAGACAGCTCGCTTGTCAGCCTCCAGCTGCGCCTGAGGGTCAATAGGAGTGCTGGGGACTGGGGTGTTGGCTGCTGCCGAGGGTGTTGTGATGTGCACTGGCTGTGCCTTAGCCGGCTGTTGCGCTGTGGCAGTCATCTGTTAAAACAAGACAAGAAAGCACTGGGGTTTATAACAAACCAGATCTATGTGTAAGTGAAAGGAGGGGAGGAACTTCTCTGTGACTATGCGTGTGCAGGGCTGGCTTTAGGAAGTGCGGGGCCCAATTCGAACAGTTTCGACGGGGCCCTGGCAGGGATGACTAAAAAAAAAAACCACGTGGGGCTTGTAGTGAACGGGCCACGCTCCTAGTCCTTGGCGGCGGGTCCTTCACTTGCTCCGGATCTTCGGCAACACTGAAGGACCCGCTGCCAAAGTGCCGCCAAAGACCCAGAGCAAGTGAAGGACCCGCCACCAAAGACCTGGAGCGCCGCCGGGTGAGTAAAAATTAAAAAGGGGCCTCTAGCCAGGGAAAGGATTCTCTGGCACTTGCCCCCCACTCTGGGCGTCCCTCCCACTGGGCGCGGGGCCCTCTTGGGTGCGGGGCCCGATTCGGGGAATTGGTGGAATTGGCCTAAAGCCGGCCCTGTGCGTGTGTGCAATATCAATATTGCATCATGTGCATGTGACCCTCTGGGTGCTTGTATGTGTGTGGTTGTAGCTCTGTGTTTATGTGCCACTGGGTCCTGCTCACGTGTCTCTGGGTGTGTCTCTGTCTCACATTTTGTCTGTGAGTGTGCCTGTGCATTTACATGTGTGTGAATTGTGTGTGTTACTGCCTCTATATATGTGCGTCTCTGTGCAAGTGAGTCCATGTTTGCATGTGTGTGAGTGTATCTGAATTTATGAGTATGTCTGTCTCCTTTCTCCACAGAGTTATCATTAGGGCCCTACCAAATTCGCAATCCATTTTGGTCAATTTCATGGTCATAGGATTTTTAAAATAATACATTTCTTTATTTCAGCTATTTAAATCTGAAATTTCATAGTGTTGTAATTGTAGGGGTCTTGACCCAAAAAAGAGGGGGGGGGGTTTGCAAGGTTATTGTAGGGGAATTGCGGTACTACTAGCCTTACTTCTGCGCTGTTGCTGGCGCCAGCACTGTCTTCAGAGCTGGGCAGCCAGAGAGCAGCGGCTGTTGGATGGGCGCCCAGCTCTGAAGGCAGAGCCGCCGCCAGCAGCAGCACAGAAGTAAGGATGGCATGGTATGGTATTGCCACCCTTCTGCGCTGCAGCCTGCAGAGCTGGGCACCCAGTCAGCAGCTGCAACTCTCCGGCCGCCCAGCTCCGAAGGCAGCAGTGCAGAAGTAAGGGTGGGATGGTCTGGTATTGCCACCCTTACTTCTGCGCTGCTGCTGGCGGGGCACTGCCTTCAGAGCCGAGTGCCCATCCAACAGCCGCTCTCTATGGCTGCTCAGCTCTGAAGGCAGTGCAAAAGCAAAGGTGGCAATACTACAACCCCCCTAAAATAACCTTGTGATCCCCTGCAATTCCCTTTTGGGCAGGACCCCCAATTTGAGAAATGCTGGTCTCCCCAGTGAAATCTGTATAGTATAGGGTAAAAGCACACAAAACACCAGATTTCATGGAGGGAGGACAGATTTCTCGGTCCATGATGCGTTCTTCATGGCCATGAATTTGGTAGAGCCCTAGCAGTGGTGAAACTAACTTAAAGGACTTACCGGTACTCCGGAGTCCTTAGGAGGGGGCGGGGCTTCAACCGGAAGAGACGGGGCCTTTAAATCCCCAGGCGCTTTAAATCAGGATTTAAAGGGCCCGGGGCATCAGCAGCTGGGAGCCCCAGGCCCTTTAAATCATCCCAGAGCTACCAGCTGCAGAGGCCGATTCCCCAGGGCTCCGGCAGCAGGGTTCTGGTGGCAATTTAAAGGGCCCGGGGCTTTAGCCGCTGCTGGAAGCCCCAAGCCCTTTAAATAGCCACCAGGGGAAGCTGATTCTCCCCGGTACGGCTTACTGGCATACCGGCTTACTTTCACCTCTGGGCCCTAGTTATCATGTACCATATGTTTTTTGTCTGTGGTTTTGCTGATCTCATTGGTGTCTGTGTGACTTTTTGGAGGGTTGTGCCGGTGTGCTTGATTGCCTTGTGGTGTTTTTGTGTGTGTCTCTGTGTCAATATATTTCTTGGAAGCTATTCCATGGCTTAATTGGAAGATGCCAGAACCATTAGAAAAGACAGATGCCCAATTGTTTAGACCTATTCCCCACAACAAGTCTTTTTAGGACAGGAAGGGTCTGACATGAAAAATTCAGGAATAACAGATCTGTTCCACCATTGCCCTGCATCTTGTATTATCATTTACAGCCATGCAAAGTCTGTGTAAATCTCTACTATTCTGAGTACCTATTGGTTCTCATTTATTTTGACATAATAATAAAAAGCAACACTTCTCCAAGAGTTTAGACACCCTAACATAGCATTAGCATTACAGCAAGCCCAAGAGCATGGAATGAATCATTTAGACAGGAGCTCTGCCAGTCAGCTACCTGCAAGGAAAGTTCTATTCCACCCTGCATTGTTCTAGGCAGAAAGAAGAACAGGAGTACTTGTGGCACCTTAGAGACTAACAAATTTATTAGAGCATAAGCTTTCGTGGACTACAGCCCACTCCTGTTCTTCTTTTTGCGGATACAGACTAACACGGCTGTTACTCTGAAACCTGTTCTAGGCAGGACACCCTCAGCCCCCTCTCCCAAAACCCCTATCAGGTGAATTTTATAACGTGACTGGCAGGTCATCAAAGCTGGGCTATTTCTGACCAGGACACCAGGTGCAGGCCAGTAGCGAATTTGACCCAGCAGTCGGAGTGAGGATGGAACCACATGCTGACTTTAATGCCTTGGCTGAACTGCACCAAACACCAGGCTGCATGTCTCTTAGCACAGAGGAGGCCAATGCAAAGGCCTCCCCATGAGTCAGCATTTAGGCAATGTGCGTGACCCAGCTACCTAGCTTTCTGAGTAAGTCAGAGCTGCACAGCTCTTTAGAAAGCCCAGCTCTGGTAAGTGAGTGCTGCTGCCCTTGCTGGAGCCCAGAGCTGGCCAAAACTGGGGTGAAAAATCATTTCTTCCATTGCATCCCATCCCATGCCAAAAGAAATCAAAAAGACAGGGACTGGTGTTCGGGGGAGGGGAAATGACAAGCATGGAGAAAGGGGAGCAAACAAAAAACTGGAACAATAAAAAGAAAACATAAAAAGGCTATTTTTCTTTGCAGATCCACACGTTTTGCAAAAGACCACATCCGATCTTGCAAGCTGCAGGAGCCTATCTGCTCACATTTCTTCCCACCCTGGAGCTATAGCCACCGACTTATAAACTCTGCCCTTACTGGCAAAGATCTCTGACCTGCAAAGATCAGGTTCTTCATGCCCACCCTGTACCAGCACAAAACAGCTTGAAACACTTATTACCACAAAGCAATGTCACATTTCAGGAATGATGGTCGATCTCGGGTAGATGTGGCAGCTGCACAAGGAAGTAAGAGTGCATAACCTTAATCCCTTGTGCTGGATTGCAGGTAGCAGCATGAGAAGGACAGCACTCCCTTGCACAAGGGGGGAAGAGTGGATGGGGCCATGTGGGGAATGGTCAAAGCCTTGGCTCCACCCCAATGTACTGGCTATGCTGAAATGCTTGGCATGGATCTGGAATGGGGGTATTTCCCCGTCAGAGTAAGTGGGGACCCATCCAGAGAGGAGACTGTGCCTCTGAGCCACAATCTGCCCCTTGGTTTGCTCCAGGGGCAGCATGACCACACTGCCCCTCGCTCATAGCTCATGGCAAAGCTACAGTTCACTCTTTGTCATTGAAGCTCCAAAGACAATCAGAGACTCAAATACAGTAGGGCTGGCAACAAGGCCTCTGGTACCAGGCAGGGAATTTCCTGATAGTCCTTACCCTGTAGTAAAACACTGTCATAACTATAAAGGGAAGGGTAACAGCCCTCCTGTGTACAATACTATAAAATCCCTCTTGGCCAGAGACACCAAAATCCTTTTACCTGTAAAAGGTTAAGAAGCTCAGGTAACCTGGCTGACACCTGACCCAAAGGACCAATAAGGGAACAAGATACTTTCAAATCTTGGGGAGGGGGAAGGCTTTTGTTTGTGTTCTTTGTTTTTGGGTGTGTTCGCTCTTGGGACTAAGAGGGACCAGACATCAATCCAGGCTCTCCAAATCTTTCTAAACAAGTCTCTCATATTTCAAACTTGTAAGTAACAGCCAAGCAAAGCGTGTTAGTTTTATCTTTGTTTTCTCAACTTGTAAATGTTCCTTTTGCTAGAGGGTTTACCTCTGTTTGCTGTAACTTTGAACCTAAGGCTAGAGGGGGTTCCTCTGGGCTCTTTGATTCTGATTACCCTGTAAAGTTATTTTCCATCCTGATTTTACAGAGATGATTTTTACCTTTCTTTCTCTAATTAAAAGCCTTCTTTTTAAGACCCTGATTTATTTGTCCTTGTTTTAAGATCCAAGGGGGTTGGATCTGGACTCATCAGGAATTGGTGGGGGAAAGGAGGGGGAATGGTTAATTTCTCCTTGTTTTAAGATCCAAGGGTTTGGATCGATGTTCACCAGGAAATTGGTGGAGAAGTCTCTCAAGGCTACCCAGGGAAGGGTTATAGTACTTGGGAGGGAGATATTCTGGGGGAGGGGGGGGGTAGACAGAGTTTCCCAAATGACTCAAATAATTTGGGTGGTGGCAGCAAAACCAGATCTAAGCGAATAGATAAGCTTAGAGGTTCTCATGCAGGTCCCCACATCTGTACTCTAGAGTTCAGAGTGGGGAAGGAACCTTGACAAACACAAAGACATTCTTTTCACTAGGAACAGTGTACAGATCTGGTGCCTCCCCACTGTACCACCCATTTGCCTCTCTCTCCACCAGAAGCCAGGATTCAGACAAACCATTCCATTCCAGACTCGTATTTTGGGAACAAATAGCTGAAAAGTCAGTACATTTAACAGTACAAACCCCAAGGAATTAGCATCTGGATTGAAATGCGGAACAAGCCATTTCTTATTAGAATGTCTAGCATTTTATTTTTCCAAATATAATTCCCACCAATTCCTATTGTCATCACCCAGCTACCCACCAGTAACCCTTAGCCCTGTTGAAGGAGAGGAAATGCTGCAGCTCTCAAATCTTATCCAAAGGTCACACAAAATTAACAACGGTCCAATTCAGCAGCTGTCACCAACTGAATCAGAGAAATACACGTTAACATCCATACAAATATTCCAGAGCAGTGTGAATTCCTTACCCCTTCCCAACCAACTGCTCCAATCCCTCTCTCCTCCTGAACATGTTTGGGGAGGGGGACCTTTGCCTTCATTTGATTTTCCTTACTCTGTTGAATGTCTCTTCCTTTTACCCACTGCACTTCCATTTCTTTATACAAATGGAGGTGAATTCCTGAGAAATTATGGCAGACCACAAAATTTTGCATTGCTCCAGATTCAGTGCAATTTGAAAATAATCTGTGTTCCCCTATACTGACTGTTAATATTAGCCAAGGGTCCGCATGAGAGGAGAGACTTCTCTCTGCTTCACCACATTCCTATCCAGGGTGCAAGTGGAGGGGGAGGGGAAGAGGGTGGCAAGAGCTACGTAATTTTGAATACATAAAGACGGTCATTTCACAGTTTCCAAAGAGACATCAGCTGAGAGGGACATAAGCACGACCATACTGGGTCAGACCAAAGATCAATCTAGCCCAGTCTCCTGTCTTCCGACAGTGGCCAATGCCGGGTGCCCCAGAGGGAATGAACAGAACAGGTTATCATCAAGACATCCATCCGCTGTCACCCATTCCCAGCTTCTGGCAAACAGGCTAGGGATACCATCCCTGCCTGTCCTGGCTAATAGCCATTGATGGACCGATCCTCTATATGAAAATACTTCCTTTTGTTTGTTTTAAACCTGCTGTCTACTAATTTCATTTGGTGACCCCTAGTTCTTGTGTTATAAGTAACACTTCCTTATTTACTTTCGCCACACCAGTCATGATTTTATAGACCTCTATCATATCCCCCTTAGTCGTCTCTTTTCCAAGCTGAAAAGTCCCAGTCTTATTAAGCCCTCCTCATATGCAAGCTGTTCCATACCTCTAATAAAGACATTTTCTGCATTTCACTCCAGGGAAAGATGAGATGATTGACCAGTGAAGTTACAGACCTACAAAGCTCTTGGGAGCAAATTCAGCACACTGCATTTAATTGTAAGCAGCACTGTGTGTAAGCACACGCTAAAGAAAGTCCTTTTTTATAAATATAAACCCTGGTTTCCCAAAAGCTAGCTGTCAAGGAAAAAACTGACCCACAAACACAGGGATTTCCATACACTAGCAACTTAGGAGGGGTTCTGATAACCCAAGCAGGACTGATGGAATGCAGTGGTTTGGTTAGGACAGTTCCACTTTGCTGCTGTGTCCCTCTTTAGAGCCAGGTACTGAAGAGAATGAAATGACTGATTAAAGAAACAATGTGGGTGAGGTAATATCTTTTATTGGGCCAACATCTGTTGGGGAAAGAGACAAGCTTTCAAGCTACACAGAGCTGTCCTTGAGGTCCATGAAAGGTACTCAGAGTGTCACAGCTAAATAAAAGATGGAACAGATTGTTTAGCATACATAGTTAACACATATTCTAAGAGACCATTCAAAATGAAGTGGCCTGTTACCACCTCAGGATTGATAAAGTCTGCTGCAAGTGATGCTTGCTTCATTTTTCTTGGGCTTAGCCTCTCTATGCCAGCAGGCTTTCAAGGAAAAGCTGAATAGTGTATATGACGAAGTGGGGGATTTTCTTGTTTTTTCCTTGTTTTCCAATGGTTTGCATGCAGAGGGGGTGGGACTCAGTTTCCCTGGGTGTTACTGGTTTAACAAGGGAGGGGAGAGGGAGTTTGTTGTTACAGAGTACTGGAGAGGGAACTTGGGACCCCAGCAAATGGACTGGAGGATGGATACCCCAGTGACTGGTGATCTGGCGACCCGGAGACCCAGCAGCCAGTTCTGGCCAGTGGGAGGACAATGGGCTGCGAAGAGAGGACCCCATGACCTAACCAGCCGGTTCCAGCCAGAGGGGGCCAGAAGACAGGAGGCCGAGGCGACCCTGTTTACCTGGAGAGAAGACAATGGACAGAGGCAGGGCTTGGGGCCAGTGATCTCAGATGCCCAGCTGGGAAGCAGGGGATCTCTGGGCTGGAGAGGGGGAGCAGGCAGAGCCCACCTGGATGCAGGGAGAGACTGGGATATGCTGTGCGGAGGGAGGCCAAGCCTGAGGGTCAGAGAGTTTCCTGTGCTGTGTTCAATGTTCAATAAACGCTCCTGTTTTACGCTGGCTGAGAGTCACTCTGGTCTAGAGAACAGGGTTGCATCATCCCCTTTGGGGGTGGAGGCCCGGGGGGTCCAGAGTGAGTGGACTCCCTGAGAGGGCCCACGGCAGAGACAGATGCGCTAAGGCTCAGAGAGGTGCAGCTCCAGGAGGCAGAGGAGCTTAACCCCAGAGAGAGAGTGGACCCCCGAAAAGGGCTGTCTCACTGAAAGGGGCACCCCCCGTAGACTGCACAGGGCCACGGGTGGGCACGATCTGTGAGTCCGTGACAACGTAGTCCAAGGGTGGTGGAAATGTGAAAACTGAGGGCATGGCTACACTTCCAGATGTAGAGCGCTTTGAGTTAAACCAGCCTTCGTAGAGCGCAGTAGGAAAAGTGCTGCAATCTGTCCACACTGACGGCTGCAAGTGCACTGGCATGGCCACATTAGCAGCTCTTGTAACGACCACAGAGCGCAGTGCATTGTGGTAGCTATCCCAGCATGCAAGTGGCTGCAACGTGCTTTTCAAATGGGGGGGTGGGGTGGAGTGTGACAGAGAGTGTGTTGTGTATATGTGGGGAGAGAGAGAGTGGGTTTTGGGGGGGTTGAGAGCATGTCAGCATGCTATCTTGTAAGTTCAAACAGCAGCAGATCCCCCTTCCCCCCCCTCGCCTCTCTCTCTCTCTATCTCTCTCACACAGCATTCCACAGTAATGGTTGCTTTGTCTCAGAGCAGATAAGCATGCCGGCTGTCAGAAACGGAGCTTTCAAAGGGCATATCCGCATTCCTGCAGCGATTACAAAACAATTACAAGAGTGGCACTTAACTTAAGGGGATTATGGGATGTTTCTGGAGGCTGATCAGAGCGCAGTAATGCAACACCTCGTTCACACTGACACCCGGACATTTCAGCCAATGCGCACCAAGCGTTAATCTTCTCGCTGAGGTGGACTACCAGGAGCGCTCTGGCCCTGGAGTCAGAGCGCTCTACGTGCCTTGCCAGTGTGGATGGGTAGTGAGCTAGGGCGCCCGGGGTTGCTTTAATGCGCTCTAACTCGCAAGTGTAGCCAAGCCCTGAGGGTGTTTGCAATAACCCAAACTTGGAGTGAATTTGGAAAGCAGGGGATTTAGATTCCATTCTTCCCCTGTTTCCTCCTGAAGGTTACTTAGATAATAAGAATGCCTTCTGCAGCTTGAGTCAGATTTGTGTACAATACCTCTGGACAGAGAGACTCCCTGCACAGCCAATCATTTCAACACTGCCAAAACAGCCTCCCACACAATGACACGAAAACAAGGGATAAATCAGCAATGGCAGAGATCAGGCTACAAACTGAAATCTTCTCTGTGTTTGGCTACTTTGTACAAATGTCCCAGAGCTGAGCACCGAGTCATATCAGGGAAACATAAGACAAGCAGCTGTGGAAGAGTATCTTCAGATTAAAAATAGAATAGTAATCACAAACCAACGTTTGGGGTAGGGGGAAGGAATGCGTGGCAGCTGCTTTAATGCGCTCTGAGTGTACAGCTAGGGCAAAGGAAACACACCGATCATTCATGAACTGAACGGATGAATACCCTGTTTGTTTTTCTGTTGGGAGTAACACAAAGAGTAACAATGCTGGAGAAACAAGAGTCACAGCATTTGCTCTTGATTTGCAAAGCAATGTTAAAATAAAGCAGATTTTATTGTCTAGCTACATAGGTTTGTGGCTAAAAAAAAATTCCCTGAAACTCTTCCAACTAATTTGTTATCCAAAGTACAGAGATTATTCACCTTTATTGCACCACTGAAAACCCCTTGCCACAGAGTGCCTGTTGTAGTAGGAATTGAATAGAAACCAGCTCCTTTGTCCAGTGTTGTGCTCCAACCAGGACATCAACTCTCTCAAAGAAGAATACTGAGCACGAGACAGAGCAAGCACAGCTTGACTGGGAACTTCACAGGCGTCCCTGCTTCGCCACTTCATAGAGTGTGAAGTTGTGTAATTAAGCCCCTTTCACCTTTCCTGAAGTTAAAGCTAGGAGCTGCTGCCCCACCTTTCCTCAACATGCTTTGCCTAGTCTATTAAATTTCACACACGGAATGGGAGTCTCTCTGACCTGGTGGCTCACTTTTTGGAAGGTTTGCTCATTGTGGAAATCTGTCTGTCTTTCTGCTCCTAAACGTTTGAGAGCATGAAGATTTTGTAATTTTGTCTTACAACGGCAGACTTAGGATCAACCAGCTAATAGGCTGTTGATGGTAACTGTAATTATGCAAGTATCAAAGGGGTAGCCGTGTTAGTCTGTATCCACACAAAAAAACGAGGAGTCCGGTGGCACCTTAAAGACTAACAGATTTATTTGGGCATAAGCTTTTGTGGGTAAAAAACTCACTTCTTCAGATGCATGGAGTGAAAATTACAGATACAGGCATAAATATATATTGGCACATGAAGAGAAGGGAGTTACCTTACAAATGGAGAACCAATGTTGAAGGCCAATTTAGTCAGGGTGGATGTTGTCCACTCCCAATAATTGATGAGAAGGTGTCAATACCAAGAGAGGGGAAATTGCTTTTGTAGTGAGCCAGCCACTCCCAGTCCCTATTCAAGCCCAAATCGATGGTGTTAAGTTTGCAAATGAATTGTAGCTCTGCAGTTTCTCTTTGAAGTCTGTTTTTGAAGTTTTTTTTGTTGAAGAATGGCTACTTTTAAATCTGTTATTGAATGTCCAGGGAGATTGACATGTTCACCTACTGACTTTTGTATGTTACCATTCCTGATGTCTGATTTGTGTCCATTTATCCTTTTACGTAGAAACTGTCCAGTTTGGCCAATGTACATGACAGACGGGCATTGCTGGCACATTATGGCATATATCATATTAGTAGATTTGCAGGTGAATGAGCCCCTGATGGTGTGGCTGGTGTGGTTGGGTCCTATGATGGTGTTGCTAGAGTAGATATGGGGACAGAGAAGGCAACGGGGTTTGTTACAGGGATTGGTTCCTGGATTAGTGTTTCTGTGGTGTGGTGTGTAGTTGCTGGTGAGTATTTGCTTCAGGTTGGGGGGCTGTCTGTAAGCGAGGAGTGAGCAATGCTCCAACACCACTGTCAAAGATTTGTGCTTTACTTACAATTTGATATTTTCTAGATACAGCTTCCAAGAATTGGATCTTCTCATGCCTTTATCTGCTAAATCAAAGAGCCCTGTAGCATCTGAAATCTTCTTTCCAGGTAGGGCTTCGTCCACCACTGGGGAGGGAGGTTTAGGGGTGGGTATCGCTTCCTCTACTCCGACCTCTGCGTGATCTGCATGCACTGAGCCAGGTGACGCCGATGCTACTGGTGCTGTCTACTATTGCTCTGCGGTGGCGGCCAAAGAGCATTGGGAAGAGGACATTGCCATGACCAGCATTCCCCATGTACCCCAATAAGGCCACTGGTTTGGCCCCTGGCCTTGATACCACTGCTGTGCCAAAGTTGACGTGGTCTCGGAGCCCCTATCATGCCGGTGAGACCTGGGCGAGGGGCTAACTCAGCCCGCCGTACTTGAGAACTCCTCTTCTGGTTACAATGGAGGAGCTGTTGATGCCTGAGTGTGCCTGCTAATGGCTGCCATCGGAGACTGGTGCCCGGGGTGGGATGAGCGGCGTTGGTACTGGGGCAATTGGTAGCAGTGCCGGGGAGACCACAGCCTGGATGGGGAGTGTTCCTACATGGCAGGTGATGGGGATCTTCAATAAGAGGCCAACCGGTAGGAGGGCGAGTGGTGCCGGTAATGTGGAGACTGAAGTCGATCTTCAGGCAAACTGTGCCTGGGTGGCGGTGACCGCGATTGCAGTGCCGATGACTGGGGGTGAGCCCCACAGGATCTGGGCTGTGACTCCAGGGATTTGCAGCGTTGTGGTGGGGAGCGCTGTCTTGTCTCAGAGGAGTGTCGACGCTCCATTAACCCTGAGGAATCATGGAAGCTGGCATGCCATCTTGGGGAGCCTTTGCCACATCCTGCTGCATCAACAGCGCTGGTGGAGGCCTTTGCTCTCTCCGTGCCAGGGAGGCCTGGATAGGTGCCAGTGCCAACAGGGGCTTGGATCACATACCACTCCCCTGGGTCCAGAGGTGGCAGGTTTGTATAATTTTTGGTGGTGCCCAGATCAGGTCCAAGTTCCACCCCCCCACACTTGCCTTGTAAGCAGATATATATTTTTAAAAATAATTTTAAAATGTGAGGGCTCTGGGATGGGGCTGGTGATGAGGGGTTTGGAGTGTGGGAAGGGCTCAGGGCTAGGGCAGAGGGTTGGGGTATGGGGTGGTGAGGGCTCTGACTGGTGGTGCGGGCTGTGGGGTGGGGTGGGACTGGGGATGAGGAGTTTGGGATGCAGGAAGGCTGCCCTGGAGATTGGGGCCAGAAAGGAGGACTCCCACTAGCCCTCTCCGCACTGGCCGCAGTGAGCTCTGGGAGAAGGGCCCCCCTGTCCCTCCCGGCAGCAAACTATCACTGCATATGCTCCATGGTCCCCTCTCAGGTCCAGGAAGCCCCCTCGCCTCCCCTGTGGTGAATGCTGGGGGGGCTGCCATCACATGTGCACCTCGTCCCCTGCTGCTGCCCTCACTATAGCCTCACTGGGGGTGGGGCTGCCCCTTGCCCAGCATGGGGCAGGAGCTGTGACTGCGGGTGTGTGGGGGAGGGCTGTGCTGTCAGAGGGTCCCGCCAGAAAAGGGAAGGGTCTGAGGCGGAAGGGCAGGGTCGGGGTCAGACTGCCCTGGCACTAGTGGTTGGGGGGCACTAGGACCTGCAGCGGCAGTTGATGCCGGGAGCCAGCAGAGCAGAACGCAGCACGGAGCTGTAGGAGGCAGCCACTGGCTTGAGGTAGGGATGCTCTGGGGCCCGGGGGAGGTGCGCAGGGGCAGCAAGTGGGGGCCGGGGGACACTTGGGGGAGGTGCGCAGGGGCAGCAGGTGGGGCCAGGGGAGAGACCTGGCATCAGACATTGGTGGAGCTGAGCCCCCAGGCCCTGAATATTGCTGGAGCCCAGGCACCACGGTCCCATATAACTTGCCGCCCCTGCCTGAGTCAGTGACGCACTTTTTGAGGGGCTCAGAGCCCCAACTGGAGAGGCGCACATTTGTGACTCCGGAGTGGCTGGGCGGGCCGAACTAGGTCCCTTGCCCCAAGAACCTTGGGCCTTTTTGCCTGGTGCCAGGGAGCCGTGCTTCCGCACCTTCTTCTTAGGCACCAGAGATGTTGGTCAGTGCCGGGTGGAGCCTGGTGCTGGGGGTGCAGTACACACCGATGCCGAGGTACTTGCTGATTCTTGGAGGGAGGGCTCAGATGCCAGGCGAAGGGCTGACTCCATTAGGAGACTTCTGAAACAGATATCCCACTCCTTCTGAGTTTGTGGCCAAAAGTTCTTACAAATGCAGCACTTCTCCTGGATCATAGAATCATAGAGTTGGAAGGGACCTCAGGAGGTCATCTAGTCCAACCCCCTGCTCAAAGCAGGACCAATCCCCAACTAAATCATCCCAGCCAGGGCTTTGTCAAGCCTGACCTTAAAAACCTCTAAGGAAGGAGATTCCACCACCTCCCTAGGTAACCCATTCCAGTGCTTCATCACCCTCCTAGTGAAAAAGATTTTCCTAATATCCAACCTAAACCTCCCCCACTGCAACTTGAGAACATTACTCCTTGTTCTGTCATCTGTTACCACTGATCCCCCCTCATTCTTCTCTTCTGCAGATTAAATAATCCCAGTTCCCTCAGTCTCTCCTCATAAATCATGTGCTCCAGCCCCCTAATCATTTTTGTTGCCCTCCGCTGGACTCTTTCCAATTTTTCCACATCCTTCTTGTAGTGTGGGGCCCAGGGCCGGTGCAAGGAAGTTTCGTGCCCTAGGCGAAACTTCCACCTTGCGCCACCCCCCACCCAGCTTACCCTGCCCCCTCCCCACGGCAGCTGACCACACCCCCCCACCAGAGGAGCCCCCCCGCGGCAGCTAACCCCACCCGCCGCCCCCTCCCACCCGGGGAGCCCCCCCGCAGCAGCAGCTACCCCCCCCCTGCAGCTAACCCCTCCCGGGGAGCCCCCCCCGTGGAAGCTAACCCTGCCCGGGGAGCCCACCCCAGCTCATCTCCGCTCCACCTCCTCTGCTGAGCACGCCAGCGCCACTCTAATTCTCCTCCCCTCCCAGGCTTGCGGCGCCAATTGGAGGAAATTTAGAGTGGGGGCTGTGTGCTCAGTGGAGGAGGCAGAGTGGAGGTGATCTGGGGCGGGGAGCAGTTCCCCTGTGCACCCCCTCCCCGTTATTGCGGGCAGCCCTCCCCGTGCCCCCCCGCCCCAGCTCACCTCCACTCCATCTCCTCATCTGAGTGGGCTTTTAGGCGCCCTCAACCACTAGGCGGCCACCTAGTTCATCTAGTGGTTGCACCGGCCCTGGTGGGGCACAAAACTGGACACAGTACTCCAGATGAAGCCTCACCAATGCTGAAATAGAGGGGAATGATCACGTCCCTCGATCTGCTGGCAATGCTCCTACTTATACAGCCCAAAATGCTGTTAGCCTTTTTGGTAACAATGGCACACTGTTGACTCATATTCAGCTTCTCGTTCACTGTAACCCCTAGGTCCTTTTCTGCAGAACTGCTGCCTAGCCATTCGGTCCCTAGTCTGTAGCAGTGCATGGGATTCTTCCATCCTCAGTGCAGAACTCTGCACTTGTCCTTGTTGAACCTCATCAGATTTCTTTTGGCCCAATCCTCCAATTTGTCTAGGTCCCTCTGTATCCTATCCCTACCCTCCAGCATATCTACCACTCCTCCCAGTTTAGTGTCATCTGCAAACTTGCCCAGGGTGCAGTCCACGCCATCTTCCAGATCATTAATGAAGATATTGAACAAAACCGGCCTCAGAACCGACCCTTGGGGCACTCTGCTTGATACCAGCTGCCAACTAGAGATGGAGCCATTTATCATTACCCGTTGAGCCTGATGATCTAGCCAGCTTTCTATGCACCTTATAGTCCATTCATCCAGCCCATGCTTCTTTAACTTTAACTTGATGTGAGATTCACCCAAGCACTTGAGACAGCTGCTGTGGAGATCGCTAACAGGCATAGGCCTGATACAGTCCGTGCACGGCTTGAACCCGGGGGACCAAGGCATGCCTCGCCGGGGGCAAAGTCCCACTGGGACTCTAACTACTAACTGTCTGCAACTATAACTATTAAGAACAATTACCACTATTTACAAAGCCCTAAGGCTGAATGGTTCTTAATGAGGCAAGGGAAAGAGGCACTCCCACTAACCAGGAATTGAGAGGGTTCAGGGCCGGCAGCGCCTGATATATTGCAGCATGAGCACGGCACTCTAGAGGGCGCCACAGATTCTGCTGAGGCAAAAGTCACCAACAATGACAACCACGCATATGAGTGCATGCACACCTAGAATGGAATTGACACGATCAAGCACTCAAAGAAGAACTTTTAGTGCATGTCAGCAGAGTCCGAATGGGCCAGTTAATGCACGACACACTAGTGTGGAATAAAATTCTACAGCCCTCCAGTATCCACTAAACCACTGTGTAAACAAGTCCTAAATCTTCTCTTGAATAAAACTAAATAGATTGAGCTTCTTAAACCTCTCACTGTGATGTATGTTTTCCAGACCTTAATAATTCTTTCCTGAATCCTTTTCAATTTTGTCAACATTCTTTTTGAAGTGCGGACATAGGACCTCACAGACTTTAAGGTTAGAAGGGACCATAGTGATCATCTAGTCTGACCTCCTGCACATTGCAGGCCATAGAACCTCACCCACAGAGGACCCAATATTCCAGCATACTTGGGCCAGTATCATATGCACCAATGGCATGTACCTTATTATTCCTACTCAATGCTTATATACACACAAGGATTGCTGGGCTCTTTTGTCTACCACTTCACCCTGGGAACTCATGTTCACTTGGTTATCCGTCATGACTTCTGTGTCCTTTTCAGAGTCACTGCTTTCCAGAATAGTTTCCCCAGCCTGTAAGTGTGTTTCACATCTTTGTTTCTGATACAATCTAGCTGTATTAAAATGCATGTTGTTCAAATGAGCCCATTCTACCAAGTGATCAAGATCACTGAGGAATGGACTTGTCCTAAACATTATTCATCACTCTTCGTATCATCTACAAACTTTATTAGCAATGCTTTTATTTTTTCTTTATATCATTGCTAACATTTTAATTTCAGTGGGCTGATCTTTGTGGGATCCCACTAGAAACTCTCATTGGACAATGATTCCTCATTAACAATTACTTTGAGATCCACCAGTTAACTAGTGTTTAATCCATCTACTGTGTGCTATATTGATTTTGTAATTTAATTTTTAATAAGACTGTCATGTGGTAATAAGGCAAGTGCTTAACAGAAGTCCAGGTGTATTAAGTCAATACAAGTTGCCTTTATCAACCAGACTTGTGATCTCATTAAAGAATATCAGGTTTGCTTGACAAGCCTTATCTTCCAAGAAAACCTTTTGACTGGCATTAATTATTTTTTCATCTATTAGTTCCTTATTGATTGAGTCCCATCTCAGTCATGCCATTATATGGCCGAGAATCCCTGTCAGGTGAACTAGGCTATCCTGATGTGTGGAAAGAATAGCAAATATGGCAGACGACCAGGTTGGCATAACAGAGAAATCTTCGGTGAGCTTAAACATAAAAAGGAAGCTTACAAGAAGTGGAAACTTGGACAGATGACTAGGAAGGAGTATAAAAATATTGCTCGAGTATGCAGGGATGTAATCAGGAAGGCCAAAGCACAATTGGAGTTGCAGTTAGTAGGGGATGTGAAGGGTAACAAGAAGAGTTTCTATAGGTATGTTAGCAACAAGAAGAAGGTCAGGGAACGTGTGGGATACTTACTGAATGGGGGAGGCAACCTAGTGACAGATGATGTGGAAAAAGCTGAAGTACTCAATGCTTTTTTTGCCTCGGTCTTCACAGACAAAGTCCTGGTTGGAGTGATTTAGCTGGGATTGGTCCTGCTTTGAGCAGGGAGTTGGACTAGATGACCTCCTGAGGTCCAACCCTAATCTTCTATGATTCTATATATAGTATACGGCACTTATCAAATGTAGGCACAGCCTAAGTGTGCGCCTTTACAACTCTCTGCAGGTGTTTACTGCAGCATAACTTGAAAATGGGAAATCTCATGGTTTTGATGGTTTGTGCCTGAGTTCTTGCAAATATATGAAAGAGTATGCAAATGTGCAATATACTAGTGTGTGTTTTTTTTGTCACTGGATGTAGACAGGTATTCACTCCCCTCAGGAAATGATACAGGCTCCAGCCAACATGCTACTTTCTGTGTGTCAGGGAAGCACTTCAGACCATGTGCCTAATAGTTCTAGTTCTGTGAGAAGTAGTATGGTTAGCCTCTTGCCCATTCCGGCACCAGTGCTGAGGAGTCTTTCCTGTTGGAAAACAGTAGGGGTGGTTACAAATGGCCACTGCCCTGGGAAGTATTGCAAGCCAGACTTAGAAAGTGTCTTACTCATGTACTGCAGCCTTGGGACAGGTGCACTGAGCTACAAGGTATGAGTTCTCAACCCAACTCTTCTCGTGACTGTTCTTAATTTTTCTGTGCACATTCCTACCCTTATTAACAAGTGCTGGGCTTTTAAAAGATATTTAGGCACCTAAAGATGCAAGATGGCACCTAATAGGTGCTTAAATCTTTTAAAAAGCCTGAGTTCTGAGTCAAGAGCCGAGATACTTTTGAAAATACCACTAGGCACCTATCTGCATCTTCAGGTGCCAAAACACCTTTAAAAAATCAGGCTCTAAGTCCTCATCCCCAGCCTTTTGGAAAGCAAATACCGTTTACCCATTTTACAGCTAGGATTACTAAGAATGGAAAAGGCAATTGCAAACAGAGCAAGTTAAGAATCCAGCTCTCTAATATGATAGACTCAAGTCTCTTCTGCTTCCCCATATTGGCTTTCAGAAGAAATTTCCCAAATTATGTGCTTGTGTAACCCACACTTACAGTGTGGCTTTGTCCAAGGCTAGTGCCTAGACCAGGGGTAGGCAACCTATGGCATGCGTGCCAAAGGTGGCACACGAGCTAATTTTTCAGTGGCACTCACACTGCCTGGGTCCTGGCCACCAGTCCGGGGCTCTGCATTTTAATTTAATTTTAAATGAAGCTTCTTAAACATTTTAAAAACCTTATTTACTTTACATACAACAATAGTTTAGTTATATATTATAGACTTATAGAAAGAGACCTTCTAAAAACGTTAAAATGTATGACTGGCACGCAAAACCTTAAATTAGAGTGATTAAATGAAGACTCGGCACACCACTTCTGAAAGGTTGCCGACCCCTGGCCTAGACACACATTGAGGTTTATGAGCCTGCTAACATGCATTGTCCCTTAGCTAAAATTCCCACAGCACAAACTCACCAACACTCTTCGCGCTAGTTGGCAGACTAAGCAGAGAGAGCAAGAATGACCTGGGACATGGGGACTGAACTTCCTCTGTGATCCCTAGAGATTCCCCCCAGATCAGCGCTTGGCAAGCTGGCAGGCCAGGACGTGGGTGAAGCGTTCTGTGATGCTGCTTTGTAGATGAGCAGAGGGATTCATTCACAAGTGCTGCATGAGCACTACAGCCACAGAATGTTTTTTTAACCCAAAGTTTATGGCTATATGCAAATCAGTCAGAAATAGGCAAATCAGTCAATTCAATAATTTGCATAAAATGTCACATGGAGTTACACAAAACTTGGCAACTCTGTCTATGCAGCTAATTTAGCTATGCATGTATGTACAACATGGACACCTTCACTCCAGTGTTGGGAAATGTGCTGCAAAGATCCATACACAGTGCGTCAAGTCAGACTCTAGGCAGGGCTGAGGACTCATCTCTGGTTAGTGCCTAAATTACAACATTTTAGTCTTTAGTTCCATTCAACCTTTCTGTGCTTCAGTTCCCCTTTCAGAAAGAGATGTCTAATACCAGTGCTTTGTACATATAACACTGTTCCATTTGTAGTTCCCAAGTTTCTTTCCAAAGATGGATAAGTCTCAACCATTTTACAGTAGGCCTAAGTAGAGATGAATTTGCATGAGAGACACTGTGATGTAGTGGTTGAGACATGAGTCTATCATCTTAGGGATCAGGGCTCTTTTCCTGAGACTGCCACGAAATTCCAATGGACCTTGGGCAATTAACCTCAACACTCTGTTCCTAACAGTTAATGCATTGGAAAATAAGAATAAGGTAGAGACTTTTCCCTTTGGGATAGTGGTGAGTGCTCTAAATAAATACATCTTGTGAAGTGCATTAATCATAATATTCAATCAAAATTAGCTCTCTCATGGTAGAAACCTCATTACCAATCAGAATTCTTTCCTCAGCAGTATTATCTAATGCTAAAAGTCATTGCAGAAACATTCCATTAGATGTCTGGAAAGAATTCATGTAATCATAGATAATAGGAATAACCACAGGGACTGTCAGTGGGACCCCCAGCACTCTTCAAGATGGCTTGCCACAGTCTCCACTGAAGCTGTATTTAACCTGCTCCTGAATCCCTGAAGTGATACCTCAACCACCTCTTTTAGGAGTCTGTTTCACCGCCACTTTCTCTTACTGTTAAAAAAAACTTTCCTGAAGTGTAGAAGAAACCTTTCTTTTTTAGCTTCAGGCCAATGTTCCCTAACTGAACAACTTTCACTCCCTTCCTTTAAAGTAACTGAAGTAAAAGTAAAGCAGGAGTGGCGATGATCCCTTCTGCAGGTAAAGCTGAACGACAATTTTCACTCTAATCCTCTATTTGCTCAGACCTTTCCAAACCTTTTGGGTTCAACTTGTCCAGGCTTGCTCTTTGCCTGAAAGTGAGGTCTTTATAAAAATAAAAATGTGAGCTAAATTAGTTCTCCTAATTTATGAATGAGAAGAATAAAAAATATAATGTTCCTATTTAAAAAAAAAAAAAAAAGGCCTTGTGACTTTTCCTGAACAGCTCTGCGGCCAAAAGTGTCTGGGGATGAAGTAGAAAACCAGCCAGGAAATATCCCTTGTTGAAGAGAAGAGCCTATGGCAAATACAAAATATGGAGAAGAGCCCTAACTGAGAAAAGCGTCTGGTGAAAAGTTCTTATCACGATCAGAAAACCTCACATTACTGCAGTACACTTCTCATGGACTTTTTTGGAAGGCTTAGAAAGTGCAGCTGTGAGGAAGCACAGATCTGTGCCTAACTCCTCTTGTTCTAGTCAAGTGCAAAATTGTTGAAAGAGAATTCTTACACACATCTTATAGTGCACAGGCAGGATGCCTGCTCTTGCATACCATGGGAAATGTGCAGCTCCTACAGTTCACAAAAGAGATATCTTCCCTCTTGCAGATCTCCTGTGTTGCATAGAAGCAAGGCTCCATCCAGTGTGTCCCTTAAGGTGCATTGAAGAGGCTAATCAGGTGTAGTCTAGATAAATAGATAGACTCTGCAAACACCAGGGACTGAGTCCTTAACCAAAAAAAAAAAAAAAGGCTGGAATGCACTGCCAGTATTGTCACTCATAAGTGTA
Organism: Malaclemys terrapin pileata; assembly: GCF_027887155.1. Classification (NCBI taxonomy): domain Eukaryota; kingdom Metazoa; phylum Chordata; order Testudines; family Emydidae; genus Malaclemys; species Malaclemys terrapin. Next base: position 16,884,794 of record NC_071519.1, read on the forward strand.
CTCATAGTGCCGGTACTCAATATTAAAAATACCAGAACACAGCAAAAAAAGATGCCGGAACTGACATGATTTGAACCCTGGCACACACTACACCAATTTGTGAGCAAACCTTCAAAATCCTAAAGCATTGATCTCCTTGTAATAAGGATCTCCCTTTGTGTGTCCTCAGACATTTTCTTTTAAAAAGACTCCCAAGAAATTCCATGAAAACAAACACAAAAAAATGTTAAGGTTGCACAATTATGTGCTCAGAAATCAGGAAATGCAAAACTTACAGTTACATGTGCATATGCATCATGATACTGTCTTAAATTTCATACTTTCATGCTAAGTCTCAAATACATGATAGCATACATTTTTATATAACCTTTACTATACGTGTGTCATATCCTGTAATACTGTATATGACTCTGTATATACAGGACAAACAGAATCCATGAATCTGAACTGTATTTTATGAAAAGCACAGAGTTAAATATTCTTACACAACTTGTCACAAAATGCTACAGGTGTATCAAAGGTGGTCGAGAAAATTGTATGACACTTGTATTCAGTATGAAATACTATGTTTTCACGTAATCTCAGACTCTATTGTAACACGCACACAATACGAGGCCAGGTTAAGCTTGTGCAGGCAACCTTAACTTTGGCATTTAGTGACTGTTGTGCTTGACTGCATAACAAACCAACCAGCCTATGAAACCTCCAAACTGTACACACAGCTAATATATGCAGTCTCCTGTCCCCACTACTGTCACTCTCCTCTTCCCTTTCCACTCCGTTCTGTCCTGCATCACGTGGCACAGCTCAGCCCCATTTTAGAGTGTAAGCCGTGTGTCTTCTCTGGCATGTTTGTACAGTGCCCAGCACCAGGGCCCTGTGCTGATTGTGGCCTTTGGGTGCTACGATGGTACAAACAATAATAAAAACAACCACCACCGCCCTACTCCTTTGCACTCCCGAGCCTTTTGCTCATTAAATGAGTAATTATGAACCTTTGTTTTAAATATTAGAGGGGCAGTGTGTGTGCTCAACTCGAACTCTGCAATCCCATTGACTTCCAAAAGCTGTCAGGGGAATATCCCACAATGGAGGAAGAAAGTGGTGCTGGTGAAAAAAAAACTAACCTGGCTTATAGGGGAAGGGAAGGCAGCTATAAAAATATCTATAACAAATGGGAGAAAGGGGAAGTTGGTAGTAATGAATATAAGACAGGAGTTAGAAATTAGGAAAACTGATAAGTGAAGCAAAGGGACTCAAGAAATCTATGGACAGAAGAGTTAAAGACAATAAGGCGTTTTTAAAAATGTATTAGGAACAAAAAGAATCCTGAAAATGGTATTGAGCCATTACTAGACAGAAATGGTAGAATTAGCAATAATAAGGCAGTAAAGGCATAAGTGTTCAATAAATATTTCTGTTCTGTATTTGGGGGAAAAGATGATAAAACTCTTTCCATTCCACTATATCTTTTGGGAGACGTTAAACAGAAGCTACTAAAGTCAGACATTTTTAAATTAGCAGCTCCAGAGACCATCTATCCAAGAGTTTTAAAAGAGCTGGGTGAGGGGCTTGCTAGACCATTAATATTGATTTTCATTAAGTCTTGGAGCAAGGGACAAGTTCCAGAAGACTGGAAGAAAGCTACTGTTGTGCCAATTTTCAAAAAGGGTAAATGAAATTGCCTGGGTATTATAGACCTATCAACTTAATATTGATCCCAGGCAAGATAATGGAGCAGTTGATACAGGACTCAATTAATAAAGAATTAAAGGAGGGTAATGTAATTAATGCAAATCAACATGGGTTTTATGGAAAATAGATTCTGTCAAACTAACTTGATAGTATTGCTGTAATAGACTTCTGTAATGTGTTCAATTTTGATTAGAAAACTAGAATAAAAAATTCCCATGGCACAAATTAATGGATTAAAAACTGGATAAATGATAGGTCTCAAAATGTAATTGTAAATGGGGAATCATCATTAAATGGGTGTGTTTCCAGTGGGGTCCTTCAGGGATCAGTTCTTGGCTATTTAACATTTTTATCAATGACCTGGAAGAAAATAAAACCACCACTGAAAGTTTGCAGATAATAAAAATTGGAGTAGCAGGAAATAATAAAGAGAACAGGTCACTGATTCAGAATGATCTGGATTGCCTGGTAAACTGAGCACAAGCAAACAATATGCATTTCAACATGACTAAATGTTAATGTATGCATCTAGGAACAAAGACTGCAGGCCATACTTCCAGGATGGGGGACTCTATCCCGGGAAGCAGTGACTCTGAAAAAGATTGGGGGTCATGGCGGCTGAACATGAGCTCCCAACGTGATGCTAATGCAGTCCTTGAATGCATAAACAGGGGAATCTTGAGAGGGAGCAGAGAGGTTATTTTATGTCTGTTTTTGGCACTGGTGCAACCACTGCTGGAATCCTGTGTCCAGTTCTGCTGCCTTCTATTTAAGAAGGATGTTGGGGGGAGGGATAGCTCAGTGGTTTGAGCATTGGCCTGCTAAACCCAGGGTTGCAAGCTCAATCTTTGGAGTGCCAAGATCCTTTAAATAATAGAGATCCTGTTCTCACTGCAAATATTTAATGCAGCTAATATGTGTGTATAAGGTTTCTTGGCAGGGAGTAAGAATTCCATGGCTCAGGAGTAGGTTACGATGTTTAAGTGCGCTTCCTGTCTCTGCAGCAAGCAGGTGGAGGTCAGATGGGTTCTAGGCTGAGCCAATCATCTACCATGCTTGTCCTGCAGAGTTAAATCAGGGGAAAAGGAGAGAAAGTAAATTAGAAGTATAGTGGTTTCCTTTTGATTCAATTTGTCCCAAGCGCAAATATTTCTGAGGGGAAAAAAGCCTGAGTGTATGGACATAAGAAAATCCAAGGAAGTGTAAGTAAGAAATTTAAACATCCACACAAGCAAAGAAACTAACAAGAGGGAAAGGTGAGATGCACACTGACAGACTCAAATACACTTATGTAAAAGTATACATCTTCCCCATGTTTCTATCAGGAAACTCCCTGAATTAAGGAAAGTGGTTTGGTTCAGATCCTGGTCTGGCAGGGCAGGAGATATGGAAAAAGTCTGAGGCTATTGAATCCAAGTGGGACAGATATGGAGCTGCCCTGTCAGCCAGGGAATATTGTATGTTGGTCTGACTATTGGAATGGTGTTTCCTGTTTGATTAAATGGGTTGACCCAACCGGGGTCTGTTTGAAGTAGAGGCAGGAAGGAGAAGAGTGGCACCAGATAGTCACCTGTCAAACATTGAAGCGTTGTTAAGGGACAGTGCTAAAACCTTAGCTTTAATGATTTTGCCCAGGAACAACCAAGGCAAACTAAAACACAGGCGAGAAAGAACTTGGGCTGGGATTTAGAAAGGACTCTGTCAGGTGAACCAACCAAACCAAACTCAGCCTGCGGGGTGGGGGGGTCTGAAAAAGATAGGCTTTCTTAGGTCATCATTGGAGGATGGCAGGACTCTAGGTAAATTAGGGTTGCCAAGTGTCTAATCGCACAAACCCAAACACCCTTGCCCTGCCCCTTCCCTTCCCTGAGGCTCTGAATCCCACTCACTCCATCCCCCCTCTCTCCGTCGCTCACTCTCTCCCACCCTCACTCACTTTCACCGGGCTGGGGCAGGGGTTGGGGTGCGGGCTCTGGGCTGGGGCTGAGGGGTTCAGAGAGTGGGAGGGGGCTCCGGGCTGAGCCTGGAGCAGGAGGTTGGAGTGTAGGAGGGGGTGCGGGCTCTGGGAGGGAGTTTGGGTGAGGGAGGGGGCTCATGGCTGAGCCAATGGAAGCTGCAGAGTTGTCGCTCGTGGGGCGGGAGCAGCGCGCAGAGACCCCCTGGCCACCCCTGCACCTAGGAGCCAGACGGAAATGCTGGTCACTTCTGGGAGCTGCACGGAGCCAGGGCAGGCATGGAGCCTGCCTTAGCCCCACTGCGCCGCCTACCGGACTTTTAGCAGCCTATTAAAATCTCCCGGATTGGTTTCAGTAGCCACTGGGAGATCGATTCTGATTCCAGGAGACTCCTGGCCAATCCAGGAGGGTTGGCAACCCTAGGAAAGACAGACAGATGTGTAGACTGTTTGATTTAGTTTTTCCACTCGCTCTCTAATGCTTTGTTCCTACTGTTAAATAAACAATACTGTTGTTTTTAGAAAGCTGTTTGGTCACTATCTACCTCTGGTCACAGACTCCGGAAGGGAAAAACGCAGACCCGTGGGGTAATAAGCAGTTGACACACAGGGCACTGTACCCCAGCTTCACTTCTAAGAGTGGAAGAATCTCATGGTTCTATCTTGAGACAGGTAAGGGCACAAGCCGAAGACCTGAGGGATACACTCAGACCAGAAATGGGACAGAAATTCAGCTAGTCCTGTAACTAGAACAAAAGGTTTGCTCCAATATTTTAAATCTGCCTGAAGAGTGTGTAGTTGGTTTAAGTGTATGGGAAGATGTAACATAGACCAGGTTACCATCAGCCTGCGCTGACGAGGCTAAGCACTGAGGTCTGATCCTGATTGTTGCTGTAGCCTATGGATTTAGGATAAGGTATCTGAGCCAGTGGCTTTCACGCACTAAGGCAAAAGAGGAGGATGAAGAAAACGGGATAACAAAGGAGAAAAAAACCCAGAAGAAATCATCATGGCCACATGCTGAAAAAAAAACACCACCAAAGAAAATCCATCTCAAAAAGTGGAAAGTCAATTACAGAAATGCTGGATAGAATATATTGTTCCTGGGGTGGACCAGGCTAATGAATCACTGTGGGTTACAAGACAGCAGAAAAGGCTTTGGGAAATTCTAAACAGGATTTAAAGCAGTTGTATTAACTCTGTTGCTGCAGAGGGAATGTATTTCACAGCCAGCTGACCAGAGGTCTCTGTAATGCAGCTTTTAAAAAGAGGAGAGGAATGGAAAGTGGGTGTTAAAGGCATTTTAACACACCGCTGTTGTCACAGTTACACAGCTCTGTCATGAATCTATTCACCTACCTCCCCCTTTCCATCTTAGAGTTAATTAAACCAGCATGTTGATGCTAATGACTGATCAAAGCTTGGCCGCTGACTTAACAAACTGCTCCTTGGGCACCTTCTTCCTGCTCGCCAGCTCACAGCTTCACTGTCAGAGAAAGTTTGGCAAATTCATGTTGGTAGCAGAAAATGTAAAGATTGTTTAACAGCCTCCTTTTTCATGGAGTTGGTTCCAACCCTCCCCCCCCCCCACTACCTAACAAGCTGAGTATTTGCATGTTCCTCACATCCTTCTGCTCTTTTGCTTAGATACTATTGTGTTTACACTCCACGAGACATCGATTCACTATGATTATCTAGTCTGACCACCTGCAGAATACAGGCAGAGGCAACGTGTGGGGGCATGTGGAGTCACGTGCCCTCACTATGCCCCCCCACTATCAGCAGGCAGGGGGCATCTCTGCACACAGGCCAGAGGCCATCATCCAGTTCGATTCTTGCATCAAACCCAGTAACTCGTGGCTGAGCGAGACTGTACGATTATAATTGTTGTTCTAGCACATAGGAGTGTAGTCATGGACCAGGGTCCGATGGTGATACACACCGTGCAAACACAGAACACAAAGATGATCCCTGTCCCAAATAGCTTATCTTTCTGAAAGACATCCGATTGTGATGTACAGACTGTCTCAGGGAGCATCCACCATGTCCTTTGTAATCGATGTCAATGCGTAATTACACAATTGAAAATTTTCAGTTTATATTTTACCATCTTCAACTTCCAGCCATTGGATCTTGTGCTGCCACTGCCTGCTAGATTAGAGAGCCCTCTAGCATCCGGTATCTTTTTCCTAGGTAGATAATTGTAGACCAAGATCAAATAATAATTATTTGATTAACTAAATGGATTGAGCTCCCTTCTTGTACATAGAATGTTGTTTCTGAACTTTGAATCCTTCCTGTAGTTCTTCTCTGAAGACTTTCCAGTATTTCCTTTATAAAGCCCTATGATTCCTCAGCTCCTCTCTGTTTACCCTCTTTAAATATTGGCACCACATTGGCATTATTACAGTCCTCTGGAATGTCCCCAGTGTTCCAAGATTTTTATAGAAATAACACCGTTATTTCGGAAACCTCCTTGACCAACTGTATTGTAACTCAGTTGCAAGTTATGTGGACCTGCTGATTTAAAAATAATTAATGTAAGCAGAGGCTGTTTAGCATCCTCTTTTCCTACCACTGAAAAAAGAATTTAGTTCCAAATACAGAAGTTGTTGAACACTTCTGGTTTTGTACATCATTGACAATTTTACCACCTCCATGTAGTATTTGAGGAATTGACCTATAATATTGTTAAAATTCCTTTTGTTCCTGATATATATATATTTTTAAAATCCTTCATTTTGTTCTTAGTCCTATTAGCCAAAGGTACCTTTAGCTTCTGAGGTGAGGATGGAAGTACAGATTAAAAATAATCTAGGTATGGCCCCAAAACTACATGACTGCTCAGGGCTAGAGTGCCAAAAGAATATAGGCACCTACCTGACATGCAAGATGCCTAAATCCCAGAATCAGGTCTCACTGGGATTCACAAAACCCTTGCTCAGCTGTCCCTGAACCCTGTAGGAGCCTAAATGCCCTCAGTCCTACATTTTTACAGTAAAAGTTCCCTAGGTGCCTATGGTTCTGCCTCTGAGCATGGTCACTGCTGCTCCACGCCATGCATCTGAGTACCTGATACACTGGGGGAAGCTAAGCCTGCAGGGACTGATCCAATAAGTGGGTTCAGAGCTTGTCTACCAGATTGGGCCCCAGTAGGCATGCTTATACCAAACAGACAGTGGGGGAGGCCCTCCCTCATAACTTTTAGCCCAGTAGTTAGGGTATTTACCTGGGATGTGGGAGACCCCTCCCCTTCACGTCTCCACTCAGTCTCCACTCCCCTTAAAGTCTCCACCGGCAGCCTCCCCGTCAGCTCCCACTTCCCCTAAGTTCCCTGTGCAGCAGCCGCCCAGCAGGCTATCAATTGCTGGCAGTTCAGCTGTCCCTCCCCCCACTACCATGTGCTGCTCCTGCCCTCTGCCTTGGAGCTGCTCCATAGATTCATAGATTCATAGATTATAGGACTGGAAGGGACCTCGAGAGGTCATCGAGTCCAGTCCCCTGCCCGCATGGCAGGACCAAATACTGTCTAGACCATCCCTGATAGACATTTATCTAACCTACTCTTAAATATCTCCAGAGACGGAGATTCCACAACCTCCCTAGGCAATTTGTTCCAGTGTTTAACCACCCTGACAGTTAGGAACTTTTTCCTAATGTCCAACCTAGACCTCCCTTGCTGCAGTTTAAACCCATTGTTTCTGGTTCTATCCTTAGAGGCTAAGGTGAACAAGTTCTCTCCCTCCTCCTTATGACACCCTATTAGATACCTGAAAACTGCTATCATGTCCCCTCTCAGTCTTCTCTTATCCAAACTAAACAAACCCAGTTCTTTCAGCCTTCCTTCATAGGTCATGTTCTCAAGACCTTTAATCATTCTTGTTGCTCTTCTTTGGACCCTTTCCAATTTCTCCACATCTTTTTTAAAATGCGGCGCCCAGAACTGGACACAATACTCCAGCTGAGGCCTAACCAGAGCAGAGTAGAGCGGAAGAATGACTTCTCGTGTCTTGCTCACAACACACCTGTTAATGCATCCCAGAATCATGTTTGCTTTTTTTGCAACAGCATCACACTGTTGACTCATATTTAGCTTGTGGTCCACTATAACCCCTAGATCCCTTTCTGCCGTACTCCTTCCTAGACAGTCTTTTCCCATTCTGTATGTGTGAAATTGATTTTTCCTTCCTAAGTGGAGCACTTTGCATTTGTCTTTGTTAAACTTCATCCTGTTTACCTCAGCCCATTTCTCCAATTTGTCCAGATCATTTTGAATTATGACCCTGTCCTCCAAAGTAGTTGCAATCCCTCCCAGTTTGGTATCATCCGCAAACTTAATAAGCGTACTTTCTATGCCAATATCTAAGTCGTTGATGAAGATATTGAACAGAGCCGGTCCCAAAACAGACCCCTGCGGAACCCCACTCGTTACGCCTTTCCAGCAGGATTGGGAACCATTAATAACAACTCTCTGAGTACGGTTATCCAGCCAGTTATGCACCCACCTTATAGTAGCCCCATCTAATTTGTATTTGCCTAGTTTATCGATAAGAATATCATGCGAGACCGTATCAAATGCCTTACTAAAGTCTAGGTATACCACATCCACCGCTTCACCCTTATCCACAAGGCTCGTTATCCTATCAAAGAAAGCTATCAGATTGGTTTGACATGATTTGTTCTTCACAAATCCATGCTGGCTGTTCCCTATCACCTTACCACCTTCCAAGTGTTTGCAGATGATTTCCTTAATTACTTGCTCCATTATCTTCCCTGGCACAGAAGTTAAACTAACTGGTCTGTAGTTACCTGGGTTGTTTTTATTTCCCTTTTTATAGATGGGCACTATATTTGCCCTTTTCCAGTCTTCTGGAATCTCTCCCGTCTCCCATGACTTTCCAAAGATAATAGCTAGAGGCTCAGATACCTCCTCTATTAGCTCCTTGAGTATTCTAGGATGCATTTCATCAGGCCCGGGTGACTTGCAGGCTTCTAACTTTTCTAAGTGATTTTTAACTTGTTCTTTTTTTATTTTATCCGCTAAACCTACCCCCTTCCCATTAGCATTCACTATGTTAGGCATTCCTTCAGACTTCTCGGTGAAGACCGAAACAAAGAAGTCATTAAGCATCTCTGCCATTTCCAAGTTTCCTGTTACTGTTTCTCCCTCTTCACTAAGCAGTGGGCCTACCCTGTCTTTGGTCTTCCTCTTGCTTCTAATGTATTGATAAAAAGTCTTCTTGTTTCCTTTTATTCCCGTAGCTAGTTTGAGCTCATTTTGTGCCTTTGCCTTTCTAATCTTGCCCCTGCATTCCTGTGTTGTTTGCCTATATTCATCCTTTGTAATCTGTCCTAGTTTCCATTTTTTATATGACTCCTTTTTATTTTTTAGATCGTGCAAGATCTCGTGGTTAAGCCAAGGTGGTCTTTTGCCACATTTTCTATCTTTCCTAACCAGCGGAATAGCTTGCTTTTGGGCCCTTAATAGCGTCCCTTTGAAAAACTGCCAACTCTCCTCAGTTGTTTTTCCCCTCAGTCTTGATTCCCATTCCAGGGAGCCTCCTGCTTTCTGTGTGGGGTGGGGGGAGGGGGAGAAGAAGAGAAGGGGGCTAATGTCAGGGTGTCTCCTTCCCCTGCTCCTGCCCCCCGCTTACCCTTTCTCCATATAGCGCAGGGTGGGGACACTTCCAGAGGGAGAGAGCTTGCTGGCGGCAGCTGCTGTCTCAACTTCCTGAGAGTGATGTCAGTGTACTTAAAGGAGCAATGCACATCTCTCTCTCTCTCTCCCACACACAGGGTGTGTGTCTCTGTCTGCCATGCTGTCTCCTCTCCCTCCATTTGTGCTGCCGTGTAGAGTGTGAGGCTACATTAACAACAATGATTTAACCTTTCAGAGCTCAGCGGAATGCTAGTGCATCATTTAGCAGTAAGGCATTCCCTGGGAAACTTCACCACCTCAACCAAGCTTCACAATCATCATTGCTGTGTACTGTATTAAATTGTTTGTTTAAATTTATACTGTGTGTGTGTGTGTATATATATATATATATAGTTTTTTGTCTGGTGAAAAACATTTCACTGGAACCTAACCCCCTAATTTACATTAATTCTTATGGGGAAATTGGATTCGCTCAATATCATTTTGCTTAAAGTCGCATTTTTCAGGAACATAACTACAACATTAAGCAAGGAGTTACTGTAGGTACCAAGTGCACGTAGGGACCAATAACAAGAATTTCTGCAATAAACTGGGGGCTCATCAATTGGAAATGACAGTGGAAGAGAACAACTCGTGCACCCAGCTCTATCACGTGATGACTATGAGCCACCAATGTGATGTGACTGTAAAAAAGGCAAATGTGTTGCTAGGATGTATCAGGCATTTGATACGGTTCCACATGGGGAATTATTAGCTAAATTGGAAAAGATGGGGATCAATATGAAAATTGAAAGGTGGATAAGGAACTGGTTAAAGGGGAGACTACAACGGGTCGTACTGAAAGGTGAACTGTCAGACTGGAGGGAGGTTACTAGTGGAGTTCCTCAGGGATCGGTTTTGGGACCAATCTTATTTAATCTTTTTATTACTGACCTTGGCACAAAAAGTGGGAATGTGCTAATAAAGTTTGCAGATGACACAAAGCTGGGAGGTATTGCCAATAAAGAGAAGGTCCGGGATATCATACAGGAAATCTGGATGACCTTGTAAACTGGAGTAATAGTAATAGGATGAAATTTAATAGTGAAAAGTGCAAGGTCATGCATTTAGGGATTAATAACAAGAATTTTTGTTATAAGCTGGGGACGCATCAGTTGGAAGTAACAGAAGAGGAGAAGGACCTCAGAGTATTGGTTGATCACAGGATGACTATGAGCCGCCAATGTGATATGGCCGTGAAAAAAGCTAATGCGGTCTTGGGATGCATCAGGCGAGGTATTTCCAGTAGAGATAAGGAGGTGTTAGTACCGTTATACAAAGCACTGGTGAGACCTTATCTGGAATACTGTGTGCAGTTCTGATCTCCCAAGTTTAAGAAGGATGAATTCAAACTGGAACAGGTACAGAGAAGGGCTACTGGGATGATCCGAGGAATGGAAAACCTGTCTTATGAAAGGAGACTCAAAGAGCTTGGCTTGTTTAGCCTAACCAAAAGAAGGCTGAGGGGAGATATGATTGCTCTCTATAAATATATCAGAGGGATAAATACCAGGGAGGGAGAGGAATTATTTAAGCTCAGTACCAATGTGGACACAAGAACAAATGGATATAAACTGGCCATCAGGAAGTTTAGACTTGAAATTAGACAAAGGTTTCTAACCATTAGAGGAGTGAAGTTCTGGAACAGCCTTCCAAGGGGAGCAGTGGGGGCAAAAGACATATCTGGCTTCAAGACTAAGCTTGATAAGTTTATGGAGGGGATGGTATAATGGAATAGCCTAATTTTGGCAATTAGTTGGTCTTTGATTATTAGCGGTAAATATGCCCAATGGCCTGTGATGGGATGTTAGATGGGGTGGGATCTGAATTACTACAGAGAATTCTTTCCTGGGTTCTGGCTGGTGAGTCTTGCCCACATGCTTAGGGTTTAGCTGATCGCCATATTTCGGGTTGGGAAGGAATTTTCCTCCAGGGCAGATTGGCAGAGGCCCTGGGGTTTTTTTGCCTTCCTCTGCAGTGTGGGGCCTGGGTCACTTGCTGGTAGATTCTCTGCACCTTGAAGTCTTTAAACCACGATCTGAGGACTTCAAAAGCTCACACATAGGTTAGGGGTTTGATACAGGAGTGGGTGGGAGAGATTCTGTGGCCTACATTGTGCAGGAGGTCAGACTAGACGATCATAATAGTCCCTTCTGACCTTAAAGTCTATGAACTAAGGGCTGCTAGGATCATTTGAGGAACAGAGAGCCTAACTTACAAAAGGAGACAGAGGGCTTGTCTACACAAGGCAGCAAACATGTTGTGCCCTAACTGGCCCATGCAGACCCTGCTGGTGGAACAGCACTATTTTAATGTTCACTAGGGAATGTTTAGCTTGGTCCAGCAGGGTCTACATGGACCAGTTAGTGTGCAACATGATGGTGAACTTTAGAAATCACACCCCTCTAGTGTATACTATTGCCCTGTGGGGACAAGCCCTGAGAGCTTACAGAACAAAGGCTGAGAGGGGATATGATTGCGCTCTATAAATACATCAAGGAGTGAACACCAAGGGGGAAGAAGAGTTATTTAAACTAAAGGATCATGTTGGCAGAAGGACAAATGGGTATAAACTGGTCAGAAATAAATTTAGGTTAGAAACCCTTTTGTAAATTCCAGCCATCGAAGTGAGGTCCTGGAACAGCCTCCCAACAGAAGCGGTGGGGGCAAACAAGCTAACTCATTTTAAGGAAAAGCTAGATAATTATGTGATGGGACTGCTTGCAATAGCAGGGCCTGGGCTCTATGACCCAGGAGGCCCCTTCCACTCCTAAGTTCCACATTTCATAGAATCCTAGAACCACAGAGTTAGAAGGGCCCGCAAGGGTCATCTTGTCTAACCCCCTGCCAAGCTGCAGGATTTGTTGTGTCTAACCCATCCAAGGCAGACGGCTATCCAGCCTCCTTTTGACAACCTCTAGTGAAGGAGATTCCATGACCTCCCTAGGTGTCTGTTCCATTGTCCTACATTTCCTTATCAATTGTGTACATTTGTAAATGTGCCTCCCACCTATCCTTTCCCCCTGTTTTATGTAATGATTTCTCTAATTTTGAATTGCTGCTTTCACATCCAAACACAAGATGGAGAGAGAGAGTGGAACAGGGATTTTGTCTGGTCCTACAACTTCCAATTTTGCTCCCACTGCTTATGATTGGGAGGAAAATTTTAAAGCAGAGACGCTGCTGGTGGTTTTTGAGGATTGGCTGAATGGGTTTAAATATTCCTGTGTAATATCACTAGAGAGAGGAGAAACTGGAATGGGTTGAAAACCTGCTCTTCAGTATATGCTATGGTGAAGCTGGAGGCAAGAGTTTGCTGAAAGGTCTGTGCAAAACAAAGGCAATCATTTTTATCTAATTAATAAAAGTAAAGCCTATACAATGCACATATCAGTGTTGCCAACTCTAATTATTTTATTGTTAGTCTCACAACATTTGGTGCTTTTCATAAAGCCCCAGCCCCTAGATTTATGTGACTATGCTACAATCTTGGAAAAAAGATAGTAAGTTTCTAGCCCTAATGGTTGCAGAGAAAAGCTTGAAATTAGCTACAGATTACAACACCAGAAGACAAAGGGGAAAAAATCCCAAAGTTATTACGTTTTAGCATATCACAATAGCCAAGCCAGTCTCAGGATTTGTGGAGCTCAAGTCTTGATTTTTAAACATTTAAGATTGGAAATATGTTCTACAGAAAACGGCTCTCTCTACCTCCCACACTGCAAAATATGTTCACCACAAAATAGTCCTAAAACAAAAAAATCCTTCACTATGAACAGCAACAACAGGGACAATGATCCAGTAGGTCCTAGCAGTGCTGTGCAGCACTCTCATCATGAATGAGGCTGCAATTTGCATATGCATTAAACCTGCCCTTATTGAGTCTAAGTACTGTAAATCATTTTCTAACATCTTTTTGGAGGCATGTGTTGTTGGGACCATGCCATGTTAAAACCACATCAAGGACTGGTCTGTCATATAGAGCAATTTGGATCACGTGTGAAGCTAGCACATTTGAATAATGTGTGTTAATACAACCAAATGCAAGGCCGCATATTTGGAAACACAGAATGCAGGTTACATTTATAGGATGGAGGATTGTAGCCTGGAAAAAAGTGACTTGGGGGTCACAGTGGGAAACAACTGAACTTCCATTGTGATATGGTGACTAAGAGTTTATCTACATGAGGCTTTAGTCTGCACTAGAAGGGTGTACATTTTAGTCCACATTAGTGTGTTGTGCACTAACTGGTCTGTGTGGACCCTGCTGGCTCAGAGTAAAAGTTCCTTAGTGGGCGTTAATGGAATCCTGTTTCAAACAGTACTATGTTAACATGCAGTAGGGAACTTGTAGTCTGCCCCAGCTGGCTCCATGCAGGGCGATTAAAGTACATCTACACTGCTTTTGGAAGTGAGCTGCCCAGCCCAGGTCGATAGATTTGGGTTACCAAGGCTTGTGGTTGTGCTTAAAAATAGTTGTGCACAAGAATCCACTGCATTTTGGCAAAAAATGCTTTCGCTGAAAAAAAGAGTACCCAGCTTTAGTCACTAAGGAGGGAGGAATCCACCACCTTTGGGGGCCTGAGAGGGCTACATTTGGAGATGCCGCTAGGATCATTCAGCTCCCCATTTATTGCTTATGAATCAGGGCCATGTCTGTTGGGAAGACACAGCATTGTTTTATCCCAGTTTGGAAAAATGGAACAGGCCAAAGTCACTGAAAGAAGAGGGGACAGACCATGAAAGGGTCTTTCTCCTTAAGGAGATCATCAAAGGTGATGAGTAAACCTATGTTGTTGGTGCCCTGGTAACAACCAGATGTTTTGTATAAGTCAAAGTCTGAACTACATTTTATAGCTCTCCCTTAAAGAAGTTACTGCTTTCTGTGGGTGTGACCCATCCATGGACTTGCAGCAAACAACTCGGCAGGCAGCAGTGAAAGAAGGGAGTGTTGAAACTTCTCCTGTCTCTTTTCAAGGTGAAATTGCAGGATTTTCTCACCCAGGAAGAGACCAACTGGGAAAATGACACCGCATTGATAGATGTGTCCATTCCACCCTCTTCAACACTTAATAGTTCCTGGTTGGTGGTGATGGGACAACTAGCGAAAAAATGCCTTCAAGTTCACAATTGTGCCAGCCATGCACAAGACTAGGAATTTTCTCTGGCATATATCAGTCCCCCTGAGGAAGGATGATTTTGAAGAATGAAGGGATTCAGCCATTCTCATGGTGATGGAGTACTTTTGTCCAGAGAAAAGAAAAAGGGTGGTAGAAAGCTAATGAGGGCCATTTTGCATGGAACACTGAGCCAGATGGGTCTGGGAGGGAATACCTGAGTCCCTGTAGGATATCTTTGGGATCCTGGTACTGGACAGGACTGGTACATATGGCTTAGGACCTCTATCCACAATCAAGGAGAAAAGCTTTCCAACTACCTGAGATGAGAACTGAAAAAAACAACTGTTGCATACCGTACACTCTAGAGGGAAAACACCTTCAGAAAGACTGAACTATATTCACCTGGACCAGCTCCTTAAAGAAGCACTTTATTCTAATTTATTGTTGCTGAGACCGTGCATTAGAGCACTGTAGTAGGAAGAGGACTTGAAACATAAGCCCTTGTATCAGAGGCCTGGGCTAACGTAGTGGCCAAAGCTTTGCTAATATAAAACAAAGTTAAGTTGTGAGCAAGAGGCAGGCCCTGCTCACAGAATCTGGCAAGAATAGGGCTGATATTGCAGAAACACACATTCCTAGGAAGTGCTATGTACAGGCCATGCACGCAAACACATTCCAGAAGGGTGGTACCAGAACACCTTGACACCAAAACATTCCCCACTTGAGGATTCACACCCTACACACCACTGTAATAATCTTTGTACAAAATATGCCTTGTGAGATATCATTTGAAGGCTAATAATTTACTGGTTACTAATATCAGGATGAAATGTATGTAGCAACATTATATACAAAGCTATGAACATAAGCTGAAATCATGACTGAAGTGTGTTTGCCAGGCAAGTCTGTTTCTTAAAGACAAAGAACAAGTTGACACATCTAGCCAGGTGTCATCAAAGCTGATGGGCATTCACTTATCAAGTGGTCATTCTTTGGTAAGGAAAGGAAGCAGGAACAAACAGATCTGCAGTTTCGCAAACAACAGCATGAACCTCTTTCTCCACCGGATTCCTTAATTCCAACCTCACAGTGGGAATGACCTTTATCTAGGGGTAACCCTCGGGAAAATGCATTTCAAAGGTGATTGAACTATAAAAGTGAGGGGCAAACCCCCACCCCCAAGTTATCTTTCCCTATCTGTCTCTCTCCTTTTCACCTAAGAAGACAAAAGAAACAGCTGTGGACTTTGGAGCAGATCCTGGCCTGAGAATTTGGTCAGCAATGTTACTGGAAATATGTGGTAAGGGACTTCACCTTGAATCAAATATTGTTTATTAAGGGCTTGGCTACACTTGCAGATGTAGAGCGCTGGGAGTTAAACCAGCCTTCGGAGACCGCAGCAGGGAAAATGCTGCCGTGTGTTTATACTGTCAGCTGCAAGTGCAGTGGCGTGGCCACATTGGCAGCTCTTGCAATGCCACAGAGAGCAGCGCGTTGTGGTAGCTATCTCAGTGTGAAAGAGGTTGCAGCGTGCTTTTCAAATAGGGGTGTGTGGAGAGTGCCAGGGAGTGTGTTGTGTGTATGTGGGGGGAGAGACAGTGTGTTTTGGGGGAGCAGAGAGTGTGTCAGCATGCTGTCTTGTAAGTTCAGACAGCAGCAGATTCCCCACCCCCCCGCCTCTCTCTCTCTCTCTCTCTCACACACACACACACACATGCCTCGGCAGCAGCAGCATTCCAGAGTAATGGTTTGTTTTGTCCCAGAGCAGATAAGCATGCCAGCTGTCAGAAACGGAGCTTTGAAAGGGGATATTCGCATTCCTACAGCCGATTCCAAAACAATGAGAAGAGTGGCCACTTGACTTCAGGGGATTATGGGACATTTCTGGAGGCCAATCACAGCACAGTAATGCAACACATCATCCACACTGACACCCAGGCGTTTCAGCCAAGGGGCAGCAAGCTTTATGCTTCTCGTGGAGGTGGATTACCAGGAGCGCTCCAGCTCCAGAGTCCAGGCACTCTAAGTATCTTGCCAATGTGGACACCTCAAGAATTAGGGCTCCCAGGGCTGATTTAATGCGCTCTAACTTGCAAGTGTAGCCAAGCCCTAAGTTAGTACTAGGAAGTGTTTTATTCTTATTTCTCTTGTAACCATTTCTGACTTTAATGCCTTATACTTGTACTCATTTAAAAAATCTCTTTGTAGTTAAATAAACTTGTCGTATTCTTTAATCAAAATTAATCTAGTGTTGTCTTTAAATGGAATGTGTGGGTGTCATAAACATACAGCTAAGGGTAGCATAAAATCCCTCTTTACCCTGTAAAGGGTTAATCCCTCCTTTACCTGCAAAGGGTTAAGGAGCTCAGATAATCTGGTTGGCACCTGACCAAAAGGACCAATAAGGGGAGAAGATACTTTCAAATCTGTGGGGGAAGGTTTTTGTTTTCATGTTCCTTTGTTCTCTCCTGGTCAGCGAGGAGCCAGGGCAGGGAAAATACGTCTCCCTAAGCCATATCTGAACTAAGCATCTAATATTACAGAAATAGTAAGTAATAGCAAGGAAATGCATTAGATTATCTTTTGTTTTAGCTTGTGAATTTTCCCTGTGCTAAGAGGGAGGTTTATCCCTGTTTTTGTAACTTTAAAGTTTTGCCTAGAGGGGAAATCCTCTGTGTTTGGAATCTTTTTGTTACCCTGCAAAGTTATCTTCCATCCTGATTTTACAGAGGTAATTCTTTAATCTTTTTTTAAAATAAACTTCTTTTAAGAACCTGATTGTTTTTCAGTGTCCTAAAGATCCAGGGGGGTTGATCTGTGCTCACTTTGTAACCAATTGGTTAGGATATTATTCTCAAGCCTTCCCAGGAAAGGGGGTGTAGGGGCTTGGGGGGATATTTTGGGGGAGGTAGGGTCCAAGTGGCCCTCCCTGAATGTTTGTTTAAATCACTTGGTGGTGGCAGCAATACTAAGGGCAAGAAAGGAATTTGTGCCTTGGGGAAGTTTTTAACCTAAGCTGGTAGAAATAAGCTTAGGGGTTTTTTCATGTGGGTCCCCACATCTGTACCACAGAATTTAGAAAGGGGGAACCCTGACAGTGGGGAAGTCCCTTTAAAGTAACAAACTGTTGTATATTGATCCCCTTATATCTGGACTGTCCAGAAGAGGGCTGGACAGTGCAGAACACATGCTTTGGCAGAAAATCCAGGACCAGGAATGTGTTGGGGTCATCCTGCAGGTAGTACCCAAGGCTGCTGGAAGCCAGAGCGTGGCTGGTGTTTGCTGACAGGCTGCTGGGGTCAGAGCTTCTGGACCAAGACTGTAGCTGTACACAGACACTCAGGGTGGGACCTGCATGCTGGCAGACTGATTGTGAGCAACCCAAGTTGAAAGCTACAACAACGAAGCATTATGAGGCACCCCTAGTTTCAGGGCAGGGGTAATACAGCCCCTCACTGGTTTGGATTGCCCCTAGGAATGGCGTATGCTAGTAGGAATGAGATGGATCAGGAATGGGTGACAGAATTTGCTTTCCCCTAGTCTGATAGACTCCAGGTTTATGGGCCTTCGGGGACCCACAGTAAAGTCTATAGATTGATGGGGATTTTTTGCAGAGGGTGGCTTAAATGGGAAGGCAGGGGACTCGGAGGTTTTGGCACCCAGGTGTGGTGTTTATTACCATCACTGCTAATTTGTCAAGGGACGTACATATAGGATTTTATAGATCTTTATTTTACATGCACCTGGAGGCCACATTGTTATAAAATGACGATAAAGAAGAAAATAAAGAATATCCCAATGAATTAAGCCAACCTGGCATATGCTTTTGACAGCTGTATAGCACCTACGCTCCTGCTCTGACATATCTCTAAGGTAGTGCTACATAAACATTCCACTTCAGCCGTGATGCCTGGACCTAAACAACCAAGTGCCTTTTAAAGCACACTTTACAAATGTTTAATGGGACAAATGAGTTTTGGTGCAAAAAAGATTGTTCAAGAAAAGAAAGTTCCGTGGTTTGAGCCATTAGTGCTATCAGTGCAGTCACTGAAGTGCCCTAGGGGGGGGATATGACTGGGTTGTCCCTAGACTACAATTAGCATGGGCCTTGCAGGAGAATGTCAGAGATGGGACCTCCCTTCCGGACACACTGTGATTTTATACTCCAGTGACAATTCTAGCTAGTTCCTATCCTCTAAACTATAAGCCTAGCATTGTTCACTACCCTCCTACTTCCTTCCTTGGCTTATCTAGTCAGCCATATTTCTCCTTGCTTCTTTCAAGTTATTGAACATAAGTCCAAAGTTAGGGCTTATGAAAAAGTCTTCAAGATCTGTTAGCTCCCCTCTTTGCAGCCAACCCCAGACTTGGGTCCGGCTCTCCACCATCTTCACTGCAGAGTTGGACAGGTGCCACAGGATTTGGAATATGTACAACCACAATAGTGGGGTTCAGAGCTTTGCTTTGGTCTGAGACATGTAGCAGTTTGTAAATACCTGGTATTTTAGATTTTTAAATACAAATAGAAAATATCTTAAACACTGTCCTCAAGGCACGTCAGTTGTGGCATCACAGCCAAGAGACTTCATGGTGCTTTCTGCTCCAGTCCCATCTCTGCAGGGGTCACTGCCACTGATTGAAGACAGGGAATTTCTCTTCTTCTTGCTTTATTTTGAGGATACCACTAGGCCACACCTCTTCCTGTGGGAAAACCCATGGAGGGGCCAGAATTCTTCAAAAGCTTCCCTGGGATGTGTCCCCTTAGTTGGGAGAAACTTAGCGTGGGCACAGGATGAGGCCTCCACACCATGAATCTAGGGGATCCACAGGGAAGGAAATCCCCAGAAAAGATCCACGCTGAAGATTTGGCTGCCTCTGCATCTTACTACACTAGCCTCCCTGTTTTGGCAGCATGCCTCCTGTCATGCCTCCTCCTGCCCCCAGCTCTTACCACACAGCCATGCTTCTGCAGAGTTTCAGGGATAGGTGGCCAGAACCAGAAAGGTGGTACACCTCATCTTCGATATCCCAAGGGGAACTCGGCCTGTGCTAAGTCCCTTCCACTGACTGCAGTAAAAGGGATGATACAGACTATGTTATCTAGTGTGGCCAGTTAGGTCATTTTATCATCCATTCATCATTGTGTTATTGAGTGTTTGTTCAACTCATATGCTATTTCATATATAATCAAAGTATGGTAAATAGATGTAAATTGTAGGATTATAGAAGTGTAAGATTGACAAGTATTTAGGTATGTAAGTAAAGCATGGCTGTAATGAACGGCCTACAGTCTGAGGCCTGTAAGATTTTAGCTTAGCCATAGTAGGCCATTGGCTTAAGAATGCTTGACATAAGTGGGTAACCTAGGCATACCCCTATGCTTAGGTTACCCTGTAAGGTTACAAGATTACTGGAAAGAAAGTGCCAAAAGGTGATGTTACAGAAAAACAAACTGTAACAGACCATGAAACAACAGCATGAAAAGTTTGGTTCTGACGGTGGGTTACCATGGACACATGATGTGCGTAGATACTATTGAGAATAAGGGGAGCTAAGACAACAACCTATGAAAAATGGCACACACCGATATTCATTGAAACTCTCATGCATACACATAATGTGTTAGGTGTGGTCAGAACAACAATATAAAGGAGGTTCCCTGGCTGGATAAGAGGGGGAAGACCCCCAAGGGAAGACCCATGGGAAATCCCAGCAGGAACCACCTCTCTATCAATGATCATCTGTTGAGATCTCCATCAGATCCTGGAGTATCTTTGGGGATGTAAGTAGGAATACAGTATTAGTCATTCCATAGGTTTTTGAAGCATTTCTATATTCATGGGTAATTGTAACTACTCATTGCTTTAACAAAACTTGTAGTACAGTTAAGACTTTGTACTTGTGATTGGGTCTATGGTCACTATCCTTGGTCTTTGTGTGTTCCTGGAGTCTCCAAATTTGAGAAAAGCACCAAAGGTGATTTTCACTCTGTCAAGCTTGAAACTGTAAAAACAGCAGCTGAACCCACTGTAGTTTAATACAAAATCATTAAATTCCATTTTAAAAAAATCTGCACTATCCTGTGTATCTGAAGAGACTTACTGTCCTTTTAACATGTAGGTGTCAGCCTTAGGCAAAGGTTGGGTAGATAGCTTCCAAGGGTACCACATCTAAAGAGGTTCCATCACAATAGCACTGGGACCTGCTGTGGGCACTCTCAGTGTCTGACCCTGTATTGATAATCTGCGGCTGTAGAGCTTTGGCTTATTTGGGTGGCAGTTATCTACTGTGATCCTTGTCAGCATCATGACAGCCAGAGCAAATGATTCTGGTCCACCTGGGAATTAAAGTTACTTGCTGCACATGCCTGAGCAGCTATAGTGGCAACCTGCTGGAGGAAGAAAGAGAACTTTCCCAGGACTAGGAGTGAGTAGTTGTAGTGCCAAATACTATCTTCTGCACTGAGGATAGACACTGCACTCAAGGCAAGCCCTGACCACATTATTCTCTGGATCAGACAGGCTGGAGTGCTCTTCGATGAACAATAAACATCCTGAAAAGTCTTCATTTCTAAAAAAACGGATTGGCCAATCGTGATTACACGGTCATACCTCCATATAGCGCAGATGTATTTCTGACTTTTTTGTTAAGTTTTATTCCACCCAAACTTGAGAAGCGGCAGTGGCTGTGATTGGCAATATCTTCCTAGCAAATCAAAGTTCCAAGCTCAGAAAAAACTCTTGGATCGAGTAGAAAGCAAATTCAGAGTTGTAAGTGACAAGAGATCTTTAATATGCTGGCAGAGTTCTTCTCATCACTGGCTACAGCACAGCTGGCTCTGGCATTATGGACCTCCCAGTAGAGCTGGGCAGAAAAATCCCAACAAAATATACTTTCATCAGAATTTGCCGATTCATCAAAATGTTTCCAGAAATGGTTCAATTCCAGCAAACTTCTGACAGAAGCCTGCCTGTTTTCCTGCCAGCTCCCGCAGCCCATTCCTCTGCAGCCCACCAGGCAGAGCAGCCCACCATGCAGACTTCTTCAGAGTTGGGGACCTCAGGGCTTCCAAATTCCCAGGCCAGCTGCCTCCCCAAGCTGCCCGATTCCAAGGAGCCTGCCAGCTTGGGCAGCCAGCTGGCCTGGGATTTGGGAAGCCTTTGGAATCCTAGTTCCCAAGCCCCCGGGCTCCTGACTCTTCAACAGTTCACCAAGTGGGCTCCAGTAGAGCCGGGCTCCAAAGGCTTCCAGGCTCCCAATTCCCCTCAGCTTACCTGCAGCAGCGGACCTGGGAGCCTAGGAAGAACTGTCAGGCCCGGGTGAGCCAGGAGCCTTGGAGCTTGGGAGCCAGTGCTCCGAGGGCTTCCAAGCTCCTGGCTCCCCACTCCCGATCAGCCTGCCAGGGACCCTAGAGACCCTGACAACTGCAGACTGAAATTTATGTAATTCTTGTCAGCTTCACTGCTGTCCACCACTAAATAGCTACAGTGATTTTCACCTGAGTCTGGCTAATTTGACAAAAAGTGTTTGTCCAGTTTCATTGCTGCTGCAGTGGTGGGCAGCAGTGAAACTAACAAGAAGCATATCCGTTTTAGTCAGCAGCTCTGCATCAATCTATTTTTTGTTTTAGAAACACCACGAAATATTGCAAGATTTCAGTTCTGCAAAAATTTGAGGTTTTGGCTTTTCATCCTGACCGAGGATGAAATTTTCCAAAAACTGAAATTTGTCTTTCCAGATAAAACTACTTTCCAGCAAAGTGGAGTTTCTTCTTTCTTGACTGTGCTGCAGTGGAAATGAACAGAAAATGGAGAGATACAGGA
Organism: Malaclemys terrapin pileata; assembly: GCF_027887155.1. NCBI lineage: Eukaryota > Metazoa > Chordata > Testudines > Emydidae > Malaclemys > Malaclemys terrapin. The sequence goes on from NC_071519.1 coordinate 16,907,084, forward strand.
TGAGGTAAAATCATGCTCTTAGTAATTCCACTGAGAAAAAATCATCATCTGGGTTTACACCAGTGTGATGGAGAGCAGAATTTTCCCCATTGTGCTTCATCCTCAGAAGATAAACAGCAGCACATTTTTAAAAAAGAAGCTTCCATTTTTCATAACTTTATTCCCCAAACATTAAAAATAAAGTTGCAGTGAAATAACTTCACTTGAAATTTTTTAAGGAGAACATATGGGACCCTGGATTTTTTATGCAGATTCCTAATTTCAAAAGACAGATTCTCCTGTGCATTTGAATAGATTATGCTCAATATTACTAGCCTGTAGCCAAACCAGAAGTTTATTAAAGCAGTTGCTCTATTCTCAAAGGAAGTTTTTTCCCTTTGCTTCCTCTGTATTTTAGGAAATTCAGTCTTTTTGACAGTCAACTATGTTGCCTTTGAAAAGATGTGTCAAGAAGCATCACAGCTAGCAGAAAAGATATTAAAGCTAAGCGACCAAAGAAGAGATCTGATCTTTCTTTAGTGCTCCTTATCTCCTTGCTCTTTTGCCTCCCTGTATAAGCTGCTTTGGGGAACGAGGGTTTGTCACACATACATTTCACAGGAGTGGGAAGGGAGTGTGCTGAACAGTAGGGTCGTACATTGGTTTACTGCATAAAAGGAAAAGGAAGAACTGTATGTTACTTGTTGGCATGTTCCCCTCCATCCCCACTGAGCCAAAAGGCAGCTTTTGTCGACAAAACAGTGGTGGTGTACACACTACAATGCTCTTCCCACCATCAAAACTCTCCTGCTTTGCTGACAAAATAAAACCACCTCGATGAGAGGCATAGAGCTTTTTGCAGCTAAGTTAGAGCAACAAAGTGTCAGTGTAAGACACTGCGTTCGCTATGTCGCCGTAACTGGCCTCCAGGAGGTATCCCACAATGCCCCGCGTGACCGCTCTGCTCACTGTTTTGAACTCCACTGCCCTGCATCCAGCTACACAGACATGCGCCCCTCCCCTTTCAAAGCCCCAGGAAGATTTGAAATTGCTCAGCATCAGTGGCGTATTATCGCCTAGGGGCGGCAAATTTATAATAGCATTTTTGTAATCGCAGCATCAGTGATGCCGCGAGTCTACCAATCATAGCGCGTATTGAACGTGCGGTTTTGGATCCATGTGCGGTCCCGCACTATAAGCAAAATCGCGCTATACAGACGTGCATTCAAGTGAGGGTCTGCTGTACTTGTAAATGTTCAATTATTTTAATGATATTTAGATTCATTTTAGTTGAAACGAATTTGTAAAAAAACGAAAACAAGTTCATATGGGGCCGGGGGCGGCAATTATTTCAGGGCCTAGGGGCGGCAAAATCATTAATCCGCCACTGCTCAGCGTGGAGAACTCATATAGCCACTGCCCAGCTGAGCATGCTGCTCCTGATAGCAAATGCACTCCTGCCTGGACTACAGGGGAGGGGGTGGATTTCCTTGGTCTGTGGGGAGAGGAGGCTGTGAGAGAACTTGGAGGTAATCACGGAATCAAAACATTAACGTGGAATCCTGCTCTCCCCAGCACCAGGACCGCAGCGACAGGCAGGCAGGGTGAGCTGATGCTGGGGAAGGAGGGAAAGAGACTCATGCTGTGCTGTGCAAAGCCAGGGAGGGAGGTGGGGCTGATGTTAGGGTCCCCCCCTCTCCCGCTGGTGTTCCAGTCTCCGCTGAGCAGGGGTGGGGGGACAGGGGGACACCAGCTGTCTATCTCTGGATAGAAGTATCGGGGGGTAGCCGTGTTAGTCTATCCACAAAAACAACAAGAAGTCCGGTGGCACCTTAAAGACTAACAGAAAGCTTATGCCCAAATAAATCTGTTAGTCTTTAAGGTGCCACCGGACTCCTTGTTGTTTTTAATCTCCGGATTGGTTGCTTCCAGCTGCTGTCTGAACAAGTGATCAGGCTGGTGAGTGCTATACTTAAAGAGACCGGGTGCCGCCACTCACTCTCCCCCAACACATACACTTCCCCAACACACACACTGTCTCACTCTCTCACACACACGCCCCCACACCCCCTCCACACTTCTGCGGGCTTCTTGTGTTAGTGTTCAGCAATGTCGGTCTGATAATATTAGAGTGCTACATGAAAGAGTGATGTACAATGTATTACTTTTCAGGCGCACGCAGCACTCATTACAAGGTTCCTAGCATGGTGCAAACAAACAATGCCAGGCTCAGCACACTACAGCAACACACATTACTGTGGCTCAGTGTTAATATGCTCCTTCAAGGCATCCCCCAGCTGAATTGCCCCCCAGTGGACTCCTCTTTTGTTCATAACACGCAGCACAATCCTGAAAAGCAGGGCACGTCCTGTGCTTTCGTACAGAGATGGCTGGGTTGCAGATTGCCAGGACAGTTGAAAAGCGGTTGGCAATCTAGTAGGATGTCCATGGAACAATGGGATTGAGAAACCTTCATCGTGTGAAGCTGTACCTGACCCATGAGGCATTGCAAACCCGTCCCAATTCACCCTGCGGCCAGTTGCACAGAGGAATAGCTACCCACAGTGCATTGCTCTCTGAGTCGATGCAAGAGCTCTTATTGTGGATGCACTCTGCCAACACAAGGAGCATAGTGTGGACATGCAACGGTGGTTTAATTACAGCAGTGGCTGTTCGTTGGCGTAACTTGCATCAACAAAACTCTGCAGTGTAGGCAAGGCCTGAGAAAACCCTCAATCATCTCACATCTCAGCTTCTGCAATCTCTCTGGCTTCCTCCACATTCACCTTCCCCCACCAAAATCATCTGCCTTTCCCAATGTTGTGTACAGGCCTAGCCTTTCTCCAAAACCCTCCCTATGTCACTTCCCATCTCTCCTCACCCTATTCACCTAGTTAGCTGCTTGTCTGACTGCTCTCTTTCTGCCAGGCTCCTACCACCCATCTAGCTTTTATGAAGAATCCCTTCCCATCCTCATCTGCCTCAGCTCCAACTTCAAGTCCCTACTCAGAATTCCTGACTGGAAAGAGGATTGTAAACTACAGTTTTAGTTTTTAAACAAACAAGCAAGAAGGCAACAAAAGTTAATATTAACCCTCGAGATACAAGCAGTACCTGCCAAACACCTACCTGGTGGGGGAGTGGCACCATATGTGAAAGAAAGCATAGAGTCAAATATCTTAACAATTTTAAATATATCAAATTGTATCATAGAATCTCTATAGGTAGAAATTCCATGCTTGAATAATAAGTATAGCAGTAGGAATATACTACTGACCACCTAACTAGGATAGTGATGGTTATTGTGAAATGCTCCAAGAGATTAGAGAAGCCAAAAAATAGAAAATTCAATAATAATGGGGGATTTCAACTATCCCTATATTGACTGGGTATGTCACCTCAGGATGGAATGCTGAGATAAAGTTTTTAGACACCATTAAGGACGGCTTCTTGGAGCAGCTAGCCCTGGAACCCACAAAGGGAGAGGTTGATTCTTGATTTAGTCCTGAGGGGAGTCCAGGATTTGTCCCAAGGAGTGAATACAGCTGGACCGCTTGGTAATAGAGACCATAATATGATTAAGTTTAACATCCTTTTGTGTGTGTGGGGGGTGGGGGGGATTAACAAAGAAGCCCACAACAGTAGCATTTAACTTCAAAAAAAGTCAACAATGGCTAAACAGAGTAAAAGAGGTGGTCCAAGGCAAAAACGGATCCTTTAAAAATGGGAAGTCATATCCTACTGAGGACAACAGAAAGGAGCATAAACTCAGGTCAGTCAAGTGTAAAAGCATAATTAGGCAGGCCAAAAAGGAATTTGAAGTGCAACTAGCAAAAGACTCAAAAACTAAAAAACTTTTTTTTAATACATCAGAAGCAGGAAGCCTGACAAACAGTGGGACCACTGGACAATCAAGGTGCTAAAGGAGCATTCAAGGAAGACAAGACCATTGCGGAGAAGCGAAATGAAAGTTTTACATTTATCTCCACTGCAGAGGATGTGAAGGAGATTCCCACGCCTGAGCCATTCCTTTTAGGTGACAAATCTGATGAATTATCCCACATTGAGGTGTCAATAGAGGAGGTTTTGGAACAAATTTATAATTAAACAGTAATAAGTCCCCAGGACCAGATGGTATTCACCCAAGAGTCCTGAAGGAACTCAAATATGAAATTGCAGAACTACTAACTGTGATATGTCATGTAACCTATCATTTAAATCAGCTTCTGTACCAGATGAATGGTGGATAGCTAATGTGATGCCAATTTTTAAAAAATGCTCCAGAGGCAAGCCTGGCAATTACAGTCCAGTAAACCTAACTTCAGAACCAGGCAAATTGGTTGAAACTATAGTAAAGAACAGAATTATCCGATGCATAGACAAACACAATTTCTTGTGGAAGAATCAACACAGCATTTGTAAAAGGAAACCAAGTATCACCAATCTACTAAAATTCTTTGAGGGCATGTGGACAAAGATGATCCAATGGAACTTGTCCAATTGACAAGATCCTTCACAGCAAAGGCTCTTAAGCAAAGTAAGGAGTCATGTGATGAGAAAGAAGGTCCTCTCATTTATCAGTAACTGGTTAAAAGACAGGAAACAAAGGATAGGAATAAATGATCAGTTTTCAGAATGGAGACAGGTAAATAGTGGTATTCCCCAGGAATCTGTCCTGGGACAATGTTGTTCAACATATTCATAATTGGTCCGGGAAAAGGAGTAAACAGTGAGGTGGCAAAATTTGAAGATGATTACAAAATTACTCAAGATAGTTAAGTCCAAAGCTGATTGCAAAAGGGACCTCACAGAAATGGGTGATTGGGCAACAAAATGGCAGGTGTAATTCAATGTTGATAAATGCAAAGTAATGCACATTGGAAAACATAATCCCAACTATACATATAAAATGATGGGGTCTAAATTGGCTGTTACCATTCAAGAAAGATCTTGGAGTCGTTGTGGATAGTTCTCTGAAAATGTCTACTTAATATGCAATGGCTGTCAAAAAAGCTAATAGAATGTTAGGAACCATTAGGAAAGGGATAGATGATAAGACAGAAAATGTCGTAATGCCACTATATAAATCCATGGTATGCCCACACCTTGAATACTGCATGCAGTTCTGGTCGCCCCATCTAAAAAAAGATAGATTAGAATTGGAAAAGGTACAGAGAAGGACAACAAAAATTATTAGGGGTATGGAACAGCTTCTATATGACCAGAGAATATAAAGCCTGGAACTGTTCAGCTTGGGAAAGAGATGACTAAACGGCTATGTCAGGGGTGGCCAAACTGTGACTCATGAGCTCTTTTACCATTAAAGTGCAGCTCACAAAGCCGCTCCCCCACCCCCCACACACACTTCACCCCCCATTCTCCACCTACCAGCCTGGGAAGGGGAGCTCGAGACCTCTGCCTTGCAGCAAGGTGGTAGGGTAGGGACTTCCGCCCAGCAGGGAGCGGGGGTCTCAGGGCTTCAGCCCCACAGGGCATGCGTGCTGCGGCTTGGGGCTTCAGCAGGAGCAGGGCTGAAGCCCTAAACCCTGTCAGGTGCCTCCCACAGGGATGAAGTCCCGAGTCCTGGCAGGTGCGCCCCAACTCTCAAACTTCTGAAGACTGTAATATGCGGCTCGGAGGGTCAGTAAGTTTGGCCCCCCCGGGCTATAGGAGAGATAAAGAGATAAAGTTTTTAGACACCATTAATGATGGCTTCTTGGAGCAGCTAGCTTTAACAGAGGTCTTTAACATAATGAGTGAGGTGGAGACAGTGAATAAGTGCTATATACCCCTTCATGTAGCACAAGAACCAGGGGTCACCCAATGAAATTAATAGGCAGCAAGTTTTAAACAAACAAAAGAAGTATTTCTTCACACAATACACAGTCAACCTGTGGAACTCATTGCCAGGGGATGTTGAAGGTCAAAAGTATAACTGGGTTAAAAAAAGAATTAGAAAATTTCATGGAGGATAGGTCCATCAATCGCTGTTAGTCAAGCCGGTCAGGGATGCACCCTCAGGGTTTGGGTGTCCCTAAACCTTTGACTTCCACAGGCTCTGCCCTGTTCTATTCATTCCCTTAGAAGCATCTGGTATTTGCCATTGTTGGAAAACAGGATACTGGGCTTGATGGAGGAGCAATGGAGGAGTTGGCCTTGGCCCCTCCCACACTTCAAAACACAGTGCTTCCTCCTCCCGCTGAACAGGGGTTGGGGCTGGGGCCACTCCCTCCCCACACAGCTGCCTTTGTGTCTGAACAATTCTGAGATTACACAATGATATTCCTTCTGGCTGTGAGTTACTATATTAACTGCTTTAGCCACAGACTAAATATCATTTCCCACAAGAGTTGCTATTGGAATACCATCCAGCACTCCAACTTTTAAGGTTCCACCTAAGCCTTTCCTCTCCAAACATACCACAGCCAAAGGTAGAGGAATTTTATATCTTCCCAATGCCAGGAGTTCTACCTCCTGGCCAGGTAACATGTTATTCTCTCTGAACATGCTTTCCTTGATCACAGAAATCTGGGCTCCGGTGTCTCTCCACCCTAGCTACTCTGCAGGGCTACAGGGCCTCAGCATATCAGTGAGGGAGAGGGAATGGAAGTTGCACTGGAAGTTTCAGAAAGAACTGGCTATGGAGAAGCCCTCCTATTTTAACAGTTCTTTCAACTGCAAACAGGAATAAAATATCCCTGCATTTCCCTTCTGCTTCTACCACACCAGCAGAAAACAAGGTGCACTGGAGATCAGCCAAAACACCATGTTCAACTCGGAGGGCTCACAAAAGAAAACCAGGAGGAGTAGTGAAACAAGCAAACGATTACGCCAATTTTCAACACGCCATAAAACCCGCACCAAGGTGTCATTTGTGCAAAGTGACCTTTCTCACCATAGGGACACGTTAAGGAGATGAGCATAAAGGGCCATGTGACTCACACAGGCTCATAACGTGCAGATTTCACTCCATCATAAAAGCCTCCCGAAGGTGGCAAGCAGGTCTCAGCATTGCAGAGCACAGCTCTTAGTCCCATAGGTGAGAAAGCCTGAGATGACAATCAATCATATCTTCACTGAGAAAAATTAACTTGCCTGCCCCTTTCCCCTCACACTCAGACCAACACATCAGGTGGAACTGACTGCAGGCGCTTTCTGGGGAGGGAGGGGATTTCAGTCCAACTCTGACCTCAGGCCAGGCAAACCTACAGGACACAGGAGAGGAAAATGGCACACTTCTTCCCAAGGAGTTCCCCAAAATGTGTAGGGGTAGGAGAGGCTTTGGCAGGGGGTTCTGCCCCCAAATCTTGTGATACCAGGACATGTAGGGTCCTGTGCCTTCCACTTCATTATTGGGGCCACATCCCCCCTTTTCTGGCTCTCAAGCAGCAGGCTTCAGGGCTTCTTTAGCCAGTCCCAGGAGCTCTCCATGAAGGATTTCACAGCATGGGAATGCGAAGCTCTAGAGGAGGTAATGAAGCATCATCTACATTAACAGTTCTTTGTGGCGCATGGTGGGGGAGGACAATATCTATCCTCCATGTCCCTGTCTGTGGTCCCCTCCCTCCTACCTTGGATTCTGATCTCAATGGGGCCACTCATGCAGTAAAGTACTATTGGCGCACAATCTGACCCATGATCAGCAGTGAAATAGCGATCAGTGTTGGCACTTAAACTTTCATCACAGGCCACAGAGCTTACACGGTCTGGAGATGAACGAGGCAGTTCACAGCTCTCAGTTTTGGCTGTCTACAGACGCATTCACATTCACAGAATTACCTTTGCAGCCATAAGGGCTAGAAACATGTTTTAAGGGGAAGCTTAAATTTTGCAGAAACTGCTGAAGTCGCCACACAGAGATGCTGATCCCACTGCCGGGTCGCTCCAGCCTCGTCTGTGGCTGTTCCCAAACCCCACGCTGTTCAGTATTGCCATTTATGCTGCAGGCTGGCTGGCTGGCTGAAGTGTGGCTAGCACAGGAAGTGCAACGTGAGCAGAACATTTCCTTTTAAAGCCCTAAAAATACATTTGACGTGAACGTTTCTATTTCAGAATCTAAAAAAAAAAAAAAACTCTTAACTTAATTTGGAGCCATTCAAAGGGCACTGAAACCCTCTTCAGTAAAGTGTCACTGAAACTTACACGGAGGCTTTCTTTCCAGCGGCCATAGAGGCTATAGTGAGGTGAGGGAGGGTCATTGCAATATTTGGAAGAGGCTGACCTGCCATAATGTGCATTAGGAAAGGAATAGAGGGTCCTGTGGCACCTTTAAGACTAACAGAAGTACTGGGAGCATAAGCTTTCGTGGGTAAGAACCTCACTTCTTCAGATGACTTGCATCTGAAGAAGTGAGGTTCTTACCCACGAAAGCTTATGCTCCCAATACTTCTGTTAGTCTTTAAGGTGCCACAGGACCCTCTGTTGCCTTTCACAGATTCAGATTAACACGGCTATCCCTCTGATACTAGGAAAGGAATGTTGCTGCGAGTGTGAGTTTGGCTTTAACTTAGATTTATCTAAAGGATTTTCAAGGAATCACTCAAGGCATAAATGAGCACCCAGAAGCAGTGAACCAATCAGTTAAAAGTTTTCATCGAGTGACTCAAACAATTAGTATCTAGATCAGCCAGAGACCATACAGCTCCAGAGAAAGCATGCTGGACACCAGAGAGTGTGCTGATAGACCAGCCGTACAAGGGAGACTGCAGTATGGACTACATTACCAGGCGGCCCCAATAAATATGGCTGCAAGGGGGACTCTCAATAGTATCTCAAACAACAAACAGAAACCATTATGCACCCCGAAGGCAGGAAGATGAAAAGGGAGATGCCTGATGTGAGGAGACAGCCACGTTGGCTACTGTTTATAACTCACAGATTTCCTGTCCAGCTCTGAATTCAAAACAACCACACTAATCAGTTTTGCTGCTTGTTCTAAATAAAATAATTCCTTCTGGGGGCGGGGGACGACAGATGAATGCCACAATTATTCTGCTAGACTAACAATGGAAAGGGCTGCAAAGCCTCCGGAAAGAGACTACTAGTGCCATACATAACAGTAATTTGGGGGCTACAGCAGAGGTGGGCAAACTACGGCCCACAGGCCACATCCGGCCCGCGAGATCCTCCTGCCTGGCCCGGGAAGCTAGCCCCCAGCCCCTCTCCTGCTGTTCCCCCTCCCCCGCAGCCTCAGCTCACTGCACCGCTGGCGCAATGCTCTGGGCGGCTGGGCAGCGCAGATGCAGAGCCATGGCCTGATGGGGTGCTCTGGGCGGTGCCACCGGTGCTCCAGGCAGCGCGGTAAGGAGGCACGGAGCAGGGAGGGTTGGATAGAGGGCAGGGGAGTTCGGGGTGGTGGTCAGGGGGCGGGGGTGTGGATAGGGGTCGAGGCGGTCAGAAGGCGAGGAACAGGGGGTTCAATGGGGGCAGGAGTCCCAGGGGGGGCTGTCAGGAAGGAGAGGGGGTTGGATGGGGTGGCAGGGGGCAGTCAGGGGCGAGGGTCCTGGGGTGGTCAGGGGACAGGGAGCATGGGGTGGTTGACAGGGCAGGAGTCCTGGGGGGGCCATCAGGGGACAGGGAACAGGGGGGTTGGATGGGGTAGGAGTCCCAAGGGGGCTGTCGGGGGTGAGAAACAGGGGGGGTCAGGGCTGGGCCACGCCTGGCTGTTTGGGGAGGCACAGCCTCCCCTAACTGGCCCTCCATACAATTTTGGAAACCCGATGTGGCCCTCAGGCCAAAAAGTTTGCCCACCCCTGGGCTACAGTCATCCCTCCATGCCTGTGCACTTCAGATACATCATCCAAAGCAATTAACCATTAATTATCCCAAGGAGAGATGCTTAATGTTTAAATATGCAACTGTCACGAAATGCAGCACTGCTTACCACTGCTTGGCTTTTGAGTCCAAATTTTTCACTATGGAAAAGTTTTGTTTTTAAAAGATTCTATAAAAACATTCTCTCTCTCTCTGGAGCTCAGCATCAGAGCTTGTGGAAATGACAAGAAAACAGCATGAAGGTGAGGGCTACCTCTGTCACACAGCAGGTGCCTTGGGGTACGTCTTCACTACCCGCCGTATAGCAATCAATTTATCTGGGATCGATATATCGTGTCTCGTTAATACGCGATATATCGATCCCTGAACGCGCTCACCGTCGACTCCGGAACTCCACCAGAGCGAGCGGCGGTAGCGCAGTCGATGGGGGAGCCGCGGCCGTCGATCCCGCGCCGTCTGGACCCCAGGTAATTCGATCCAAGATACTTCGACTTCAGCTACTCTATTTGCGTAGCTGAAGTTGCGTATCTTGGATCGATCCCCCCCCCCGCAGTGTAGACCAGCCCTTGGATGTGCAAAAACAAATGGCTTTTAAGAATAGTCCCTAGCTGTACCATTCTCCTCATATGTATTAGCCAAAGACATGCTAGCTACACTTCCTCTGCGGTCCAAAGGGCCCTTCCCCTCCAATCACAGCACCTGCCAAAGACATTCCCCATTCACACAAAGATCTTCAATCCAAATGCATATATGAGCTGCAAGGCTAATGTGAACATTGAGCTAAAAGCCCAGAAATGTGATAGCAAGTGATCTGACTTTTCTCTAGCATCTTCCATTCCAAAGTGATTTCTAAACTTAACCGGATATACACTATGAACTTTAGTCAGGCATCTCTTCATCTGGTACTGAACAGAGTCACTTTGCTAGTGAAATGCCATTGGTGTAACAGTGCACAGTCCCACCACAAAACAATTAGGACAGGAAGTGAAGGATGGCATGTCCAACTGGCAAAATGTTCTAAATCCCCATTAGCCAATGAGGGACCCTTCAATTTACATATTTTAAAACTCTGTCATGTCCTAGTTTTCCAGTGATACCCCAGAGCACAGCACTCATGACACAATGGACACAATTAGTCCCATGTCTGGAATGCCATGCCGCGGGTCGAATGATATCACTGCAGTTCATGGGATTAATGGTATCAGTTAATGGTATCAGCGACATCCCAGAATACAAAATTCTTCTAGATCTTTGGGGAAGCAGGAATTCCCAGAGGGACTCACAGAAGGGAGTAATCACTGGAGAGGTAAGTTTAAATGATTTCACTGTTGGATGTCACCAGAGCCTAGATAATGGGGCTCCTACTTCTAGCTTTAACTGAGATCTGTTTCAGCTCTGTAATGCACCTTTAAGATTCCCTCCTGTCCATCTTGTAGCCAGTAAAAATCTTTTCTAGAGGTCCAATTGGCTCCTGAGCTTGCTTCACAGGACAGACTTGCCACCACAGATACACAAAGTTCCAGGAGTGCATGCACCTGTGCACATCCCCCTCAGCCCCATGCACCTGCAGCCACCCTCTCCAGAAGAATGTCCCACTATTCTTTTTATGTGAATTTAATTTTCCTATATGTATCACAATATCTGTTACCCATGTTGGTTGGCCTTGGCCTAGTTCTTCACCTTTACTGTAGGACGGTCCATTCCCTTCCTCCATCTGTTACTATGTGAGTTCTGTAACTGTAAACTCTTCAGGGAAGGGGCTGTCGGGCACCTAGTCTGCTTTTGGCTGCTGGATTACAATACATAATAATGCTGAAATGAGATGAGAGGACTGCGTAGTAGGAAGAAAGTCTAAGCCAGGCCTGCACAACTCGTAAAGCGGCGAGGGCCATATTACTCCAAAAAAACCAGCTGAGGGCCGAACCCTCCTGGCCCCGCCGAGACCCTCCCCCCCCAGCGCCACCCAGCCCCCCTGAAACACAACACCCCCTCCCCAGCGCCGCCCGCCCCACGGAAACAAACCCTCCTTCTCCAGAACGGGGGGAGGGATAGCTCAGTGGTTTGAGCATTGGCCTGCTAAACTTAGGGTTGTGAGTTCAATCCTTGAGAGGGCCACTTAAGGATCTGGGGCAAAAATCAGTCCTTGGTCCTGCTAGTGAAGGCAGGGGGCTGGACTCGATGACCTTTCAAGGTCCTTCCAGTTCTAGGAGATAGGATATCTCCATTAATTTAAAAAACAGCAGTATTGAACCTTTGTAATATGTTATAGTGGGCTCCTAAGGTAGTATAATTAAGGTAAAAGAAAAATGTCTTTTTGCTAGAAGTAGAATAAGATCTTTCCCCCACTTTGTAATCAATTGCCTTGTTGAATGAATGAGGTGTGAATGAGGAAGGCAGGGAAGGCAGCACCTACAGACAGCTGCAACCCTTGGAGAGGGGATGGGAGCCAGATCAGATCAATAGACCAGGTCAGCCATCAAGTCACCGCTTGCCTCCTCAGCCCCGCTTCCCCACCGCCAGCTCACCTGCACCCCCGCCACTGCCTGCCCGCTCGCCTTCTCAGCCCCCCATCCCCCCTGCTGCTGGCTCGCCTGCCCGCCCGCTCACCTCCTCAGCCCCCACACTCCCGGCTCGCCTACTCACCCCCCACCACTGCAATTCGCCTCAGCCCCCCTCCCTTACCCGCCGCTTGCCTACTCACCCCCCGTGGGCCGCACAGTGAGCCCACCTACTCACCCCCCGCGGGCCGCAGAGTGAGCCCAAGCGGGCCGCATACGGCCCCTGGGCCGCATGTTGTGCAGGCCTGGTCTAAGCCCTTGTATCAGAGGCCTGAGGCCTGAACTAAAGTAATGGTCAAAACTTGATAATATAAAGCAAAGTTAAGTTGTAAGCAAGAGGCAGGCCTTGCTCACAGAATTTGGCAAGCATAGGGCTGATATTGCAAAAACACATACATCTAAGAGGCGCTAGGCACAAAACACTCACGTAAACACATGCCAGAAGGGTGGTACCAGAACACCCTTATAAACATATTCCCCAAAGGTAACAGGAACATTCTGACCCTTCTTAAGGATAAGGTCAGGATAACAGCATGATGAATAGAGATGTTTTGATCAAACCTACAGGTACAAGGCAATGGGTGGCACCCTAATACGTCAGAGGGTGGCACCCTGATATGTCAAGGGTAATATGTAACTTGTTCGTATTGGTGTATAAAGGTGTATCTCAGAGGGAGTGTCTTCGTTTGATGAAAAGTCCCACCACTATCTGAGCCGGTCCATTGTCACAAGCATACAGGTGTTAGTGTACCTGTAACCATTGAGCCGGGGCATTAGCACTGTGCTTCATCAGCAATAAACCTGACCAAGTGCCTTTTCTACGAGCTAAGTCTGTAAATTTATTGGGTGGTTTGCTCGAGGTCTGCTGTGCCAGCTGTCTGCGCAGAGCTGGGACAGCACACGGTAGAACACACGGGAGAATATACATGCAGCCAAACATCTGACAACACTGGTGACACCTAGGACAATTCTCACACACACACACACACACTCGTATCCGTATCATGCTTGTGCACAAACAGATATGTTCATGCACACACGTGCACCCACCCACACAGACGTAAGTGTTCTCTGGGTCACAGTATACAGTGCAGGTGTTTCTCATCTGTAAAACTCATGACTTGTCTCCAAGTGTCCCAGGGATACCTATTCATTTATATCAGCTGCTCTAGCTGTAGTGGGAGCCATCCGAGGAATGAACCAAATTCTCAAAGCATGTTTGAAATGAACAAACCGGTTCTTAGCAAAGAGGCAAAAGGGGACATTCCTAGTCTTGCACCAAATAAGCAGGTCATTTACAGTAGAAACTCAGACGTTTTCAGACCAAGGCAAATCAAGTTCATACTGGGCATCACATTTCGGAACAACTTGACGTGCTCCCCACTGAACGCAGATATTACCATAAATGTGTGGCTGGAGCCTCCAGCTCGGTGGCTGAAATGGTGCAGCACAGCTTGGCACACATGGGCCAACATAGAAATGTATGTTTGAAACAGCAATTGATTTCTCCTGGGACACAAGAGCGTTGGGCATCCGGACTAGCCATGAAAGCCCCTTTCAGCAGCTGTGATTTGTTAATCCACAGTATAATGTGAATTAAATACGGCTCTTCACACTTAACTAACCCCCCCACCCCACCGCCAATCTACATTCTTTCATAATGTTTGGGTGTCTCATGCAGCTATCGACTAATCTCTCCAGCCCTAAACATCTCCCAGCTGCTGACTACCGTCATTATGGAGGAATTCCAGCAACTCAGACCCAGTGAACATTTAATCCTAAAGCTGTTAGACTCTGAGGAAATGGGCTCCTCCAGTTTAAAACTGTTACCCTTAACTAATGGAAAGGGAAGCATTCGGTTTATGTCCTAAGCAGACCGCAGAGCCTGAGAGCTAATGCTTTTGCTTACTTTACATGTTATATTTGTCTGTGCAAAAGAGTTCATGGAAGGTCACTGACAGATGGGCTTGTTTGGAAGAGGCAGCCAGAGGCTGGCCAGCAAAATGCAGCAGTTCTCTGCTGTCTTCATCCCCTGTGGGACTATCTACTGCCCCATCCCTCTGTAGTGATCAGTATGGGCAGGCAGATAGTGACCCTTCCTCTAGCCACAAATGAGGGATCTCTGCCTCCCAGTTTGCAGGAGGAGGGGAAACAGCATCACAGGGATGTGCCTAAGGTCACAGGGTTGGTCACTAGCAGAGCTGGGCACAGAACCCAGAACTCCTTATTCTCAGCCCCACACTAACCACTAAGGGCCAGATTCTCTCCCAAAGGCCTGAGCAAGGCCTGGGGCATAAACTGCACCACCCCAGGAGTAGTCCTGGTGGCTTTGTGCTCCTCTCTTGCTCCAGGAGGACAATGATTTTCTATTTGCCTATACCCGCAGCCCCACACATTCTGCTGTGCTGGCCAAGAAGAGCTAGTTCCCAAACTGTCCTGTGTATCACGGTTGGTGACCTGCAAAGCGCTGGGAGGTCACATAGTGCAGGATCCTCCTTGTTTCCAACTAATCGTAAAATCCTGGAAGCCTGAAGAAGCAGCTAGGAAACAAGGAGCAGGAACAAGCCAAAGTTGCCTCGCCTAGAGGCCATCGCGACACAAGAGTGGGAGGAGAAACATAAAGCATCGCCAAGGACCGGAACTACCACGAGGAGGAGCCATCACTTGGGAAGAATAATGGGAACTGCCACAGGGAGAGTCCGGGAAACCGGGGAACTCGATGTCAGGAAAGTATGTACAAGTGCAGGGAGCAGGGAACATGCAAGGGAGCAAGATGGGGGAGGGGAACAGAACAGATCAAAGTGGGAGATGAAATAAAGAGCACAGCAAGCCAAGTGATTACTTTCTTTTCCAAAAAGGACAAAACACTTATTGCATTAAATGCAGTAAAGGTATTCAGCTTCCCCAGAGTGACCAGAGCCTGTGAGAGACGGAATTAACTTACATGAGAAAAAGCTAAGGTGACTACGAACAAACCTCAGAGAATAAAAATGGGCAAATCTCTCTCTCTCCTTCCATTTTCAGTTAAGGTGGGTGAGGTACTGTCTTTATTGGACCAACTTCTCTTGCTGAGAGAGACAAGCCTTCTGGAATTGTTTGAAAACTAGCTCCAAATTCACTGAATACATTATTTGGATGAGCTCCACTCACGCTGCAACTGATGAGAGAGATAGAGGGCTTGTCTACAAGTGTGTTGATATGCACTAGAGAGTGTGAATTCTAAACCACACTGCCTTGCATGTTAGCTGGTCATGTAGACCTAGCTGGCATGCACTAAAAGTTCGCTAGTGCATGTTAAGGTAGCACTAAGAGTAGTATGCAACACATTGGTGGTTGGAATACACACCCCTCTTGCGTGCACTCACTGTCGTGCCTTGCACTCAACCCTGAGACAACAAGAATGACACCTTTGTAGATAAACAAAAAGAAACCTACCAGTTTTCCAGGAACTGAACTGCCTCTATGGTTCTCATCTGCTTAGACGATCACAGTATTTTTGATATGACTTATTCCCAGCCACATCACGGAGTGGCTTAGACAAGTTAAAGAGTAAAACACATAAATACTGATGGGTCAGAACCCAACCCTCACCTCCAAACCCCTGTAATTTTTAGGGAGGAGGCCCTGGCTTCCAATTCAAGGTTCTTCATCAGAACCTTCTCTAAGCAGGCTGGTTCTAGGTTAGCTCCAGTGCACAAAGGGGCCTGTTCTCTTCATCCAGTTGCAAGCAGACATTCTCTCAGGACAGCTGATGTCATGAGGCACCTGTCAAAACTGGGCTAAAACCTACTAGAACAGCTGTGATTCAGCTTTGAACACAAAGCTCTGTGTCCAACCTAGCCCCACCATGGATGGAAATGCTGCCTTTTCAGCCACTGTAAGAATAGAGCCACTAATGCAGCTGCTTTTAGAAAAGTTAGGTGTGTTGGCCCAAAGAGCCCAGCACAGATTGTGAAGCACCCCTGGTATTTGGCAGCAATTGAATCTAAATAATGTCACAAAACTCCATGTTCAAGACTTTTGGGTGCTTTGGCAGACATTCTTTATAACAACTAAATCCTTATTTGCATTTGGACAGAGGTTTGTTCTAACCCTTAGAGCCACATTATACAGGAAGTGTTTTTTCCCTGAGATAGTTTGCCAATTTTTTTTTAAATAAATCAAAACATTGTTTACATTTTCTTACGGTTTCTTCCCCTAGCTTCTATTTAGTTAAAGGGTTCATATTTCTAGCTTGTTAACCTACAAGTTGTGCTATGCATATGATGCGGGGTGAGGGCAGAAGTATGAAGAATTGAGTGGAAAAGCCTTTGCCATTTCATTCCGTGCATTTTCACCTCCTTGAAAAGTTGCTTTTCGGCAAAATATTGGGGTCATGGGGCAGAGAGGAGAAGGAGTTGTTCTTTGGTTTGGTGCATAAAATCCAGGCCAGTTTTCCAGAGCCAGTTCAGTTAAGTCCCTGGATGTCAGGGATGGCATGAACCCAGTGCCATCAAACTTGAACCCAACCTTTGCCCAGCCTTAACGCTGAAGGTGAACCTCAGGAGGAACCTTACCAGGGATCCAGATTTGAATAGGGTTACCATTCGTCCGGATTCCCCCAGACATGTCCGGCTTTTTGAGCTAAAAATAGCGTCCGGGGGGAATTTGTAAATGTCCGGACTTCCCCTCCCCCCCCCCATGCAGAGCGCGCGCAGCTGACAGAGCAGCCGGCCGGATGGTGCCACTTACATGGGGCTCGGACAGCCAGAGAGAGCCCCTCCTCCTCTCCCCTGCAGCAGAGCTCACTCCCTCTCTCCCTGCATTCGCAGATCGCCTCCGGCAGTCTGGAGCTCCTCCCGCACTGCTGCCCAGCGTGCCGGAACGAACGGCTCAGGCTGTTCCTGAGCAAGTTCACAGAGACATTAGGCGAAGGCCAACAACAAGGGGGCCGGAAAAGGGGCAGGGAGGTTCTGGAGGGGGCAGTCAAGAGACGGGGAGGGGGGTCGGGAGTTCGGGGGGAGGCTTTCTGGGGGTGGGGGTGTGGATAAGGTTTCGAGCAGTCAGGGTACAGGTAGGGGGTAGGGTTCTAGGGGGCATTTTGGGGGGCAGTTAGGGGACAAGGCACAGGGAGGCTTAGGTAGGGGGTGGGGTTCTGGAGGGCAGTTAGGAGCAGGGGTCCCAGGAGGGGGCAGTCAGGGGACAAGGAGCGGGGGGGGGGTATTTGGGAGTTCAGGGGGGGCTGTCAGGTGGCAGGGGTGGGAAGAGGGATCGGAGCAGTCAGGGGACAGGGAGCAGAGGGGTTTAGATGGGTCAGGAGTTCGGGGGGGGGGCTGTCAGGGTGGAGAGTGGTTGGATGGGGCGTGGGAGTCCCAGGGGTCTGTCTGGGGGTGGGGGTGTGGATAAGGGTTGGGGCTGTCAGGGTACAAGTAGAGTCCTAGGGGGCCAGTTAGGATGGGGGGAGGGTCTCAGGAGGGGGCAGTCAGGGGACAAGGAGCAGGGGGAGGGTTGGGGGTTCTGAGGGGGCAAGTGGGGGGGGGGCAGGGGCGGGCTAGGGCAGGATGGGGCGGGGCTAAGGTGGGGCTCCTCCCGTCCTCTTTTTTGCTTGCTGAAATATGGTAACCCTAGATTTGAACCCTTCCACCTCCACTAACTCTGACTCCAAGCTGTCTAATTATTAGTGTGACAGTAAAAGAACCATCTTCCTGGCCATCTTCCTAAGACCAACTGAATTCCACACTCTGAGAAACAGTCAGCAAGGCCTCTGGAAAGCAGCTAAATCAGGGAAACAGAAATAATACAATATGACTTAAATTATATGACGACTTGTCCCAACCAACCCAGTTTGCAACTAGAAAACGCACTGTGAAACCAGCTCAGCATTTGTATGGGCCGCCAAAGAGTGGCGACAATACCGTGCTTATTTCTCTCTTCATGCCGACTGCCACACTCACTTCACTGCATGCCCAGTGTGTTCATCTCCCACTGCCAAGTTCTATTTTCATAGAAATGCCACAAACTCATTTTTAGTTTTGTTATGAATATTTCACACAGCTCCACCTTCTAGTGGCTTCAGTGCATTGAACCTAGCCGTTCTCAACTTTTTCCATACTACGACCCCATGTTACAAAAGAAGAATTTCTGGACCCACTTCCATCTTGCCATAGTACCCCTAGACTTGTTTGCCACCAGCTGCACCCAGGGTCCAGCAAAATAAAGAAGGCCTGAGATTTCCTTAAATATACATGTCCTCCTAGCAAGCTCTTGGTCCAATGGGTCTGATATTCAAATACTAATGTTTTAGCATTGTGTGGTCTACTTAATCTAGCTGCTGATTGGTAAATATCAGAATGCAATTTTTGGTGTTCTGTTCCTGGCTTGAACGAGACAGTTTAAGTTCATTAACAGTGGAGCTGAGCAAATAACTCAGCAAATGATTTTCACTCAGGGGATCACAGTTTCCTCACACCTAGTCATTCTCCACATTTATTCAATTCATGTTATAGGGTTGTTGTTTTTTTAAAAGTGAACTTTGTGGCTTTATAATGAAGAATTTGCTGCCAGCATTTGATGCTTGATATGCAAAATCTGAGTTGTGTTGGTTGTCTGATATTGGGCGCATAAGCCACATGCTTTTGTCTCCTTTGCTTTTTGGGGTGAGTGTAACTGATGGAATCAACAGCAGGGCTTGAAGTAGTACCTCAGGGAGAAAGAGGATTAGGGGGTTTGTAAAAATCAAACCCTTCCTTTTGTGTGCCGCCCAGGCACTCTCCTTGAGATGTGGTTGCTAGGAACATCAGGCTATTGTCATGTTTATTGGATGAGCGCAGAGTGGCCCATTCATTTTTCTGTTGTCATGCTGGCACAAAGTAACTGCCCAGGGGTTAAGGGTTTGTTCAGGTCCTTGTTTGGCTAGTTTAACTGGGGAGGGGATTCGGGAACTCTACATCTCTGCTGCCCCATTGCGTATTATTAAAAATACTCCAGTCTGGTGTGAGCAGCTGAGCTTTCAGCTTCACTTTAACTTTCTGCCAGTGACTATGACATTGCTCAAAAGTCCCTGGAAAGAGACTATAGAAGGGGCTTGAGCAGCGTCAAAGAAAATTCACCTTGAAATCAGAGCACAAATGCCAGGACATGTTTTGTAGTATTCACCCAACTCCAGTACATTTGCCGTACTGGTGCTGCCTTCTGAAATACAGGCTGATCCCTTAGCCAGCTTTGCAGTAGCCCTATCTACAGAAAAGCACTTGTTTTAGCTGTCTGAGGACTTCAATGGGATTGACATGGTGTGGTGCAGATATGTGTCAGA
The DNA here is from genome assembly GCF_027887155.1 of Malaclemys terrapin pileata. Classification (NCBI taxonomy): domain Eukaryota; kingdom Metazoa; phylum Chordata; order Testudines; family Emydidae; genus Malaclemys; species Malaclemys terrapin. The sequence continues at coordinate 16,926,686 of NC_071519.1, forward strand.
GTTGCTGAGAGACCACAGCTGTCTCTTCATAGGGTATGTCTATATTACCCACTGGATCAGCGAGCAGCGATCGATCCAGCAGGGGTCAACTTATCACGTCTAGTCTAGATGCGATAAATCGACCCCAAGTGCTCTCTCGTCAACTCCTGTACTTCACCACCGGGAGAGGCGCAGGCAGAGTCGATGCGGGAGCGGTAGCAGCTGACTCACCGCAGTGAAGAGACAGCGGTGAGTAGATCTAAGTACGTCGACTTCAGCTACGTTATAGCAGCTGAAGTTGCATAACTTAGATCGATCCCCACCCCCGACCCCTCCAGTGTAGACCAGGCCTAAGCTTGGATCTTTTATAGTTCTCCAAGGAGAGAATTAACTCAGCAACGCAGCAGTGTCTCCTTTCAGCTGGCAGGCCTCCAGCTCCCCTCCCCTGCCCTTTCCTCCCAAGTCCTGTATATGCCAGCTACAGAGAGCTGAGCACTTTTCCTACTTATCCCAGTGTCGGGTAAAGAAACTCCTCTTTGGAATCCAGGCTGAATTTAAAAGGTCATATGATGACTATTCACTACTCACCCTTCCTTTCTCAAACGGATTAGGTGTAAAAGTAACAATTTTAAAAAGGCATCAAGAGATAGGACCAACAGTCACAAAGTCACAGCACTTTCACCCAGTGTAGGGGTGAAGTTTCATGCTATCTTGGAGTGAGTTCTTTCAGATCAAGCACATTGCGAAACCAGCCATTCTCTGTATACCCTCTTTACACCCCTTCCCTCTTGGGAAAAATATCAGATGATGCTACCGGCAAAACTTTTGAAAGTGTGTAAGGCTCAGATTTGTAAAGTGATTTAGGTGTTCCTAGGCTCAGTGTCATCCCAACAGCTAACTGGTTTAGGAGCTTAAATGGCATTTTCAAAAGGGATTTAGGAACTTAGGAGTCTAAATGCCATTGACTGTCTCCCAAACCTGTGTTCTGGACTCTGGCACAAAAGATCCCAGGGTGGCATGTTCAAACTGGGGAGTCTAAAGTTAGGCCAGGCCAGATTTCCAAAGGTGCCTCAAGATGAAGCTAGTTGTTTACCGGGGTTTACAAAGTCATATGCATAGGTTAGTCCCATAGCTCCCATTCGAGTCAATGGGAATCAAGCTACAAACTTATTCAGGCGTGTCTGAACCTTCCAGAAGGTGCCAACGTATATTTTTGGGCACCTAAATACCTTTGATAATATGCGGCCTAGGGTATGATCTTGGCATTTGGGGATATATTTGGTTAGAGCAGGGCACAGAACAAAATCCAGTAATGCATTGCAACTTCATCTGCATTTGGTTCTAGATAACAATGTGAGATCCTTCCATTTCTTGACAGAATCAATTCTGCTTTGCACTTGGCAGCAATACCGATTCATAAGGAATTTTTTCTTTGACGCTAAGTCCCCTGCTGTTTTTCTGCAACACTCCGAACTCTTCTACAAAGGCTATAAGTGGAAATGCATGGAAAGCCCCTGGCCAAGCCATGCTGCTGCATGTTTGAAGGGTGGTGTTGGATGTGAGCTCTGCAGCACACTCACCTGCTGGCTGTCTTGGTAAGGGGGAGGGGGCACACTCTGTGTGGCCATCATTGTCAGAGCTGGTGCTGGGGAGACATGTTGCATCATGGGATTGAGTCACATCTAGAACCTGTTGATGGGAGAAAGTTCAGCTTGATTAACAAAAAAAAAAAAAAAAAAAAAAAAAAAGGAGCTTCTGCCATTAGAATTACTCAGACTCAAAGCAGTTCAGTACTGACACTCTAAGATGGCTGCGTTTTGTTGTTGTTTGAAGTGGCATAGTTGTGCTAATTGTACAAATCCAAAATCCTGACTCCAAGCCACACTATGAAAACACAAATCCATCTCCTCACTATTCAGGAGGTGATCATGTTGCCAAAGGAAACTGAGTGAGAGGGAGACTGTCCTGAAATATTTCAAGCTTGTGATCAGCTCAGGCCTGAAATATTAGTCAAAAGTAGGCGTACGAGCATGGTTATTGTTCATTGCCAAGTGCCAGAATGCTTGGTACAAACTCTTGCTTTATTGTGAGAGTAAACAAATACGGAGCCATTCATCAACTGTACTTTTAAAAATATTTCTATAGCTTCATGCACATTCTCCCCACAGGTAGGCCCCATTTATCTTGTGGCATATCAGCCTGGGACTAACATTACTCACAGTACAACTTGCAACAATATATTTGAAAATCTGTCAAGAGGACAGAAGAGTACAGGGTCACCAATTAGTCAAACACTGAATGACTAAGTCAGTTTCATTCCCATCTGCTGTCATCTGATTCAAAACCTTTCCAAACATATCCATTTATAGTATTAAAAAATAACCCTACACAACGTTAAATCTAGGAGATTTAATCTAGGAGATTTACTGTTTTAGGCAAACTGAAAAATCTCTCTACCTTTTTACATATCATCATGTAATAGACATATAGAGACGACATTCTTTGCTCCCCAGGTAACCATTCTGGTCCTGTTAACCAGAGCAACTCCACCCCAGGGCTGCTCTTGTTAACAGGATCACTTCCTCTCAACATTTCCTCACTTGCAGTTAGACTCATAGTTATTTGCATCCCACACAGGGTCGGCTCCAGCTTTTTTGCCGCCCCAAGCAGCAAAGGAAAAAACAAAACAAAACGATTGAGCTGCCGCTGAAGTGCTGCTGAAGATGAAGAGAGGGACTGAAGGACCCACTGCCGAATTGCTGCCCAAGACCCAGACATGCCACCCCAATAACGGACAGAGTGCCGCCCCTTTTCATTGGCCGCCCCAGGTGCCTGCTTCCTTCACTGGTGCCTGGAGCCGGCCCTGTGTGGGATGCAAACAACTATGAGCCTAACTGCAAGTGAGGAAATATTGAGAGGAAGTGGTCCTGTTAACAAGAGCAGCCCTGGGGTGGAGCGCCTGCCTAGCAGGGCTTCAGAACCATCCATCAGGTGCTCAGAGACCAGGATGGAGGATGCAATATAGGAATGTAGACAGACAGGCAGATTCTGGGCAACAGGTTTTCGGGTTGGCAGAGACCAAACACTTAGTTATTTTTTTGATACTGAACAAAAGCCATGGAGGGAAAGCCTCCAAGCTTGTGGACAGTAAATATTTGTTGGAGTGTAAAAACCTTCAAAAGATTTCACCATTGCAATAGTCTGCTTTTGACTCATAATGATCTGGAAAAAGGAGTAAATAGTGATGTGGCAAAATTCGCAGAGGATACAAAATTACTCCAGATAGTTAAGTCCAGATCAGACTGCAGATCTCACAGAACTGGGTGATTTGGCAAAGTGGCAGATGAAATTCAATTTGATAAATTCAAAGTAATGAACATTGGAAAACAATCTCAATTATACACACAAAAAGATGGGGTCTAACTTAACTAATACCACTCAAGAAAGATCTTGGAGTCATTGTGAATAATTTTCTGAAAACATCCACTCAATGTGCAGCAGCAGTCAAAAAAGCAAACAGAATGTAGAAGGAGATACATTCATTCATCCTTCACTATCAGGACAGAGGAGAAGAAGGGAATTTGTAATCATTCACTGTAGAATGCTGGAGAACTTCTACAAAGAAATCAAAGACACAATGTGTCAAGGTGATGGGTGGGGAAAGGCAGTGGCCTGAGGGACTATTGTCAGGCTGTTCTAACCTGCACTAGGGTCAGGGCAGAGAACTCACTCCCCAGTGCCTCTCCTCTCAGGGGCAGTCAGTGGGAGCTGAGTGCTGTGAGAACAAAAACACTCTGGCTTGTGTGGATTTTAACTAGCTCTAAAGTCTATAGGGTAGCAAACAGAGTGACGGTAATGGGCAGCCTCCTTATCCAGAAGGTAGAGAATCGGGCAGAGGAAAGCTCCTCTTGAATCTACCTCTTGTTAAGAGAAATGAATTGTTCATGACTGTGGAAATAATCCGTAGGCTTGCTAGCAGTGACCATTAATTTAGCATTGTATGAACTGAGAACACCGGATGATAAGAGCAACTGGAAAATAAGAGGCAAAAATAAAGCTAGCCTCATTCATAAATAAGGGAGCAAGCAATATCAGCAATGGCTCTGAGATGGCCAAATATGGAGGTACAGAATCTAAAATAATGTATTCCAAAAAGGCAGACTGAGAGGAAGGATGGACTCAGGGTGGGTGTTCCCTCTAATTTTTCCCACCCACGTGCGGAATGAATTTTGTTATGTGTACTAAGATGGAGATGATGTGTAACATAACTTTAGCAAAGCTTTTGATATGGTCTCCCATAGTATTCTTGCTGGCAAGTTAAAGAAGTATGGGCTGGATGAATGGACTATAAGGTGGATAGAAAGCTGGCTAGATTGTCGGGCTCAACGGGTAGTGATCAATGGCTCCATGTCTAGTTGGCAGCCGGTATCAAGCGGAGTGCCCCAAGGATCGGTCCTGGGGCTGGTTTTGTTCAATAACTTAATTAATGATCTGGAGGATGGCGTGGATTGCACCCTCAGCAAGTTTGCAGATGACACTAAACTGGGAGGAGTGGTAGATACGCTAGAGGGTAGGGATAGGCTACAGAGGGACCTAGACAAATTAGAGGATTTGGCCAAAAGAAATCTGATGAGGTTCAACAAGGATAAGTGCAGAGTCCTGCACTTAGGACGGAAGTATCCCATGCACTGCTACAGACTAGGGACTGAATGGCTAGGCAGCAGTTCTGCAGAAAAGGACCAAGGGGTTACAATGGACAAGAAGCTGAATATGAGTCGACAGAGTGCCATTGTTACCAAGTAGGCTAACGGCATTTTGGGCTGTATAAGTAGGGGCATTGCCAGCAGATCGAGGGACGTGATCATTCCCCTCTATTTGACATTGGTGAGGCCTCAGCTGGAGTAGTGTGTCCAGTTTTCGGCCCCACACTACAAGAAGGCTGTGGAAAAATTGGAGAGAGTCCAGTGGAGGGCAACAAAAATGATTAGGGGGCTGGAGCACAAGACTTATGAGGAGAGGCTGAGGGAACTGGGATTGTTTAGTCTGCAAAAGAGAAGAATGAGGGCGGGATTAGATAGCTGCTTTCAACTACCTGAAAGGGGGTTCCAAAGAGGATGGATCTAGACTGTTCTCAGTGGTAGTAGATGACAGAACAAGGAGTAATAGTCTCAAGTTGCAGTGGGACAGGTTTAGGTTGGATATTAGGAAAAACTTTTTCACTAGGAGGGTGGTGAAGCACTGAAATGGGTTACCTAGGGAGGTGGTGGCGGCATCTCCTTCCTTAGAGGTTTTTAAGGTCAGGCTTGACAAAGCTGTGGCTGGGATGATTTAGTTGGGGATTGGTCTGACTTTGAGCAGGGGGTTGGACTAGATGACCTGAGGTCCTACCAACCCTGATGTTCTATGATTCTATGATCCAAGAAAAAAATGTTTGACATCCTGTTTAACTGAGTTCTGATGCAGTTTCTTTTTAGATGCAAAGGTAAAACTATAGGCGAAGAACACAAGTTGAACCCTTTGGAAAAGCTGTTTCATTGGAGCTCCTGTCTAGCAGGGCTTCAGAACCATCCATCAGGCGCTCAGAGACCATGATGGAGGATGCAATATAGGAATGTAGACAGACAGGCAGACTCTGGGCAACAAGTTTTGGGGTAGGACGACAGGAAAATGTCGAAGGTTGTCTGTGTTTACCTGTGAATTTGGGGACAGGCCTGGCAGTGCAGAAATATGTTCCAGATTACTAGGACCTTCAAGGTAACTGGGAACCTTCCCTCTATAGGGAACACGTGGCCAGCAACAAGGGATCCCAGCTTTGAAGGAGCATAAAATACAATGAGATCCCTAAGGAATTTTCAAGAAGTGGAGAAGCCTGGTCAAGGAGAGTACCTAAGTTGCCACTGCTGCCGACCCCCTGCAAATGCTCCTGGGATAGAGCTGAGGAATAGAACCAAACTCAATTGTGAGAACTCTGCAATTCTTCTTGCAGCAAAATCCTGTTTAGTTCATCAGATAAGTGTCCTGACCTCTCTCCTTTTCCGGAATGCTACGTTTTGTTCGTAAGAGTCCAAGACCTGGCTGGAAGAGGCATGATCTCAGACTGGCTGCTCAAACAGGCTCTGCATTTTGCATTGCAGTGGCTGCCCAGCAGTGTGTGTCAGAATCTCTGCGCTACATTTTCAGCATGTTAATGATGTCGTAGAGCAAAATCCCCTGCAGCCCCCTGGAAAAGTGCTTCTCCCTCCTCTGCTGTCAATATATGGAATTTTCCAAACAAGATACAGCCTTCCCTCTGTAAGCCAGGGTATGACTGAGCTCTCCCCAGCCATCTGTTGATGAACTGAGGGAAAAGACTGTATTTGCATAGACACACCTACTCTGCTAGGTGCTCAGCAGACAGATCTGCTTTGCCAAAATGTTCAATTTTGGCTGTTTGGGGCCACTGGGGAACAAGGAACAAGTGTTCCTGTCTACTGCTATGGATGGTGTTTAAAGAATCCTAGATACTATTTATCCCACCACCTTCAGTGTTTAAAGGTAAAGCTGGTCAGACTCACTTTAAAGTCCTTATTTCTATTCAGGGATCACCAGAGCTGTAATCACTTCTGAGCAGGTCTAGGGGGCTGAACGTTAGACCTTGTGTGGGGACAGTGTTGCGTGTAAGACAATGCAGAGGATGCAACAGCAGTGAGGTTCCCCACTGCCTGCTGAAATCACTGAGAACTGGGCTCAGTGGTAGCAGCATATCTAGAAGCAGAAGTGGCAGCAAAAAGTGGCAGAGACAACAGTGAGCCATGGTGAGCTGTGGCAGCAACCCTGCCCTCTTCAGGAATGGGAGGTGAACCCACATGAACACACCCTGAAGTCTGTGACATGGCTGACTTCAGACAATCATGAGAACGGTGCAGCAAAGGGAAAGGGAGTGGCATGTTAAAGGGACATTCTTCTGTTGGACTTTCACACACTGAGATCATGGACACTGCCCAAGCTATTGTGGGGCAGGTGTTTACTTATGGTTTGCACACTTTTGAATCACTGTGGAGTTTCCTCTCCCTCTTAATAATAGATGTATTTTGTTCCACACAGACTCTGTGCTTGTGAGTGGGCAAGTATTGCCTCTTAAAGGTACCCCAGGGTAGTGGTTAGTTTTCCCAGATTTCTGGGTGGGGCTTGAGCCGATTGTTTTTTAATGTCAAGAGGAGCCCCTAGATACTGATCCAGTCCTGGCTGCTGCTGATACCGCTGGCAGAAGGTTTATGTCCCTACATGTGCACACTCACATTCATATAAACTTGTGCACACACAAACGCACATGGGCACGCACACAATTGAGACTGTGCTTCACATCTCCCTCCCACCCACCTCAAGCACAAGAGGACCAGAGAAGATTTTTTTCACACCTTATCTATATTCCAGAGGAGTCACTGCTGAGTGGCAGAAAGAACTCTCCCATTGTCTGCTGCTGGCTTCAGCCTTCGGGGAAGGTGGAGGAGAAGGAGACCAGGAGTTGTTGGTGCAAAACACATTTTTTTAAATTACAAAATTTCTTTCAAGCCCAGATTAATCATGAACTAAACATTTTCTTCAAGGGGGCTTCCTGGTTTTCTGACTTTGTGAAAGCGTCAAATATCACCAGCAATGATGAGAACTGTGAATATCTGCTGGAAACTCAGTGTAAAGAGCTGCACAAGGGAAGCCATTTGAAGATCACAAGTTTATGGGTCCTACTAAACCTCTAAGGACGGAGATTCCACCACCTCCCTAGGGAACCCCCCATTACAGGGCTTCACCACCCTCCTAGTGAAATAGTGTTTCCTAATATCCAACCTAGACCTCCCCCACTGCAACTTGAGACCATTACTCCTTGTTCTGTCATCTGCCACCACTGAGAACACTCTAGATCCATCCTCTTTGGAACCCCCCTCACTCTTCTCTTCTGCAGATTAAATAAGACCAGTTCCCTCAGCCTCTCCTCATAAGTCATGTTCCCCAGCCTCCTAATAATTTTCGTTGCCTTCCACTGGACTCTCTCCAATTTGTCCACATCCTTTCTGTAGAGGGGCCCCCAAAACTGGATGCAATACTCCAGATGTGGCCTCATCAGTGCCGAATAGAGGGGAATAATCACTTCCCTCGATCTGTTGGCAATGCTCCTACTAATGCAGCCCAATATGCCGTTAGCCTTCTTGGCAACAACGGCCCACTGCTAATTCATATCCAGCTTCTTGTCGACTGTAATCCCCAGGCCCTTTTCTGCAGCACTGCTGCTTAGCCAGTCAGTCCCCAGCTTGTAGCAGTGGCTGGGATTCTTCCGTCCTGAGTGCAGAACTCTGCCCTTGTCCTTGCTGAACCTCATCAGATTTCTTTTGGCCCAATTCTCCAATTTGTCTAGGTCACTCTGGACCCTATCCCTACCCTCCAGTGTATCTACCTCTCCTCCCAGCTTACTGTCATCCACGAATTTGCTGAGGATGCAATCCATCCCATCATCGAGATCATTAATGAAGATGTTTAACAAAACCGGCCCCAGGACTGACCCCTGGGGCACTCCGCTTGATACCAGCTGCCAACTAGACATTGAGCCATTGATCACTACCCGTTGAGCCTGACAATCTAGCCAGCTTTCTAGACACCTTATAGTTCATTCATCCAAGCCATATTTTTTTAACGTGCTGGCAAGAATACTGTGGGAGACCGTATCGAAAGCTTTGCTAAAGTCAAGGTGTATCAATTACATCCATAGCTTCCCCAATATCCACCGAGCCACTTATCTCATCATAAAATGTAATCAGGTTGGTCAGGCATGACTTGCTCTTGGTGAATCCATGTTGACTGTTCCTGATCACCTTCCTCTCCTCCAAGTGCTTCAAAATGGATTCCTTGAGGACCTGCTCAATGATTTTTCCAGAGACAGAGGTGAGGGTGACTGGTCTGTAATTCCCCAGATTCTCCTTCTTCCCTTTTTTAAAGATGGGCACTATATTTGCCTTTTTCCAATTGTCCAGGACCTCCCACAATCGCCACGAGTTTTCAAAGATAATGGCCAATGGCTCTGCAATCACATCAGCCAAATCCCTCAGTGCCCTCGGATGCATTGTATCCAGACTTGTGCATGTCCAGCTTTTCTACATAGTCCTTAACCTGTTCTTTCATCACTGAGGGCTGCTCACCTCCTCCCCATACTGTGCTGCCCAGTGCAGCAGTCTGGGAGCTGACCTTGTCTGTGAAGACCGAGGCAAAAAAAATCTTCCCTGATATCTGTTGGAAGATTACTACTGCAAAACATAATATGTCCTGTAAATTCTTAGCGTGTGTAGGGGTCAACTTTCTGATTCAGATTGTTGAGGAAACAACTTCAGGGTCATTCATTTTGCATCTGGTTTTGACCAGCAGGGATGAATTAGTTGCGAATGTGAAGGGGGTCCGGAACTTGGGAGGAAGTGATCATGATCTGATCGAATTCAAGATCCTATGGAAAGGAAGACATGTGGACAGCAAAACAAGGACACTGGACTTCAGAAAGGTGGATTTCAACCAACTCAGAAATATCAGGCAAGGCCCCAGGGAAAGACCAATTAGGAAGAAAATGAGTTAAAGGGGCAGTTCCTAAAAGATGTAATACTAGGGACTCAACGTCAAGCTATTCTGACATACAAGAAAGATAAGAAGAGACATGGGGGGGGAGGTCAATGTGGCTGCACAAGGAGCTTTTTAGCTATCTAAACACCATACCTACAGGAAATGGAGGGAGAGGCATGTCACCAAGGAAGTATACATGGGAATAGCACGAGCGTGTAGGGAGAAAATCAGGAAAGCCAAGGCAAGGAATGTGTTACAGCTGACAAGACATGTAAGAGACAACAAGAAGGGGTTGTACAAATATGTCAGACAAAAAAGAAAGGTCAAGGACAGTGTCGGTCCACTGCTCAATGGAGAGGATGAGCTGGGAATGGAAGATGATAGAAAGGCAGAGCTGCTCAGTGCCTACTTTGCTTCAGTCTTCTCACAAAAAGTAACATTTGACCAGACAATTAGCAAAGTGACCATAGACAATAAAGGGGAAGGGATGCAAAGATTTCCTGACCAATTTGAATGACTTCAAATCATCAGGGCCTCATGCTATTCACCCCAGGGTACTGAAGGAATTAGCTGAAGGGTACTGAAGAAATCTCAGAACCACAACATTTGCAAACTCATGGATAACAGGAGAGGTCCTGGAAGACTGGAAAAGAGCTAATATAGTGCTCATCTTTAAAAAAGGGAAAAAGGAGGAGCTGGGGAACTATAGACCAGTCAGCCTCACCTTGATACCTGGGAAGCTACTAGAACAATGTATAAAACATTCAAGTTGCAAGTACCTGGAAGATGAAGGGGTAATCACTAGCAGCCAGCATGGATTTACCAAGAACAAAGCATGCCAAATCAGCTTGATTTCCTTCTTTGGTGGTTAGGAGGAATGCCTGGACTTCAGCACGGCTTTTGACACAGTCCCACATGACATCATGACAAGCTGGAGAAATGTGGGCTCGGTGGAACTACCATTAAGTGGATATGTAATTGGTTAAACAACTGCAAACAAAGAGTAACTATTAACGGAATGTCAGATTGGAGAGAGCTCTCAAGTGGGGTTTAACATTGATCTTTTCTGGGTCTGCTGTTTAACATCTTTATTAATGACCTGGATGTAGGACTAGAGATCACACTGACCGAATTTGCAGAGGACACAAAGTTACCAACACATTGGAGGATAGAGCTAAAATTCAAAGGGATCTTGATAAAACAGAGAACTGGGCTATAGACAACTACATGAAATTCAACAAAATGAATGTAAGGTGCTACATTTAGGGAAGAAAAACCAAATGCACAAATACAGAATGGTGAATAACTTTCTTGGCAGCAGCACTACTGAGAAGGATCTGGGAGTCGTGATGTATTACAATCTCAACATGAGTCAACAGCTGTTGCAAAAAAAGCAAATGCAATTTTATGTTTTGTTAACAGAGGTATAGCATGCAAGTCCTGGGGGGTGATAGTACTGCTCTACTCGGTGCTGGTTAGGCTTCAGCTGGAGGACTGTGTCCAATTTTGGTCACCACTGTATAGAAAGGAGGTGAAGAAACTGGAAAGTATCCAGAGGTGAGCAATAAGGATGATCAAAGGGATGGAATGCAAACCATACGAGCAGAGGCTGAAGGAATTGGATGTGTTTAGTTTGGAAAAGAGGAGATTAAGGGGGGGATACGATAGCTGTCTTCAAATACTTGAAAGGCTGCCATAAAAAAGATGGAGAAAAGTGTTCTCTCTTGCCACAGAGGGCAAAACAAGAGGCAATGGGTTCAAACTACAGCATAGCAGATTTAGATTAACTTTAACTTGAGTTAAAACTCACACGTTGCCCCTAACTCAAGTCCCATTCACCTACAAAACCCCGTCACTCTAGTTGGCTGGACCAAGAGGAGGCTAAAACTTGGGTGAGCAAAAGTTAACTGCCAACATGATCACTCTGTAGTGTGGCTGCAGGCTACTGGCAATCGAGTGCCACTGCTCCTCCAGTACCTTCCCACAATTTCCCTTGTGTGCCCAGAAAGGACAGACAAGTTCTCCCACAATTCACTGGGAAAGAATTAATGGAACAGCTAAGTTTACTGCAGTGCTAAGAACACTGGGATGTGCCTCCAGAAGTCTTAGTGCCACATGAGTAACTGCAATGCCAGTGTGGACACGGCAACTTCAGTGTTATTGTGCAGTATGCCCACTCTCACTTAGGCTAGAATAACTTGAGAGTAGTAATTTGAGTATAGAACGCTTGAATTAACAGCAAGACAGACCCCAAATTGATGACATTAAACACCTAAAACAATAACAGCCATGTTAATATAACTGTTTGCAGTTATCTTAGGTTAGAATCTTGACCTCAAGGTGTCATTTGTTTCAGAGCAATCTGTCCTAGGGGAAATGAGCTTCTGAGCAATGTCTAGTGACTGTCATGAAAATGCAGATTAAGAATTGTGTTATGATAAATGGCTCATAATCACTAGGCAGAGATTTCAAATGTCTTCAGCAGTCCAGAAGAAAGCAGGGGGAGGGATAGCTCAGTGGTTTGAGCATTGGCCTGCTAAACCCAGGGTTGTGAGCTCAATCCTTGAGGGGGCCATTTAAGGATTTGGGGCAAAAATCTATCTGGGGATTGGTCCTGCTTTGAGCAGGGGGTTGGACTCGATGACCTCCTGAGGTCCCTTCCAACCCTGATATTCCATGTTGTATTTGAGGCCATGTCTACGCTACAGGCAATATAGCTGCATAGTTATGGTGTCATCATTATGCTGCTGTAACTCCAGAGTGAGATGCAGACCACCAAGATAGAAAGGAACTCCACCTCCCAAGGAGATGGTAGTATGGTTGATGGAAGCATTTTTCTGTTAACCAACCTGCATCTACACTAGGGATTAAGCTGGCATAGCTATGGCATGCAGGAGCATGGATTTTTTTCACACCCAAGTGCGATAGCTCTGTCAATCTACGTTTTAAGTGTAGACCCGGCCTAAAATCTCTGCTATAAAGCTGCTACTACATACAACTGGTTCCACACACAGTCTGCAAACCCACAAAATACAGTGATTCTACATAATGCTAAAGCAGGGGTAGGCAACTTATGGCATGCGTGCCGAAGGCAGCATCCGAGCTGATTTTCAGTGGCACTCACACTGCCCAGGTCCTGGCCGCTGCTCTGGGGGTTCTGCCTTTTAATTTAATTTTAAATGAAGCTTCTTAAGCATTTTAAAAACCTTCTTTACTTTACATACAACCCTAGTTTAGTTATATATTATAGACTTATAGAAAGAGACCTTCTAAAAACGTTAAAATGTATGACTGGCACGCGAAATCTTAAATGAGAGGGAATAAATGAAGACTCGGCACACCACTTCTGAAAGGTTGCCAACCCCTGTGCTAAAGTATTATTGGCCATGAAAGAAGCATGGCAGACAGTCCTTGATTGTTTTGGGCAAGGAAGGTATAACTCTAGGCACAATTACTTCTTAAACTATTCTGCCTTATTACCCAGTGACCCACGGAATGTGGGAAGGGGTCCTTTCTCAAACCACAAAAAAGGGAAGGAAGATTATATGCAAGGAAATACCTTGCATCATGTGGAAGAAAAACTACAGCTCTTCTTTTCGGGTTATGGAAAACACCTAGTGAGCTCCAGAAGCATCAGGTTTATAGTAAGAAGCAACAGAGGGTCCTGTGGCACCTTTAAGACTAACAGAAGTATTGGGAGCATAAGCTTTCGTGGGTAAGAACCTCACTTCTTCAGATGCAACCAACGAAAGCTTATGCTCCCAATACTTCTGTTAGTCTTAAAGGTGCCACAGGACCCTCTGTTGCTTTTTACAGATTCAGACTAACACGGCTACCCCTCTGATACTTGAGGTTTATAGTAATTATTTTCCCTTTTGCTATACTATGAAATAGCATGAGAAAAACTTAGTTACTTTCAAGGAGAACCTGTTGCTCTAAATCTTAAGAATTCTACATTAAAACTTAAATTTCAGCTGAATAAACACCAATATTCATATCTCCAAGGATTAATAATGATATTTGATGCCATTTGCATTAATATTGATGTTGAATACCAATAATGCTGTTGCCAGCTCTGCGGATAGCAAATATAAATAGACGGAATAGTGATGTTGCATGTAAAGAAAGCTTGTGCTGGCAAATGAAATATTTCCATTACTAAAAGAGAGAAAGAAAGATTTGGGAGAATTAATAACTGAGATTCCTTAGCTTCAAATTGCACTGGTTGCTTTCAGAGGTGAAAGGAACCCTTACCAAGGCTGCATCTCTTTAAAATACTTAAAGAAACCCACCCTGCCATTAAGTGGATAATGTCAGATTTCTCAAGAGATGTGCTAACTCCACTGACTCCCTCCTGGATTAAATCTTCCGACCGGAGCCAGAACATTAACAATCCAGCTGCAGTGCTTTGTAACTGCCATCCCTGCTTGAGAAAGGTGAACAGTCCAGGGCTTTAACTCTGTAGACATGTGGGTGAAAAACCCCCACAGAGAATTCATTTTGCGGGGGGGGGGGGGGGGGGAGAGGAATCTCGGCAGAACAGTTGCTCGGTTGGAGTCCACTGTTCACATTGGAAGAATGAGTATACCCCTAGCACACGCCAGCCATTTATTTTATTGTAAATGATCATCTCCGTAGAACTTGCTACTTTATGTGCTGCTGGCTTCCTTTCTGCATATTTGCAGAAGGTGGCAGTGTGGAGCATTGTTTAACCGTGTTATATAATATAACCTGTTTACTAAAACATGCAGTCAGTTGTCTGCTTTTGATGTGTTTAGATCATTGGACTTATAGTCAAACATAAAACAAATAAAAATGAGAGACAGCTGTTGCCGATAGTGTTATATTTATCTTTGGGAAACAAACTTGTTCAGCCACCATAAATATTCCAGGAAGAGTGTTTAGTTTGCTGGAAAGATATGGACAGTTCCCTCTCAATGGCAACCTACAGCTATGAATCTTGAAATAATGGTGTAAACCTGTCACAAATTTCATGTGACTCTGTGGATTTATCTGAAGAAAAAAACACACACGATGTGCTCTGCAAAATCCATGAAGGGCTATAAATAGCGGAGTAGACTAGCACAGCATTTTGTGGCTCAGTCTGACTCGTGGCAGTCATCAGTCAGCCCCTCTACTGAATGGCACTGTCTTCTGTTCTCTCTCACCTCAGTGTGTCAGAGAAAGCCGGTTTCCTTAGTCAGATTGATATAATGAACCCATCCCATGCTGAAGGTACAAATAAAATCTATAGTTTAAGAATAAATGCAGGAATATTCAAATCAACACAATGTCAAACACTAAAAGACTCAAAGGCCATAAAACTAAAGACCAAGTCCTATCTCCTCAATACCTTCCCCACCCACATGCCTAGCAGCATGCCCCTGAGGTTAGCAAACTCAGGATCTATTGGCCAAAAGCCTCCCGTAAGAACTTGCTGAACTGTCCCAAGTGGAGCACATTCAGGGAGCATAGGGTTGAGCCTCTCAGCTGATCTCAACTGCCAGAGGATAAAATGATGACAGAGACCTCGCAGGAAGTGGTGCCAGAATAGCACCTGGACACTAATCAGAAGCCAGTACAGAGCACACACATGTTGAACCTGCTCCCAGTAGGTAGCCCCAGGTAAGTGAATAGCCACATTCTGCATCAACTGAAAATCCTGACTAGTCTTCAACTGTAGCCCAAAGTAGGGCACATTCTGCTACTCCAGTGTGGAGATAACAATGGCGTGGACACTGAAGTGCTGAACACCACATCTGAAAGCAAAAGCCCCAACTTCTTGCAATGTGCAGTTGGAAAGACAGTCTGGGCTACTGCTGCTATCTGATCATGAAGTAGATGGAGATGGAAGAAATCCAAGTCAGGCAGCTGAATAACAAATGGCAGACAAAACTTGCTCAGATATCATCTCCACCATTTGCTCTAGTTATTTGTCTCAGGCCACCAAAATTACCTGTGTCTTATCCGCACTGATCCTCCGCCCCATGTCCAACCTTTGGCTTGGGTAGACATTGGAAATCTATCAACTGTGCCATCAGGGACTGAATAAACAGAGACAGAACTGTGTATTATCTACGTATGGAAGGAACCACCTCACTTCTACTCTTTTGGCCTCAGAAACATCAGATAGAATTGTGTAAACCCCCATATGAGAAGTACGTTGGGCTCAGATGAAGGGATGCCCCAAATTACCCTCTGGGTCCTCTGCAAGAGAAAAGGTCTCCATCCATCTCTTTGAGTGTCAATAATTGTTCACATCAACAAGAAAATGCTGTGATATAAACACCAGCCTACACAAGGCCTCCCACTGCTGCTAACAGGTGCTCCAGCCACAGCAGGAGGATTTAGAAAATCCTTGATTATTTCCACTTCCTGCAATTTTATGTCTCATGTAAAGATCTTTAGGGTAAAAAGGGCTATGGACATATCATAGAATCATAGAAGATTAGGAATGGATGAGACCTCAGGAGGTCATCTAGTCCAACCCCCTACTCAAAGCAGGACCAACACCAACTAACTCATCGAGCCAGGGCTTTGTCAAGCCGGGCCTTAAAAACCTCTAAGGATGGAGATTCCACCACCTCCCTAAATAACCCATTCCAATGCTTCACCACCCTCCTAGTGAAATAGTGTTTCCTAATATCCAACCTAGACCTCCCCCACTGCAACTTGAGACCATTGCTTCTTGTTCTGTCATCTGCCACCACTGAGAACAGCCGAGCTCCATCCACTTTGGAACCCCCCTTCAGGTAGTTGAAGGCTGCTATCAAATCCCCCCTCACTGTTCTCTTCTGCAGACTAAACATGCCCTGTTTGCTCAGTCTCTCCTCGTAAGTCATGTGCCCCAGCCACCTGATCATTTTCGTTGCCCTCCGCTGGACTCTTTCCAATTTGTCCACATCCTTTCTGTAGTGGGGGGCCCAAACTGGATGCAATACTCCAGATGTGGCCTCACCGTGCCGAATAGAGGGGAATAATCACTTCCCTCAATCTGCTGGCAATGCTCCTACTAATACAGCCCAATATGCCGTTAGCCTTCTTGGCAACAAGAGCACACTGCTAATTCATATCCATCTTCTCATCCACTGTAATCCCCAGATCCTTTTCCGCAGAACTGCTGCTTAGCCAGTCAGTCCCCAGCCTGTAGCAGTGCATGGGATTCTTCCGTCCTAAGTGCAGGACTCTGCATTTGTCCTTGTTGAACCTCATCAGATGTCTTTTGGCCCAATCCTCCAATTTGTCTAGGTCACTCTGGACCCTATCCCTACTCTCCAGCGTATCTATGTCTCCCACCAGTTTAGTGTCATCTGCTAACTTGCTGAGGGTACAATCCATCCCATCATCCAGATCATTATTAAAGATGTTAAACAAAACCAGCCTCAGCACCGACCCCTGGGGTACTCCGCTTGATACCTGCGGTCAACTAGACATTGAGCCATTGCTCACTACCCGTTGAGTCAGACAATCTATCCACCTTATAGACCATTCATCCAATCTGTACTTTTTTAACTTGCTGGCAAGAATACTGTGGGAGACCATATGAAAAGCTTTGCTAAAGTCAAGACATATAAGGACATATAAGGACAAGAATAATAGTTAGCAGCAATTATACAGGACACAACATGCCACAATGGGCAAGAGTGGCACACTGGTTAGGCTGAATTAGCATATCTTCTGGCTTTACCCCTTCCCAAGTCAGGGCCTCGCTGGCCAGTTCTGAGCTCTTCATTGGAGCAGATGTCTTGGGCTGCGTGCATCACTGTGTTCCACCTTCTGATGGACTTTCCTTCACATGCAGCCTTAGCGCCAGCTGCACGACCCAGTGGAACTCAGGTGCTGAACCTAGGCTCATATCTTCAAAGTGTTGTAAATGAGAAACTAATTCACCTAACATCAGCTACCTTCAGCCCTGAAATTAACAATGTGCTTGAGAAGAAAATGTGAGTATATTTATGTAGATAACAGCACTGTAAGCACTCAGTTTATGCCACCCCAAACTGTGCAATCGGGTAGAGGACGAGAGAAAACTCCTGCTAGATTAACGAGCCCATCATCAAATACCTATTCCCCATAGGTACTTACAAACGGTCAAGTCACCCCTTAACCTTCTCTTCGTTAAACTAAATAAATTGAGCTGCTTGAGTCCATCACTATAAGGCATCTTTTCCAATCCTTTAATCATTCTCATGGCTCTTTTCTGATCCCACTCCAGCAACGGTCGCACCAGGGCCAAATACAGAGGTAAAATATCCTGTCTACTTCTACTCGCAATTCCCCTGTTTATGCATTCCAGGATCACATCAGCTCTTTTGGCCACAGCGCCACACTGGGAGCTCATGTTCAGCGTGTTATCCACCACAACCTCCAAACCTTTTTCAGAGTCGCTGCTTCCCAGGACAGAGTCCCTCATCCTGTAACTATAGGCTACATTCTTTCTTCCTTGCTATTTTGAACTGATCTGAATTTGTTTGTTTTGATTTCACACATTTTGACCCAAGCAGTGGAGAGCTAGATTCACAAAATGCTGGTGAGAGATAGTGGCTTCCTTGTAACCTCGAGCCCGGTTATTAGGGGCTCCCCTGGAATGTAGCACACTGAGGTTCAATTCCTCCCCTGATATGGAGAAGGGATGGGAACTTGGTTCTGCCATATTGCAAGAAAGTGCCATAATCAATGGGCTATGGAATATTCTGATATTGAGCTTTCTCAATCTCTCCTGTTGAAGCTATTTTACTGTAGATAGCTTGTTGAATAGTCATTGGAGCAGGGACTTGCATGTGAGTCTCCCACATCCTGGGAGATGGCCTTAACCACTTGGTTACAGAATCATTCTCTCTTTCTCCCTGGCCCAACAACTATTCACTGTCATGATGAATGACTATGAATTGTCATTATGAACGTGGATTGGGAACCAGGTATCGCCCACAACTGCTAGCAGTAACCTAGGCAGCAGGGGTAACACTTCACCATCAACATCAGAGCAATGACAGTGCCAGCAGATATACCCCTGATGTAGGGTTGCCAACTTTCTAGTCACACAAAACCGAACACCCTAGCTCCGCTGCTGCTCCAAGGCTCCACTGCTGCCCCACCCCTTCCCCGAGGCCCCAAACCCCGCTCACTACATTCTCCCTCCCTCGGTGGCTTGCTCTCCCCTACCCACACTCACTTTCACTGAGCTTGGGCAGGGGGTTGGGGTGCGGGAGGGGGTGAGGGCTCTAACTGGGGTTTGGGCTCTGGGGTGGGGCCAGAAATGAGTGGTTCAGGGTGCGGGAGGGGGATCTGGACTGGGGCAGGGAGTTGGGTGTGGTAGGGGGTAAGAGTTCCAGCTGGGAGTTGGGGGTGTGTGAGGGCTCTGGGCTGGGGGTGATGGCTCTGGGATGGGGCTGGGGATGAGAGGTTTGAGGTGCAGGAGGGGGATCCAGACTGGGGGGTGGGGCCAAGGAATTTGGAGTGCAGGAGGGGACTGCGGGTTGAGGCAGGGTGTTGGGGTGCAGGAGGGGATAAGGACTCTGGGGTGGGGCCAGGGATGAGGGGTTTGGAGGTGGAGGAGCGTGCTCCGGGTTTGCGTGCTCCGGGTGGGGGGGCTCAGGGCTGGGACAGGGGCTCAGGGTTGGGGCGTGGGCTTACCTGGGGCAGCGGCACAGTGGGAAAGCTAACGCAGGCTGCCTGCCTGTCCTGGCACCGTGCTGTGCATGCCCAGAAGCAGCCAGCAGGTCTGGGTCCTAGGCGGGGGGGCGGGCAGGAGGCACCACGCGCCGCTCTCACCTGCAGGTACTGCCTCTCCCCCCAGCTCCCATTGGCTCATGGGAGTGTAGAGCTGGTGCTCGGGCAGCACGCAGAGCCCCGTGCCACCCCCCCCCCCGCCCCGTCTAGGAGCCGGACCTGCTGGCTGCTTCCAGGATGCAGCACGGTGCCAGCAAGGACAGGTAGGGACTAGCCTCCCTTAGCTCTGCACAACCACCAACCGGACTTTTAACGGCCTGGTCTGCGGTGCTGACCGGAGCCACCAGGGTCCCTTTTCAATCGGGTGTTCCAGTCGAAAACTTCAAACCTGGTCACCCTATTCTCATGAGCTATTTTCAAACAAAAGAAAATGAATCCATGTTTACTGTAGTAACTGGGGCCTCAGTGGTTTGGCAATGAGGGAAAAAGTGTTTATACTAGTCAGAGAGCTGGCAATTTCCTAAATTGCACAACTTTTGGGGTGTTTCTATAGAATTGTGAAGAGGAAGTACAGTTCTTTGCACTGCTGTCCTATGTAACACATTGTCTGCAGTGTGGCATATACAGTGCATCCAGCCATTGTGGGATGTGTGCAGAGTAGATGCTGGATTAGAAAAAGTCCTTTTACTTCTTTTTTCCCTTATCCCTCTGAAAAGCCCTTAGTCTAAAGAATTTCTATCCAATTAAAAGGCAGGTGTAGGGGTGTGTGTGTGTGTGTGTGAGAGAGAGATTCCTTCAGATGTTTTCAGCAGCCAATCTACAGTGCTATGTTAAAATCAGTCATCTCTCCCATCTAGATAGCCTACTTCTCTCTCTCAAACACACACACGTTTAATTGCACACTCTAAATGGATTAAAATTTAAAAGCTGGCTGATATGTCTCAAAATGTAATTGTAAACAGGAAATCATCAAGAAGATGGGTTTCTAGTGGGGTCCCACGGGGATCAGTTCTTGGCCCTACTCAGTTTAACATTTTTATCTATGACCTGGAAGAAAACAAAATCGCCACTGATAACGTTTGCAGATGACACAAACTGGGGGAATGGCAAATAATGAAGAGGACAGGTCACTGATACAGAATGATCTGGATTGCTTGGTAAACAGGGTGCAAGCAAATAATACATGTTTTAATACATGTAAATGTAAAATGTATACATCTAGGAACAAAGAATGTCGGCCAAGCTTACAGGATGGGGGACTCGATCCTGGGAAACAGTGACTCTGAAAAAGCCATCCTGGGATACATAAACAGAGGAATCTTGAGCAGGAGTAGAGAGGATATTTACTTCAATATTTAGCACTGGAGCAACCACTGCCAGAATAGTGTGTCTAGTTCTGGTGTCCTCAGTTCAAGAAGAAAGTTCATAAGTTGGAGAGGCTTCAGAGAAGTGCCACAAGAATGATTAAAGGGTTAGAACATCTGCCTTATACTGATAGACTCAAGGAGCTCGATCCATTTAGCTTAACAAAGGGAAAGTTAAGGGATGACTTGATTACCGTCTCTGAGTACCTAGGAGGCGAACAAATATTTGATAATGGACTCTTCAGACTAGCAGGGAAAGGCAGAACATGACCCAGTGGCTGGAAGTAGAAGCTGGACTGGAAATAAGGTGCAGATTTTTAATAGTGAGAGTAATAAACAACTGGAAAAATTGACCAGTGGTTGAGGTGGATTCTCCATCACTGAAAATATTTAAATCCAGACTGGCTGTTTTTCTACAAGATCTGCTCGGAGAATTATTGTGGGGCAGGTCTCTGGCCTATGCTATCCCCGAGGTCAGACTAGATGATCATAATGATCCCTTCTGGCCTTGGAATCTATGTATCTTAGCATGCTTCAAAAGTATATGGCTCATTTGTCACTGTTCTCTGAAGATAAACATCACAACAGATCACCTCTCTATATCTTCCACATTCCAAGGGCTGAATCATTCACAGCTTTTGCCTGGGAGGAACTGCTCTGATCATGTGACCCAGGCAAGCACACTGCCAAAAAGGAAACAGGAGGAGACTGAGGGCCATGGCCCTGCCCCTTTCTGCACAAGCCCTTACAGTAGACCAGGCCATGAGCACTGAGAGGAGCAGACTGCACCATCCTGGGAATTGGTTTGGAGTAGTCTGTACAGCCACACTATGTACCAGGAGCCTTGAGGAACCCTCCCCAAACTCCTTTCAACCACCCCCTAATCCATGCTGTGCCTGTTTGTCACAATCTAGCCCAAGATGTTCCAACAGGAGGTGTCTTCTGCCAGACCTTGCCATACAATGCAGTCACACCAGGTGCTTTCACCAGGGGAGGTAAAATCCCTCCGATAGGTATAAAGAGGAGTATCATTAAAAGATTTTAAGTTACAGCCCCCTCAGCTCTGTGAGGAGAAAGGTGTGTGAAGGGGGAGCGGTTATGATGCATATCTGACAAGAACAGCAATTACAGCTAAGTTGTTCTCTCTTTTCTGATGATACTCAACCCAACACTAAAATGCTCCAGGGATATCTCAATAACAAACACTAGAATAAAAACTGCAACAGCCAATCAGAACTTTAGTAGATAAAGTTAATGAACCTTGAAAAGCCACATTAAACAACTTTGTTCTTTTTTTTAAGTGGAGGCCTGAGGTACCTACAGACATTTTAAAGTGTTATATTTATAGAAAGAGAGCATTAAGATACCTTCCAAAACAATCTGGCAAAGGAAATCCTCATCAAAGACACACCTTCAAAGTAAAGTAAAAATACTATGGTTTGGGGGTTGGTTTTTTGTGTGCGCAAGAGTTTCGGTGCCCCTTGGCCCAGCAAAAGTTTCTGTAATGCTGATAGAATATTCTTGACTCTCATCTATAAGGCAAATTGAAAGGGCTTGAAGTAAAAATATAGCTTCAATTTAGTAAAACTGGACAAATAATTTTTTGACAAATTTCCTTTCTGAGCATGAATGGTCCATGAGAAACTTCTGGTTTTCTTGAAAGTATTTGTTATTTGAAATCATTTGTTGATTCATTCTTCAAGTGTAACTCATTCAAAATCTCCCTTAGTGTTATGAATTCAAAATCCGATTTGCACAAATAGTTTTGTATATTTGCTTGCATCTTACTATTTCCATGAACATTCCTAACGAGACGTTTCTATGCATGCATACTTTGAGGAGGTGAACACAAAGGGGGCTTGACTAGTCTGAAAATGAGCTGCTTAAATATTCATTAATCTTTTGAGAATCACCCATTTTTTCAGGCTATGTTTAAACTCAAGAGGAAAGAACTTGTATTGGTTCATTTCAGTAGGTTCATGTTTGGACCATTTACTTCACTGGGCTGGAAATCTTTTTTTTTTTTAAACTGAAAGCTTTGATTCTACAGCACAATTCTGCAGTGAACGCTGGATTTTGCAACACATTTATTACATTATCTAGTGCCTTGACCATGGCCCTGACTGAGCAAAGCACCGAAGTATGTGTTTAAAGTTAAGAAGGGAAGAAGTAAATTACAAAGTTAAGAAGGACCCTAAGGGACTAACATCTTCTCTTCGAGCCACTTGGCTTCATTCTCGTTGTTCCCAACGGGAGGCAATAGCCATTCTGAAAAAAGGCAGCTAAACTGATAGCCACTGTAGTCTCTCTCTTATGAGAACAAAAAGAAAATGACAACCATTTTGAAAGAGGGCAGTTCTTTGTGGAATTCTCTGTAATGGAACATTATTCACCAGCCTCCACTGACAGGCAAACTTTCAGTTATGAAGAACAACAGCAAAACATGACAAGTCCTAAAAAACCCTCAAAAACTACTCATTGCCCCAATCTATTGAGAGGGCAGGAGAGGGAAACTCAAGAGGCATATGAGAGCAGGAGAACATGGGGGCAGGAGTGAGGGGGAAACGTGTGTGTGAAAGAGAGAGTGTAGGACACATACTCGGCCACAAAGGAGTGTGACTGAACCCAAGAAGCAATTATAGAATGAAAAGACCTCCAAATTAAAGAGGTCTTACTCATGGTTTCTTGAATAAAATAACAATCCCAAACACGTGCCTGATGCCTATAAGGCCTCAATGCTTAATGTCCTGTCCAATAGACAAATGTCAGTACCTAATGTCTCCCTTGAACAAAAAGTTATAAATCCCTTTTTGTATTTGTGATTTTGCATTTTTGGCATTTGTATGGTAACAATTTGGTTATGTTTCCTAAATCAATAATTATAAAAACGAAACAAAAAACCTTCTGCATTAAGATTGCAAAGTCAACTTCTCAATGTTAGGAATCCCATCAATCAGATTACCCAGGCTGATTTTATTTTACTGTCTTGTGCATATGCCTTATAATGCAATCAATAATTACATGGTCAATGAATTTTTGCCTCAGTCAGTGGACAGGGTAGAAGGTGCTCACTGCTCAGTAAAGGAAGCATGCTAAGAACATAACATAAAAACAGCATACTGGGTCAGACCAGTGGTCCATTTAGCCAAGTATCCTGACTTCCCACAGTGGCCCATGCCAGATACTTCAGAGGGAATGAACAAAACAGGGCAATTTGTCAAGTGATCCATCCCCTGTCGTACACTCCCAGTTTCTGGCAGTCAGAGGTTTAGGAACATCAGGCATGGGGTTCCATCCCTGACCTCTGTCGCTGATAGCCACCAATGGAACTATCCTTCACGAACTTATCTAATTCTTTCTTGAACTGACTTATACTTTTAGCCTTCAAAACATCCCCTGGCAATAAGTCCCACAGATCCATTGTGTGAAGAAGTACTTCTTTTTTTTGGTTTTAAACCTCCTGCCTCTTAATTTCATTGGGTGACCCCTGGTTCTTGCGTTATGTAAAGAGGTAATTAACAATTCCTTATTCACTTTCTCCACATGATTTATGATTTTATAGACCTCTAACATATTCCTCTTTAGCTGTCTCTTTTCTAAAATGAACAGTCACAGTCTTTTAATCTCTCCTCATATGGAAGCTGTTCTATATCCTTAATCATTTTTGTTGCCCTTCTCTGTACTTTTTCCAATTATAGTACATTTTTTGACATCCTCAAAGAATTATAATACGGTAGTTTGATGAGACATGATTTCCCTTTCCAAAATCTCTGTTGACTCTTCCCCAACATATCATGTTCATCTATGTGTCTGATAATTCTATTCTTTACTATAGATTCAACAATAGTAAACAACTATTTGAGATGAGGCGATGAGACCTGCATGAAGAATTCCAGGTGTGGGCATACCATGGATTTATATAGTGCGTTATGATATTTTCTATCTTATTAACTACCCCTTTCCTAATGATTCCTAACATTGTTACCTTTTTTGACTGCTACTACATTGAGCAGATATCTTCAGAGAACTATCTATGATGACTCCAAGATCTCCTTCTTGAGTGGTAACACTTAGCTTGGACCCCATCATTTTGTATGTATAGTTGGGATTATGTTTTCCAATGTGCATTACTCTGCATTTATCAACATTGAATTTCATCTGCCATTTTGTTGCCCAGTCACCCAGTTTTGAGAGATCCTTTTGTAGCTCTTATCAGTCTGCTTTGGACTTAACTATCTTGAGTAATTTTGTATCGTCTGCAAATTTTGCCACCTCACTGTTTACCCCCTTTTCCAGATCATTCATGAATATGTTGAACAGTACTGGTCCCAGGACTGACCCTTTGAAGACCATGCTATTTACCTCTCTCCACTGTGAAAATTGACTACTTGAAATTGACATGAGCAAGCACTTCAAGAAGAACCGAGTAGGCATGGCAGGATGGATTCAGCGTAGGCTGGTCACCAGAGTATGTATCCAAGATCTTCTTGGGGCAGCTAGCCCACGAGGAAGCCTGTGTCACCCTGTCTACATTACTGTTGTTGCATGGGCTTGGTCTACCCATGCTACAACTACACCTTTTTTTATTTTTTGCCATGTAGATGTACCCTCAGATGTCTAGGAGACAAATGAGATTTTGGCTCCCAAAATGACTGACTGGCTCAACAGGCAGTAGCGCAGAACTGGTTTAGACCTTGCGACTTGTCTCCCTGGATGGCGTTGACAAGTAATGGGCATTTCTTTTGTGTAAATGGATCAGGCAGGAGGATAGCTGAGAGCGGTACAAAGGGTGGAAGTAGGATCAATTGGATGAAGTGAGCCACAAGAAATTTAAACATTCCTAATAGCGAGAACAATTAAGCCACGAAAAGGCGACCCAAGGGCACTGGAGGAAAAGTCCCATTGTTTAGCTCATTAACATTAATCTATACAAAATAACAGGGCTGGCCTTAGGGAAAATGACACCCTGGGCAAACTTGTATTTTGCCCCCCTCCCATAACCCCTGGCCCCCACGGGCTCCCTGGGCTTCCCCCCCCCCCATCACCTCTGGGCCCCGCTGCCTCCCCCAGTGTTTAATTTGCATTGAAAGATGTCAGAGCTCAGCCCTTGCACAAATTAAGCCCTGGCAAGGCAGCCTGATACCGGCGGGTGCTGACTGGGCACCCAGCTCTGAAGGCAACGCCACTGCCAACAGCAGCACAGAAGTCAGAGTGACATGGTACATGGTGTATTGCCACCCTGACTTCTGCGCTGCTGTTGTGGCTTGTGGTGCCTGGTGCTTGGCACGTGGCTCAAGGTGGGCTTTGCGCTGTCACACGGGGGCTGCACCGTGGCCACTTCTGGCTCACCGGGGCACCATTTCAGATTTTGGGGGATGGGAAGAAACTTTAACTGTGATTCCAAGGACTACTTAAGCTCCTGAAAACGCTAGGGTTTTTTTTTTTTTTTTTTGCAGATAATAACTTAGGAATTAGCCTGCAGGAGCACTGTATCTAATCGTTATATAAAGAAAGAAAAATATATACAAACTCCAGTTAAAACCATGTTTAAAGTTTATATGTAAATTTAGAACAATCAGGAGATAATACGGCAAGATATTCCCAATCCCAAGACGTGAGGTATCAGTTCTGGAGCTTTAACACAGCTATCAGAAACACACATTTGATACTTTCTCTCTACTGAAGATAGTGTGCAAATAAAAATAAATAAAATCTGCTTGTCATATCTATAAAGGGAAGGGTGACAGCCCTCCTGTGTACAATACTATAAAATCCCTCCTGGCCAGAGACACCAAAATCCTTTTCCCTGTAAAGGGTTAAGAAGCTCAGGTAACTTGGCTAACACCTGACCCAAAGGACCAATAAGGGGACAAGATACTTTCAAATCTTGGTGGGGGGAAGGCTTTTGTTTGTGCTCTTTGTTTTGGGGGGAGTTCGCTCTTGGGACTAAGAGGGACCAGACATCAATCCAGGCTCTCCAAATCTTTCTGAACAAGTCTCTCATATTTCAAACATGTAAGTACAGCCAGGCAAGGCGTGTTAGTTTTATCTTTGTTTTCTCAACTTGTAAATGTACCTTTTGCTAGAGTGTTTACCTCTGATTGCTGTAACTTTGAACCTAAGGCTAGAGGGGGTTCCTCTGGGCTCTTTAAGTTTGATTACCCTGTAAAGTTATTTTCCATCCTGAGTTTACAGAGATGATTTTTACCTTTTTCTTTAATTAAAAGCCGTCTTTTTAAGAACCTGATTGATTTTTCCTTGTTCTAAAATCCAAGGGGATTGATCTGGACTCACCAGGAATTGGTGGGGGGAAAGGAAAGGGGGGGAATGATTAATTCCTCCTTGTTTTAAGATCCAAGGGGGTTTGGATTAATGTTCACCAGGGAGTTGGTGGAAGAGTCTCTCAAGGCTACCCAGGGAAGGGAGTTAGCCCATTGGGAGTGGTGGCAGTGGACCAGATCTAAGCTGGTAGTTAAGCTTAGAAGTTTTCATGCAGGCCCCCACATCTGTACCCTAAAGTTCAGAGTGGGGAAGGAGCCTTGACAGCTTAAAATCTGTTTACTTTTTCCAACAGACACACTCTGTGTTACTGCCATTATCTACTCTATTTTAGTCAATTGTTTTTGACTCCACAAAAAACACACTTAATTTTAACATGGGTGATTATGGTTCTTTTCTCTTTTATTAAGAAAGGGAATTTATTTTTCTAATTATTTTGGCATTTATGTTTACTGATCAAAATCATGTACGTGACTCACTAATATTTGACCCCATCATTGCTATTGGTATCATAGTTGGAACTGCATCTATTTTTATGCAAATTTTAAGTTATTTTACAGATATAACTAAAAATACAATTTGGAAATAAGACACCTTCATCTGCCCAGTGTCTAAAATTATGTTTTTAGCTAATGTTTTTTCAGCTGGCACTGCTAAGCTAAGGTTACAATCAAATAATAGAATTCTTCTATAATGTAACACTTTAAATAATGAATGACAAAGCACAATATGATAATAAAAGTAATAATGATAATTACTCCAGCCAGGACAGATTAGGTATTTTAGAACTCACTACTCAAAGAATTCAATTTAAGCATAAGAGAGAAATAAAATGATGAAATGCATAGATCAGTCAAAAACTAAAATAACAGCACTTTGAAATAATAAAATTACAGAGCATATATGTGCATTGCAGGAAGTACCAAGAAGTAACAACAACAACAATACAAGTATCTGTTGGGGGTTGTGTGTGAAAGAAACAATGTGTGTGTGTGTGAGTGTGTGAGAGAGAGAGACAGTGTGTGCGTGTACGCATGTGAGAGAGACAGTGTGTGCGTGAGAGAGACTCTATGTGCACGTGTGTGCATGTGCGAGAGAGACACTGTGTGTGCCTGTACGCATGTGAGAGAGACAGTGTGCGTGAGTGTGTGCATGTGTGAGAGAGAGACAGTGTGTGCATGTGAGAGAGAGAGAGACTGTGCATGTGCGAGAGAGTGTGTGCATGTGCGAGAGAGAGAGACAGTGTGTGCATGTGTGTGCATGTGCGAGAGAGAGAGAGACTGTGCATGTGCGAGAGAGAGAGAGACAGTGTGTGTGTGCCTGTGTGAGAGAGACTGTGTGTGTTAGAGAGGCAGAGACTGGGTGTGTGTGCTGGGGGAGTGTATGGGGGACAGAGCGCTGCCCCTTTACGCAGAGCAGCCCTCAGTCTGAAGGCAGCAGCCACCAGCAGCTCACTTCTGACCCGTCCCCACTCCTCCCCCGCTCTGCGGAGATGGGGGACATGGGCGGGGGGAGGGGGACATCCTGACTTAACCCCCCTACTTCTTCCCCCTACCCTGCACAGCAAACAGGAGGCTCCTGGGAACAGCTGACCAATGGGGCTCCAAGGCAGGGGGCAGGAGCAGCGGGGCTCCAGATGGCAACAGAGCAGCAGGGGGAGGGGCATTCCTGATCCAGAGGCACCCCGCTTCTAACGGCACCCCGGGCTTTCACCCAGTTCGCCCATATCAAAGGCAAACTGCAAAGTAGTAAATGACTACACAAGCCTTAGAAATTACTCTGTAGGGAATCAGCCACGTAGCTAGATAAGCTAATGAATCTTTTTCATCTCTAGTTTCTATGATACTGTATATTCATGGTTTGAATGCCATACAATGTCATGATTTATGTCATTACTATTTTTGCTGGGCCTAATCTGTACAACGCCACATAAATTTTCCATTCATTGATATTTGCTATAAATTGCAAATGTTAGCTTCTTGTGAAAGCTTCACAAGAAAGGCAAAAATTATATATTAAAATAAAAGATCTCTGTGAAAAGCCTTCTCCTTTCTTGGGTGAAAGTGAAGGAGCAGACTGACGGCACATTTTGGTGCTTCCACTTAGTAAAATAATTAGCAAGGTTTATCTCTGTATTTTAATTGTGAAATACAAATACTTAAAACAGAATGTGTAATTGCTGACCTTTGTAACCCCCATTTTCTTCTCTGCGTGTGTCACAAAGTGAGGATGAAAAGACGATGAAGAGAAATGTTTGTAGAAATCTGATAATTTAACTCATATAGCTGTTTTGCCTTTCTGATCAACATACTGTGACAAAGTTCCTCCTCTATCTTGGTGGGTCCTGCGCTTATCGGTGGATTTTCTTTCCTCAGAGATTCACCATGTGGGTTGGGGAACAGCCCAGAGACCTTCCCCTCTGGAAGAACCCACAGTCCAGGTCAATTGGGAGGTTTTGGGGGAACCCAGGCCCACCCTCTACTCCGGGTTCCAGCCCAGGGCCCTGTGGACTGCAGCTGTCTATAGTGCCTCCTGTAACAGCTGCATGACAGCTACAACTCCCTGGGCTACTTCCCCATGGCCTCCTCCAAACACCTTCCTTATTCTCACCGCAGGACCTTCCTCCTGGTGTCTGATAATGCTTGTGCTCCTCAGTCCTCCACTAGCAGACCCTCTCACTCTCAGCTTCTTACAACTCTTGCTCCCAGCTCCTCACACTCACATCACAAACTGAAGTGAGCTCCTTTTTAAAACCCAGCTGATTAGCCTGCCTTAATTGATTCTAGCAGCTTCTTCTTAATTGGCTCCAGGTGTCCTAATTAGCCTGTCTGCCTTAACTGGTTCTAGCAGGTTCCTGATTACTCTAGTGCAGCCCCTGCTCTGGTCACTCAGGGAACAGAAAACTACTCATCCAGTGACAAGTATATTTGCCCTCTACCAGACTCCTGTACCCCACTGGTCTGGGTCTGTCACAATACGTTTAACAGCATTGCCCCAACCAACTGTACTTAACAAAGTTGACAACTTTGAAAAAGTAAGTTCCTGTAAGACTATTTTTGCCTCCACCGACAGACAACTTTTGGGAATTCATCACTAATGTGGGCTAGCCCACTTATTTAATCAACAAGATAATTCAGGTAATTTGCTAGATTTCTTTTTACAACAAAAGTTGGGTGTCCTGTGGACTATAAAACTTCAGGTTAAGAAACTGAGCTCCCCACTCTCACAATATCACGGGATGCACAATTACCACTCGCTTCATCCCTGTTTGCAGTGGGTTAATGGCTAATATCACAACAAAACAATTTAGCTTCTTCAGCACCCAAGTAAAATCAGTGATGCAAAATAATGGGTCAATATATATGCCACATGGCTGAACATCTGAATATACAAAA
The DNA here is from genome assembly GCF_027887155.1 of Malaclemys terrapin pileata. Lineage (NCBI taxonomy): Eukaryota > Metazoa > Chordata > Testudines > Emydidae > Malaclemys > Malaclemys terrapin. Next base: position 16,956,948 of record NC_071519.1, read on the forward strand.
ACAATGAATTACAGCTCACTTTATTAATCTCCTATGATAGCTGGGTTCACTTTCCCTCTCTGAGTAACAAGATGCTTACAGACAAGCTTTGCTAGTTGTAACACCAGCTATTCAAACAACGTATAGTAGCTGATAATATGTTAGTGATTCTATGACTAAGCCTAATGTCACAGGGTACCTGGCTCTTTTGAGGGGAAATGGGTCCTACCACACCTGTGCCAAAATTAATCAGCTGCTTCCCAGCCTAAGGAGGCAAGTTGCCTAAGGAGGCAAGTGATTGGACACCTGGGCCTTATAAGAGGGCTGAGGGCGTGGGCAGGATTCTGTGGAAGGTCCGAGTTTGGGTCTACAGGGGAACTGGTACTTCAGGGAAACCAGTCTAGGGCTAGCACTCTACCCCTGAATGGAGAAATATACTCTCAAAGGGAGCCCAGAAAGGGGCTGGGAATAGGGCCCAGAGAATAGGTTGAAGAGAAGCCCCAAACAGCAGAAGAACCTTTTTTGGCTGTTGGGCTTTTTAATTTGGACTTCTTGTTTTGGGACTTAGCCAGGGGATTAATACGTATCTCTAGAACTGACTGGTGTGTGTGTTGAGCCAAGGAGACCCACCTCAGGGGAGGGAAACTGAGGCAGGGAGTGTTAGAAGGCAGCCATGCCCTACGACACCTCAGTTTCAGGGGTTTATGACTTATGGTCTAAGGATTTGTATTGGGCGGGATCTTGTCGGTGTTTTAGACTGAATGGGAGACCTTTTTAAACAATGGGGAATGGATGAGCTGGGCTGGTCATTTATCGACAGCACAGTGCACTGCTGCACACTTCAGGGATTTGCCGTGGGGGCCAAAGCTCTGGATCTGCAAGCTGTGGAGACAGCAAAGTTGGCCTCTGATGAAAGGCAGCAGCTACTGATAACTAAGCAATGAGAAAGATCTAACTCCTTGTGAAGGGCTGTGGAGGATGTTGCAGCCGGTTCTCCGAGTGGTACAGACAGGCCTTGAGTGGCAGTTTCACCTTGAGAGCTCAGTGGACAGTGGGGGGAAATTATTCAAACATCTCAGTAAATCTAATTGGCCGTGTTCCAACCTGTTTAAATTGGCCTCTTGCAAACAACCCTGCAAGTGACTTTTTATTCAGATAAAAGTGCTGAGAAAAACAAATGCTGGCCCAATAAATGACACCTGTTTCAAACAGCCATAGCAGGGTGACCACAGAAACAAAGGGCCAGAAATGAGAGAGACGTTCTACTTTGAAAAGTGACGCTTTGAGAATGGCAGCTTCTCCCTTTACAGGTGTGCTCCTGGTACGGATACAGCATCAGATCTCCTGATCGGAAGGGATAATATTAATCGCCATTGCTTCTCACTGCAGTTTAGCCAACACAACAAAGAGGAAAGGAGCTAGATTCTATTGTTATTGCGTATCAATATGTAAACATTTCTTCCAAGTTTCCATACAATGTTGATCAATTACAACTGTGCAAACCACTCAAGTGTATGGGCATGCATAAGTGTGACAGAGAATAATTTGATGAAAACCCTTAACAGCTAGGACTATGCAAAGCCCCTGGCCAGAGCCCAGGCGCAGATTAAATTAAATGGACCATACAAGAGCTGGGCACATCCTAGCCAGCTAGGACCATATGTGCACATGTTACATGCAATTACTCTGTGTGAATGTGGTGACAAAGAAATCATTTTAAATGTGACCCCAGCCTATAGGATTACATGATGTCTACCAGTTACATCTTAGGAAACACCTGACTAGAGTGCCCAAGCTCCCCCCCCCAAAAAAAATGGGGGCGGGGATTAAAATGTCCTAAAATTCTCTGATCCTGCCAACCCTATTCCACTTAACTCCAAAAAATGTTCCCACCTGCTCCCTAAGGGAGTCAAAGACTTTATTACAGTTCTAGCAATCCTATCAGGAAACAGAGACAAGGCCATGTTATTAAAGTGACAAGTTACACTGCGGTAATAGGGATCGACAGTGAATATGTGCTGTGAATAGGGTTGCCAACCCTCCCGGTTTCGCCAGGAGGCTCCCGGAATCAGGCCCTATCTCCAGGAGGCTACTGAAGCCAAACCAGGAAATTCAGGTGCTGAAAGTGTGACGGAGCAGCAGAGCTAAGACAGGGTCCCTGCCTGCCCGGGGTCCGCGCTGCTCCCGAAAGCAGCTGGCACGTCCCTGTGGCCCCTGGGGGAGGGGGGGACCACAGGCGGCTCCACACGCTGCCCCTGCCCCCAGCACCGACTCCACGGCTCACATTGGCTGGGAACTGCGGTGGCGGTGCTTGCAGGCACGGGCAGCGTGCAGAATCCCCTACCCCCCTAGAGGCTGCAGGAACATGCCAGACACTTCTGGGAGCCCCTCACCCCCTCCTGCATCCCTACCCCAGCCTGGAGCCTCCTCCTGTACCCAAAATCTCTCCCAGAGCCTGCACCCCACACCCCCTCCTGCACCCCAACCCCCTGTCCCAGGCTCAGCCCAGAGCCCCCTCACACACTCCGAACCCCTCTGCCCCAGCCCAGAGCTCACACCCCCTCACGCACCCCAACCCCTTGCCCCTGCCTCGTGAAAGTGAGTGAGAGTGGGGGAGAGCAAGCGACAGAGGAAGGGGGGATGGAGTGAGCAGGGCAGGGGCTTGGAGAAAGGGCAGGGCAGAGGCGGGGCCTCAGAGAAGGGGTGGAGTGGGAGCGGGGCATGGGTGTTTGGGTTTGTGTGATGAGACAGTTGGCAACTCTAGCTGTGAACAGAGCCTACAAACATCCAGTGATCTGAAATAAGTCCATATGAAGTGTTCAATATTTTCGAATAATGAACAAATTCTTAAAAATCAAAGGCTGAAAATCATCTGATTGTTGGCATAGAAAGTTGGATTAGGAGTGAGAAAAGGGAGCCCTTGAGAAATCCCTTCCAGTACAGAGAGAAAGAGTCACAGCCATCAGGAGCTGAATACACAGACAGGACTAAATTTGCTTGTTAAGTTGGGTGCGTTCTTGGAACTCAGAACCTGACGCTTTAATAAAACAAGCAATTTGTGATACCCATTTTTACTCATTCAGAAACCAATATCCAGGTGACCACAGTCTTTTGTTTTAGCATTGGCAGCTGTGTGGGGCAGGGTTGAGCATTACAGAGGACCTTCCCCAGTCAGACTGCTCCTTCTAGCTAGCCCTGCCCTTAAAGGACACTTTCAACATGTTTAGGCTGAAAATTTTACTTTTGTGTATTTTCATTCAAGAAGTTGAACTTTCCCCTCTCTACCCTACTAAGAACAGAGGTAGATACATTCTGGGATGTACGTGAAGCCAACACTGCTTAACAGCAAATCAAATATTATTCCACTCTCCCCAGGCTGTCTCTCCTTTCAGTCCATGTCCTGATAGAGTCTAGGATTAAAGTTTCTGATAGGGCTGTCAATTAATTGCAGTTAACTCACACGATTAACTCAAAAAAATTGTCTTGCTCAAGAGTGTGAAAAAATACCCCCCTGTGCGCTGCAAATTTCAGCACTGTGAAGTGCCAGTAAGACAGTGCACCGGCGCTGGGAGCCACCCAGCTACGCTGGAGGTGGGTTTTTTAGAGTGCTGGGAAAGCTCTCTCCCAGAGCTATGCTGCAACTATACAAGCCACATTAAAGCGTTGCCGTGGCAGCCACATTGCCAGTGAAGACGTTCCCTCAGATGATGAAAATGAACATGCGTCAGTCTGCACTGCTTTGGATTGTTACCAAGCAGAACCCATCATCCGCTTGGAAGCATGTCCTCTGGAATGGTGGTTGAAGCATGAAGGGACATATGAATCTTAAGCGCATCTAGCACGTAAATTCCTTGCAACGTCAGCTCCAACAGTGCCATGTGAACGCCTGTTCTCACTTTCAGGTGACATTGTAAACAAGAAGCAGGCAGCATTATCTTCTGCAAATTGTAACCAACCTTGTTTCTCTGAGTGACTGGCTGACCAAGAAGTAGGACTGAGTGGACTTGTAGGCTCTAAAGTGTTCTTGTTTTATTTTTGACTGCAGGATTTTTTGTACATGAGTCTACATTTGTAAGTTCAACTTTCATGATAAAGAGATTACACTACAGTGCTTGTATGAGATGCACTGAAAAATACATTTTTTTCATTTTTTACAGTACAAATATTTGTAATAAAAATAAATATAAAGTGAGCACTGTACACTTTGTATTCTGTGTTGCAACTGAAATTAATATATTTGACAATGTAGTAAACATCCCAAAATATTGAAAATAAATGGCATTCTATTGTTGTTTAACAGCATGCATAATCGCGCTATTAATCACAAATAATTTTTTTAATCGCGCGATTAATCGCGATTGCTTTTTTTAATCACCTGACAGCCCTAGTTTCTGATTGACTTCTTTTTTGCTTCTGTACATCTCTCCCAGTGTCTGTGTGAGTTAACACCAATGGGCCATATTCTGCTCTCAGTAACACACATGCAAACTCATGACTTCAATTGGATTGCATGGGGTTAATTGAGAACAGCATACTTTGTACTTTGCATATGCCTTCTTCAGCATATGTTTGTTTGTGGGGCAAGGGGTGCAGGAATAAGGTCTAGAAGACCTGCATGTTACCAGTTTGTTTCATATGTTAAAGACTACTCATCTGCTTAGAACTGGTAACTAGCAAGTGAACAGTAATAGAGCATTGCAATATTCTGCTGACATGTTTGAAGATGAAGGTTACTCCTTTAAAGATGTATGTTTGTAATACAGAACCTAGTAAGAGGCAAGCAAATCTCCTTTGGAGTTGGTTCTTTCTCCATTTCCAAGTACTTCCCCCGGCCACTATAGAGGATACAACAGGCACCTCCGTCAGCAAAGTTTTGGATTTACTCCCTCTTCGAGCACTTCTGAGAGCTCTGTGCCCTGCACTACTTCTTGGTTTTAGTTGCCTCATTGAAAACAGCTTGGTTTTCCTTGTAAAATGCAAAAATCCCAAACAAAAAGTGTTTTAAAAAATGGAAGATGCAGTGAGACTTCCAAAAATGTCATGCACATCTTTAGCACATGGGCTGCCTGGTCCAGATAATCAAAGACATTTAGGTACCTAACTCCCATGGGAATTAGGTGCCTAAATACCTTTGAGGATCTAGGCCTCTGTGCCCACAGGACCTAGGCACTGAACTAGCTGATTACAGCATCAATGATTTGTTATTAAATTAACATTCAAACAATAAATTGTAACAGAAGCTGTTTAGTCAATTGCTCCCATTTCAAACCCTCTCTAGTTGCATGTTTACAGGGAAGTTAGAAGTCTGAATCAGCAGCCATATTTACAGCTTTTTACATCCTATCAGAAAAAAAACTACCAATTTTAAGAGCCAAATTATATCGCTACTGTACAAACCTTCAACCAATCAGGGAGTCACAAATAATTTTGAAAGCCTGTAATTATATTTTATGTTTACTATATTTTCTTTTTCATTTTCTCCAAAAAGATAAGCCATAAATTGTGTGTGTAGGGGATACAGATGTGACCTATACTCACAATAGCGAGGGAATTCCAAGCAAAGAATCGGTGAATTGTCAGGTCCTGAGAAAAGTGCATGAAATTGTGCACAAGCCATGCAGCTCTTCCCGGCCGCGAGCACAACGACACAATTAGTGGTGGAACATCAACTCGGACATTCAGCCTAAACCCTGAATTGCTTGGCTATTTGGTTTCAGGCAGGGTCCCAATTTCATTTCACTAGTTTTCTGGGGTTCAAGAAAACATAATTTCCTAGTTCACCTCTGCTTTGAAAAGTGTATCTTCTCCCCACCCTCACCCCATGTTCTCTAAACACACCACTGGATTAAACACACAAATGTTCAAGCCTCTGGGTTTCTAAAATGAGCTAAAATGTTCCTAGCTAATCTGCAGTTTTCACTGACATTGTGAAGATTCTGTCGTTGCTGAGAACCTTCTGATCTAGCAGCCCCATCACTGGAACAAAAGGAAAATTTCGGGCTGTTGCTAAGTGTGCTGTGCTGGAGCCATCACTCACTGCCACTGAGGAGGGAGGTATCTGATGGTGGCTATTGGGCGAATCATATTTGTATTTTAAATCACTGTAATTTTTTCTCCAGTTTCTGCTAGGAGTTCTCATCATAAGGCCTGATTCAACAAAGTTCTTAGGCATGTGCGGAACTTTAAGCATATAAGGCAGCCCCAATCACTTATAGATTCATAGATTCATAGACTCTAGGACTAGAAGGGACCTCGAAAGGTCACCGAGTCCAGTCCCCTGCCCTCATGGTAGGACTGAGTAGACCATCCTTGATAGACATTTATCTAACCTACTCTTAAATATCTCCAGAGATGGAGATTCCACAACCTCCCTAGGCAGTCTAGTGTTTAACCACCCTGTCAGTTAGGAACTTTTTCCTAATGTCCAACCTAAACCTCCCTTGCTGCAGTTTAAGCCCATTGCTTCTTGTTCTATCCTTAGAGGCTAAGATGAACAAGTTTTCTCCCACCTCCTTATGACATCCTTTTAGATACCTGTAAACTGCTATCATGTCCCCTCTCACTCTTCTCTTTTCCAAACTAAGGCAAGTGCTTAAAGTTAGCCACATGCCCTGATCCCTTGCTGTCTCAGGGCTCTGGTTTCTCTCTTGGTGAGTCTTAGGTAATTCCTTAGGGCTAGATTTGACCTGGCTTGAACACCCACAGAGGGGAACAGGGCATGCAAGAGTCACAAGTTGTGCACCTGCTGGCCCCCGCTCTGGAGTGGGCGGGTGGGGAGTGATGGGGAATGGTTGGAGTCTTGGCTCCATCCCTTTCGGTGTGCTGGCCAATACAATGGAGCTGGTGCAGGAGGGCTCATAATTGGCTGCAGATCTAGGTCATTGCTACCACCAAGTAGGGAGGGAATTGTGCCTCAGAGCCTCTCTAGGGCACAGGATTTCCAGGGGCTATTCTAGGGCATGCAGCATACAATCTCTGCCCGCATTGTTCAGGGCACTGTCCAAAGGAACAATCAAGTCCTTGGGCCAGATGGGACCAAGGAAGAAAGACATCATCCCGAGAAATCTAGCCAGCAGGGTCAACTGGAACACTGTAGCCAGTCTCCTATGAATGGAACTGGAAAAGAATCTTCAAGTATGGGGGGTTCCTCTCTGGGGATTAGCCCTGTCTCCTGAGTCACTTAGTTCCAACAAAGAAGGGGCTAATTGACTACTTGACATAATTTTATAAACACAAAGTGTAATAAACATGATGTCACCTTTCCTCAGGTTAAAATGTTTCATGAATTTGTAGAAAAAAATAGAAACCATCACTTACACCTTACTAAAGAGCCAGATTTGATTAGAAATTGATCTACACCATTGTGAAATCTGGCATAGCACGGTAACACAAAATGGCATTCCCCTTAGTCCTGACATCGTTTGGTGGAGGCTATGATTCATAGATACCAAGGCCACAAGGGACCATTGTGATCTTCTAGTCTGACCTCCTGCATAACACAGGTCAGAGAACTGCCCCAAAAATAATTCCAACAGCACATCTGGAAGGCCTAACCTCTGATTAGGTCTCATAGAGGGGCCTGCAAAATATAAACCTCTCATTACTTTATGTGGTTTATTAGAAGAAATTTTTAAAACATTACTGAGGCAAGACGGTTCTGTGAAAAGAGAGGGATACAGAAGCCTTTGGACTTTGCTCTGGATCAAGGTAAGTTTTATATCTGATTAAAAGAACAGAAAAGGTTTTTCTCCCAAGATGCTCAGACCCTAATATTTCCTAGTTAACAAGAGACAGGCCAGAGAGATGGCAGACGTTCATGTTTTAAGAAAAAAACATGCAGAGTTTGGAGCAACAGCAGTTTTGTTTCTTCTGTCTAACTGTGGGGTTATATTAAGACAATAGGGAGTATCAGGGTCATCCCTAGCCATTTTGGTGCCCTACGTAGCCCCTCCACAGGGGAGCTATGTGGAGTCCCAGGCCTCCGCGGGGTGTGTGTTTGGGGGGGCTGGCTTGGGGAGCAGGGGGAACTGCCCCTCAGCATGAGCTGGTGGAGCGGGTTGGGGCCAGGTCCCTCCACTGCCTGCTGCCCGGTGAGTCCAGGGCAGGCCCGACCCCACACTCACGGGGTGACAGGAAGTGGAGTGACCCGGCCCCAGCCCGCTCTGCACTGCTCCGCTTGCTCCCAGCCTTGGGGCTGGGGGGCCAGGGGGAACCGCCCCCCAGCACTCACCAGCGGCGCGGCTGCGAGCCAGGGGAGCGGAGCAAGCTGGGGCCGGATTGCTCCACTTACCGCCACTGGTGAGTGAAGGCCCGGCCCCTGCTGCAGTCCTCAGGGGAGTGGAGGCAGGGCTGGGGCAGAGCAGGGGTGGGGGCTTTGGGGAAGAGGTGGAGTGGGGGCGGGGCTGGGGTGGAGCAGGGGGAGGGACCATGGGGAAGAGGCGGAGCAGGGGTTGGAGCAGCATGCAGCTGCATAGGGCACCAGGAAATTTGGTGCCCCAAATTTCCTGGTGCCCACTGCAGCTGCGTACTTTGCGTATGGGTAGGGACGGCCCTGGGTAATATGATGCTGCACCCCGTATTCTTCACAGCGCTATTATTATGATATGATTATGGCATAATTATGATGCATTTTGTACCAGACAAGTCATGTAACTGTCATTGAAAAAGTTATGATTTGCTGAATGTGATTATCCTATTTCTATGCATGTATCATTTTTGTATCTAAAGTTAGGAATATTGACTATGTGTCTGTATTTCAAATGTGCTTACTCTGGGTGACACCCACAACTAGCCTTTCAAGTACAACAATGAAGAAGCCAGAGAGTGCTGATGGCCCATCAGCAAAGACAATGGACCCTTGAAGAACTTAACCTTCCTGTGAACGTTCCAGACAGCCTGTAAGTAACGGCTGCTATGACTCAGCAAGGTATGCAAGGGCATGTGACCAGGCCACATGACTCTGGACTCCATCTTGGGATGTCCGTGTTTTTCCACAAACTGGTCTGGGAACCAAGTTTTGAAACAAAGGGTTCCCATCATATGCTAAAGCTATATAAGGCCAGGAGTGACATCATGTGTTGTTCTTCACCCCACACACAAGAAAACTCCTGGAAACACCTAAGGAACAACAGACTGAACCGGGGGAAATACTGGACCCAGGCTAAAGGGATTTCTAGCCTGTGTATGAAAAACTTGGGGATTTCCAAACTGCAAAGCAAGTGCAGTTTCCACCTTAAGAATCTGCAGCCTGCTTGTACCATCACTCAGGTGAAAAACTACTAATGCATATTCAATCTAGTATGTTAAGCTTAGTTTGCGATTTTCTTTATTTGCTAGGTAATCTGCTTTGATCTGTTTGCTATCCCTTATAAGCACTGAAATCTATCTTTTGTTGTTAATAAACTTATTTTATGTTTTAATTTAAACTCGGTGTGCCTTTAAGTGAAGTGTCTGGGGGAAAATCTCAGCTTGGTTTAACTCAGGCTTGTTGCATTTCCTCTCCACATTGAGGGGGAGGCGAACTGGATAATACATTCATACTGGTTGAGGTTTGGACCAGAGCAGGACGGTACAGCTGTGGGGTCCTAGGCTGGGAAGCTGGTGGTTATTTTGGCTGTAGCCTCTCTATTGTTGGTTTATGCAGTGGCTGGTCAGACAGCATGTAACTGCAGCTCAGTGTGCCTCTACCTGTGTGAATGCTGGGGGAAGTGTAGGACCGGGAGCGGGTCTGCAGCTTGTCACAGTAGCACAGTGTGAGTGGGAGCCCAGACTGGTGGGTTAGAGGGCTCAGTGGTACCCCGGTCCCAGGTGCACCCCAGGGGGAACCCGTCACAGGTCACACTCAGGATGAAGCAAGTAACTTTCAGATAACTTTGTGGTTTCTTCAGTGCCTCCAGAGCTTCCTGAGTTGGACACCAGTTTGAACCCCTGTTCCTGCAAACACTCACATGGGCAACTTTCTGCATGTGGGCAGTCCCTTTGGAGTGGTTACGAGTTCAGGGCCTTAGACTGCACAGAGAATTCTGATAGCACTGATTTCAGACACATTTCATTTGATTGTTTTCTATAGTCTTAGGGTTTGTGTTTTTTAACAACTGGCAATTTTTGACTCAGATCACACCCTATTGCTCTTGTAAATTTGGCAGTAATAATGGGTATACTTTGGGTCATTTTCTTTTTAACCTGTTTTAGTTTTCAAAATACAGTTGACCTTTTGGTGAAAGGTCTGATTTAAAAGCTTATAAACAAAAATGTTTAAAAAACTGGCACATTTTCCACAGGTAACATTAATAGTTGTGCTTATGGCATCCTTTCAGGCTCCAGCCATTAGAAGCTGAGACAATTCAAAGTTTGGATTTTTTCCCAAAACGCACACTTTGTGTACTTGTTTTAAACAAACACCAGTAACCAAGCACTCAAGAGAAACCCTGTTATAATATCATGGATTAACACTATTTTGCTAAGTCAATATCTGGCTGCCGGGGTTATTTTATTACAATCATATTAAAAATTATGATAAATATATTGCCGGTGTCCCTATTAAAACTTCAGTAAGGTCACTCCTGGTCTATTCTGTGTGTAAAGCACCTGCTTTGTTAATTTATTTGTGCCACTTATTGAAAAGATTCTGATTTGTTTTGTTCATTTGCTTGAAGCTATAGAAGTATGTTGAGTCTTACTGTTTGGAGTGTGCTCTGGGAGCTGCCAGTCCTTTGAACCTCTCCCCTTTGCTCTTCCTCTGCCAGTAAAACAAAACCTCCTTCTTTCAGTCAGAGCCAAAGCACCTGAAAAGAGAAAGATAAACTATCAACGGGAGAAAGCGCATTTCCCCCATCAGAAATTCATTTCTATACAAGTGAAAGCAGCAGGGACAAAAACAAATCTACAGCTCCCGCCAACAGATCTACTCTTCATAAACATCGAGATCTTTTACGATCCAGACTAACAGCAGGAACAGAAAACATTTGGAAAACCAGGAAAATATTGCTCTCTGCCATTGTATGTTTCCAGTCTCTAAAAAAGCAGCAAATAAAAGGGACAATGTCAGACCAAATTTGGCCTCAAATTTAGGAATATTTTTGAAAAATTCTAGTGGAAATAGTTCCCCCCCCCAAAAAAAACAACCATAAATAGTTCCCTGCAGTGTTTGTAACACAAATGTTGGAGTGCTGTGCTAGAGCATGAAATACCCTCCGTGAAACCGGCCAATTACTAGGCACAAAAATGAAACTGATCATCATGTTTCATGGCCCAAGCCAAGAGAAATATGGAAAATAATACACAGCACAAAGAGTAACTCCTAAATGAGATTTAAAAAATTCTTTGTTGTATTATTCTGTGATGTTATTAGCCCAATCGCTAAACACACTTAGGGCTGGTCCACACTAACCGCCCAGTTCGAACTAAGATACGCAACTTCAGCTACGTGAATAACGTAGCTGAAGTCGAAGTATCTTAGTTTGAACTACAAGGTACTTACCGCGGGTCCACACACGGCAGGCAGGCTTCCCCGTCGACTCCGCATACTCCTCTCGCGGAGCAGGAGTACTGGTGTCGACGGCGAGCACTTCCGGGACCGATTTATCGCATCTAGACAAGACGCGATAAATCGATCCCAGAAGATTGATTGCTTACCGCCGAACCCGGAGGTAAGTATAGACGTACCCTTAAAGATAAACAAAAGCCTCCAACATCACTTTTCTAAAATCAGGTGAGTGAATTTTTCCGGGGCGACTAACTGGGAGAATGCCCTCAGCAATATTCCCAGGACCACCCTTCTTTTCACTCCCTCTCCCATGGGTTATAGATACGTGGGGACAGATTTTCAAGAGAGCCCAACCTTTTCCCAACAGAGTGAGCCCTTTGGAAAATGTGGCCCTGATTGTGTTAATTCAGCTTATCTCAGATATAGGAAAATAGTTCATCACAAATATTTAGAACTCCAATGCTATGCTTCATCTAGGTGAGCAACTCTGCTAGCATACAAATCACAATCAGTCAGCCCTCCGGTATGTGCAAAAGAAATCCTAGCAATAGTATAGGCCCTTCCTAGATGGAGATGGTAAAATTATTAATAATATTGCAGAAAAGCAGACGTGTTCAGTAAATATTTCTGCTATGCATTTGGAAAGAAACAAAATGATATACTCATGAAGTACTTTCCAGTCCATTAGTAACTGAAAAGTCTGTTAGACAAACTTGATCAGGGATAAACATTTTAAAATCAGCAAGTGTTGATAACTTGCACCCAAGAGTCCTAAAAGAGCTGTCTGAGGAAAGCTCTGGCCCATTGACGTTAATTTTTAAAAATCTTGGAATATTGGGGAAATTCCAGAAGACTGGAACAGTGCCAATGTTGTGCCACTATTCAAAAAGGACAACTGGGATGACCCGGGTATCTAGAGGCCAGTCAACATCAACCCTGGGCAAAATAATGGAAAAGCTGATACAGGATTTAATTGAATTAAAGGCTAGGAAAATAATGAATGCCAGACAACATGGTTTATTGGAAAATAGGTCTCGGCAAATGAACCTGATTTCATTTTTGATGAGATGGCATGTTTGGTTGATAAAAGTAACTGCATAAATGCAATATACATTTGTAAGGCATTTGACTAGGTACTGCATGACATTCGGATTTTAAAAATAGCATTTTGCAATATCAATAGAGCATGTGTTAATTTAATTATGAACAGGCTAACTGACAGACCTCAGAAAGTAATGGTCAATGAAGAATCATCTTTGAATGGGAGTGTTTTTTGTGAGGCTCTGCAGGGATCGGTTATAGGCCCTCATCAATGAGCTGAAAGTAAATATAAAATCACTCCTAATCAAATTTGTGGCTGACACAAGGATTGATAATGTGGTAAATAACGCTTAGGACAGGGCAGTCTCTGTACAACTTGGGCTCATTCAAACAAAATATGATTTAATACACTCAGGTGCAAAGTTATACATCTAAGGACAAGGAATCCAAGCCATACGCACAGAATGGGGAACATCCTGAAAAGGATGTAGGGGGCTCACAGTAGACAAGCAAAAAGGGCTAATGTGATCCTTGGCTGTATAAAGAAAGGAGCAGTGAGTAGGAGCAGGGGGGGGATTTTACCTCTGCACATGGCATTGGTGGGATGGATAATGGAATAGTGAGTCTAGTGCTGGTGTCCACATTTTAAAAAGGACGTTGAAAAATTGGAGAGGATGCAGAAAAGGGCCACAAAAATTATTTGCAGGCTGGAGAAAATGCCTGACAGTGAGAAACTTAAAGCGCTCGGTCTGTTTAGCTGATCAAAAAGATGATTGAGAGGTGACTTGATTATGGTGCATGGCGAAAATACCCCATACTTAAAGGGCTCTTCCATGAAGCAGAGAAAAGCAGAACGAGAACCAGTGGTTGCAAGATGAAGCCAGACAAATTCAAATTAGAAATTAGGTATAAAGTTTTAATGAGGATGATTAACCTTTGGAACAAACTACCAAGGAAGTGGGACATTCTTATCTAGACTGGAGGCTAGAGGGACTTAGGTGTTAGGAGCCTAGAAAATCATTGAGATTCCCAAAGCCTGAAGAGAAGAAAGGATTTGAACAGGGATCTGCCACTTATCTGCTGTGTGCCTGAACCACTGGGCTATGGGATAGTGGGATATGGGGTCCCTCAATCTCTTGAGTTGAAGCTGTTCCACCATGGATAAATAGATTAGTCATTGGGTCAGCCAGTGCATGAGGATGACTCTGGAGAATAGATGGTAGGTGTGACTGAGTATATCAACCCCACACTGCTGAAGAGCAGTTCTTGGCCAAAGAGGCCATGCCCCCTTGCCTGTGCTGGGCATGCGCCCAATGGAGGGAGCATTCAAAAGGGACCATCTCAGCTCAGTCTGGGCTGACTAAGGAGGAGAGTAGTTGTATGCAGCAGACTCCTGCCAGGAAACCGCCAGGACTCCAAACCACCAGGATCAAGCATCCTAGCTGCACCATGGGAAGCCAGCTGGCTGCAGGAACCAAAGAGGATGAATTGCTGTTGCCAGCAGAGGAGCTGCCAGAGATGAAACAGAAGGAACGCGAGAGGGACCCCATGTCCAACCCTGGAGATGCCGCTGGAGGGACTGGGATGAGGGCAGGAAGTGACCCGGGAAAGGTGCTTGGGAGTATTGGAACATAAGAACGGCCATACTGGGTCAGACCAAAGGTCCATCTAGCCCAGTATCCTGTCTACTGACAGTGGCCAATGCCAGGTGCCCCAGAAGGAGTGAACCTAACAAGTAATGATCAAGTGATCTCTCTCCTGCCATTCATCTCCACCCTCTGACAGACAGAGGCTAGGGACACCGTTCCTTACCCATCCTGGCTAATAGCCCTTAATGGACTTAGCCTCCATGAATTTATCCAGTTCTCTTTTAAACGTTGTTATAGTCCTAGCCTTCACAACCTCCTCCGGCAAGGAGTTCCACAGGTTGACTGTGCGCTGTGTGAAGAAGAACTTCCTTTTATTTGTTTTAAACCTACTGCCCATTAATTTCATTTGGTGGCCCCTAGTTTTTGTATTATGGGAATAAGTAAATAACTTTTCCTTATCTACTTTCTCCACATCACTCATGATTTTATATACCTCTATCATATTCCCCCTTAGTCTCCTCTTTTCCAAGCTGAAAAGTCCTAGCCTCTTTAATCTCTCCTCATATGGGACCCGTTCCAATCCCCTAATCCTTTTAGTTGCCCTTCTCTGAACCTTTTCTAGTGCCAGTATAAACCTGGACCCTGTGTCAGGATACCTTGTTTTGAAGGACCCGGGGTCAAATCTGGCAGAGTAGGGCAGTCCCAGGCTCCCCTCCCCACCCGGTAACTCTTCCCTGCCACTGCCACTAGGCAAAGCAGCTCTTAGACTCTGCCCTGGATAGTACAGCTAGGTAAAGCAGCCCCTTAAAATCATAGAATATCAGGGTTGGAAGGGACCTCAGGAGATCATCTAGTCCAACCCCCTGCTCAAAGCAGGACCAATCCCAAGACAGATTTTTGCCCCAAATCCCTAAATGGCCCCCTCAAGGACTGAACTCACAACCCTGGGTTTAGCAGGCCAATGCTCAAACCACTGAGCTATCTCTTCCCCCTGGACCATAGCCACTAGGCAACACTACCCCAGATATTGCCACTAGGCGAAGTGGCCCCTTTGACTCTTATCAGTGGGTGACATTCCCCTGGACTATAGCCGCTAGGCAGGACTGCCCAGAGGATTGAGGGGGCCTGGGGCAAAGCAATGTCGGGGGCCCCTTCCATAAAAAAAAGTTGCAATACTATATTCTAGTGGGGGCCTGGGGCAAATTCACCCACTTGCCCACGCCCTCCCCCGGGCGGCCCTGCCACTAGGTGATCGAATCATAGAAGATTAGGGTTGGAAGAGACCTCAGGAAGTCATCTAGTCCAACCCCCCGCTCAAAGCAGGACCAATCCCCAACTAAATCATACCAGCCAGGGCTTTGTCAAGCCTGACCTTAAAAACCTCTAAGGAAGGAGATTCCACCACCTCCCTAGGTAACCCAGTCCAGTGCTTCACCACCCTCCTAGTGAAAAAGTTTTTTCCTAATATCCAACTTAAACCTCCCCCACTGCAACTTGAGACCGTTACTCCTTGTTTTGTCATCTGTTACCATTGAGAACAGCCTAGCTCCATCCTCTTTGGAACCCCACTTCAGGTAGTTGAAGGCTGCTATCAAATCCCCCCTTATTCTTCTCTTCTGCAGACCAAATAATCTCAGTTCCCTCAGCCTCTCCTCATAAGTCATGTGCTCCAGACCCCTAATCATTTTTGTTGCCCTCCGCTGGACTCTTTCCAATTTTTCCACATCCTTCTTGTAGTGTGGGGCCCAAAACTGGACACAGTACTCCAGATGAGGCCTCACCAATGCCGAATAGAGGGGAATGATCATGTCCCTCGATCTATTGGCAATGCTCCTACTTATACAGCCCGAAATGCTGTTAGCCTTCTTGGCAACAAGGGCACACTGTTGACTCATATCCAGCTTCTCTTCCACTGTAACCCCTAGGTCCTTTTCTGCAGAACTGCTGCCTAGCCTAGTCCCTAGTCTGTAGCAGTGCATGGGATTCTTCCATCCTAAGTGCAGATGGAACTTGTCCTTGTTGAACCTCATCAGATTCCTTTTGACCCAAGTCCTCTAATTTGTCTAGTTCCCTCTGTATCCTACCCTCCAGCGAATCTACCACTCCTCCCAGTTTAGTGTTATCTGCAAACTTGCTGAGGGTGCAATCCATGCCATCCTCCAGATCATTAATGAAGATATTGAACAAAACTGGCCCCAGGACCGACCCTTGGGGTACTCTGCTTGATACCGTCTGCCAACTAGACATGGAACCACTGATAACTACCCGTTGACCCCGATGATCTAGCCAGCTTTCTATCCACCTTATAGTCCATTCATCCAATCCATACTTCTTTATCTTTCAAACTTTAACTTTCAAAAGTTTACAACTGAACATTGACTTAATACAACCTTGAGACTTTACTATGCAGAAGAAAAAAGCTGTTTTTAACCATCTTAATTTAAATGAAACAAGCATAGAAACAGTTTCCTTACCTTGTCAAATCTGTTTTTTAATCTTTCCCTTTATTTTTAACAGTTTACGTTTAACACAGCACTGTGCTGTATTTCCTTTTGTTTGTCTCTGCTGCTGCCTGGTTGTGTACTTCTGGTTCCAAATGAGGTGTGTAGTTTACCAGTCAGTGTGTAATTCTGGTGTTCATAAAACTATAAAAATGAGAGACAAGCACCCCAAGAAATCCCTCTCCCCCTTCCCATTGGATTCTCTGCACATGAAGAGACAAAGGAAGCAGCCATTGGACTCTGGGAGAGTTCAGTCTCAGGGCTGAAAGGAGGAGATGAGAAAACTTTGCTTTGAATCTAATGTAGTTTGTTACAATTAGGTACCAGTAAGTGATTTATCTTTATTTTTCTTGTAACCGTTTCTGACTTTTATGCCTCGTTACTTGGACTCGCTTAAAACCTTTTTGTTGTTAATAAACTTGTTTTACTGTTTGATCTAATTCAGTGTGTTCAAGTTGAAGTGGCTGGATAACTCCATTTGGGGTAACAAGTTGTGTGCATATTATTCCCTTAAAGGAACAATAGACTCAGTATATTTGTATAATCCAGGAGAGGGCTGGGCAGTACAGGCCATCGTTTCTGAGGGAAAGTTTGGGACTGGGAGTGTGTTGGGCTCACCCTGTGGACTCTTTAAGGCTGGCGAGAACTAAAGTATGGCTGGCTGGCTGGCTGCAGCACACAGACATGGCTGGGATGACTTACATGCTGGAGGTTGTTTGTGAGCAGTCCAGGTTGGAGGATACAGCAGCAAGGCATTGTAAATAGCACCCCAAGGCAGGGGTGACACAGTTCATTGGTCTGGATTTCACCCTGGTATGTCACAAGTGCCTAAATTCCTCTGTGAATCTAGCCCTGGAGCACTTTCTGGAAGGGATGCTTTAGCCAGCCACAAAACATTGGGCTCAGTATAGGGGTAACTTGGTGAAAGTTAATGGCCCGTGATTTACAGAAGGTCAGACTAGCATATCTAATGCTCTATACTCTGTAAATCTCTATGGCACG
Source organism: Malaclemys terrapin pileata (assembly GCF_027887155.1). Classification (NCBI taxonomy): domain Eukaryota; kingdom Metazoa; phylum Chordata; order Testudines; family Emydidae; genus Malaclemys; species Malaclemys terrapin. The sequence continues at coordinate 16,974,545 of NC_071519.1, forward strand.
TTGGCTTTTTAGCACAGCAGCCAGTCTCTTGCAAGCTTGGTTTGGAAATGGTTGGAGCAGGACCAAGGAGTGATGGGTGAGGATGCTCCCTGGAGTAAATATACTGCTGTGGCCACTGACACTGCCAATACCACCCATATCCTCCCGCTATTTGGCCATTTTACCCCCCATTATTATTACTCCAGGCCACTGGGTATTACAGAACGGGTTCTGGTGAAATCCTAGGCCACAGGGGGAACAAAGCAGGCTGGTCATGCAAGGTTCTAAGCATCTTCAGCTCATCTGTATTGTTTTGATGCCTGACATTTCTATGGCAACCTATGCAAATGGAGAGCTAATGGCTCCAGGCCATTGATGAAGAAAAACTGCACAAAAGAATCTATAATTAGAGGGGGAAAGTGGGGAAATGTTTCAGTCCTAAACAAACCTACCCTCATTACAGCCCTGAGTTCCACAGACATTGCTGCCAGAAGGGGAGGAACTAGTCACCAGGGGAGAAGTGGAGAGATGCAGTGGTACTGAATCTGTAGCAGACAAGTCTTTTCGCTCCTCACTTTCATGCTTGGCAGATATAAGCAATTTCTGTTCTAATTTCTGCTCTGCTGTATTGCACATTTTCAGCGGCTTCAGGAAGCGTCACCCATTGGCGAAAAGGCAAAAACAGTTATTTGCAGGAGGAGCCATTGTGACTATCACATCTGACCTGCTGCTTAACACAGGTCAGAGACCCTCATCCAGTGATTCCTGCAGTGGAGCGAATTATTCCTCACTGCCCTGAAAAGATACTGTTGAGTCCAACACTTCTTGCTGAAGAAGAGCAGGTCTTTTAGAAAGAGACTTCCACACTGCGTAGTAATTACAGCGGGGGAAGCAGATGAAAAATATTTCCATAAAATTTCACATAAGAATATTTTTCATGTTCCTAAACTTTCACGTGTCTGTGACATTCAATAAAATGGCTATTTTCACATCAAAAACATGTACGATTCCAGTTTTCTTCATTCCAATTTCAAAATGTGCTCACCCTCACCGCCATAGTTTACACTGTTATGCTCACCACTTTACTAAATGATGATAAAACTTATGTAAAGTATCATTGGAAAAGTCATAATCTGTTGGCCATCACTGTCCTGTTGAAATGTATATCTCAGCATTGTACATGACGTTATGAGAGTTTGCTGGGGGAGGGGAGGGGGTTGTTGTTCACTAGCATAGCAGTGTAGCAGACAGCCTGGGCTGGAGAGTTAAAGATGGTACAGTGGTTCCATGGTCCAGATTGCACCCCAGGGGATGTCACACTTACCCAGTCCGGGGCTCATATTCTCTACAAAAAATTCACAAAACCTAACAAGCATTTAGGTAAAATGGGCCCATTTTCAAATTTTTTTGCTTTGATTGTGAATATTTGTTATCCCTTTAAAAAATATGTCTGTATGCGACCTGTGCTGTAATAACTTTTACAATACATTTATTCTGTTCTCACGTTTATTATTTTAATTTATTTTATTTGATGATCTGGGTTCTATCCCTGGATAGCTCACCAGGAAAAATAAGTCTAAGGGCTAGTCTACGCTACCCGCCCGGATCGGCAGGTAGAAATCAATCTCTCGGGATCAATTTATCGCGTCTCATCTAGACGGATAAATCGATCCCCGAATCGACGTGCGTACTCCCACCTCGTCAGGAGGAGTAAGCGCCGTCGACGGGGGAGCTGCGGCGGTCGATTTGCCGCCGTCCTCACAGCGCGGTAAGTCGAATAGGATACGCCGAATTCAGCTACGCTATTCGCGTAGCTGAATTTGCGTATCTTAAATCGACGCCCCCCTTAGTGTAGACCGAGCCTCATAGTCACTTTAGCTCTCCTCTAGACTCACTCACACACACACACACACCCCAAGGTTTGCTCAGGAGAGGAAATGCAAAGGCCCTGCAGGTCAGCACTGCAGGGTGTGACTGCTGTGAAGGCAGGGAAAAATCTGATACAGCCAAATCTACACTACAAACGAACACTGGTAAGCACCTGGCTGAGGAGTGTGAGAAATCCACACCCCTGAGCGATGCAGTTATACCAACCTAACCCCTGGCACAGACAGTGCTAGATCGATGGGGGAGCTTCTCCCGTCAACATAGCTATCGCCTCTCGCAGGGGTGGACTTCTACGCCAACAGGCGAAGCTCTCCCACCAGCGTAGTACCGTCTTCGCTAAGTGCTGAGCTGAGCCACCTCAGCTTTTTCACCGTAGACCTGCCCACGGACACCAGGCTTTTAGCAGAACATCCCTGCCTCGGAATTTCTCCCCGCCTTTATTAAAGTCCCCATTATTCAGTTCTTCTTGGGCCTGTGCCGGCACCGGAGGACCAAATACTTTATGGTTTTAACTCCATGCTGGCTGTGGAAGCAGAGAAAGAACTGACAGGAAGGGGATGCAATGCATGACAGTTCTTTCTCTGCTTCCACACTGGTGAATGTGTGTGTAAAATCATTGTCCTCTACTGGCTGGAGTATGAGGCCTGAGGAAATGTGGGGCATTGCTCTCTGTCTCCCTAGCGTGGGTGGCCTATTTCTACTGCATGTAGGCGTGTTTCTTTTGCTCCAGAGGATTGGGCCAGGCCTACGCTTTGAGTTCTGCCTGTGCTGGGCACAAGTGGTGGGATTGGTCCAGGGCCGGTGCTTTCATTTAGGCGACCTATGCGGTCGCCTAGGATGCCAGGATTTGGGCAGGGCGGCATTTTGCCGCCATCGGCAGCAATTCGGCAGAGGGGGGTCCTTCCGCGCTCCGGATCTTCGGCGGCAATTCTGCAGCGGGTCCTTCACTCGCTCCGGGACCCACCGCCAAAGTGCCCTGAAGACTGGGAGCGCGGAAAGATCCCCCTGCCGCAGAATTGCCGCCGCCGACCAAGAGCGCGGAAGGACCCCCGCCTAGGGCGCCAAAAACCCTGGCGCCGCTCCTGGATTGGTCTCGACACGCTCGGACAGTGCAGTGCTGGGTAGAGTGTAAAAACCTGAATAGGGAGGTTAAGGATGTGTCTACACTGCAATCTGAAGTGTGACTGCAGCATGTGTAATCATACCTGAGCTAGCTCGAGTTAGCCCATTAAAAATAGCAGTGGTGGTGGTGGCCCAGGCTAGCCACCTGACTCTGAGTGCAAGCCCATTATGCAGCCTGTGCTGCTGCATTTCACTGCTGGTTTTAGTGAACTAGCTGGACTGAAGCTAGTGCGGGTGGGTCTACACAAGCGGCAGTCACACCGCTGCTTGCAGTGTAGAGAGAAAGGGAGTGACTGTGGTACTTTGCTCATGCCCGTGGAATCATTTCATGAGTCCTGGGGCAGCTAGGAGTGTTTCAACCAAGTCAGCCTTGAGGTGTTTTGGCAGGGCTAGAAAGAAGTTTGCCCAGCACCCGTCTGCACTGTCCCAGGAGCTGTCTAGCCAGTGCTGTCAGCTCCTCGCATTAGTGAGCATTACGCTCACTCCCAATGGAAGCTCAGGCTGCTTCTCCGGTCAGCTGACCCTTTATAAAGAGCAACTCTGCTAAAATGCTGCAAGTGCCTCCTCCAGCTCTGCTCCAGCACAGACCTGGGGAGCTGCATGGAGGGATTCATTAAGAGCCTCCTTGCTTCGCTTTCCTTTATTTTCTGTCCAGCTAGACGGAACATTGCCCTACGTGTGTTTTCAAATGTTTGTATTTGATCAGTTGGGCTGAAATCCGGCACACTGCTGGGGTTGGGGATTTGTTATATTCCAGTTCTGAACATGACAAATAAAAGAGAGGGCTGATGTAGCCATGAACTCCCCTCTCACATCTACTTTCTGGGCTTCGGTTTAGCACCTCTTTTTGTCACCGTGCTAGTTAATTACAATCTTTACTTAGGTGTGAATGTGTTTTGACACTCAGACTGAGATGGTGTTAACTAGGAAAGAGCTGTTCACATCGAAGAGCAGTTTACTTATACCCTATATTCCCAGCCCTGCCTGTCCAAGGACCATGAGACTGACCCTTCTCTTCTCCCCACAAATAATGAGTCTGACTTAAACATCATGAGCTATTTAAAAAAAAATCACAGGGCGAATCACTGCTTTGAGTGTGCATGTGTGTGCGCGTGCGTGCAGGCATACAGATATGTGTGTGGCTTCGTCCGTCAGGAAATTCAACCAGAATGTGCACGCACTGTGGAACACCCCCTCTCCATGTGACTGGTGACACTTGCCCAGACTGCCCCAGGCCATGCCAAGCATTCGCCCCGACACACTCCACCGCTTCTTCATGGACACTGCCAGCCCTGGGGGCACTGGAATGGGGGGGAGGGTCAAGAGGCCACCACACCCCTTTTTACCATCTGTAAGGGCAAGCAATGGGGGGGAAGCGAGCGTGGGGGGGTGAGGGGGAAGAGGTGGTGCTGGGGAGGGGCCTTGGGGAAGGAGTGGCATGAGGGTAGGGGCTCAGGAAGCAGTAGGGTGACCAGACAGCAAGTGGGAAAAATCAGGATGGGGGAGGGATAGCTCAGTGGTTTGAGCATTGGCCTATTAAACCCAGGGTTGTGAGTTCAATCCTTGAGGGGGCCACTTAGGGATCTGGGGCAAAATCAGTACTTGGTCCTGCTAGCGAAGGCAGGGGGCTGGACTTGATGACCTTTCAAGGTCCCTTCCAGTTCTAGGAGATTGGATTTCTCCCTTTAAAAAAAAAATAGGAGCCTATATAAGAAAAAGACCCCAAAATTGGGACATCTGGTCACCCTAGGAAACAGGTGCAGCACAAGGGTGGGGCCTCAGAGAGAAGGGGCTATGCAAGAGTGAGGGTAGAAGAGGTGGTGCAGGGGTGTGGCCTCAGGGGAAGGGGCAGTGTGAGGGTGGGGGCTCAGGGAGCAGGGGCGGTACAGGGGACGCAGGGCCATGGTACAGGCACTGGTGGCCCCTCCACTTTTAGGAAGCTTCTGCTGCTACTGGTCAGCCTGTCAGTCAGTACCTCCCTGCAGGCCTCTCCCTCTCCCTAGGGCTGGGAGTCGGGGCTTGGGTGGGTGGGATCCCAGCAGCTGCGGACACGGGAGGGACCAATCAGAGCATGGAGACAAATCTTTCTGAGCTGTAACGTCTGCTCTGCAAAAATCCTGGACGTTGCCTCTTATTAGAAAAATCTGCCCAGACAGAGGATCAAAAAAAGAAGCAATGCCTGGAAAAACCCAGATGTATGGTAACCCCGTGTTTGAGTATGTTTGTGTGTAATCATCTCTGCTATTTATGGATCAGGTGAACCAGATTATTCCTGTCAGGCGCATCATTACTTTTAGGGATGTGTTGTTCTCTGACTGTCTGAAGAACACCGCTCTGTTTTAGAGGTGAATCAGAATAAAAATTGCTCAGTGCTGGTCGAATGAAGCACTAGGAATGGTATAAAATATTCCGGGAGGGGAGCTGTTTAGTGCATTTATCATTTCCATTCATCAAGAGTGACCATGTGTTAGAGCTCACTGGAATGGTACTCTTTTCTGCCATGCATACAGTATGCTGTCACTCCATGATGAATGAAAACCAATAAAGCTAGAATGATGGGCCCCATCAGGCCATTCCTATTGACACCTTCAATACACCGTAATTTGGGCTGCAAGGGGTCTCCACTGGTTCAGCTACTGTACTTCATTTTGTATGGTCATTTCTTTGGCAATTACCACCATCCTTCCATTAAGCCTCCAGCAAGCCAGCGCAGTAGCTATTATTGTTCCCACTTTCCAGGTATGGAAACTGATGCACAGAGGAGAAGTGATTTGCCCAAGGTCCCAAAAAACAGGACCAACATCACTTGACTCCAAGTCCTATGTTTTATCTCCTGGACCTTGTTCCCACCCATCCCCTCCAACCTACGGCATTGTGATAAATGGAGAATACCACATGGAAGCATCTGTTGATAAAAATGATCGTTTTCCTTCTTCCTTAGAGCTACCCATGTGCTGTGACACTGAGTTGTGGTCAATTCCTGACACATCTGAGGGTAATAAAATAGCTTCTCTAATTGTTTGAGTCTGGCCCATCCAAACCATTGAAGGGACAGATTTAATTCAGAGCAGAATTATAAAAACCTGATACGATTTATTAACCACTGGAGCAACTTACCCCAAGTGATGGTGAATTCTCCATTACTGGCAATTTTTAATCAAGATTTGACGTTTTTCTAAGAGATCTGCTCTGGGAATTATTCTGGGGAAATTCTCTAGTCTGTGTTATACAGGAAATCAGACTAGAGGATCATAATGGTTCTTTTTGGCCTTCGAATCTCTAAATGTTTTAAATTTGAAATGTTTTAACTCTTTTACTTGGGGCATATCTACACTAGAAACATAAGTCAATCTAGGTTAAGTCGATTTACAACCACCACAGTAATTACAGCGGTGGTTCATGTCCACATTACCCTCCTTCCATTGACGGTGCGCGTTCTTACCCGGAGCCCTGCCACCAACTTAGAAGGGCAGCATGGGGGGCTGAGAGCCTGCACAGTCAGCTGCGCTACTGGGCTCTTGGCTTCCAGCTCCCTGCCACACCTGGGCTCCCGGCTGCGAGGTCCACACTGGGAATCCAGGCAGTTCCCAGGAACCTCCGGGCAGCTGTCATGCTGTGACTGCCTGGCTCTCTGCTGCCAGCCAGGCTGTACCTTAGGCTCCCCACTTCCTGCAGGGAGCCTGGCTGCAGCAGGGAGTGGGAAGCCGAGAGCCTGGGGAGGCAGATGGGCTCCCAGTGGCAGGGAGCAGGGAACGGGGAGCCTCTGTGCAGCACCAGGGCTCCCTGTGGGAAGCCTATTGGCAGCAATGCGGATGGCAGCAGGGAACTGGGCAGCAGCTGGGCTGGGAGCCAAGAGCAGGGAGCCAGGGTGGGAAGAGAGAGCCCCCACCCACCACATGACAGCTCGGCTTTCCTGTCCATTTCAGGCGTTCAGCATGGAGCTGTGAAATTGACAAGAAAGACAGCCAAAAGCCTATGAAAGTAATGCGGTGTCTACACGGACACACTGCGTGACCCTAACTACACCAGCGTAAGTCCTACGCCTTTTGCTGTAGTATGGCACTTACATTGGGGGAGTAAGGCTGTAGTGTGGACACTGACATAATTAGGTCAACGAAAGCTGCCTGACGTCAACCTAACTGTAGTGTAGACCAAGCCAAAAGATACAGGGGGGAGGGGAGGAAGGGTCAAAAGGATTTTTAATGAACTTGGTTTCAAACTGGTTGATGTTGGACAGTTTCAGGATCATGTTAACACCTTTAACTCTTTGGGCCCTATGTCCTACTGCGCACTCTACCCCTCCAATCTTCATCTTAGGCCTGGTCTACAGAGGATCGGGGGGGGGAAATCGATCTAAGTTACGCAACTTCAGCTACGTGAATAATGTAGCTGAAGTTGACGTACTTAGATCTACTTACTGCGGTGTCTTCACTGCGGTAGGACGACTGCTGACGCTCCCCCATCGACTCCGCCTATGCTTCTCGCTCCGGTGGAGTACCAAAGTCAACAGGAAAGCGCTCAGCGGTCAATTTATCGCATCTAGTGAAGATAAACTCGATGCGATGAATCAACCCCCGCTGGATCGATCGCTCTGGAGGTAAGTGTAGACATGCCCTTAGACTCTTCCCAATGGCTTCCCAGAGGCCATCCTTTTGTTTGCGACACCTCATCCCTCATGGGATGTTCCCTCTTCCTCACTCTCTGAGTCACTTCCTCTCTTGAAATTGCATTCCTTTTTTTGTTAGCATGTGATTGTCTATTGCAGTAAAGGATTTTGTGATACCATCCATTAAAGATGTTGCATTGTTCTGCAGTGCATTGTACTAGCATTTGGAACTTAAATTCTCTCTGTAATCTAAACAATTGGGGATTAATAAAACACATACTAGAAATAGAAAAGAGGTTCACAGATGATACTGCTGTCATATTGTTTTCTTCGGGCTGTGGAAATAAATAGATTTGCCCCCATAATTAACAATTGACCTTGTTCTTATTATTTTCCCTACAGCCTGAAGAAAGCTTCCAGGCTGAAATACAGCCTCTCGGGCTCATCTTCTATCCCCAATAGCTATTCCTCTGAGCACAAGCATAACAATTTATATGACAGAAAGAGAGGAAGCAAAACTAAAAGGAGACAGAAAATGAGGAAACTGTGGCCAATATCAAACCACCACAACGTACAGCACAGTGCTATTAGCCATCATCGCTGCCGCAATACAGCAAAGCAAGCAACAACTCCGACAAATCCACCCTGCAATAAGCAGGCACCACTCCCATGGACTCAGCAGGTGTTGTGCTCTCTTACCCCAATGTTTAATTTGGTCCCAGAAGAGCTTTGCTTCTTTAGAGCAGTGTCTCAGATGGGACATTATCTACCACCTTTAATCAAATGTAAAATCTTATCAGCTGCAGAGATTAAGATCAGCCAGTTCCACCTACAGCCAACTGACCCAGAGGCTACAGAGTGGCCAGTGGAGCTGATATCACGCTGCGCTCCCCAAACACCTCATTAACAGCAAGGCTGACTGTACTAGAGCTCCATGGGAGGTAAGAGTCTGCAAACTGGGGGGAGGGCAAAGGGGGGGAAGAGAGGGAAAATGAATCCACTAATAAATGAGCTTCAGCTCCGACCATCCCAGGCCTGCTCTGCATTACACACGGATGCTTGTGAGCGGGCACAGTTACGAATCACACAACTCACAACAATGTAGTGACTTCCCACCTGTGTGAAAAACAACAAGGTAGCAAGTCAGATAGGCACAAAATGGAATGGATCTAAGAGGTGGGTGCAATGGAGATGGTGCCCGGACATGACTTCCAGTGAAAAAGGAAAGGCAGCTCCCAGAAAGACAAATCCCAAATTTCTTCTGGGTGACCACAGCCCTGGGCTGGATTCCTGCCACTCCAGACTTCAGGGTCGAATTACTAATCACCACTTTGTTTTCAGATGCCTTTATTAAGATGTGTAAACAAGGTTACACATGTGATGAAGCCAGAGTTTCAAATATAGGGCAAATTTTTGACGGGTGAAAATTGGTGCAGCTCTGTTGAAATCAATAGAGCTTCACTCATGAACATCAACAGACAATATGCCCCAAAGAGAAAGAATCTTATACAAAAGTCAGAACATTCTGGTATGTCTAGTAAATTGAATCATAGAAGATTAGGGTTGGAAGAGACCTCAGGTGGTCATCTAGTCCAACCCCTGCTCAAAGCAGGACCAACACCAACTAAATCATCCCAGCCAGGGCTTTGTCAAGTTGGGCCTTAAAAACCTCTAAGGATTGGAAATTCCACCACCTCCCTAGGTAACCCATTCCAGTGCTTCACTACCCTCCTAGTGAAATAGTGTTTCCTAATATCCAACATAGACCTCCCCCACTGCTCCTTGTTCTGTCATCTGCCACCACTGAGAACAATCTAGCTCCATCCTCTTTGGAACCCCCCTTCAGGTAATTGAAGGCTGCTATCAAATCCCCCCTCACTCTTCTCTTCTGCAGACTAAATAACCCCAGTTCCCTCAGCCTCTCTTCATAAGTCATGTGCCCCAACCCTCTAATCATTTTTGGTGCCCTCCGTTGGACTCTCTCCAATTTGTCCACATCCCTTCTGTAGTGGGGGACCCAAAAGTGGATGCAACACTCCAGATGTGGCCTCACCAGTGCTGAATAGAGGAGAATAACTGGCTTGGCAGCAGCACTGGGATCTGGGAGTTGTGGTGGATCACAATCGCAACATGAGTCAGCAATGCGACACTGTTGCAAGAAAAGCAAATGTAATTTTAGGTTTCATTAACAGAGGCATAGGATGCAAGTCATGGGAGGTGATAGTACCGCTCTTGGTGCTGGTTAGGCCTCAGCTGGAGAACTGTGTCTAATTTTGGTTACTGCTGACTAGAAAGGATGTAGAGAAACTGGAAAGAATTCAGAGCCAAACAACAAAGGACTGGAATGCAAGCCACATGAGCAAAGGCTAAAGGAATTGGGTAGGGTTAGTTTGGAAAAGAGGAGATTAACAGGGGACATGATAGCCGTCTTCAAAGGAAGGCTGAAAAAGATGGAGAAAAGTTGTTCTCTTTTGCAACGGCGCGCAGGACAAGAGATGACGGGTTCAAACTACATCAGAGCAGGGTTTGATTAAATCTCAGGAAAAACTTCCAAACTGTAAGAAGAGGACAATGGAACAGATGCCTAGGGAGGTAGTGGAATCTCCTTCACTGGAGGTTTTCAAAAGGAGGCTGGATAGCTATCTGCAGCTTGTCAGGGGGTTAGACTACGTGGCCCGTGTGATCCCTTCTAACCCTATGGTTCTATGGCTTATTAACAGAACATTATGTGCACAGATTTTGTTATTCCAAATGGAGTTTCTCAAACACTTCAATCCAAACACGCAGGACAACAAGGACAAGTGCAGAGTCCTGCATTTAGGATGGAAGAATCCCATGCACCGCTACAGGCTGGGGAGCGACGGGCTCAGCATCAGTTCTGCAGAAAAGGCCCTGGGGATTACAGTGGACGAGAAGCCGGATATGAGTCAGCAGTGTGCCCTAGAAGAAGGCTAACGGCATATTGGGCTGTATTAGTAGGAGCATTGCCAGCAGATCGAGGGAAGTGATTATTCCCATCTATTCGACACTGGTGAGGCCACACCTGGAGTATTGTGTCCAGTTTTGGTCCCCCCACTACAGAAGGGAAGTGGACAAATTGGAGAGAGTCCAGCAGAGGGCAACGAAAATTATCAGCGGGCTGGGGCACATGACTTACAAGGAGAGGCAGAGAAAGCTGGGGTTATTTAGTCTGCAGAAGAGAAGAGTGAGGGGGGATTTGATAGCTGCTTTCAACTACCTGAAGGGGGATTCCATAGAGGATGGAGCTAGGCTGTTCTCAGTGGTGGCAGATGACAGAACAAGAAGCAATGGTCTCAAGTTGCAGTGGGGGAGGTCTAGGTTGGATATTAGGAAAAACTATTTCACTTGGAGGGTGGTGAAGCACTGGAATGGGTTACCTAGGGAAGTGTTGGAATCTCCATCCTTAGAGGTTTTTAAGGCCCAGTTTGACAGAGCCTTAGTTGGGATGATTCAGTTGGTGTTAGTCCTGCTTTGAGCAGGGGATTGGACTAGATGACCTCCTGAGGTCCCTTCCAACCCTAATTTTCTATGATTGTGCCCAAAAGAGCTAATGCAATCCTCGGATGCGTTAGCAGGTGAATCTCAAGTATGCGTAGAGAGTTATTTTACCACTGTATTTGGCGCTGGTGCGACTCCTGCTGGAATACTGTATCCAGTTCTGCTGTCCATAATTCAAGAAGGATGGTGATAAATTGGAGAGGGTTCAGAGAAGAGCCCCAAGAATGATTAAAGGATTAGAAAACATGCCTGAGGCCAGGTCTACACTACAGACCTACATTGGTACAACTATATTGCTCAGGGGTATGAAAAATCTGCACCCCTGAGCAACATAGTTCTAATGACCTAACACCCCGTGTAGACAGTGCTATGTTGGCAAGCAGAGCTTCTCCCGCCACCAGAGCTACCGCCTCTCTGGGAGGTGGAGCACCTACACTTATGGGAAACGTTTTCTTGTCGGCATAGTAGCGTCTTCACTAACGTGCTACAGCTTAGGCACTGTACATGAAGACAAGCCCTTGTAGTTACAGACTCAAGGAGCTCCATTTTTTTAACTTAACAAAGAAAAGATTCTCCATCACTGACACTTTCAAATCAAATGTGGACGTTTTTCTAGAAGATCTGCTCTATTGTGAGGCAGATTTATGGTCTGTGCTATACAGGCAGCAATGGTCCCTTCTGGTCTTGGAATCTGGCTACAACCACGTAACCAGCTACGCACCAAACTTCCACAACCAGCTACACACCTGCACAGCCAGCTGCCTCACCAAACTGCCACAACCACACAACCAGCTTCACACCAAACAGCCAGAACTGCCAGAGTTTGAAATGATAATAATTGCCATCATCATCCCCCTTGTAAAGGGATGTGTGCAGAAGGAGCAAAGAATTCAGGTGTGCTAATGGTAAGGTGGGTGGCTACAACTGGAGGCCTGGAGGGGATCTGTTGTTAGGTGACTCCACCATTCATTTCCTTGCTTTTGTGGGTTTGTGCCGTGTGAGGAACAGCCCCAAAGGAATGTTTCTGTATATGAATTATACGATGGGTTTTAGTGAGCTTGCTTACTGGTAGCGGCATCAATAGCTTGAGAGAATCCCAGCAAAAAGGGGTGCTCCTGCTCACCTTCCCCTAGCTTTAGAAGACCTGATAGCTAAATGTTGTTGATACAACAACCCCCCTGTTTAGATTTCTCTTCCTCTCACTGGGCTAAGCAGAGAGAGAGCGCAGAAATCCTACTGCTGCCTATAAATGATAGCAAAACAACTTCTGAAAGTCACAGGGATGCCTATGTGCATCTCCTCTATGTGACATGTGAGAAACAGGAGACGCACGTGAGTGTGTGGGTATATATGCAGGAGGCATGTACATGCATGTATGTGTATTTGTGTGCATGCATGAATACACGTGTATGTGTGTGCAAAGGTGTGTGTGTGTGTGATTTTGTCTGCATATGTGTGCTTGAGTAGATGCATGTGCATGAATGTGAATACCTGCATGTGAGCACATGAGTATGGAGTGTGAGTGCCTGTATATGTGTGAGCGTGTGTGCATGAGTGCACACAAAGAGACAGTGTGAAACACTGGGGATGAGAGCTAAGCAGTCACTCACTGTGCAAAGTTGCCTCACTGCACTGGGCCAATAAATAATAAAAAGTCAAAGTACCCTGTCGAAGCAGGCCCCATACTGTTTGGCCTCAGGCAAAACAGAGGAAACTTGGTGCCCCGGAGGTCTAGAACAGTGGGATTAATAACACATCAATTTTAATGCAGAATTTTTTTTTCTGCTTCACAAACAGCAAAGTGAATGTTTGAGCATCTCAGTAGGGGGTTAATGAGGACTCTGATTAGTTATTCAGGTTTCCTTACACTGCCTCAATCCATCCTAGTGCTGGGCGATGAAAGGAAAGAAGGATTTGCAAAGAAGCTCTTAAAGATATATTGCTCTGATTTCATCTGTAGGAGAACTACACCTGACAGGAGCCCCTAAAATTCAGAGCACCCCAGTGGTTCAGCTTGCGAGGGAGCACAATGTGTCCATACCCCAGTAAATTAACCCCACCTCTTTTATTCCACACAGCATCCACCTTTTTCCCCTCCATGCGGGCTGAACAATTAGAGAGAGAGAATAAAAATGGGGTTCAATCTGGTTTGAACCCAAACCTATTCCGGTTTGATGTGCACTGGACTTTCTGCAGAACATCCCAGAGTATGCAGAATCTGCTCGCTGTCCAGCACATGAAGATTAACCCTCAAACAGCTCATCTAAAAAGACTAAAGTCAAAGGCCCCTTTACATGGGTTGGCTTCACAAGGGCTGCTCAGAAATCTGAGGATAAAAAAGAAACCTGTTCTGCAAATGGAAAAGAGGGAAGCAACCAAGCAGGGATAATAAAGATAATGGAAATGGAAGCCAAACAAGTTAATGATGCCAAAGGGGTTAAGGAAAATAAAAAGGGACTTTTACAAACGTATCAGGGAAGACAGAAATACAGATGGAACCGGGCCTATTAATTAGTATAGGAGAAAGGGGATGAAATTAACAACGATGCTAACATAACAACCTGCTTTTAAAATCCGTCTTAAGAAAGATAAGCATAGAAAATAAAATTGAACATATTAGTACAGAAGGGAGAGCCTGTAAAAATAATTTTTGATCGAGAACTGGTAAATGAATCCGGGGAAAAGGAACATATGCAAATCAGCTAGTCTAGATTAAATGCATTTAAAAGCTTTCGGGTAATGAACTAGCTGAAGCACTGACAATTTATGGTGAGGAACCATAAGACAGGTAGAAAGCCACTGCGGTACTGATTCTCAAAAAGGAAAGATTAGTGATCCTGGCAATTACTGTCCAGTAAATCTAACTTCTACTCCCAGCAAAATAATACATCAAATATTAAGAGCCAATATTGTTGAGCATTTAGTGGGTAATGAGCAATGGGCAGCCTGGATATATATATGCACTCTTTATATTGTTTTGTAATAAGCATGGAGACCAACAGCGTTCCCTTTACACTGTGTAGCTCTCTCCATTCCACACACCCATTCCCTCACTACTTCCAAAAAAAGGCAGGTTACACAAATTTCAGTTCTAGTTCAGCAGATTTGGGTCCCAATGAACCTCCCTTTTAGTTCACATGGCATCTTCCCTACCAGAAGCTGGAAGCCACCTAGTGCTTAGTCGTAGCAGTGACAGGCATGGGATAGGCAGAGAACAAGTTTCAGAGTAACAGCCGTGTTAGTCTGTATCCGCAAAAAGAAGAACAGGAGTACTTGTGGCACCTTAGAGACTAACAAATTTATTAGAGCATAAGCTTTCGTGGACTACAGCCCACTTCTTCGGATGCATATAGAATGGAACATATAATGAGGAGATATATATACACACATACAGAGAGCATAAACAGGTGGGAGTTGTCTTACTAACTCTGAGAGGCCAATTAATTAAGAGAAAAAAAAAAAAACTTTTGAAGTGATAATCAAGCTAGCCGAGTACAGACAGTGTGATAAGAAGTGTGAGAGTACTTACAAGGGGAGATAGTCAACGTTTGTAATGGCTCAGCCATTCCCAGTCCTTATTCAAACCGGAGTTAATTGTGTCTAGTTTGCATATCAATTCTAGCTCTGCAGTCTCTCTTTGGAGTCTGTTTTTGAAGTTTTTCTGTTGTAATATAGCCACCCGCAGGTCTGTCACTGAATGACCAGACAGGTTAAAGTGTTCTCCCACTGGTTTTTGAGTATTTTGATTCCTGATGTCAGATTTGTGTCCATTAATTCTTTTGCGTAGAGACTGTCCGGTTTGGCCAATGTACATGGCAGAGGGGCATTGCTGGCACATGATGGCATAGATCACATTGGTAGATGTGCAGGTGAACGAGCCCCTGATGGTATGGCTGATGTGATTAGGTCCTATGATGATGTCACTTGAATAGATATGTGGACAGAGTTGGCATCGGGGTTTGTTACAAGGATAGGTTCCTGGGTTAGTGGTTTTGTTCAGTGATGTGTGGTTGCTGGTGAGTATTTGCTTTAGGTTGGGGGGTTGTCTGTAAGCGAGGACAGGTCTGTCTCCCAAGATCTGTGAGAGTAAAGGATCATCTTTCAGGATAGGTTGTAGATCTCTGATGATGCGCTGGAGAGGCTTTAGTTGGGGGCTGAAGGTGACAGCTAGTGGTGTTCTGTTATTTTCTTTGTTGGGCCTGTCTTGTAAGAGGTGACTTCTGGGTACTCGTCTGGCTCTGTCAATCTGTTTTTTCACTTCAGCAGGTGGGTATTGTAGTTTTAAGAATGCTTGATAGAGATCTTGTAGGTGCTTGTCTCTATCGGAGGGATTGGAGCAAATGCGGTTATATCTTAGAGCTTGGCTGTAGACAATGGATCGTGTGGTGTGTCCTGGATGGAAGCTGGAGGCATGTAGGTAAGTGTAGCGGTCAGTAGGTTTCCGGTATAGGGTGGTATTGATGTGACCATCGCTTATTAGCACAGTAGTGTCCAGGAAATGGACCGCTTGTGTGGATTGATCTAGGCAAGAT
This sequence comes from Malaclemys terrapin pileata, assembly GCF_027887155.1. Taxonomy (NCBI): domain Eukaryota; kingdom Metazoa; phylum Chordata; order Testudines; family Emydidae; genus Malaclemys; species Malaclemys terrapin. Next base: position 16,990,190 of record NC_071519.1, read on the forward strand.
CTGCTTTTGCTGAACTACACTTAGGCCAGATGCCAGCAGCCGCCCCACTCCTTCCTGCCCTGATGCACATTCTTGATCCCAACATGTCTTGCATTCCTGGGGCTCTGGGAAATCACTGATTTGTGTTTTCATTGAGCCCATCAGAATCAAAGCATCACCCCCATATGAAGGATGAGAAAATGCGTAGGAGGTGGGGTGGAGAATACAGGGTTGCAGGGATGGAAATGAAGTTACCGACAGCAGCTGAAATCTCTGCTTCTACTCACACCTCCCATTTTGCAGTAGCAGGAGGAGGACATAGATTGTGTCACCGAAGAATCCAAGCATCAGCTTCAACTCTGTTTCCTCAGGGAGTAGCAGGAGGATGCTGTCCTGGCTCCGGAACTGACCAGTTCACCCAGTGCAACAACTGCAGGAGCCACTGACTGAGAGACCAGGGGCAAAGGCGAGGATGTAAGGATGTGAGTATTGTCAGTCAATGCTTATTATTCACGGGGATGTCTGGTTTGTGCAAAAATATGGATGTGTGTGTGCCTCTGTATGTGTGCATGCATGTGTGTATGCACCTATCTGTGTGCATGCATGTGTGTATGCACCTATCTGTGTGCATGCACGTGTGTGTATGTGTGTATGCACATGTGTGTGCCTGTGTGTGCATGTGTGTGAATATGCTGGTGGTCAGCAGCAGGCAGTCAGAGGCCAGAAGCAGGTAGCCAACGGCTAGAGACGGTGAGTTATAATAAATTGTGTCACCAAAAAATCAAGGCATCAGCATCTATTGCGTTGCCTCAGGGAGCAGGGGGAGGATGCAGCAGTGGCCCTGGAACTGTATCTCCCAGTGCAATCCCCCTTTCCCCCCCCCCCAAGCTGATTCAGCTGCAAAGGATGCTGGGAGAAAAGCAATCTGATTGTCTTCATGATAGCAAAATTGTTTCATTTTCCTCAAACTTGGAAAAATAAAACAACTTGAAGTAGAAGGCCAAGTATGGAAAATGTACTGACAAATGGCAAAAGTGTGGGAAAGGCAGGAGTGCCTGAAAACAAGCAGCTAGACGGAAAACTACGTGTAGCCTCCGCATAGCAATTCATGACCAGCACCACACTAACTATAGAGGCTGCATGAAATGTTATCAGCCTGAAGAGCCGGAATAAATTGAAGTCAGTGCCTCTCCTCAAAGAAGAATCCAGTCTTGTGGTTTGCATGAGGCTATCCTTATAAAAGAGTATATTCTAGGTGGCAGCTAGTGGAACTTGGACCATGACAGTCATGTCAGCGAGGCACAGTCAGGCAGTTTCTTGTGACCGAGATAGAAGCCATTCCCCATGCAATAGGCATGGCAGGTATTGCACACAGGAGACATTTGGACTTCATCCACCCGCAGATCACACACATAAAAGAGCAACAAGGCCATTTGTCAAGCAACTGGTGTCAGTTGACCGACTAGGCCCTGTTGGTGATAACCCATGGCTTAGTATGGACACAGATCAGGATTCCCTGATGATTATTTTACACTTGTCAGCAGCCTTTGACACTTTTCACCAGGAGGTTTAGAGAGGGTCTGTGTGGGGCAGTTCTGCATTTTCCTCCTAGAAAGATGCCAGGGGGTGGTTTGGGGCAACTGTCCATCAGACCATGAAGGAACCGATGTGGGGTTCCTGGTCCCACCGGCTACATTCTAGCAGAAAGGCCCTGGGGGAGAATAAGAGGAAGCAGCAGCTCAACTGTCAGCAGTGTGCCAATAACATACTCTTAGGGTTCATGCAGCAGTCTCTGAGTGGGGATCTCTGGCCTGCGTTATGCCGGAGGTCAGACTAGAGAATCACAATAGGCTAGGGTTGCCAACCCTCACGGATTGGCCTGGAGTCTCCCAGAATCGGGCTCGATCTCCCGGAGGTTACTGAAGCCAATACGGGAGATTCTAGGCCGCTAAAAGTCCGGTGGTGCAGCAGGGCTAAGGTAGTCTCTCTACCGGCCCTGGTTCTGCGCAGCTCCCGGAAGCAGCTGGCAAGTCTCTCTAGCTCCTAGGTGCAGGGATGGCCAGGGGGTCTCTGCGCGCAGCCCCCACCCTGAGCGCCAGCTCTGCAGCTCCTATTGGCTGGGAATCGCGGCCAATGGGAGCTGCAGGGGTGGCCCCTGCAGGCAGGAGCAGTGCGCAGAGCCGCCTGGCTGCCCCTGAGCCTAGGAGCTGGACATGCCAATTGCTTCCCGTGATCCGCCCAAAGTAAGCGCAGGCTGGCCGGAACCCACACCCCTCATCCCCTCCTGCATCCCAACCCCCTGCCCCAGTCCTAAGTGCTCTCCCGCATCCAAAGTCCCTCCCAGAGCCTGCACCCTGCACCCTCTTCTGCATTCCAGCCCCCTGCCTCAGCCCAGAGTCCCCTCCCACACTCCGAACTCCCCTGCCCCACCCCCCAGTCCAGAGCCCGCACTGCCTGCTGTACCCCAACCCCCTGCCCCAGCCCAGTGAAAGTGAGTGAGGGTGGGGAAGAGTGAGTGACAGAGGGAGGGGGGATGGAGTGAGCAGGGGCGGGGCCTCAGAGAAGGGGCGGGGCAGGAGGCAGGGGCAAAGGTGTTTGGATTTGTGAGATAAGACAATTGGAAACCCTACAATGGGCCTTTCTGACCTTAAGAGCATTCTGATCTGAGATTCTGTCATGGTTAGGTGTCCTTTCCTGCCAGGGCCTAAGGATGAAATTCTATGAGAACAAGCTGGCTGAGACACAATCCAGATATGCTGGAAGTTATAATGGTAAGTGAGGAAAATGTAGACATGTGAGTGGCTTCCTCTTTTGGTGGGTTCACCGCCCATGTGGACAGCAGATAGCAGTTGGGATGGATGGGGTTTTAGGGACCCACAGTGGCCTGGATTCTCAGGTGGTGCTGGTAAAAAATTTTTTGCCTCACCTAGGAAAGGTGTGGAGCAGCTATTGTTGTGCAAGGCTGTAGGTTGGGGTAGCAGAGTCAAAGGGGTTGCCCTCCATATTGAAAGGCGGGGGCTTGCCTTTCAGGGACAGAGCGAGTGAGCTGCAGGCTCTGCTGTTTTAGAGTTACCTCATCTACATGCACTCGGTGCTTTAATGCCAAGAATAGCACAGGGAGCTAGCTGTGACCTTTCCTCTCTGAAATGGACCTTTCCACAGCTATCCGTGCCTTTGTGACATCCAGGCTGCCTTCTGCATAGAGCCTTGTGAAGAATGTGGCCAACCACCAAGAGTGAGCTGCAGGAAGCTATGAGATCAGGTCTTTGAAGACTGCTTTGGGGTCCCATTTGCTTCTTTGTACAGTTGAATAAACTCACATGGATCTATAAGGGCCTATATGGCCCAGATCCTGGCTCTTTGAGACATTGCCACTTCCCTGTGTGTCTCCACAGCAACTGAGGTCAGCTGGGGCTCTTGGCTCTGGAATTCACTTCCTCCACTGTACTGGCACAGTGCTAGTGTGCTGAGCCCAGAGTACAAGCCCCTCTGTTGGGTCACGGTCCTGCCCGAAGAGGGTGATTGCGAAGGGTGGTGCACAGTTTACAGGGGAACAGTAGGCTGCCGATTTGACGCTGCTCAACAATTTCAGGATCATATTTTTAAATAATGTGTAGTCTGTAGAAACGAACTGCTGGGTGTAGATAGACAGACAGACAGACAGATCACTGATGTGCGAGTGCCCCCATTGTGCCAAGGGACATTCTAATCTGGCATCACATTGTGGCCCTTTAAGGCTAAGACATTCACTCGGGGGGTCTAAGCAAAGGGGCAGGAACTCAATGAGCGCTGCTCTTGCACCGCGTCTCTCCCTCCCTCTAGCTGAACCCCCAGTCCCTCTCCTTCCTGCCCATCTCATCCCCTGCTTTCACTAAGCCTCTCACATAGAGCTTCATTGGGCTCTGTGCCGGTTTTGCCCAATTTCAGTCAGTTCAATGAGACAGCAGGTGGGGAGGAGGGAAGGTTCCTGACAGGGAGAGGGGACCGGATGGGACTCCCCGGGCCTAGAAGTCCTGACCAGCCCTTTTCTTCTTGGTCACAGACCCACTTAGCAACCCAGCTCAGCACCCCGAGAGCCTCCACCTAATGCACACACCTCAGAGTGAATGTGTGTTTCCTCTCTCTGCCACACAGGGGGTCTCTGGAGCAGGGACGTGAGGTTATTCCCTCCCTGATGACTGAACACCTGACTGCCGGTCTCTGGTTTCCTTTATTTCCAGTAGAACTCCCACAACTGGAAAGTTCGACAAAGGCACCAGCCCAGTCTGCTGTGAGCAGGTCTCGTTCATACAATTGTGGGCTGTGGGCTCAGGAAGAGTGAAGGTGTGATAGTGAGGAGGGTGGGCAGGACTCTGCTCTTCTCAGTGCTATGGAGTCTGAGCAGGCAGGACTGGCTTTGTGACATGCTGACAAACCAAGTGCTTTCCTTTTTGACCAGAACTTGGTTGTTGCCAGGAGGAATGTTTCTTTCCGTCTCTGACCCAGTGAGAAGCTGCTCTTTGAAGTGAGCTATAAAGGCAGAAAAAGCTGAGACTCCTGCTAGAAAAAAGGGGGACCCCAAAGCCACTCCGATGCCTCCCTTCAGCTCAGATCTTATGGGAAAGACACCCAGGGAGAAAGGCTGTTAAAAAGGTCTAAGATTTCCATGTTGGGGTGAGGTGCAGGAGAGAGAGGCTGGGTAGCCCTCCACCCCTGCCCATGTCCTCCCGCTTCATTCCATTACTACTACATCTGCATTCAAGAAAGGAGCTAGCAGGCTGCCCCAGTCTCTGAAATCTTCTCCCAGGGTCTCTAACTGGTATTGCTGTGCTGTGGGTTTCAAAAGCATGTATCAGCCACCCAAGCACTGCCCGCCAGTGCCAGGAAGGGGCACCGTCCCCAACTGCGATGAGGGGCACATTCCCATCCAAAGGGGGGGGCTGTGCCCTCCAGTGCCTGTAGATACCATCAGGACAGGTGCCTTTGAAACAGAGAGCTGCCGGGATAGCTGGACCGGCAATGGATGTGCTGGGTGATAGAGAGACTCCGTTCAGGGCCGAGTGCTCCCACTGCACTGGGGTTAGGGGAGGGGAGGGGAATGCAAACAAGCCAGGAAGAGCAGCTTCATTTTTTGCTCCAACACCTCAATTTTCCATCTTAACTGAAGCCTCCCATTTGCCTCCATTGTCTCTACCTTGACCAGGGACTTCCCTTCTCCTCTCACATAACCCATGCCTATAAACTGACAGGTCACTATCGCTGCAACATTCCCATGATGTTTATAGGGACCCCAAGACTATCAAACACAACATTTTGGAAGGGATGTTAAACCTTCTGCTTCTGGGCTTAAGCCAGTCTCTGACTATTAGAGCCCAGGATGAGAGCTAGCGTATGGGGCAGATTATCCCACATCCGCTGCGTGGGGCTCTTATCCTTTCTTCTGAAGCACCTTGTGCTGCCACCCTCCGAGACAGGACACTGGATGAGACAGACCTCGCATCTGATCCAATCTGCAGTTCCCATGTACGTATGTTGTACATCCCCATCCACTTTCCCACCTCCTCTGCTAAATCCTCATCCCTCCTCTCACCGTGGCCATTTCAACTAACCTCTCGGTGGCCTGTTGTGGACCCTGCTCTCCAGACAGCAACATGTGCTAAATGTTGCCATCATATACACTAACACACACTAACTGCTGTGTTGGAATTATATATCCGCCTTGTTGTGCATAAGGGAAATGGTAACGCACACCCCTGCACAAAGCCTGGGCCAGCAGACTTTGTGCAGAGCAGCTGTGTGGGCTGAGGACTGAACCCACGGACGGAAGGCGGGGGAGCTGTGCAGCACCTCTTTTCCCATTACAGAGGGCTAGAATCCCAGGCACACCTATGTGTCTATTGGGTCATTTCTCTCATGAGCTGGGTGAGTTGCATCTGACATGAGAATGAGAACGGTTATCTATTAGTGTATGAACCAGGACCCCGTTGCACTAGGTGCTGTGCAAACACAGAACAAAAAGTCAGTCGCTGCTGCAAATATAGCCATATCCAGGGCTCTTTACACAGGGGAGACCAGTGGCCTGAACTTGGAACAGTCTGTAAGAAAAAGTCACTCATGCCAGGTTCCTACCTAGGCCCTGTACCTATTTCTGTCTGATCTGTGTTAAAAGCAGCCAGTGAAACAGGAGCAACAAGTGGGAAATCACTGAGCATAAAGGCGCTTCCGTTCCAGGAGACTGGTCATGGAGGGAAGCCATGTTTCCAGCTCTTGGAGAAGGCACCTCAGCACAAGCTTCTGGAGATTTAGAAAAGGAGTCACAGAAAACTCTGCTTACACCCCCCACTTTCCCTCTCCTTTGGCCCACAGCCAATTCTTGACGTGAACTTCACAGCCCAAGAACTTCCTTTCCCAAGCTCGCTCCGTTGGTGTAATCAAGACATCATTTATTCCTCCCTAACATTTGCTTGAAGGAACGTTCGAGCTGAATTAAAGCCAGGAGCATTATCTCACAGTAACTGGCTGGGAGATGTTACTGCCTCGATCAGGGCTAATGCCACAGGAGTTTTTATGATGGACATAACATTTTTATGAACTTTTCCTCTCATAGCTTTTCCTACAGAAAAAAAGAAAAACCCACTGCCCTCAGAGCATTTGCAATGGCTTCCTTAGCCTCAGCATAAACTTTGCAGGGTGCCATGGGGCAGAAGCACCAGTAACGTTGGTGGAGCCATCCCAAACGATGGAACCTCTTTGGGATTACCATTTGTAATTGGGACTCTACCACAGACCAATTAAACTTTTCTGCTAACTCCCAGGTCTGCAGTTGGCTGAGCTCAAACTTAATATGTGCTTACGAAGGAGCTATTACATCATACATAGCGTTACCGCAGCAACCTCATCTTGTGAGCAGCAAAGGGGGCTGCCAGGAAGTGACAGCCTCAGCTGTTAAAATCTCTCTGAAATTGACAGTGTCTTCAGCTGAACTTTGGGGTCTCTCTTCAGCGGAATGTGGGTAATTATTTAAAGTGATTCTCATTTCTGTCTCACAAAAATACTTTCAAAGTGGCAGTATTTCACACAGACTTTCATAAAGGGCTAATAAAGCCGGTGTTTAGCATTTTATATCCTTGCACAAAAATAATGATCTTGGCTCTTTGCTCCTCAATGCAGAAATATTTTAAATAGGTTTAGGTCTCCCACCTCTGGAATATTGTTAAAAAGACTGACTTTATAGCTTTGTGCTTTACCTGCCCTCAGCTTCAATTTAAGTCTCATAACTACTCCATTATAGGCAGACTGGGTCCTTTTTGTTGCACCTGCATTCAGGGGTTACATCATTTCATTATTCTTCTAGACAGAGCGCTGTTTAACCCCTGACATTGCTAGTAATGGCTGGATGTCTAACAGCAGTTTACAGCAGTTAGGTTGACAGTGTCAAAGCAACAGACCCGGAGGAGGAGGGGAAAGCCTGCATAGATGACCTGGTGGCTCTCTCCTGAAGAGCAATGTCACCCTAGGAATATTCACGGCAGCATTAGACTATTCTACTGGAAACGTTCCTGTCAAACATGACTGCAAGAGCCCTGCACAGGTGTGAAAACAAATGATAGAAACAACAAACTCTGGAGATGTCGCTTTCCAAGGGTAGCCAGCCCTGATGTCACAGTTCTAAAGCTAACTTCGTTATCAAAGAGGCACAGCATGTATTGAATAAACTACCGTATGCCAGACACTTGTTCTTTTTACACACAAATACAATCTTCTAAATCAGCCTATTCTGGCTTCTGATTCCCGGAGTCTGAAGACTTGATGCTCAGGAGAGTGAAGTTTTCCACAAGAAAGCCACCACTGGATTTAACCAGAGATGCTACCTGTGTTAAAGCATCTATAAGGGGCCATGTAAGATGGCAGTAGGAAAGACTGAAGATTTTGATGATTTTCGAGTTGGATGAGGGGCTGTCTGTCATGTTGATGTTAATTTTTAATAAGTCATGGAAAACTGGGTAAGTTCAAGAGGTTTGGAAGAAAGTCAATGTCATGCCAGTATTGCCAATAGAGTAAGCAGGATGACCTGGGTAATTATAGGCTTGTTAGTGTGACAGTGATCACAGGCACAGTAATGGACTGGCTGATACTGACCTTAACGATAAAGAATTAAAGAATGGAAATATAATGACATTTAACATGGTTTTACTGAAAATAGGTTTTGTCAAACAAACTTGCTATTTTTATATGCTGAGTTTACAAGTATAAAGAATAAACTGTGTAAAGAAAACTGTGTAATATACAATGATTCTAAGGCTAAGTAAATAAGAGTACCTCACAACATTTTGATTAAAACATAAGCACTATGGAGAACAAATACAACACATATTAAATGGATTAAAAACTGGAAAAAGGATAGTTCTCAAAGTGTAATTAATAATGGAGAATTATTGATTAAAGGGGATGCTTTCCAGTGAGGTATCACAGGGATCAATTCTTGACCAGTGTGATTCATTATTTTATTCAGCAAGCTGACAGAAAATATAAAGTCATTGCAGATGACCAAAAGATGGATGGCATGGTAAACACTGATTAGGACAGGTCACTTACATGATCTGATCTGGATTGTTCAGTAAACTGTGCTCATGCAGTATATTCATAAATGTTAGGGTCAGAAAGAATCATTAGACCTGTTACTCAATCATGGGGGGGAAACAATAGCAGAAAATGTGGAAATGGCAGAGGTGCTTAATGACTTCTTTGTTTCGGTTTTCCCCAAGAAGGTTGGTGGCAATTGGATGTCTAACATAGTGAATGCCAGTAAAAATGAGGTAGGATCGGAGGCTAAAATAGGGAAAGAACAAGTTAAAAATTACTTAGACAAGTTAGATGTCTTCAAGTCACCAGGGCCTCATGAAATGCATCCTAGAATACTCAAGGAGCTGACTGAGGAGATATCTGAGCCATTAGTGATTATCTTTGAAATGTCATGGAAGATGGGAGAGATTCCAGAAGACTGGAAAAGGGCAAATATAGTGCCCATCTATAAAAAGGGAAATAAGGACAAACTGGGGAATTACTGACCAGTCAGCTTAACTTCTGTACCCGGAAAGATAATGGAGCAAATAATTAAGCAATCAATTTGCAAACACCCAGAAGATAATAAGGTGAGAAGTAAGAGTCAGCATGGATTTGTCAAGAACAAATCGGGCCAAACCAACTTGATAGCTTTCTTTGACAAGGTAACAAGCCATGTGAATGGGGGGAAGTGGTAGATGTGGTATTTCTTGACTTTAGTAAGGCTTTTGATACTGTCTCACATGACCTTCTCATAAACAAACTAGGGATATACAACCTAGATGGAGCTACTATAAGGTGGGTGCATAACTGGTTTGAAAATCGTTCCCAGAGAGTAGTTATCAGTGGTTAACAGTCATGCTGGAAGGGCATAACGAGTGGGGTCCCGCAGGGATCAGTTCTGGATCCAGTTCTGTTCAATATCTTCATCAATGATTTAGATAATGGCATAGAGAGTACACTTATAAAGTTTGCGGACAATACCAAGCTGGGAGGGGTTGCAAGTGCTTTTTAGGATAGGATTATAATTAGGGCTGTTAAAGCGATTAAAAAAATTAATCGTGATTAATCGCGCCATTAATCGCACTGTTAAACAATAACAGAATACCATTTATTTAAATAATTTTGGATGTTTTCTACATTTTCAAATATATTGATTTCAATTACAACACAGAATACAAAGTGTACAGTGCTCACTTTATATTTATTTCTGATTACAAGTGTTTGCACTGTAAAAACACAAAAGAAATAGTATTTTTCAATTCACATGATTCGGGTAATGAAATCTCTTTATCATGAAAGTTGAACTTACAAATATAGAATTATGTACAAAAATTCTCCATTCAAAAATAAAACAATGTACAATTTTAAAGCTTCCAAGTCCACTCAGTCTTACTTCTTGTTCAGCCAATCGCTCAGACAAACAAGTTTGTTTACATTTACGGGAGATAATGCTGCCCACTTCTTGTTCACAATGTCACCTGAAAGTGAGAACAGGTGTTCTCATGGCACTGTTGTAGCCAGCGTCACAAGATATTTACGTGCCAGATGCGCAGGCTTCAATCACCATTCCAGGGGACATGTGTCCATGTTGATGATTGGTTCTGCTCAAAAACCGTCCAGAGCAGTGTGGACCGACACATGTTCATTTTCATTATCTGAGTCAGATGCCACCAGCAGAAGGTTGATTTTCTTTTTTGGTGGTTCGGGTTCTGTAATTTCCGCATCAGAGTGCTGCTCTTTTACGACTTCTGAAAATATGCTCCCTACCTCGCCCCCTCTCAGATTTTGGAAGGCACTTCAGATTCTTAAATCTTGGGTCGAGTGCTGTAGCTATCTTTAGAAATCTCACATTGGTATCTTTGCGTTTTTTCAAATCTGCAGTGAAAGTGTTCTTAAAATGAACAATATGTGCTGGGTCATCATCCGAGATTGCTATAACATGAAATATATGCAAAAAGAAGAACAGGAGTACTTGTGGCACCTTAAGTACTCCTGTTCTTCTTTTTGCGGATACAGACTAACACGGCTGCTACTCTGAAACCTGTCATGAAATATATGGCAGAATGTGGGTAAAACAGATCAGGGGACATAAAATTCTCCCCCAAGGAGTTCAGTCACAAATTTAATTAATGCATTATTTTGTTAACTATTGTCATCGGCATGGAAGCATGTCCTCTGGAATGGTGGCCGAAGCATGAAGGTGCATACGAATGTTTAGCAAATCTGGCACATAAATACCTTGCGATGCCGGCTACAAAAGTGCCATGCAAATTCTTGGTCTGGTGACACTGTAAATAAGAAGAGGGCAGCATTATCTCCTGTAAATGTAAACAAACTTGTTTGTCTTAGCCATTGGCTGAACAAGAAGTAGGACTGAGTGGACTTATAGCCTCTGAAGTTTTACATGCTTTTGTTTTTGAGTACAGTTATGTAACAAAAAAAAATCTTACATTTGTAAATTGCATTTTCAGGACAAAGAGATTGCATTGCGCTACTTGTATGAAGTGAATTGAAAAATACTATTTCTTCTGTTTATCATTTTTACAGTGCAAATATTTGTAATCAAAATATGCGCTTTGATTTCAGTTAAAATACAGAATACAAGATATATAAGAAAATGTAGAAAAACATCCAAAATATTTAATAAATTTTAATTGGTAGTCTCTTGTTTAACAGTGCAATTAAAACTGGGATTAATCGTGATTAATTTTTTTAATCACGATTAATTTTTGTGTGTTAATCGCGTGAGTTAACTGCGATTAATCAACAACCTAATTATAATTCAAAATGATCTGGACAAACTGGAGACATGGTCTGAAGTAAATAGGATGAAATTCAATAAGGACAAATGCAAAGTACTCCACTTAGGTAGGAACAATCAGTTGCACAAAATGGGAAATGACTGCCTAGGAAGGAGTACTGCAGAAAGGGATCTGGGAATCATAGTGGACCACAAGCTAAATAGGAGTCAACAGTGAAACACTGTTGCAAAAAAAGTGAACATCATTCTGGGATGTATTAGCAGGAGTATTGTAAGTAAGACACGAGAAGTAATTCTTCTGCTCTACTCTACGCTGATTAGGCCTCAACTGGAGTACTGTGTCCAGTTCTGGACACCACATTTCAGGAAGGATGTGGACACATTGGAAAAAGTCCAGAGAAGAGCAACAAAAATGATTAAAGGTCTAGAAAACATTTAGCCTATGAAGGAAGATTGAAAAAATTGGGTTTGTTTAGTATGGAAAAGAGACGGAGAGGAGACATGATAACAGTTTTCAAGTACATACAAGGTTGTTACAAGGATGAGGGAGAAAAAATGTTCTTCTTAACCTCTGAGGATAAGACAAGAAGCAATGGGCTTAAATTGCAGCAAGGGAAGTTTAAGTTGGACATTAGGAAAAACTTCCTGTCAGGGTGGTTAACCACTGGGATAAATTGCCTAGAGAGGTTGTGGAATCTCCATCATTGGAGATTTTTAAGAGCAGGTTGGACAAACACCTATCAGGAATGGTCTAGATAATACCTAGTCCTGCCATTAGTGCAGGGGACTGGACTAGATGACCTCTCGAGGTCCCTTCCAGTCCTATGATTCTATGATTATGATTATCTGGGAGTATATTTAGGACCACCTCACCATGGTAGCTCAGAAGATTAAGAACAGAAATGGGGTTTTGCAGTCTCAGTTTGGGGAGTGAACGCACACTTTTCAGCTCAGCGCTAGCTCTCCACGACTCAGTTGGACAATACAGTTATCCTCTGTGGTTACAATCTCCCCACACAAAGCTAGCTAATGTGCAAATAAATCAAACAATAAGAATAATAACAAGAACTCTGAAACCAACAACCACTGCATCTGAAGAAGTGGGTTTTTTTACCCATGAAACCTTATGCCCAAATAAATCTGTTAGTCTTTAAAGTGCCACCGGACTCCTTGTGGTTTTAACAAACACTGAGACGCTACCAGTGCCTTCTTATACCCCGCCACCTAACATTAAGAATTATATTGCCACAAAGAACCTCTTTGACAAAATCCAGGAAATACCACAACTGCCATTTTCCAAAGATATGTGGGAGGCACCTCACCATTGAGTCATCAATAGAAGACCAATCTGGACTATGTGACCAATCATGTGTGATCATGGGGGACTTCAATTTGAGTGACAGATGCAGGAGGTCTCATGCTGCCAGTACTAAAACACTCTTAGAATTTCTAAACATTATAGATGACAATTTCATAACTTAAAAAGTGTTGCAGCCGTCACAAGGGCTGGCTAATAGATAAAGAGGAACTGATCACAGAACTAAAAAATAATAGAAGTTTAGGTACAAGTGATCATGAGTGGATCAAATTTATAATATGAAAGCAGAATAAAGTTCACACCAGTAATATATATGCTTGTTGTTTAATAAGACTAATTTCACAAAGCTGAAAACAATTATTAACCAAATCAGCTGAGAGGAAGAGTTTAATCAGAAAAAAGTATCAGGGGGTAGCCGTGTTAGTCTGTATCTACAAAAACAACAAGGAGTCTTGTGGCACCTTAAAGACTAACAGATTTATTTGGGCATAAGCTTTCGTGAGTAAAAACCTCACTTCTTCGGATGCATCTGAAGAAGTGAGGTTTTTACTCACGAAAGCTTATGCCCAAATAAATCTGTTAGTCTTTAAGGTGCCACCAGACTCCTTGTTGTTTTAATCAGAAAAAAGTAAATGATGATTGGGGCTCATTTAAGAACACCTTACTAGATGACCCCAAAGCCACACACCCACAATTGAGGAAGAAGGTTGTCCTGGTTATAAAACTGACCTGGTTTAGAGGGGAAGGAAAGGCAGTTATAAAAAAATTTAAAATATAACAAATGGAAAAAAGGCTACATTGATAGCAATGAATATAATTAAGAATGAGGAATTGTAGAAAATTGATAAGGAAAGCCTAGGGACACAAGAAGAAATCTATGGCCAGTAGAATTAAGGACAATAAGGAGGAGATTTTAAAATAGATTAGGAACAAAAAGAATTCTGACAATGGTATTGGTCCATTACTAGATATAAATGGTAGAATTATCAATAATAATGCAAAAAAGGCAGAAATGTGCAATAAATACTGTTGTTCTGTATTTGTGGAAAAACAGATGATACAGTCTCATCATATGGTATTCCACCCATTCCACTCGTATCTCTGGAGGATGTTAAATAGAAGTTACTAAAGTTAAGCATTTTTAAATCAGCAGGTCCAGATAACTTGCAGCTAAGAGTTTTAAAAGAGCTGTCTGGAGAGCTTACTGAACCATTCATGTTAATTTTCAATAAGTCTTGGAGCACCAGGAAAGTTCCAGAGGACTGGAAGAAAACTAATGTTGTGCCAATTTTTAAAAAAAGTATATGGGATGATCTGGGTAATTATATGCCTGTTAGACTGACATCAATCCCGAGCAATGTAAGGGAGCAGCTGATACCGGACTTGATTAATAAAGGATTAAAGGAGGGTAATGTAATGAATGCAAATCAACATGGGTTTATGGAAAATAGATCCTGTCAAACTAACTTAATATCTTTTTTTGCTGAGATTACAAGTTTGGTGGATAAAGGTAATAGTGTGGATGTAATATACTTATTTGGGACCAACACAGCTACAACAACACTGTATGTAACATACTCAGACTTTTGTAAGGTGTCTGACATGCTACTGCACAACCTTTTCATTAAAAAACTAGAACAATATAAAACCAACATGGCACACTGTGACGTTGTGCAGTCTATATGGTTTTATAAAAACATAATAAGAAGTGAATATAATGTAACTGGAATAGTTTTATAAAAATATGATAAGTGAATATAATGTAACTGGAATATGCTTCTTGCAAAAGGTCTCTTGTAAGGTATCATTACAAAGCTTATAATCTACTGAGTGTGGTCATCCTATTTGTATAAATGTACCACTCTTGTATCTGAAACTAGAAATATGAAATATAACTCTGAGGGCCTATTGTAATTATGCAAAGTGTGGGCCATTAATGGTGGTTTGGAATCTTGATGACTCCCATTAACAAGGACCATTGTCTGCAGATGGCTGTGTTTACCTGTTAGTCTTCCTGTATATGTGTGTGCTGGCAAGTGGGCAATGAAGTCTTGCAGTGACATGTGATCATGTCACCTGAACTGGAATCCATCTTTAACCTGGTGCTTTTCCGGGGGGGGGGGGGGGGGGTGAACCCCAGAGGGACAAAGGGTTCCCGCCTTATGCAAAAGATATATAAAGGGGTGGAAGAGAACAGAGAGGGGAGAGGAGCCATCATGAAGAATCCCCTAGCTATCACCTGAGCTGGAACAAGAGCTGTACCAGGGGAAAGAATTGTGCCCAGGCCTGGAAGGTGTCCAGTCTGAGAAAAACTTACTGAGATTATCTGTATTTAGCTTGATTAGACATAGATTTGCGCATTTTATTTTATTTTGCTTAGTGACTTACTTTGTTCTGTCTGTTACTACTTGGAACCACTTAAATCCTACTGTCTGTATTTAATAAAATCACTTTTTATTTAATAATTCACGCAGAGTTTGTATTAATACCTGGGGGAGCAAACAACTGTGCATATCTTTCTATCAGTGTTATAGAGGGCGAACAATTTATGAGTTTACTCTGCATAAGCTTTATGCAGGGTAAAACGGATTTATTTGGGTTTAGACCCCATTGGGAGTTGGACATCTGAGTGCTAAAGACAAGCACACTACTGTGAGCTGTTTTCAGGTAAACTTGCAGCTTTGAGGCAAGTGATTCAGACCCTGGGTCTGTGTTGGAGCAGACTGGAGCATCTGGCTCAGCAAGACAGGGTGCTGGAGTCCTGAGCTGGCAGGGAAAACAGGAACAGGAGTAGTCTTGGTACATTGGGTGGCAGCTCCCAAGGGGGTTTCTGTGATCCAACCCGTCACGCACACATTAAATGGATTAAAACTCGCTAAATTATAGGTCTCGAAATGTAACTGTAAACAGGGAATCATCATCAAATGGGTATGTTTCCAGTGGGGTCCCACGGGGATCGGTTCTTGGCCCTACACCAGGGATTGGCAACCTTTGGCACGCGGCTCGCCAGGGTAAGCACCCTGGCAGGCCGGGCCGGTTTGTTTACCTGCCACATCGGCAGGTTTGGCCGATCGCGGCTCCCACTGGCCGTGGTTTGCCGTCCCAGGCCAATGGGGGCTGCGGGAAGAGGCGCAGGATGAGGGATGAGCTGGCCACCGCTTCCTGCCGCCCCCATTGGCCAGGAGCGGCGAACCGCGGCCAGTGGGAGCCGCGATCGGCTGAACTTGCGGATGCTGCAGGTAAAGAAACCGGCCTGGCCCGCCAGGGTGCTTACCCTGGCGAGCCGCATGCCAAAGGTTGCCAATTCCTGCCCTACACTATTTAATGCTTTTATCAGTGACCTGGAAGAAAAAATATATTTATCATCGTGTGATGGAATGTTCACCCCCCATCAACCCTGACTGGGTTAAGGAGGCTCAGAAAATGAGCAAGTAGTGTGATAGGCCCCACATGAGGGCATTAGTCTGGAGGACCAACCCCTAATTGGAGGATGAAGCTCACCTAAGCAGGTGTGGGCTGGGCTAGTATAAAGACAGGCAGCTGGCAACAGAAAAGGCTGCAATGAGGAAGTCTGCAGCCACCCTCTGTGCATTAGAGAAGGAAGGAGGGAACCCAGGAAAAGAATAGGACCCTGGGAGGTTGGCCTTGAGGGAAAGGCTTACCCCAAAGAGAGAAGGGCGGAGAAGAAAGCCTGTGGGAGGCGAGTAGGAAGTAGCCAGGGAGAGAACAGGAAGGTTGGGGATTGAGTAAACCTTGACTGAATGTTGTAGAGTTCCTGGGCTGGAACCTGGAGTGGTGGGTGGGCCTGAGTTCCCCTAGCAGACACTGATGGAGTGGCATTGCCTGGACATCAGGTCCAGTGAGACTCTATACCCTGGAAGAGGAAACCGCATAGTGACCCAGCCGGAGGCAGAGTCGCAAAAAGGCAGCTGAAGCTCCTGGAGCAAGAGAAGGGCCACAGTGTGAGAGAGAGGACAATGGGTGGAGAGACCAGAAGGGGAGATGTCGGACCTGGAAGAGAGTCCCAGAATGGCCAGGAGGAGGCACCACCTGCAGTGAGCAAGAATCCTGTGTCACACTGATAAGGACTGACACAAACATTGAGGAAGTGGTAAACAAAGGAGAGGCCAGATCACGGATTCAGAGTGATCTGGATCTCTTGGTAAACTGGGCACAAGCAAACAATATGCATTTTAATACAGCTAAATGTAAATGTGTGCATCTGGGAACAAAGAACGTAGGCCCTACTTACACGATGGGGGACTCTATCCGGGGAGGCAGTGACTGTGAAAAAGATTTGGGGGTTGTAGTGGATAATCAACTTATCATGAGCTCCCAGTGTGGTACTGTGGCCAAAAGAGCTAATGCAATCCTGGGATGCGTAACCAGGGGACTCTCAAGTAGGAGTAGAAAAGTGATTTTACCTCTGTATTTGGCACTGCTTCTGGAATAGTGTGTCCAGTTCTGGTGCCCACAATTCAAGAAGGATGTTGATAAACTGGATGGTTCAGGGATAGTAAGCCCAGATAGCAAGTGTGAAAAATCAGGACCCCCTTTTTTGGGGGGGGGAGGGTAGAGTTGTCTATATAAGACAAAATCCCTAATACAGGGATGGTCTGGATAATATCAGAACATCTGGTCACCCTCTTCAGAGAAGAGCCACGAGAATGACTAAAGGGTTAGAAAACCTGCCTTATAGTGATAGACTCAAGGGGCTCGATCTATTTAGCTGAAAAAAGAAGGTGAAGGTGAGACTTGATCCCAGTCTATAAGTACCTACATAGGGAACAAATATTTAATAATGGGCTCTTCAATCTATCAGAGAAAGGTCTAACAGTTGAAGCTAGACACATTCAGACTGGAAATAAGATATGAACTTTTGACAGTGAGGGTAATTAACCATTGGAAGAATTTACCAAGGGACAATTTTAAAATCTAGACTGGATGTTTTTCTAAGAATCTGCTCTAGGGATTATTTTGGGGCAGGTCTCTGGCCTGTGCTATCAGACTAGATGATCACAATGGTCCCTTCTGGCCTTGGAATCTATGAATTTCTCCAGCATATGTTGTCACACTGTGGTGAGCAGAAAGGGAATGAGTTGCTCCCTCTGTATGAAACTTTTTTTATCATCACACAGCCTGATGAGAGGTTGCCTCACTTGGAGCTGCCTCTGTTGAAAGCACAACCATTACAGATGTGAGGGGCAATGTTGTATTATTTTAGATGGAATAAAGGGGTCCAAAGAGTCAAAAATGCTAACAAGACCCTGAAACTGTCCAATGTGGAATAGTTGTAAACAAGGTTTGGGGTTTGATATGCAGAGACCTCAGCCAATTTAGTACCATCACAAACACACCATTAAACGTCCTTTTAACCTTGTATTAAAGATACAGAAAAGAAGGAAAAACAGTTAAAGCCTTTGAAATGTAAAGAATTAAATAAGACTTTCATTTTAACATCATCTCTTGTTCTCTCTCCCTTTAGCTTGAGAGCATTTTTAGAAGAAAAAACTCCTTATTTGACAGACTCTCAGATGGTATTAAGATGGTAAAAACCATCCTTTTGGGGAAAAGAGAAGAAGTTAGTTGGATGGGATGAAGCTGCTGTTGTTGTTAAAGTTTGAACGAGCCAAACGCAAGCAAGAGGGGAGAGAAAAGAACAGCAAAAATAGAAAATGCAGCTTCTGTGTCTGGTGTTGACTCTCACTTGCAACCTCATTGCTGGCAAAAGACAGGCCCAGCACATGCTCTTATCAGCCACTCTGAAACCTTGCTAACTTGTACCAGCATCGGGCTATTCAGGGCATTGCTTTTAGCTGCTTCTTTCTGGTCACAGGCTTATAGCGCTGTTGCAAAACATACAGTCTTGGGTAGCTAAGCCAGATTCTTATTAAACAGAACGCAAAAGGAAGGAGAGAGAAAAGAGAAGAAATAAAGTGGGCAAGGGAAAGGACACAAAGGGAGGGGAGAATGACACAGTCTCACATCAGCTGGAGCTGGTGGAGGTGGCAATGTCATCTGTCTCCCTCTCCCTCTGGGCCAGTCTTCTCAGGACAGCTCTCAGCATTGGGATAACGAAAGTCTGGGATCCCAGAAGATAGTGGGGTGGCAGCCTTGATGGTCAAGCCTGCTCCTTCCCTTTCTCTTGTCTTTCAGGCAGCCAGTGCCACACCTTCCTTTGCCTTTCCAAAGGTTCTTTTCTAGGAAACCAAATGGAAGCGATGGGCAAAACAGCCCATCTCCTCATTGTTCTGTCCACCAGCAGTTTGGCCTAATTTGCAACACACCAATTTTGAGTCACTGATTTATAATCACATACTTTTCTTAACCCAGTCCTGGAATTATATCAATAGCCTTTTTCGTTTGGACTAATTCGATCTGTCTGCCTCTTTTTTGCATCATTTCCCATCACTATTATAGGTTGTTGTGACACTTTATGAACTTTGACTCACTTTTCACAGCTGATCTTGCATTTAAAGCTGTAGGCTCAGTTAACACAACTCTGAGGTGTGTGGTGAGGACTCAAGACCAGCCCTTAGCGTAGCTGTGGTGGGTTGAGGACTCTGCGCACTTGCTGAATCGCTGCTCATCTCAGGCAGGTCCATCAGGAGGATTGTCCAGATTCCATACTGCTGATCCCACAGTTACTGAGTGGGTAAATGCCTGCGATGTCTCCCTACGCCCTTTGGACATTTTTGGACACAAATATCTGTTTCATCTCTCTCTTTTATATTTTGTATTTTGAACCTTTTCCCATCTTTGTTGTACCACTTGTGCATTTGCTAATAATAATCTAGTCTGACCTCCGGCATAACATAGGCACCAGCATTTCATTCAGAGATTCCAGCATCAAGCCCATGACTTCTGAACTAGAGCATATCCTTTAGAAAGATATCCAATCTTGACTTAAAAAACTTCAAGGGATGGAGACTCCACCGTATCTCACAGTAAGTTTATAAATGTTGAGTTAACCTCACTGTTAAAAATGTGCACCTTATTTCTAGTCTGAATTGATGGCACTTCAGTTTCCAGCCACTGAATCTCATTTTGCCTTTATCTGCTAAAATAAAGAGCCCTCCACTATCAAAAAATCTTCTCCCAATGTAGGTTCTATTATACGCGATCGAGGCCCCTCTTAGCCTTCTCTTGGATAAACAAAATAGATTGAGCTTCTTGAGTCTCTCGCTGTAAAATGAGAGATTTAAGGAGCTCAATCTATTTAGCTTATCAAAGAGCAGGCTAAGAGTGACTTGATCCTACTCTATAAATACCTACATGGGAAGATGATTTCTGATCGTAAAGGAAGAATCCAGAAGAAAGAGGGATAAACCCAAGAAGCCTGACTGCACTGACTGACAGTTAAACCTGCTGGAGCCAGTGCAGATGGTAGCTAGAATATATGCAGAGGTTGTGTGTCTGTGAATTTACCATTGCAGAGAGTCTTGAATCGGTGAACCAGAATCAACCCAGATCTTAAAATGAAGATGAATTACTGGAGTGTGTATGCTAGACATTTGTTAAGTTCCCTAAAGTAAATGAAAGCTGGTGCACCTGCTCCTAAGTAACTCAGGTCCTGTCCTATTCCTCCTCCCTCCTGCTGTACACAGCGTGTTTTCCAGACTCCCTATCTGATACTAAAGAGCGGCTGTAACAGACTTTTTTCTTTGGGACCATTCCATATGCTTCATTTCAGTTTTAAACGGCACAGTAATTGTTCAGAATTAACAGCTCCAGCTGGAAAAGCAAACAAGCAATTTGTAAACCTTAAGATAACACCCAACTTATCTTAAGTGAGTTAAGTTTCACACGGAATCTCTCCTTTCTGGTTTGTAGAATACAAATAGGACTGGTACTTCTAACCAGCTTTCACACCATGGATGAACCTCTCTGTACTACCGGGCTTAAAAAAATGTAACTGGAACTTTCAAAATACGCCGAGCTCCTTCTAAGCAAATAATAAGAAAGTTACAATTATTCCCCCATGGATAATCTCTACAGCAAGGCCAAGGATTGAAAGGGCCATGGAGAGGCCAAGGATTGACAGGGCCATGGAGCCTGAGTTCACCCTCTGGAGGGACTCTTTTCAGTTCAGGTGACACACTGACAGGCCAGTGGGAGGAACCCTGTATAGTCACTGCCATATGTCCCTGGTTTTGGAAAGAGAGAGCTTCATTCTCCATTGCTTCCAGCCCAGTGCTTCTCCCCAGCACTGAATTCTTGAAGAGAACATTTGGAAATCGTCAGGCAAAGGTTGGGCAATTCAAACAGACCAAGTCAAGGATGGGACCTGACTCCCAGCGTTTTAATATGGGAAACGGTTCCTTTTTGGCTGCAATTTTTAAGAAGAGAGGGAAGTACAATCCGGTTTAGCTTAAAGCTCATGTTCTATCAAGACAAAGTTTTCTCGTGTACATTCTGATTTATAGGCCCTGATGCAGTTTACAAGAGCGAGTATATAAATGACCTTCTGCAGAATTAGAAAAGGGTGAAGGTTTTGTTTTAAAAACTGATACTGCATCAAAATGCACTTTTGAACTAAATATTCTTTCTTTCAGCATCACTCTGCCCACTCATGGTAGCATCTGTAAAAAGAGGTAGGAAAAGTCCAAGGACCCTGGACAATGTCTCTGTGTATCTAGGACTTGCAAGTCATTCAGAATCCAACAGTGAGTATGTGGCTCCAACTTTCCACAGTGCCAGTGCCTATGGAGGGGCCTGCCGGGCAGCACAAAATAAAAGAGAAACCCATATGTCATTTCTGTGCAGCCTGGGGGACCCTGTTGGAACAACAGACCTCAATAAAAGGCCAAATTCAAGAGTGAGACAGCTTGAAAGTTCAGCCTGTCCCTATTCCCAGCGTGCCCTGTTACACAGATTAATCCTTCTTGATGGAGAATTACAATTAGGGCTTCGTCTTAAGGAGGTTTCAGCAATCAGATATCTTATCAAATGCCACCTCAATTATTCAAATAATCCCTGACTCTACACTTGGGGGCTGTTTAGGGAAAGTGGCCCTATTAATGTGCTGCTACTTCCCCATCACGTCCGACATTCTGAACTTCATGTCTGATTACAGAATTTGCATTCAATTTAATTTTTCCATCTGGAGTAAATGAATAATCCGAGTACCTACCCCAGCCTTAATTACATTTGTTAAATTAAAAACTGGAATGTGAGAAATGTAAATGCATGTGGTTCTGAGGCCAGACAAACTGCATGTTCAACCTGCTAAAGCCCTTCTATCTCCTGCTCCAATTTCCTTCCCTTCCCCATAGCCATGCATCAAAGAAATTACAACTGAAAAACAAAAATTCTTTATAAATGATGAAACAATAGATGATCTTTTGACATTTTCAGTGCTGTTTGCAGGAGAATGAGATAAAATGTAATAAATTCATATGCTTCTGTGTGTGTCTTGGCTCCAGCAGTTAAAATTTCCATCTCTTTATGCAGAATTCCTGGGGAGCAGAAATCCTTGATAATGCCAAACAATTCAACATTTTATTTTCTCTTTATTCTGCACCACACAAAATATAGACTTCAAGCTGCCAGCTGCTGGAAGTGAAACCAGATGCCATATTCCTTTTGCGTATGGAAAAATTGTTCAGACTCAGAGGCTGCACATAAGAAAGCCATAAAAGGATGAGTTTTAATTTCAGAATCAGAACCTGCGTGCAGTGCTCCTGACCCTTAAGAGCCAGTCAGATATGAATTCCTTTCTGCAGGTGCCTTTACACAGTATAAAATTTGCTTTCTTTTTATTTCCACTGAGTAGCATTTTGCTCTCTGACGTGGTGATGTCTAGATTGTGACACTTTAGGAAGCATGATGGCCAACACAAGAACTTTACTGCAGACTTGAAGGTGTATGTTCAAATGAGCATTTATGTGCTAATGTGTCACAAAAGAGCATGACTTCCTAGGCACTTTGTGCTGTGCCATGCTACAGAATAGCTGTTGCGATGCCCTGTACTGTTTACACCAAACCAGAGACCTCTGGTGAAGGTCCTCTTCCGACTGGAAGGTCTCCAAGGATTAGTCTATGATGGAGAGGAACCCAGAGATAACAGCCAAAATGCAAGCCACAGCAGCGCGAAGGAGCATGTGGCAATGAGGGGCCTGAGATGAAGCACATAGCAAGCAGACAGAATTGCATGGTAGATCAATAGGGTAGTGGTGGCATGGTTGAGCACAGAGCATAGGGGTGCGCAGTGGAGTCTGGGGCAATGGGGTGGGGGTGATGGAGCACAGGGCAATGTGTCAAGGCTGGGTCACAGGCAGCCAGACCTACTGGCCAGAGTTGGAGTCCACAGTAAGGACTCGAGCGTCAGCTGGGTCAGGATACCAGGAGATAGAAGCAGGAGACAAACCGGAGATCAGAACCACACACAGGCAATCAGAGTCAGGCCATGTGAGGATACTTGCAGGTCAGAGGCAGGAAGCAAACCAGAGACCAGAACAACAGATCAGTGGTCAGGAGCCAAACCAGGTCAGGATGCCAGGAAGTCAAGCTGGGGAGCAGGAGGTGGAGGCGCAAGACACACAGTCCAGAGCACGGTGGAGCCCAGTTGTTCAGTGCCTGTTACTGGCGTAAGTAGGGCCAGTGGGCCAGCCAGCAGCTCTGAGATTCTACCAATAGGATGTTGGGGCGGACCCTCAAACTGGGTCGGCAGTTGTCAGCAGGCTGCCAAGTGGAGGGTTGAAGTGTATGGTCATTCATCATTCTCTGGATGCTAATTTTGAAGTTTTTGCCTCCTATTAATGTACCAACAACAATTCTTAAGAATGATTTTCAGTCCTAGAGAAAATGTTTGAACCCAAAAGACTGACAATCACGCTCTCCATCCTCAAAACCAAAACCTTGCAGAAAAGCAATACTGAAATGCAAGCAGCCTGACAGATTTCCGTAGTGTCACCTGCCTCTCTCCATCAATTTCCGGTCAGCAAGAAAGAGGATTGCTGGGAAGGTGTCAGGTTTTCTCTAATACCCCTTTACGTACACAGGAAGCAAGGAAGGCAGCAAATGCTAAACAAGACCACGCCACATAGAGACATCATGAGCGAAGAACAGAATCTGTGGTCACAACTAAACAGTCAGCATTTGCCAACCGTTACTACACAGTTATTTCCTTTTCAGAGGATAAGGAAAATGGTGGGATCTCAGCTACTGCTGTGTGTAGTAGCATCTGGCAAATACTGAGTGTTTAAGGGTGAAAACTATAAATCCAGATTATCAAGGTAGCATAAAAGTGAAGATTGCTCTAAGGTGGTTTCTAGCAGCCAGGGCTGTCTTCTAACAGGAATATTTATAATGCACATCCACGTAGGGTCAAGAACAATCATTCATTATTTAGTCTATTTGAGTGATTTATAAGACTATAACAGGGTTCAAAAAAGAACTAGTTAAATTCATAGAGTATAGGTCCATCAATGGCTATTAGCCAGGATGGGCAGGGATGGTGTCCCTAACCTCTGTTTGACAGAAGCTGGGAATGGGTGATGGGGATGGCTCACTGGATTATTATCTGTTCTGTTCATCCCCTCTGGGGCACCTGGCATTGGCCACTGTTGGAAGACAAGTATCAGAGGGGTAGCCGTGTTAGTCTGAATCTGTAAAAAGCAACAGAGGGTCCTGTGGCACCTTTGAGACTAACAGAAGTATTGGGAGCATAAGCTTTCGTGGGTAAGAACCTCACTTCTTGCATCTGAAGAAGTGAGGTTCTTACCCACGAAAGCTTATGCTCCCAATACTTCTGTTAGTCTCAAAGGAGCCACAGAACCCTCTTTTGTTGGAAGACAGGATACTGGGCTAGATGGACCTTTGGTTCAACCCAGTATGGCCGTTCTTATGTTCTTCTACAACTACCAATACTAAAGCAGCCAGACATTTTATTACAACATGAAAAGAACAAACCAGAGGCAGTGCTAGACCACGGGACTGGAAGCCAGACACTCTTGGATTCCCACCCCAGCTCTGCCACGGCCATATTAGTACCCACCCAAGGTAGCGCTAAAAACTAGGTACGAAGCCTACCAGGCCAACCTGTCTGTGTCCTAACTGGGGGCCCAATCCTGCCCCATTAAAGTCACTGGCAAAACTCTCACTGAGACAGATTCTGCCCTCACTTCCAGGAGTAATTACATTGCGGGCAATGGGGCAGGATCAGGCCCCTGGAGGGACAAGCAGTTAGGGCAGGCTCCAGCACATTCCGCCTGTGGGTGTGGCTCAGCGCTCCAGCAAAGAGGCCATGCCCCAGTGCTGAAGTGGTTATAGTTTTGTGAGGCTGACACTGGCTTGGGCCACTCCTGGCCAGGGTGTATTTGGGCTGGTGACCTAGACTCACAGGACCTAGTTGAGGGGCTGGCGCAGAGTGTCACCCAATGTTTCCCGCAGCTGCTCGGTGCACAGGGGAGTCACCTTTCTGAGGGTGGAGCAGTCACTCCCTCTACGGCTGGCCCATACTGCTGGCTGGTTCTTGTAGGGGCCTGAGGAGGACGTGGTCCTGCATCCTCCCGCCATTAACCTTGCATACACTTGTGCTCAGGTGAGCAAAAGGACAGTGACTGCTGTCAGCCCTTGTGTGGGGATGTGGGGATCAAGGAGAGGGCAGGGCACTGTAACAGCTGGAGTCACAGCAGTGAGATCACCCAGGGCCAAGGCAGGGCGGCTCCTTACAGAACAGCATCTGCTGTTTTGTTTCATCTAGTTTTAAAAGTCCCTAGCAATGGGGCTCCTACCCCTTCCTCCAGGAGCACTTTGAGTCTAGAGCAGTTTGTGGGGCCCTGCATTCTACATCCCTCTGAGCAATATGATTACAGCGCCCCATTTGTTCTATCTGGCAACGGTTACAACTGGTTCACCTGGTCATAAAACAGCTGAACATGCCTCACTCCTCATAGCAGGACCTCCACTGGCAGCACCTGGGAGATGGGAAGCCTTCTCCACATTTCTGACTCATTGGGAATACAGTTTAAATTGTTGTTAAGCAAGCCTTTGTAGGGTGATAAATGGAAATAAGTGATACACATATGCCGATGAAGCTTAAAAGGCAAAAATTAACAGCAACTGGGACAGGCTACTCAGGTAATCGCAAAAAAAAAAAAAAAATAAGTTTGGCCTGATATAAATAATAGATAGATGCAAAGGGAAGAAAAGATGAATGCGTTTCAATTCTTAGAGACAATGGGTGAGGTAGTATCTCTTATTGCAATGGTTTTCAACCAGGGGTCCATGTACCTTGCAGGTATGCAGAAGTCTCCCAGGGGTACAGCAACTCATCTACATATTTGCCTATTTTTACAACAGGCTTCATATAAAGCACTAGCGAAGTCAGTACAAACTAAAATCTCATACAGACAACGCCTTGTTTATACTGCTCTCTATATTATGCACTGATATGTAAGTACGGTATTTATATTCCAATTGATTTATTTGATAATTATATAATTAATAAATAATAATTTATTTGATAATTATTTGATAATTTTATATGGTAAAAATGAGAAAGTCAGCAGTTTGTCAGCGATAGTGTCCTGTGACACTTTGTATTTTGATGTCTGATTTTGTAAGCAAGTACTTGTCAAGTGAGGTGAAACTTGGGAAGATGCAAGACAAATCCTGAAAGGGATACAGTAGTCTGGAAAGGTTGAGAGAGGTTTTATTCAACCAACTTCTTTTGGTGAGAGAGACAAGCTTTCAAGCCACACAGTGCTAGTTTTCAGGGCTGGGAAACATACTCTGAGTGTCACAGCTAAATACAAGGTGGCACACCTCTGCACCCTACTGCAGGGGCACAGAAACCCGCCACAACTCACTCCCAAAGGTGCTCGGCGAGATGAGAACCCCAATGCTGGGGGAAGGCAAGAGCAAGGACAGACGAGAGGGCAAAGCTGCAAGTGTCTCTCCCTTTTGTGAGCATTTTCAGCTCAGACTATATTTTCTCACTTCCCAGAACCTGGGTTTGATGCACTACCAGAAAAATTCTCTAGGAAACAAGTCATTGGCTACATCCAGCATAGAGATTTACAGCCCGGCACTCCCCACTGCACCACCGGTAAATCATCGCTGTTGGTAGGCTGGCTCTGACAGAAGGAAGAAAGAATCCCACCAAGCAGTAATCACCTGCGTCTTGCCGGAGGAGATTGTCATTATAACTTCAGTCCCCGGCCCTCTGATTTACATGCATAAATAATCCAGCTCAGTGACATTAACCCCAGAGACCAATAATAGATTTCTGTGGGAGCAGATGCAGAAAATACAAATAAGAATGAATCACACCAGGCCAATATAAAGTGATGATGACACGAGCACAGGGGAGAAGCCAACTGGGACCTGGGACAGAGTGGGATCCAGCCAGCCATTACATACATTGATTGGTCAATTCAACTCTGCTGTTGCAATGGACAGCAGGATTTTGTGTGAGCAAATACCCTCTCTAAATGGCTGGCTGCTGCTTTATGTCATGCTGGTGTCTGAGCGTGCTGCAGTTAAACGCTGGGAACATAAATGTGATTGTTTTACAGCAAGCCCTAATGCAGGGCTGGAAACCAGAGAAAAGCAGGACTCTGCTTCTTGGAGTAAACTCACATTTATATTTCATCAAGAGCATTTTGCTACTGCAGGTTGATGCGCTGCCAGGTAGAGTGCTGAGTAGGGAATGAATGATGCACCTTTTCGTGCATTGAAGGATCAATGCTGGGTCTATGTAAAATCTCGAGGTGGGGAGAAACAGCACAGGAAATGTATCATCAAGAAATAAAACTGCCTGAAAGGAATCCAATGTCCAGGTGCTTCAAACAGATGGATCTTTATTAATCACCTCCAGGCCTCACTCCTGGGACTTCCAATTCGGCAGCTTTCATTATGTGAAAAAAATCACAGGAACCTTAATGTCTCATATGTGCTCAGCACATTAGGATGGCCCAACCCTCTGCTGACGTGCACAGTGCAGCTTCTCCTTGGGGGCCCCTGAGTCCAAAATGGTGGTCTCTCTGGATCTATTAACCGAGTGTCTTGGGAGAGCAGAGGTGGCTTCCCCAGAGTGCAAACCTCAGCGTCAACAAGAGGAGAGTGACAGAAGGGAAAGGCCTCGGCTTAGCTGCACCAGGAAGCGAGCAGGGGTCGCTCTAGCTTCCAGCAAACGAGGCAGCTGCCAGCAGTAGATTCTTCCTCGAGTGGCAGGGGGCAGCCAGACCAAACCTGAGCAGTGCTGCAAGACCTCGTGCTTCCCATCATAACAGATGTGTAGCTGGGCCAAACCTGAGTGAATGATGCTGCAATCTGGCACTTGGCCCCCCACTTCTACCATAACCACTGCACCATCAGGATGCTCGCCAGGCCCCCTGAGAAAGTCCCGCTGATTGAGAACTTCTGTTCTAGTGGGAGTGAGGGAGGCAGCACACTGAAGTTTTGCCTAGGACAGCAGATTGACTTGAGTGACCTCTGAAAGCGAGCCACCCAATCTAGACTGCTTGGGCCCAAAACTGCTCATGGTGGGCACACAACTCAGAAGAGACAGACTGGCTGGTGTGGTTTCCTTCCCCTCTTCCCAGACCAGGGGACGTCTCTCATTTCTCCCACCAGAGACACATCATGTGCCCCACTTGATGCTCATCCCCGTGTTTTGGTGGTTGCTGTTCTGTAATTGTTAAGATTGTTTGAAGTCCCATTAATACTTGTATAAGAAAATCGAACAGATTGTGTCTGCCACGTGAGACCCAATCTTCACAGAGTTTTTTTCTGTTTTGTTTTGGTTTAACAGTTATTGTGCTGGAGGATAAAAGATCATGTTTTAGCAATGAGGTCCCTAGTGAGTCTGTTTAAAAATTAATTAGCACCACACAACATATTAGCAATGAATAGCAATTTTATTTTGACATCTACTTCACCCCCTCATCTACTGCAGCTATTGAAGCTGATCTATCACCT
Organism: Malaclemys terrapin pileata; assembly: GCF_027887155.1. Taxonomy (NCBI): domain Eukaryota; kingdom Metazoa; phylum Chordata; order Testudines; family Emydidae; genus Malaclemys; species Malaclemys terrapin. The sequence goes on from NC_071519.1 coordinate 17,018,719, forward strand.
TCCTAGCAATTCCCAACCCTGGGCACCTCTGGAGCCTTGGCGATTGCTCTCCATCCTGGGCTGAGAACATCCTGAATGGGGAAGCTTTACATACAAAACTGCTCCCCTTGTGTTTGCAGTTTCAAAATTCTTCACCAGCCTGGTAGTGTTCAGTTACCACTTAGAGTTTCTAAATAAATCAAAGCTTAGCTCTGAGAGCAACTGAGGACCATTCATGTTTGCTAGTCTAACTCCCTGCCACAGAAGCTAGCCATTGTGCCCGACAAGCTAGCTGCAATGTATGCTTCCCTAGGAGACGGGCTTGCCATCCTTACCTCCCTCCCTCATTACTATACTCCAGAACTGTACTTTGAGTAGCCCAGCTCCCGAAACCCACTTGCCCTCGTTTTGTCTCTTAACTGCAACGTTAGCTGTGCTGCCTTCAAACCGCACTGGAACCTCAAGCAAGGAGCTGGGAGGAGACCCAGGAACTTTACAGCAACGCACTTGCCACGCATTTTCGAGCTAGTAAATTAGGCTATGTTGGCATCGAGTCCTAATCAACCAATTCATCTGTAACGCTTCCCGGTCACAGACTCTGTTGCCCTTACTAGAAGCCACTGGCACTGGAGTTGAAGACTGTTCAGCTGGAAAATCTTGCACAGTATTTGTCACAAGTGAATCCCTAAGAATCCAGGTGCCTTGTCTGAGATGAGCACAGAGGTGCTGGGACATTTTGGGGGGAGGCGGGGTGCTGATGATGGAAACCATATAAACCATTTATGTGGTGTTTGTTGTGACTACTCGAAGCCAGAGCACCCCCTGCACTCCTAGTTCCGGCAGCACTGTCTGAGAATGAGAACACAGGCTTTTTCCAGTGCAGTGATACAGCAGCACAAGTGTGCAGGAGCAGGTCACGGCAATTCACCACTAGCCCAGGTGGGGGCAGCGCAGAGCTGCACTGGGACAGCAGGGCTCAGCATTGGTGTGGAGGGGATGATGGAGTTATGGCCCTTCCTCAGCCCCTTTAGAGTTCTGCGTGGGAGGGAGCAGTCCCTGCATTCCCCTGAGGGCAGAGTCCATGCAAGCGAGCTCCTGGGGCCCTCCCAGCCCCTAGCACATCACCCACAGCCCAGCTACAGACTGGCCCACCGATAGTTACAGAGCTCTCATTAACAGGGCCAGCAGGCAAGAGACGGGAGGAGGGTCAGAGGCAAGAGGGAAGGAACATTCTGCTTGGGATGAAAAGTGCTGGAGCCTTGTGTGCTTGGGAGACAAAGCAAGGCTGTTCTAGCCAGCAGCTGTGGGGGCAGTGTGAGGGGCGTGGATCCAGTGCGACAGGAGAGGATGAAGTGTGGAGAGCAAAGAAGCAAGGTGCAGGAGTGCAGCTGCAGCCCATGGAGGGAATGTTTAAAGCTCCGGAGAGCAGGACCTGGGCTCTGCAATGTCTGGGGAACTCCTGAAGCTGTTTCTGGCGAGCTCATCCCTGTCACGCTGAAGCCCAGAGCATTTCAGCAGAAACGGGGAAACCAGCACAAAGCCTGCTGCACTAGTCAAAGAGAGAGGAAGGGAAGAAGGCCTGACTGTGGCTTTCAGCCCACATGGAATCAAGAAAGCCGTGAACAAGGGGATGGTGCGAATGAGGAAACAGGCAGATTTGCAGGCCTGGGAGGAGAGGGAATTTCTGGGGCAGGCTGGTGTTTGGGTCATGGGCAGTGGCGGAAGGCCAGTGGGGGGGAGAAGATGACGCTGGGTTCTGAGACGCTGCTCTTGCACTAGAGAAGCACTTTTGTTTTTTAGTAAACAAGGTAAAGATGCCCCTCTCCTGCCAGGCCCTCGGCTGCCTTTACAAGCATCTCCTCCCTGCTAGCAATGCAGCACTTGAGACCTGGCAGGTGAGTAGAAGACGTTATTTAGAGTGTCTCAGACTAACGCAGCCTGCATGCAGGTACTGGAGCGGCCAGGGAATTGCAATGGGAGTTGAAATCCTTCACTGAAGAAAATCCTGCTATCGGAGAGAGGCCAGCTCCTGTGAGGTGCTGCCAGATGCATTCGCTCTACAGAAGCCCTTGCCCCTGACTTCTTGATCACTTGTACCAACTCCCCCTCCTCACATGCTGTGCATTCTCTAATCACAGGGCCAGATCCTCAGCTGGAGGAAATCAGTGTACTCCTGCTGATGTCAATGGAGCCACCTGATTTGCATTGGCCCATACCAGTGAATTCCCTCATCACAGTGATAGCACATGCCCATTTGGGATTACCTCCAGTTTTGTAGATTATAAACTCTTAGGGGCAGGGCCACGTCTACCTCCGTGTCTGTACAGTGTTAGCACAGGGATCGGCAACCTTTGGCACGCAGCTCGCCAGGGTAAGCACCCTGGCGGGCCGGGCCGGTTTGTTTACCTGCCGTGTAGGCAGGTTCGGCCGATCGCGGCTCCCACTGGCCGTGGTTCGCCGCTCCAGGTCAATGGGGGCTGCGGGAAGTGGCACGGGCCGAGGGATGTGCTGGCCGCCCTTCCCGCCGCCCCCATTGGCCTGGAGTGGCGAACCGCGGCCAATGGGAGCCGCAATTGGCCGAACCTGCCTACACGGCGGGTAAACAAACCGGCCTGGACCGCCAGGGTGCTTACCGTGGCGAGCCGCGTGCCAAAGGTTGCCGATCCCTGCGTAGCACAATGGGGCCCTGATCCTGAGTGGAGCCCTGGGGTGCTATAATAAAATGTGAAATAATAGCAATAATCCCACACACACAGACACACCTCTTTTTGTTTCTCTTCCTTGATGTTCATTTTAAGGTAATGGGAGAAGGTGCATTTACATGGTTGTAAAATAGCTTATGCAAGTCCTGAAATAAAGACAGTCTAGGTAGCAGATTACTTTTATTTCCCTCTGTCTTATATCCCCCCCCCCCAATGGAGACATTTGTTTTGCATGGGTATCCGTCACTTGGGTGGGTTTTGTACTGGAGTGGAAACTTTGCACGGCCAGTGTGCAGCACAGTTCAATGGGAAATGAAATGAGGGGCCAAGCTGGCAGCTGTCCTCATTAGAAAACCATTATCCAAAATCAGCACTAACTGCCACCCCTTTTGGCACTCTCAGCAAAGAAGGCAAAGCCCGGGCACAAGGAACTCCCCTTTCCTGCTCAGAAGGCAGTGCTAGGTGTGGGGAAAGCTTGCACTGATGGGTCTGGGCTGTTTGGGTCAGATTCTCCACACCCAACGTGTGCCCGGTATGCTGCGCTCCTTTGAAAAACTGGCTGTACGGGTTGCACCTGCCTGACGAGTACCAAGAGGACTTGGACCCCTGGGCTCTGAGCACGGCACCCTGAATCAATCCTAAACTCACTGAAAATGCAAAGCAGAGTCAGCAAAGCAGATCCCTGCAAGGGGTGACAAAGGCGCTTCACCCGCTTCCAAGGAGAGAACTCGGCGTTTGTTGGGGAAGAGCGCTTGCCTCTCTGCTAGTGACCCAGCCCTGTTGGAGCAGCCCGGGAGATACTGGTTATGGCGGATAACACGTGTGCCTAGACATTGCCCAGCAGAGTGGTGCCCCAGTCCTGACTGTACTATTGGGATTCAATAACATTGCATAACCCCCAGCCCCTCCCACAGAGCATGAGAAGAGCCACTGGGCCATGTGCAGGAGCCCCCCTTGCAGCTCCCCGCCACAGAGGAGAGAGAGGAAAAGCATCTGAAATGATTCTGTCAGGGAGTGGGGTTCTATCCCCAGCCCCGTCCTGGGGCGAAGGCCGAACCCAAAGCTGGAGGGTGCTTGGAGGGGGAACGATCACTGGTTTCAGTCTCCTTGGCTCACGCGCTTAATCCTCTTGGTGACTGTCTGGGACATGGTTCAATACGGGGCCCTGGTTTATTCTCACAAACACTCACTGACTGAGCAAAGCTGGAGTTTTCAGCCTCACTCCGCCACGAAACGAAAGGCCTACACGACAAGAGTCTTCTCCCAGGTAGCGATGGCACATCCGGGGCGAAAACTCAACACAGTGACCTCAGCAGCAGCGTGCAACCCTCGTCAGACACACATCCCCGCCACGACCTCCCCACGCCCGTGCTGGGAACTGTTCCTTTCTTTCTCGCACTGCGGGCAGAAGGCAAGTGCGATCGACCCCCAGCGACAGCCAGAAGGTGTAATGCTGACAAAACCCATCCCGGTGCCTGGTGCTGGCTGAGTACGGCAGCACCGTGAAGGATGCATTCCCAGTCAGTACCAGTCAGGTGGATGGAAGGGTTGATGAGAATTCCTGGCTACATCTGGAACACATTCATTTTATGGCATGTTTCAGCTCACAGGCAGGTCCTTTGAACTGGTAGCTGGTAGCAGGACTGCAGGTCCCTCTGGGTGGGCTGCAGTTTATTCTTTCAACCAAAGCTGCATTGACATGACAAAGGGGCTGGGGACAGGGAACTGACATATTCCAAAACACAGCTTTCTGCCTCTGGGGGGAATCCAAAAACAAATTACAAACAAAACATGAAAGTCTTTAAGTGATGTTGAGCCCCACATCAAGCCATTAGCAGTCCCATCACAAATTGTAAATGACTCGGATAAATTAAATGACTTAGCAGCTGCTAGGAAGGAGCCTTCTGAAGATTCATTTGTTTCATGAAAAAGAAATTAGTCAGGAATTTAAAATCTTTCCAGCAGCGTGTAGTAGAAGCCCTGCCAAAGCCCACATGGTGCAGCCTGCATGGCCCTGTGCTTCAAGTCCTTGCCACTCAGCACAACTGCAGACTTTACATGGGGAGGCTGGAAAGCCAGAGCGAGTCAGGTTTAAAAATGCAAAGGGGTGGGGTGGGGAAATTGTATTTCCAATTACTCTGCACACACCCACAGTCACAGACACAAACACACATTGGCACTCACAGACACAGACTCACTTACACATACATTCGCAAACACAGACACAGACCCTCGCGTACACTCACGACACAGACACAACGAGAGGCACTCAGACACACACACAGACACACACTCAGGCACTCACAAGCAGATGCACTCACACACAAACACACAGGTGCACACCCACGTTCACAAACCAAGGCACACACACAGACACTCACGCACACAGACGCGGACATGCGTTCAGATGCCCACACACACACACAAACACACACCACACACACACACCCCTCCTGGACTTACTACCACAGTGTCCAGTTGCAGGATTCCATTCTCAGTTATAGCAAAAGAAGAGATGGACCAAAACCTGAACTATGCATGTTGATGAGGAGGGATCTAGTTCAAATCAATAATTTCCTTATTAGCCCCAGGTTAGAGTCAAAACAGGGGGGATCCTATTTTCCAAGTGTTGTTCAGATGCTGTCAAAAATCTAATGAGAATCTGCTCTAACAGGCCATGAGCTATCCACCAGTAGGGGTTGAAATCGCAGCAAACTCCATGAACATCTCCATCTCCAAGAGAATCCACACCCAAATCCTGATTCAGCTTCCCGCCCAAACACAGAACACCAGCCAGATGTAGGGCCAGATCCACCTCCACACACTGCCCCTTGAGCTACCACTAAATAATTTCAAATGCTTAAACATCTTAAAAGAAAATTTGCAGTAAAAATTTTGTGAGCTCAGATGCTGCGGAGCTCACAGCTTCGGAAGAATCATGGCTGGATACTTTGCCCAGTTCTGGTGTCCACACTTCAAAAAGACTGTTGAAAAAGTGGAGACAGTTCAGAAACGAGCCAAAAAAATGATTCAAGGTCTGGAAAACTGTTGTCCTCAAATCCCAGGATGTGCTGAGATGTAGCTGCAAATCAACCAGGAACCTCAGAACTCCTGCACTAGAGCCCCTGAAATTTCCCCTGGGAGTGAAAGCCTCTCCTGTTTGTCCCCCCTAACAGAAGCTTGTAGATAAACAATGGAACGGATGCCAGCTGCATCTCTGTCCTGGGAGCAGGTGTGTTCTGACCTGTGCAGAAAGACTGGAAAGAGTGAGCTGGGTAGGTTTCCTGGGCCAGGTGATCTTTGCAGGACCCTCAAATTCATGAGAATTTGGAACTGTGGCAACAATTTGTGGTGTCTTATAATGTAGTCTGGGAACCCCACATCCCACCGACCTCCTTTACAAGGAGTTCACACTATAAGTCTTTCACTCGCCGGTTAAGAAAGAGTTAAAATATTTATAAGAGCTCTATGTATAAAAACAGAATGTTGGGAATCGTTAAGAAAGACAGAAAATATCATATTGCCTCAATATAAATCCATGGTACACCCACATCTTGAATACTGCATGCAGATATGGTCACCCCATCTCAAAAAAGATATATTGGAATTGAAAAAGGTTCAGAAAAGGGCAACAAAAAATATTAGGGATAGGGAATGGCTTCCATATGAGGAGAGATTAATAAGACTTGGACTTTTCAGCTTGGAAAAGAGACGACTAAGGGGGGATATGATAGAGGTCTATAAAATCATGACTGGTGTGGAGAAAGTAAATAAGTAAGTGTTATTTATTCCTTCTCATAACACAAGATCTAGGGGGTCACCAAAAGAAATTAACAGGCAGCAGGTTTAAAACAAACAAAAGGAAGTATATTTTTCACATGACACAGTCAACCTGTGGAACTCCTTGCCAGAGGATGTTGTGAAAGCCAAGACGATAACAGGGTTCAAAAAAGAACTAGAGAAGTTCATGGAGGATAGGTCTATCAATGGCTATTAGCCAGGATGGGCAGGGATGGTGTCCCTAGCCTCTGTTTGCCAGAAGCTGGGAATGGGCAACCAGGGATGGATCACTTGATGGTTACCTGCTCTGTTCATTCCTTCTGGGGCACCTGGCATTGGCCACTGTGGGAAGACTGTGGGATACTGGGCTAGGTGGACCTTTGGTTTGACCCAGTATGGCCGTTCTTATGTATTTAAAAGTGTTCACCTGTCGCCGCCCACCCATCCTGGCGATACCTCTCTAAGCTCCTAGCCCCTAAAGTGAAGCCCCTTTGGCTCAGGTAAGCTTCAGTTCTTCAGGCCTTCGAGTCACATTCACACTCTTTTGTAGGCTGCACCTTTCCAAAACTCCTTCTAGTCTGAGTTCAGAGGTCTAAAAGAGAGAAAATATTTCTAACTTTTCCACATGGTATTAAATATAACAGCCTGTTACCACAAAAAGAATATGAGAGAGAGAGAGATGGACATATATTACAGAACCAACATGCCCTCTATATTGTCTTTTTCTTTCCTCTTTTTTGGATGGAAAATCATTTTGTATTTGCTGGTACAGGAAACATGCTGAAAGGGCCAACAGAGAAAAAGGGAGAAAGAGCCTACCAACAAGAATTTTTGCTATAAACTGGGAACATATCAGTTGGAAGTGACAGACAAGGAGAAAGACCTGGGTGTATTGGTTGATCACCGAATGACTATGAGCCACCCATGCGGCTGTGAAAAAGGCTGATGCAGTCCTAGGATGAAGCAGATGAGGTATTTCCAACAGAAACAGGGAAGTGTTAGTACCATTATACCAGGCACTGGTGAGACCTCGTTTGGAGTATTGTGTGCAACTCTGTTCTTCCATGTTTAAGAAAGATGAATTGAAACTGGAACAGGTGCAGAGAAGGGCTACTAAGATGATCCGAGGAATGGAAAACCTACTTTATGAGAGGAGACAGAAGAAGCTTGGCTTATTTAGCTTAACCAAATGAAGGCTGAGGGAAGCTATGATTGCTCTCTATAAATACATCAGAGGAATAAATACCAGGGAGGGAGAGGAGTTATTTAAGTTAAGCGCCAATGTGGACACAAGAACAAATGGATATAAATTGGCCATCAACAAGTTTAGGCTTGAAATTACATGAAGGTTTCTAGCCATCAGAGGAGTGAAGTTCTTCAAGACTGAGCCTGATAAGCTTATGAAGGTGATGGTATGATGAGACTGACTACAATGGCCAGGGCTGGCTCTGGCTTTTTTGCCGCCCCAGGCAAAAAAGCCTCCCGCCGCCCCCCGCCCCTCGGCGGGGAGTGCGGCAGGGGAGGGCGCCGAGCCCGGCCATAGCCCCGCTCTCCCCGACCGGCCGGAGCGCCAGGGGAGGGCGGCCCCGCTCTCCCTGACCATCCGGAGCGCCAGGGAAGGGCGGCCCCCCTCTCCCCGGCTGGCCGGAGCGCCGGGGAAGGGCGGCGAGCCCGCTGCGGCTCCGTTCTCCCTGGGTGAGCGCCTCCCCCCTCCAGGTGCCGCCCCAAGCACATGCTTGGTAGGCTGGTGCCTGGAGCTGGCCCTGACAATGGCATGTAGCCAATCTGCGACTGATAGCAGTAAACATCTCCAATGGCTGGAGATGGGGCACTAAGTGGGAAGGACTCTACGTTACTACAGAGGTGTCTGGTTGGTGTGTCTTGCGCATATGCTCAGGGTCTAACTGATTGCTCTATTTGGGGTTGAGAAGGAATTTTCCCCAGGTCAGATTGGCAGAGATCAAGGGAGTTTTTCACCCACCTCTACAGCGTGGGGCACAGGTCACTTGCTGGTTTGAACTAGTGTAAATGGCGGATTCTCTGTAACTTGAAGTCTTTAAATCATGATTTGAGGATGTCAGTAACCTAGCCAGAGGTTAGGGGTCTGTTACAGGTGTGGGTGAGTGAGGTTCTGTGGCCTGCAATGTGCAGGAGGTCAGACTGGATGGTCATGATGGCCCCTTCTGGCCTTAAAGTCTGTGAGTCTGTGTGAGAGAGAGAGGGTGTAAAATCATGGAGGAGCTCAGTCCAGCATTAGAGAGCTGTAGTATTTACAACATGGCCCAGATTCCTGGGCAGTCAGCCATCTTTATTCCATGGCCTCATCAACCTCACCACTAGAGGACAGTATGGCCACATTTCCCCCTTCCACATCTCTGTGGCTTATTGAAGGATGTCTCACTCACACAGTCTTCCCCAATACAAACCAGACAAATCTGTCACGTGGCACCCGACTGATGCTGGGAAAGTCATTTAGAGGAAGCAGCTGCAGCTTACATCCCTCCTCCCTGCAGCCGCTGTCTCCAGCACAAATGGGAAACGAGAGCAAGGCTATTATTTAAACACACCATCACTGTGTCACACCTAGAATGGCCCATTTCTGGGTCTGTCATTTACACTGTAAGATCTTCGAGGCAGAGGCTGTCTTTATCATTGTGGGCTATGTAGTGCTCAAAATAGTGTACCCTAGGAGCAAAGGTCCAGGGTTCAGTGTGTATCTCAGCAGCTTTACATATGGATTCCTAACAACACCAGCCAAAGCAGATAGAGATGGGCAAAAAATGGAAAAACAATTGTATGAAAAACTCCATCACTCCTAAATTGTCTCTGTCTGTCAGGTTTGGAGCTGAACCAGTTTTGGTTTTTTTATATATACATTTTTTTGCAAATTACTGTTTAAATTTTTTTTTTTTAATTTTGGAATTTTGTTTTTTCCCTTTCATCTCTCTCTCTCTGTTTTTTGTTTGTAAATTTATTCATTTATTTATGGCCCTGCGAAGTAAACTGAATGATGTCCAGGGGGTTCCGTTTTTATTTTTTTCTCTTTTTCCATTTTTCCACTTTGTAACTTACCAAAATTTCTCCACCTTAAAGTTACCTAAGGGGAGAGTGAAGGAGATGAATTTTTCCTTTGCCTGCTCTAAGTTTTCCAAATCTGAGAAAGTTTTGAACTGTTAGTGCAGCAAAAGGAAAATGTTTTTAAAAAAAGAAAAAGAAAAAAAAGGAAAGACAATAAAAAAAAGAAAAAACCTTTGGCCATAATTCCTTCAGTTGTATTCAGGGGTAATGAGGAAAACAGGGGAAAAGAAAGAAAAAGTGAGAATGGAGAAAAAAAACAACCCCACTTCGAATTTTACATTTCAAACATGCAATTTTTTCAAACAAATAAAGGCAGAAAAAATGGAGGAAGACAATTTTATTCTGTTTTTCCCCTTCCAAAGGGAAATAAGACTCTGAAAATAAGGAAAATAAGATGCTGAAAACCCCAAATTGCAAAACTAAAAGGAGACAAAAATGCAACGTGAAACCAAACCAAACCATAAAGTTCATTCTGTTTCATTTCAAACTTTTTTGCTGAAAAATTGAAAACATTCATCAGAAACTAATTGGTTTTGTGTAACATTTTGATTTTTGACAGAAAAAAATGGTCTAGTTGGAACATTTCAATCTGCTCTAAAAGTGACATGTTTTACAAATCATGATGAAGAAGAACTGACATGGGTTGAACCCCCATTTGGGGCAGGCCAGGGCAGAAGGACTCACACCCTGCTTCTGTCTTACACAGCAAATACTTACAAGTGATCTGAAACACTGGAGCAAACTGTTACTGTACCATGACTCCCCTTCGAATAAAAGAGTGGGGGTTGCTGGCTGGGACTGTGCTGGGTCAACATTGCTAATGTCTCAGCTGAATTATGTCTCCCTACATGGTGACCATGGACCACTCCACTAGCAAGGATTTCCGGCATTTTGCCTGAACAGTCCAGAAAGCCTTGGAAGAAGCTTACTGTTAGCGTCCATTCCAACGTGGCCATCAGTACTAGTTAGAAGGGGTAAAAATAAGAGGCAACCCCCCGATAAATCAGAACTCAGCTTGATACTCATTAATTAGCCAGTAACAGTATTTATATGCTGCTGGCATTCTCAGAAACACAGCTCCTAAGAACCGAGGTCCACATCAATATTAATGCTGCTGCTCTCCTGTTCGTACCCTGAGTCTCCTAGAGACAAAGACAAGGCAAAAAGAAGAGGAAAAAATATTTCCAAATTCAGAAGATTTCTTAAAAAAAGAAAAAGAAAAGGCAGAGCAAAGGGCATCAGAAGTACTAGGTACTGAATAACTGGATTTCTATCCACTGGTGTAAGGAATTAACCCAGATATTAGAATTACAAACCAGGGCAAAAGGCTCCTAGAGCCATGAAATATAGATAAATATTCGAGCTGAGGAAATAATTCACAGTCCATAATCTAGTCATCAAATTTTGTCTTTACACTGTTCGTGATTGGTTTCCATTTATTATTCCATTATTTAGTCATGATTCAAAATTATTTGTGAATTTCAGCATGAATTCTTCCCCTTATATGAATAGCTCAGAAACCATTTACTGTAAATATTCAAGATTGGAACTTTCAAATTCATGCTGTTTTGGCCTGTCACACAAGCCGTGTGGCAACTGTTTCTGTTCCCTGATTCCCTCAGTTGTGTAATAATTCAACACAGCCCAGCATCTGAGTTTTGAATATAACAATTCAATGTACAATTTCAAACTGGCATGTGCTAAGCATTCTAGCATCTGAGCGTCAGATCTGCTTCTGGTGACTGTTCCTGCCAGTAAAATTGGAATGTTAATGGAAAGTGAATTCCAAAGGGTCAAATTGCCATTTATTTTCAATTTCAAATGAATATTTGCAGAAATGTTGCTCCACTATTTGCTCAGCTCTAATGAATATGCAGAGAGAGCAGCAGTTTGGTGACACTGCCAAACAAATTTTAGAATATTTCCCTCTACAAGAGAGATCACGGGGTGAATTTCTCTGATCTGTGCTGTGCAGGAGGTCATACTAGATGATCAGAATGGTCCCTTCTGGCCTGAAACCTATGGATGAAATTTGGGCCCCACTGAAGTCAATGCCAGGTTCTGTGACTGCCTTCTGCCAAGTGCACGTCAATCCACCGAGTCCTGGGAGACAGTCACAGTATGTTGCAAGCATGTCCCGGCTCCACTGTTTAATTCTACCTGAAATCTCTTTTTAAGTCATTTCTGTTCGATCTTATTTTGTAAGGTTGCACTCATACATAGTTTATAAAGGGTTAATGAATTATTAATAGAATGTAATGAGTACACTATAGATACAAGCACATCACTACAAGGTGTTATTGATGGTTATAAGTAGAGCTTTCCCTTGAAAAATGTAGTTTCATCAAAATCAAAACATTTTGTGAGAACATGTCGATTTCAACAACATTTTTTATGGGAAAAAGTCAAAAGTCTTGTTTCAACAATGTAAAAACATTTTGGTTTGACTTTGTCATTTTGATTGCTGTTATTACTTTTATAGTATATTAATATATTAATAATCAGATGTTATGTTTAGCTACATATTGTATTTAATGTTATAAGTATATATAATATAATTAATACATTAATATAATATATAAAGTCAAAATGAAATAAATCAAAAAGATAAAGTCAAAATGAAATGTTTTTACATTGCTGAAATGAAAATGTTTCAATTGTCCCAAATTTTTAAAAAGTGGAGTTTACATTTTGTGGGAATTTTTTTTATTTTGGTTTTTCATTCCAGTTTGTAATGTAAACCAATAATAAAATAATTGGTGCTTTAATAGGGCCATTTTCACAAAGCTGAAAATAATTATGAGCCAAATCAGTTGGGACGAAGAATTTAATACGAAAAATGTGAATCCTAATTGGTAATTATTTAAGAACACCTTACTAGAGGCCCCAAAAGCCACAATCCCATATTTGATGAAGAAGGCCATGATGATTTAAAAAACAATCTGGTTTAGAGGGGAAGTGACAGCAGCTATAAAAAATATAACAAATGGAAGAAAGAGGAAGTTGATAGTAATGAATACAAATCAGAAGTTAGAAATTGTAGAAAATGTATAAGGGAAGCAAAGGGATAGAAAGAGAAATCTATGGACAGCAGAGTTAAGGACATTAAAAAGGAGTTTTTAAACATATATTAGGAACAAAAAGACTCCAACAATAGTACTGGTCTACTACTAGATGGAAATGGTAACAATTATCTATAATAATTCAGAAAAGGCAGAAGTGTTCAATAAATATTTCTCTTCTGTATTTGGGGAAAAAACAGATGATATAGTCTCATTATATGACGATGACAAGACTGTTTCCATTCCGCTAGTATCTCTGGAGGATGTTAAACAAAAGCTACTAGAGTTAGATATTTTAAAATCAGGAGATCCAAATAACTTGAATCCACAAGTTTTTAAAAAGCCAGCTGAGGGGCTCACTGGATCATTAATGTTGATTTTCAATAAGTCGTGGAACACTGGGAAAGTTCCAGAAGACTGGAAGAAGCCTAATATTGTACCAATTTTTAAAAAGGGTAAAGAAGATGACCTGGGTAATTATAGTCTCGTTTGCCTGACATTGCCTGACATCTGGGCAAAATAATGGAGCGGCTGGTATGGGACATAATTGATAAAGAATTAATCTAGGGTAATGTAATTAATGCAAATCCACATGGGTTTATGGAAAATAGATCCTGTCAAACTAACTTGATATCGTTTATTGATGAGATTACAAGTTTGGTTGATAAATATAATAGTATTGACATAATATACTTACACTTCTGAAAGGCATTTGACTTGGTACCATATGACATTTTCATTAAAATCTAGAATGATATAAAATTAACATGCACACATTAAATGGATTAAAAACTGGCTAAGTGATAGGTCTCAAAAATGGAACTGTAAATGGGGAATTGGCATTGAGCAGTTGTGGTTCCAGTGGGATCTTGCAAGAATCAGTTCTTGGCCCTACACTATTTAACTTTTTTAGCAAGGAAGATGACAGATCACTGATTCAGAGCTATCTGGATCACTTGGTGAATTGGCTCACACAAACAATATTTGTTTTAATACGTCTAAATGTAAATCCATACTTACAGGATGGGGGACGCTATCCTGGGAAGCAGTGACTCTGAAAAAGATTTGGGGTCATGGTGGATAATCCCAGTGTGATGCTGCAATCAAAAGATTTGAAAACCTGTCTTATAGTGAGAGGCTCCAGGAGCTCAATCTATTTAGCTTAACAAAAGAAAGGTTAAGAGGTGACTTGATGACAGTGAAGTACACAAGCCACAAACCTCAAGTACAAGACAATAAGTACCTACATGGTACTCTCTTCAATCTAAAAGAGAAAGGTAGAACATGATCCAATGGGTGAAAGTGGAAGCTAGACACATTCAGACTGGAAATAAGGCATAAATATTTAATGGTGAGAATAATTAACCATTGGAACAATTAACCAAGGACCATGGTGGATTCTCTATCCCTGACAATTTTTAAATCTAGATTGGCCGTTTTTCTAAAAGACCTGCTTTAGGAATTATTTTGGGGCAATTCTCTGGCCTGTGTAATACAGGAGGCCGGACTAGATGATCACAGTCATCCCTTCTGGCCTTGGAATCTAAGAATCAAACAATCTTAACTCTAGAGTGACACAATGCAATAACCATACAATTGCCATTAATGCATACTACAGCTTGGGTTCTCAGATTACAGTAAACTGATTTTTAAAATAGTTGGTTTTGGCTTTTTGTCCTCGTATCATGATGGAGTCTCAAGTGATTTTGCCTTTCCACCTCTGAGTTGTGTCAGGGTTTGTATGTTCTCTAAAGTTTGTTCTTGGTCCTCTGCTAATACAAATTGCAGTTATTCCTTATTTCTTGAGGATCACATTTCTTCTGCTTGCACTAGGAGGCTTGTGATTTCTATCTGCATATTACTATGCGTTTTTTTCTCTGTTCAGGAACAGTCAGACTCCTTAGCAATTGATACAAACAATCACAGTGAATAGGAAATTCTCCAAATTTACAGGGCAAAAAACATGCCGGGCTTTGGCAAATGCTGCCCGCATAGTCTGTTCCATTCCCATTTTAACTGAATGAATGTTGTCATCTAATTACTCTTTGAGAGCTAAACCAGATATATGGGGGGAAGGGGGGAGTTAAGCAGATTAGAGCAGACTGCATCCTAACTGAGCAATACTAAAGGCTTGTGTTGAAAGAAATTCTGCATTGGTTTATACAAAGGGCAATTAATGCTGCCGTCCCCATCCTCTTTGTAGGGGAAGTCACAGCATGGGGAAGGTGCCTGGCTCAGGTTAACTATCTCTAAGTTATGTCTGATTCCTCATTTTTCATCCTACCATTCTCTCTGCCTGAAGCAAAGCAAGGAGATACAGCTCATAATCACACGCACATCAGAAAGATCCCCTCCTCCAAGGCAAAGCTGCATTCCTACTCTTTTAGGTAAACTAAATTCCCAAACAAACTTTAAACCAATGCAAGTACTGACAGGAACAATTGGGAATTGAATTCTCGGCTGTACAGGCCAAATGAGAACACATTCATGTTTCATTTGCCATGGCAGCTAAACCCAGCAAATGCTGTTTAGAGAGCCATTGCAGGGTTAAGCCCCGAGAAGGCAGACAACTCTAAAAGTTATGGTTTCTGCTACAGCTTTAACTTGGGGCCTTGCAGCACATCTCTATATTTCATGGAATGGATTTAACAAGAGAGGGCCAAGGCTTGGACCATACTTGGGTGGCCTTAAGGGACCTGTCGGAGAAAAACTGAGTACTCTGGGCGTCTTCCGGTAACACTCAATTCACACTGGTGTACACACACACACAGACCACACACACACCAAGGCCTTATACCAGGTACTACTCCTGAGTACCTCCAGGTACTATTCCCAAGTACCTCGATGCATCACTTGAGGCGGTAAAAACCCCTCTTGAGGCGGTAACAACCCCTCAACACAGGTGCAAACCTTATGCACCTAGCATATGCATACAGGGGGCGGCAAACAATTCCCCTATTACGCCGCTCAGCATCTGACCTTGCTGCACAGTCAATAAGTTCGGATGGCGTGAGCCCAACAGGGGCAGACGGCCCCACGGACAGTCCTCCTCCGACACCCCAATAGAGATTTCAAAAGGTCTCCTACCTCTATTGTGGCGCCATGGGGTTCGAAGGGGAACGATCCGTAGCAGCTGCCGGTGCCTCTGCGGGCGTTGCCATCCCGGACGAGCCCCCAAATTGTCGGAGAAAAACTGAGTTCTCACTATTTGTTTAGGTATAGCAAGTCAGATGTTTTATTAACTCTCACATGTGCAGAGGGAGAGAGGTAAACAGGTCTCTCCCTGATAACTAATTACAGCAAGCATTTATACCTTTCATTACAAAAATAATGAGGGACAGCAGCATTTTTGTTTATACATAGGCCATCTTGATATCTCATTTCCTCAGTTGTTTTGACTCTTGCCAACATACAATTATTTTCTATACCTTATCTACCCAAGGTCTTCTACACTTTATCTATGCTGAGGTCATCATAACTTCTTACACAGCTCTTTCTCACCCGCCTCACACAATCCTCGCTTCTACAAATCTCGCGTTATCAGGGTTACAGTTAGCCTGACTCTTGCTAACAAACGTCATGCATTACAGTTCCCTTCTGTCAGTTCTTTTCTCTGCTTCCACAGACCCAATAACCCAGTGCGAAGACAAGAGTCTTCTGACAATATATCCCTTGCCTCCAACAGAGCCTCTGAGAACCATGTCGATCTTGAGGGTCCATGGGCTTGGGGCCCACCCCCCAGGGGTTGAATTAGGAGAAATGACATGAGTTCAAACATACAAAGGGCTGGATCCTGCCATCGGTACATTGAGCAGTACCACAGAAACCCACAGGATTGCTCATAGAGTGAGGCACAGCTCTGTGTGAGCAGGGGTGGCAGAATCAGCTCAGAGTTTGCACTCCCCCGAGTGGGTTATTCTTGCCTTGGTGGCCCTGGGGTCAATGCTTTCAAAATTGTCCAAACTTCATGTAAGAGTGAGTGGCAGAAAGCAACTTTGTATTATGTTGGCACAAGAGCACCCTCTAGTGGTGGCAGTGTTATTTGGCTCGTTGTGTAACTCAAATACTGTATACCAGGGGTTGGCAACCTTTCGGAAGTGGTGTGCCAAGTCTTCATTTATTCACTCTGATTTAAGGTTTCGCGTGCCAGTCATAGATTTTAACCTTTTTAGAAGGTCTCTTTCTATAAGTCTATAATATATCATTAAACTATTGTTGTATGTAAAGTAAATAAGGTTTTTAAAATGTTTAAGAAGCTTCATTTAAAATTAAATTAAAATGCAGAGCCCCCCAGACTGGTGGCCAGGACCCGGGCAGCATGAGTGCCACTGAAAATCAGCTCGCGTGCCATAGGTTGCCTACCCCTGCTGTACAGTAAAGAAGGACCCAACATGGCTTTCTCCTGAATGCAGTACTTTACTTTTTAAACCTAGGAAACGCAATCCAGCTGAGTGAGGAATAATTCCACCCTACATTTGACCTTTCAAAGCTTGCTGGTTTAGAGTTATCTATATGGACAAACACCCACACGGCTGGACAGATTAGGAAACTGTGTTTTCTCCCCTTTTGTATAAATAACAAACAGCTAAATACAATTGATTCAGTCAACAGTGACACTTGTCCTTAGTTCTGCAGAGCTACAATTCATTTGCAAACTTAACACCATTAATTTGGGCTGGAATAAGGATGGGGAGTGGCTGGCTAACTACAAAAGCAATTTTCCCTCTCTTGGTATTGATACCTGCTCAACAATTATTGGGAGTGGACCACATCCACCCTGACTGAATTGGCCTTGTTAACACTGGTTCTCCACTTGTAAGGTAATTCCCTTCTCTTCATATGCCAATATATCTATGCCTGTATCTGTAATTTTCACTCCATGCATCTGAAAGAGTGCTTTTTTACCCACGAAAGCTTATGCCCAAATAAATCTGTTAATCTTCAAGATGTCACCAGACTCCTCCTTGTTTTTGTGGATACAGACTAACACGGCTACTCCCTGATACTTGTCCGTAGTTCAGTGCTACACACATCCCCATGTCACTTTTTACGGATGCCCCTGAATGGCTCAGCAACCACAAAGTTTGAACCTGGGACTTCTGGATCTAACAGCAAAAACCTCCACTTCCTAGGCTAGGACATCACTCGCCTTAGCTTACAGCCAGTAGCTGACTCAGAAATGTTTACATGGTCCACCACTGGAGAGGGACAGAGGGGCATTGCTCAGCTTGCATTAAGCAGGAACAGAAAATTTCTACACAGGGGAACATTTTTCAGAAAACAACGTGTGTATGAAATGGGAGGTGATTTAAACTATTTTGCTATTTCTATAATATAGAAGTCTCTACCAGCGACAACTAAAGCAAAGCAAGAATCCCAGAGGGGTCAAATTATTTAAGCTTATTTTTCTTATCTTCCACTCGATTGCATTTCCACTTGCATGCAATGCCCCTTCCCAGTACCGAAACCTACAATAACATCGATCCCCGTGCCAGCCCTGTAGGCTACATCAGCAAGAGGGATTCATTGTATTGACTCATCATGATCAAATAATATACAAAAAATAATATAGCTATTGATAATGTATCTATTGTGCTCCTTTTTCTGCTAACAGGATATCTATGAGCATATTCAGTCCTGTGGCACCTTATAGACTAACAGACGTATTGGAGCATAAGCTTTCGTGGGTGAATACCCACTTCTTCGGAGTGGGTGTTGCATCCGAAGAAGTGGGTATTCACCCACGAAAGCTCATGCTCCTATACGTCTGTTAGTCTACAAGGTGCCACAGGACTCTTTGCTGCTTTTACAGATCCAGACTAACACGGCTACCCCTCTGATATATGAGCATATTGTGATTCCCTAAAATGTATTCAATATTTGAATTTGACAGAAGAAAAAGCCAACATTTTTAGTCTGCAGCCTGATCATGAACTGTATCATAAACTGCTATAAATTCTAGCTATGCCATGGAGGTCTGATTGGTTACATAAATAACACAACATTGTCTTCTGTTACCTGGAAGGATGAATGTCAATGATTTAAAATTTGGTTTTCCTCATGAGACTTTGGAATTCACTTTCCAGTCATGTCAGTAGGAAGTGGTCCCTCCCATGGGCATGGAAAGTAAACTGAAAAGAATCAAAGCAAATTCACTGACAAACACAAATGAATATGAAGATACAGCCGTTCTATGTATTACTCCGCTCAACTATAATTGAGGAAGGTCAACTTCATGCTCATTTCTTTATACTGGGCGGCAAACATTGGAGCCAAAATGACTCAATGCCAGTGCGGCTCAAAAATGTTCCAACCAAAAAAAACTTCTGTCGGATAATGTGGTTTCATCAAAATAAATGTTTTTCATGGGGAAATGTCACATTTGACAAAAAAAAATATTTTTCAAAACAACATTTTGAAATGGAGCAAAATGTTTAGTTTCAAAATGTCAATTTGAAATTAAACCTTTGGCTTGAATCAACATTTTTGATTTAAATGTCAGGCTACCATCATATGCTACATAAACACAACATAACATAAACATAACGGCAAAGAAAGACAATGCTATCTCCTCATCAAATTCCATCAAATCCTTTCTTTGCTAGGTTTCAGAGTAGCAGCCGTGTTAGTCTGTATCCGCAAAAAGAAGAACAGGAGTACTTGTGGCACCTTAGAGACTAACAAATTTATTAGAGCATAAGCTTTCGTGGACTACCTCCCACTTATGCATCTGAAGAAGTGGGCTGTAGTCCATGAAAGCTTATGCTCTAATAAATTTGTTAGTCTCTAAGGTGCCACAAGTACTCCTGTTCTTCTTTCTTTGCTAGTTCTTTTCAGTGCTGGGAACTGTTTTTTGCTCCTATTCTTCCACAACTAGATGAAACTGAGTTGCTGGGCAATATATCTCAGGACAATCTAGCCAGGTAAATATGGATGAAACTAGGACTGTGGGCCAAAGACTATAAACTCAAATATTTAACAAAAGTGTTCACCAGAGATCAGAGCATGATTTACCATTACACTGATTGGTAAATGTGAACTATACATGTACTTGCTATGAGTGATACATTTGCATAATATGTGTAGGGCCCTACCAAATTCACAGTCCATTTTGGTCAATTTCATGGTCATGGGATTTTTAAAATAGTAAATTTCATTATTTCAGCTATTTAAATATGAAATTTCATGGTGCTGTAATTATAGGGGTCTTGACCCAAAGAGGAGTTGTGCGGGGGGGGGGGGGTCGCAAGGTTATTGTAGGGGGGTTGTGGTACTGCTACCCTTACTTCTGTGCTGCTGCTGGCATCAGTATTGCCTTCAGAGCTGGGCACCTGGAGAGCAGCAGCTGATGGCTGGGAACCCAGCTCTGAAGGCAGAGCCACCGCCAGCAGCAGCATAGAAGTAAGGATGGCATGGTATGGTATTGCCACTCAGACTTCTGCGCTGCCTTCAGAGCTGGGCGCCTGGCCAACAGTCACCACTCTCTGTCCGCTGAGCTCTGAAGGCAGCACAGAAGTAAGGGTGGCAATACCACAACCCCCGTAAAATAACCTTATGACCCCTCTGCAACTCCCTTTTGGGCAGGACCCCCAATTTGAGAAACACAGGTCTCCCCTGTGAAAGTAGGGTGACCAGACGTCCCGATTTTATTGGGACTGTCCCGATATTTGCTTGTTTATCCCGCATCCTGACCAATGTTCGGTCAGGACACTGGACAAACAAGCTCTCGCCCCCCTCTGCCCCGACTCCGCTCCCTCCATCCCCCATTGGATCCCTCCCCAAATCCCCGCCCCCAGCCCCACCCCCTCACTGCCCCATTGGATCCCAGGCCTGGGGGGGCAGCCCTAAGTTGCACATGGGCCATGGCTGGGGCCGGGAGCGTAGCACGGAGGCTGTTCTAGCCCTGCAGCCCGCGGGGCAGCGCGGTGGGTCCGGGGCAGCGCGGAGCGGGCAGGGCCCGGGTGGGCGGCACGGGGGCGTGGGCCAGAGACACGTGTGGGGTGGAGAGGGGCTGCGGGGGTGAGTGTCCCAGGTGGGGCGGAGCGGAGCAGCCCCTCCTGTGGGGCCAGGTCGACGGAGCCCGGGAGCGGCTGGGCTGAGAGCTGCAGGAGGGACCCAGTCGAGCGCAGCAGCAGGAGGGCGGGGCGGTACCTGCAGGGGCAGCCCCGGGTCCAGCCTGGGGAACCGGCTCCCTGTATGCGCCCATGGGTGGTGGTGGGGAGCAGCAACTGCCCCCACGGGGACTCCGACGGGGCTTCACCTCCCGCCACGTGCGCACTGCCCCGCAGGACGGGCTGTAGGGAAACCTCTCCCCGGGGTGGAGGCAGCCCCATTTGTTCCCCTGAGGGACCCAAGCATGACGGGGAGGCTGGGGCCTGCTGTCCCACTCCGGGGCCGCCTCTGGGATTGCACCAGCTGGGCACCTTCCCCTACGGGGGGAGGTGAAGACAAGGCGAGCTGGTGCGGGGGGGGGCCCGCTCCGGTGGCTTTTTTTTTTTCCTCCGCCGCCCCCCTCCCCATCCCAATATTTCAGTTTTGTCATCTGGTCACCCTACGTGAAAGCTGTATAGTATAGGGTAAAAGCACCCAAAAGACCAGATTTCATGAGGGGGGACCAGATTTCACGGTCCATGACGTGTTTTTCATGGCTGTGAATTTGGTAGGGCCCTAAATATGTGATTTGTACTTAATATTTTGTCACTATTTTTATATCTATCTCATACTGCACATCATATGTTCATACATTAGGTTTTGTGCTTCTTTGATTTTTTCAGTGCTGAATTGTAATCTGTTTTTCTGCTTTTCATTGTTCACCTCCAAGCCCAGCCTTTCAAATTGCACAGAAACTGCCCGTTTTCGTAGATTTTCTGTTTTCTTGGTGGCTCTGGATTCCTGGATGGCAGCTGCTACACGCATATTTCCTGGTCTGAGCTGGCTGATTGGAGGACTCACACTCCACTATTGACCATACAGTATTTGCAGCATTGATGAGTGCGGGGATGGCTCCTGTGTCTGTGTATATGGGGCAATGTCTAACTCAATATTTGAGCTATCTGAAGCTTCATGGTAACATCTGCCTCAGTGTTGATACATGTAGGTTAATTGCCCCCAAGATGTGCTTTGAGATGTGGATTGAAACATACCATCAAAGCTTAGTTCACCCACTTTAGTACCAAAGCCATACAAAACTACAGATTTCACAGGATTTCCGGCCCATATTGATTCAAACCAGTGCCCATTCTTGACCAAAAATCTTCAGAGCCTCAACAAGTCTTTCCGTGAACTTGACCCATGTGTCCAGGTTGTAACAAATCCACAAATATAGGTCATACATGGCTTCAGGTTTCACTTGTTAGTATTAGTACTAGTGATTTTATGGGGTGCCTAGGAGTGCCAGTCAAAGATCAGGCCCCTTGTGCTTCCTGCTGCATGGACAAATAACAAAGAAGACAGTGTCTGCCCCGAGAGCTCAGTGGGACAGGCAGGACTCCACAGATAGGCCAAAGAGACAAGGGGGTGAGGGGAGGATGAGATGCAGAGTTTAGTTGGAAGGCTTCTCACTTGCCAGCACAGTGCCAAACTGGAGGGGGGTGGCCATGTGGCAGAGGTGTGTTGAGGAGGGTTTTAAAGGCAGAGGACAGCAGGTTGATGGCTGATGAGTTTTTCCCATGTCTAGTGGGCAGCGTGGGGTCAGTGTGGAGAGGTCCGAGAAAGAAGTGTACGGGCAGGTGATCAAGGCTGCCATTCTGGGCACAGCAAAGACAGGGTCGGTGGCTTGATAAGCTACTACAGAACTCCTGACTTAAAGTCATACCGATGAACGTTGTTTCGTTACTAGGTTGCTGATCTATTAGAGAATATACTTGTTTAAAGTCGTGCAATGTTCCGTTATAAGGTTGTTTGGCTCGCCCTGCTCCGCCCGCCCAGCGTTCCAGCCAGGGAGCAGGGTTAGGGGTGGGGGCTCGCCCCCTTCCACCCGCCCGGTGCTCCTGATGGAAAGCGGAGTCAGGGGCTTCCCCACTCCCTGGCTGGAATGCTGGGCGGGCGGAGTGGGGTAAGCCCCCATGCCCCAGACCCCGCTACGCCCCTACCTCAACCAAGCTTCACACACATCATTGGGGAATACAGTATTCAATTGTTTGTTTAAAATTATTTAAAAACATATACTGTATATGTATATAATGTCTTTTGTCTGATGAAAAAAATTTCCCTGGAACCTAACCCCCCCATTATAGGGAAGTTGGATTGGCTTAACATCGTTTCACTTAAAGTAGCATTTTTCAGGAACAGAACGACACCCTTAAGCGAGGAGTTACTGTAGATCTGATGGGAGGGGCCACACATGAAGAGCTACATTAACGCTTACACTGCAGGATCACCAGTGAAGAACACGGTCCCACTCTGCACAATCGGGATAACACAAAGAGATTGGTGGGCATGTCTAGGTAGCTCCCTGCTCAGAGCTGGCTCCTCCTAAGCACTACCAGGATGTACTCTCTCCTAACCCACATCGCTCTCCCCCCGTACTCATGGCAGAGGACAGGGCCGGCTCCAGGCACCAGCCGACCGAGCACGTGCTTGGGGTGGCACTGTGGGGCAGGGCGGCACTCGATTTTTTATTTTATTTTATTTTTTTTGTATTTTCGGCGGCGCGGCACTCGGAGCAGGGGCGGGGGCTTCGGGCGGCGCGGCTCTCGAAAGTGGGGCGGGGTCTTCGGGCGGCGCGGCGCTCAGAACGGGGGCGGGGTCTTCGGGCGGCGCGGCTCTCGGAAGGGGGGCGGGGTCTTTGGGCGGCGTGGCGCTCGGAGTGGGGGCGGGGGCTTCGGGCGGCGTGGCACTCGGAGCGGGGGCGGGGGCTTCGGGCGGCGTGGCACTCAGAGCGGGGGCAGGGCTTCGGGCGGCGTGGTGCTTGGGGGGCGGGGCTTCGGGCGGCATGGTGCTGGGGGGGCGGGGATTTCGGCGGTGCTCGCGGGGGGCAGGTACGGCAGGGCGGCTCTCTTCTTTTTTGCCTCCCCAGAGAGGATGCCAATTAGTTGGTCTGCATATTTGCTTTTTATTCACATGACTCTTCCACAATAATTTTCCCCCAAACCTCAAACACATCATGACAAAAGCTGCATGTCGAAGTTGCTCACTGATATCTTTGCTATGGAAAGGAACAGCAGCCACTTGTAAATGAACAGGATTGTGCCCTCCGTGCATATTCCGAGCTGGGACACACTGCCTGGTGATATTTCAGACCGACACCAGCTGTTAGTGAGTTTCCAGTCAGTCTAGTGCCAAGAAGGAATATTTTATTGTCTCTGTGCTGGGGTGGCACTGCACTCAGAAACTCTTCATATCGCTTCCACGGACTCACTCGCCTACGGACAATGAGCAGGCTCCACCTGGCCACTGCTTGTCCCCACACCCAGCACATCTTCTGCTTGCTCAGCTCTCCTCCTTACTGCAGCCATTACTCAGGGGCACCTCTGGGGTGTGCCCCACAGATTCTGCGTGCTTGGGACAGTGAAACGTGACTGTAAAAACAAATCTGAAGGGGCGAGTCGGTTCCCTTGCATTGGCTTCCTGCAAACATTCACCTGAGCAAGTATTGTTAACGTAAGTGTTTAGAGAGTGAGTGTTATGCTTGCATGCTGTCAGCCACAAAGCCCTGCAGCTGTGCGTGCTCAGTCTCCCGGCAGCCTAAGGAACAGAGCTGGGCGGAGTCAGCTGGATCACCTGATGGAACGCCCCATCTGATTAGCTGGTGGAGCTAACAGACTGGCTCTTAAGCCCAGCAGCAGCTGTAGTTCCTCAAAGCATTTACCCATGGCTGTATCAGCTCCTACACCAGCTTGTTCCCAGCCTTGCTCCCGCCCCACTCCAGCCTTGCCTCTCTCCAGGTAACCCAGTTCTGACCCTTGGCTCCAATTCCGACTTCTGACTTTGGCTCTTAGTGTCTCAGGCTCCTGACCTCTAACTCCAGCTCTGACCCATGGCTCCAGTTCCTGGCTACTGCCTCCATCTCTAACCACTAGGCCTGATCCAGCTTTAAGTAGGCACAACCGCTCACGGTTTGAGCAGCCAAATACCAAAACAAATTTAGAAGGGGTCCAGCCTGATGGCTGAAATGGCTCCCTCTGAGGCCAACAGCTTCTTGCTGGAGATAGTGGGTGTCATACACACCCTGCAGGTCCCAGTCACCATATCTGACACCAACCCCTACGAGCCGGGGATTCCCCTGCCTGACAAGTTTAACAATAGGAGTACTTGTGGCACCTTAGAGACTAACAAATCTATTAGAGCATAAGCTTTCGTGGACTACAGCCCACTTCTTCGGATGACAGTTTCTTAATCAGCGCCGGCTTCTATTTCTGCAGTGCCCGTAGATCTTTCCCCACTGACCAGGTCAGGTGAGGGCTGATTATCAGCCTGCTGACTAGGGAAGCTCTGTCCCCACTCCTGTGCCAGCTTGAGAACTTCATTTAACCTTTGGTGACCCGACGCGCAAGCATACTGCCAAGGCCAACCTTCAGGTGTTGCAGCAGGGGCACCGCGGTGCCAGTTGCAAAGTATAACACAGAGTTCCACTTCTTGGTAGCAGACATCAAGTGGAATGAGGCCATACAGCGCTATTCTTTTGTCTCGGCCTAAATGATTATATCAAAGGTGAGTTGGCTCCAGCCCTGCAATCATCAACACTTTCTCCGCTGCCCACACAAATCAGTCAGGCTCATCCCCATGTCTCCAATGTGGAGAAATCTTGATGCCAGAGATGAGATCTATGCCTATATTGCAGGGAACTGGGACACTTTGTGTCAAGCTGCCCTGCCAAGACACCATCTGCATTCCAATCAGGGAATGCCAGGTCCCAGCCCCGAAAGAGGTGCCGGGGCTGGTGTGGTGCTCTCCCGCTCTCTTTGGCACCCAGCATCGGTATCTCTCTGGTGGTACCTTGGCAACGACTAAGTGGTATACAACACATCTTCAACTCACCTTGAGATCCAACACCCTACCATGTCCAAGGTCAATTTATGGACTTGGATTTTGTGTGGGTACATAAGATCAATGCAAGAACTCTCCAGACTTGGTGAAGTCTATCAATGGTTTGCTCTTTTTGTCAGGCTCCATTACCCACCAGACTGTCCCCTTGGAAACTGTTATCATTCAGGGTCACTGAAAGACCCTCCAGTTTGGCCTTATCCAAGCACCACATTCCCCAGTTGTCCTCAGCATGGCCTGGCTTGCCACCCATGACCCATGCATTTGTTGGCATGTGGGCACAGTACAGTTCTGCTCCCTGCATTACCGTCACTTTTGTCTCCGACTGTGGGGATCATTGGCTGGAAGCCCTCAACTGCTTCGTTTGCCTTCCCTGAGATTCTGAGTCTGAGCAGGTTAATCCACAAGTCTCAGCACCCCCTGTGGCCACTTCCATTGCCTTTGTGATACCTCTTAAATAAAAGCCCTTTGCCAAGGTGTTCAACAAAAAGAACTTGGACACCTTGCTGCCCCATCACAGCTATGACTGTTCCATTGACCTCCAGCCCAAAGCTGAAATTCCTTTTGACCACATCTATTCCCATTTGGAGTATGAACTGCTGGCTATCCATGACTACCTCCAGGAAAACCTACAAAAGGGGTTTATCCATCCTTCCACTTCTCCAGATGGGGCTCTAATTTTCTTTGTTAAGAAAAAGGATGGCTCTCTAAGGCTTTGTATTGACTATGGGGCATTAATCAGGGCTACTATTAAAAATCGATAACTCCTCCCTCTCTTTAACAAGCTTTTCAAAAGACTCCATTCCACCAAGGTTTTTACTAAGATGGACCTTTGCGGGGCATATAACCTTGTCCAGATTAGAAAGGAAGATGAATGGTAGGGACACTGAATATTTGGTCAAGTTGTTCAGCCTGTGCAATCCCTCAGAGACTTTTCAGCACTTCCTAAACAATACCTTCAGGGATATACAAGATTGCTATTTAATCATTTATTTTGATGACATCCTAATCTTTTCTGACATTCATGCTCTCCACAATCATCATGTATGCAGAAATACTTCACCAACACTATCTATATGCAAAACCCAAAAAAATGAGAGTTTGACCAGGATTCGATAGAATTCCTTGGCTACATTATCTCTCTCAAGGGGCTAACCATGGACCCATGCAAGGCGTATCCACCTGGGCCACACAAAAGGGCATCCATGGGATACAACAATTCCTAGGCTTTGCTAGCTGTTTATCAAGAGGTTCATCCTAGGCTTCACTACAGGCTGTACATCAAGGGGTTTTCCAGTCTACTTGTTCCTCTGACTGCATTGCTATGAAAGAGAATCTGGTTCACCTGGTCCTCAGAAGCCCAAGCTGTGTTTGATCGACTAAAAGAGAACTTCACCACTGCACCCATCCTTATCCACCCAGACCCCACAGAACTGTTTATGATGGAAGCTGACATGTCCAATTTTGCCGTGGGGGCAGCAATGTCCCAGCTAGCAGATCCTCATGGTCAACTTCACCCCTGTGCCTTTCACTCTCATAAGCTAGCCCCAGCAGAAAAGAATTATGATAGATGGGACGAGGAACTCTTTGCCATCAAGACTGCATTTGAGGAATGGCATCATCTACTGGAGGAAGCCAGGTTCCCCATCCAAATTTTCAAAGATAATAAAAACCTGGAATATCTTCAAACGGCCATGCCCCTTAACCAACACCAGAGCCGCTGGTCCCTCTTCTTTGCCTGGTTTGACTTTATAGTTACCTATACCCTGTTCCACAAGGACAAGAATCTGGAAGCTGGTGAGATGACTCCTTCCAAGATTCCCAAAGCATCCAATTTTATTAATGGTACAGTAGACAATCGCCTGATGGTGTCAATTTGTTCCTTGTTGTCCAACATTCCCTTTGCTGTTCAGATCCACCAGACCAGACGTCGGAAAACCACGGTCCACAGGCCACATCCGGCCTGCGGGACCATCCTGCCCGGCCCCTAAGCTCCCGGCCGGGGAGCTTAGTCCCCGTCTCCTCCCCTGCTGTCACCCCTCCCCCACAGCCACGCCGCCGCATGGGCTGTGCTCTGGCCTGCTGCTCCCGCTGGGCAGTGTGGGGAGTGGAGCTGACTCTGGCCGGGTGTCGTGGCTGCGAGCTCCTGCTGCTGGGGGATCCTGGGGGGAAGTCAGGGAGGAGGGGGTGGTTGGATGGGGTGGAGGTTCTGGGGGGGTGGTCAGGGGATGGGGAACAGGGAGGGTTGAGAGTGGGAGTCCCGGGGGGCCTGTCAGGGGGCTGGGATGTGGATAGGGGTCGGGAGGGCAGTCAGGGGACAGGGAGCAGGGGGGGTTGGATAAGGGGGTGGGATTCCGGGGGTCAGTTAGGGGTGGGAGGTCCTGGGAGGGGGCGGTCAGGGGACAAGGAGCAGAGGGCGGATGGATAGGGGGTGGGAGTCCTGGGGGGGCTGTCAGGGGGCGGGGGGTGGATAGGGGTCGGGGCAGTCAGGGAGCAGGGGGATTGGATGGGGATGGGGGTCCCGGGAGGGGGCGGTCAGGGGACAAAGAGCAGGGGGGGTTGGATGGGTTGGGGGTTCTGAGGGGGGCAGTCAGGGGGCAGGAAATGGGAGGGGGTGGATAGGGGGTGGGGGCCAGGCTGTTTGGGGAGGCACAACCCTTCCGTACCCAGCCCTCCATACAGTTGCGCAACCGCGATGTGGCCCTTGGGCCAAAAAGTTTGCCCACCCCTGCACCAGACCCTGAATAATGCCAGCACTTTGCCAGCCTCTGGGTTCAGGTTCCAAGATCTGAGTCTCTACCAGTTTGACCCAGAAGTCCCCCCAATGGCAACTAACAGGAGGCACCCCATACCATAATTATCATCAGTCCTGACACACTCATTGGCCCAACAAACGGTTGTTATAATCTGTATCTAAAAGTTGTCATATGAGGTATCATATGTAAACTGGTAACAGGCTGCTCACTAATATTATTGTGTGATGCATTATTGTGCGGTGTATAAAGAATCATGTGTTCTTAAAAAGGTGTTTTGCAAGCAGTTCATAAGTCCAGGTGCACTAGACAAAGGACTGTTGTTTCCCTTGTTTTCCTGTGTTTCCAGTGTAAATTGATCAGGTAACACCTCACAGGACAAGGAAAAGTATATTTACATAAAAGATAAACAAAGCCATCAGGCGAGCTAGTGGGGGAAGATGACCACTTAACAGTCTGGACAGGAGATGGCGACTCCACCCCTGGAAGCCTTCCTGCCTCTTGAAACAGGGTCGATGACGTTTGGGAAGATAAAAGCAGAGGCAAAATGCCATTTTGTTATCGGTCACTGGATGGTAATAAGGGGCCAGAGCTCTTGTAATCTGAGGAAGTTGGATCTTTCAACCAAGGGGGCTGCAATCTCTGAGACCTGACTATAGGTGAGATTAATAAAGAGTATACGTTTTGGTCACTAGTTTTGTTTTACTTGTAACCATATCTGTGTCTTCTATTTTTAGTTATCACTTCAATCTCTGTTCTTTGTTAATAAACTTATTTTTGTTTCATTACAAACCATCTCAGTGCTGTGTATTAAACTGAAGGGTAAAATTCTCAACCAAACTACCAGGTTTGTGTGTGCTCTGTCTCTTTGAAGGCAGCGAACTTGCTAATTTCTGTGCGGGTCCAGGGAGAGGGACTGGACACTGTAGAGAGATGTCTCTGGGGAACTTGGGAATTGGTGTTAACTCATTGTTACCTGGAAGGCAAGGTTTGGACGGGCAGAGTCCTAAAGAGTTTGCCAGCAAAGTAGACAAGCTGGCACATCAGGGAGCTGATTCATAGTTTAGCAGCAGAAAAGCTCACTGTTACTGAAGCCGAGCAGTAACTGTGGTTCACAGTCCTGAGTGACCCAGGCAAGGTGTCACAACCACAATGGCTGTATCTATGTCTTGGAGGAACATCCATGGTTATGAAATGGAATGTCGCTTGCTGGGCACTTCGGCCACCTCAAATCCTGGAGCCTAATCTTGAGGCGTTTCTGGTGGCTGGGCTTGCACTACATAAGTCAAGAACTACATAAGATCCTGCAGCCTTTGCACCCGGACCAAATGCCCATGCTCAAACTTCTCCAGCCCAGGCCCATTCCAGCTCAGCCATGGGCTCTTATCTCCATTGACTTTATTAGAGCTGCCACATTCCCAGTGGCATACAGCTCCTAACCAAGATCCCCTGCTATGCCAACCCTACTGCCCAGGAAATGGCTTGCCTTTTCCTGGAGAACATCTTTCGTCTCCCTGAACTGCCAACACGCACCATGTCAGACCACTGTCCTCATTTTGTTTCCCAGTTCCAGTGGGCATTTCTAAGGCTTCTGAGGATGGAGCCACTCCTCCCATCTACCTATCATCCACACACCAATGGACAGATGGAACGGGTTAACCAGATTCCTGGACAATACCTTTGCTGCCTTCTGAATTATCATCAGGACAACTAGTTGTTTATGCTTCCATATGCCAATTTGCTTAAAATAATGCCACCCACGCCTCCACCCAGCAAAGCCCTTTTTCATCAGCTATGGGTGTCATCCTCACGTTCCTCTGGATGTCCCCATGAAGTCCCTGGTACCTGTGGCTGCAGAACGAGCTATCCATTTCTTCCAAGCACAGGAGGAGTTCAAGGAGCAGCTACAAACCTCTAAAGGAAACATATAAGCATCATGTTGACCAGGGCTGCCAGGCCACCTGCAACCTTGCCATAGGAGACAAAATCTTGCTGTCTACACGCAATCTTAAATTGCTTTCACTCTTTGGCCAAACTGGACCACCAATATCAGGGCCCTTCGGAACATTCAAACTGCAATTTACCCAGGTCTCTGAAGATTAACTCCATGTTTCATTTCTCCCTCCTGAAGCCGCATGCTGAGAACTCCTTCCCGTACCATTCCAGCCCTCTGCCTGCAGTGGTCCATGGGCAAGATAAGTACATTGTGCAACAAATCCTCGACTCCCAATGTACTGGGGACAACTGCCATACTTGGTGGCCTGGGAGACTTATGGCCAGGATGAATGGTCCTGGGAACCGGCAGAGCACATCCATGCCCCAGATCTGCTGCACGCTTCTCACAGAGTCTACCCTGAGATGTTGGGTCTGGGGGCATCCTTGAAGGGGGTACTGTCAGGAACAAAGCCCTGCAGCTGTGCCAGCTCAGTCTCCTGGCAGCCTAACGAACAGAGCTAGACCACCTCATGCAATGCTCTGTCTGGTTGGCTGAGGGAGCTAGCAAGCTTGCTCTTAAGCCCAGCAGAGCTGCAGTTCAGCAGCTGTTCAAAGCATTTGCTCATGGCTGTGATAGCTCTTGCCCCCGCTTTTCTCTGCCGTGCACCACCTTGTTCCATCTGTGCTGCTGCCTCGGACTCAGCCCTACTCCTGCCCTGGCCCCAGCCTTGCTTTACTCCAGCTAACCTGGGTCTGACCCTTGGCTCCAATTCCTGACATGTAACTTTGGCTCTGGCACCTGGCCTCTGACTCTTTTTCTGATCTTTGGCTCTGATTCCTGGCTATTGTCTCTGGCTCCAACCACTAAACACAACTGCCCCTGCCCCAGTCCCTGACACATGCTCATATACTGATGGGACGGGAGTATCTGGGCCAGGCTTTCTGCAAGTGCTCACACTAAGTGCCTGATAGTTATGTTCAACCAGTCAGGGAACAGGAACAGTGTGGCACATGGGGGCACTTCCACCTAAGCCTCACACTTGAAGTTAGACCAAGGTCCGATTACATGGAATTCATACCAAGTTGCGTTGAATAACAGTAAATAACTGAAACCTTTGAGAAAGGGACAGGGAGTTTCTGGGTAATCCAAGAGCTGAAATCCATCAAAGATATAACCTGGCCCACAGCCCTAATCGGAAGACAGTTTTTTTAACACCAATGAAGGGCCCTTGGTTTTGGAATTCTGCACTCTGACAGCCCAACTCGGCAAATCTCCCAGGCCCACAGCAAGGCTTCTCCGCTTCCTGAGGCTCTTGGGGCTATAAGATGGGCTCGCAATGGCAGGATGTATGGGGAGGATTCACCATGTCGTTATTTGCTATGGATTGCTCAGGGCTTTAGTGAGCATGTGCACAGAGAGACTGATGGGGTTTTAAAAAAAGCGGAAATAAGTACAGAAGTTAAATTAAATGTTCCAGTGACCTCACTGTTTAAATAACTGCCTGCCTGGGGGCTGGCCGTGTGCCACAAGACAGCAGTTCAGGCAGGTTCTCTTCAGGAATTTCAGTTGTAGTCATCTGTATGCTTCGCTGTGGTCTCCATCTCTCATACATTCACCCATCAGCCCCCACAGCATCGCTGGCAGGTCATTATCCTGTCTCACAGCCTGGGAACACCTTGTGCCCTACACAGAACCTTCACAGACGTGTCTCCCACCTTCCTCAGGGAAGGGGGCTCCGATGCCTCTACAGTATCAATAGCTCTTCTGGGCAGAGGCCTCTCCCCACAGACTTGGGTCCTCATAGAGCTATGGGGTGGAGACAAGGTGGGCAATGATAGCAGTGAGTGGAGCTGGTGCAATGGTTCATATCTCTGCGCCAGCCCAGACTGTGCTGTCTGTCCCATGTAACTGCCCAAAGATCCTGGGAGTCCTCTGAGATCCTGAGAGACCTCCAGGCGCACAGCTGTGGCCTCCTGTGATTCCCCCTGGTGCTGCCAGGCTTGCGGGTAGGCCCTGCAGCCGTTTCTGTGAGAGGACGAACCCTGCCTGCTCCCTGTGGGATGACATGGGCGATCTCCCTGAAGGCATCTGCAGAGATTTCCTCCTGTGGAGCCCCCTCCACGGCTCTTCCCTCACAGAAGGGGTGATCTGGGCCACAGAGATGCAGTGATATGCCCCAGGGCAAACAGGGAGCTGGTGGCAGAGGCAGTAGTTGAGCCCAGATATCGCGATATGGCCCAGTACAGCACCTTACACACAGGATCCATCTTCCTCTGACCTGGCCAGATGGATGTATTTCTGACCCCTGCTCCTGCCCCACAGAACACAGCTCCACATGGGATTCCCAGAGGGTGTGGAGCCAGGACTGCTGACTTATCCCCCTCCCCATTTCCTTACCCACTATTCTGGTAGGGTAGCAGTCTGCACAGATTGAAACCCTCTGACCAGGATGAAAGGAACAACAGGAGCTCTGGATACCACAGATCATATACAAGCTGCAATATCACTTGACCGTGGAATGAAGTAGTTCCACAGTGCATCTCTCCAGGTGCTTCACAGAGTCCTATGCTAGGAATACTCCTGTTCACTTCAGATACAAAGGCCATCTCCTCACTCAGCTGTGCTACCCCCATGACCGAAGCTCCAGGGAGGGAGCAGGCCTGGGGCAATTCCACAAGTGGAGCCAGCAGGGGACAAACCATTAATGCCAGGAGAGTCCCCCTGAAAAAATGGTTCTTTTTAAAGTGTCTCTAAAGTGGAAATTGATCCCTCCACACCCAGCAACCCCTGCACTCAACAGCACCATATCCACTGACTGCAGTGGAACAGCTCTGGGCCCCTTCGGGGATGTGGGCACCAAACTGGGCCATAGAATCATAGAATACTAGGGTTGGAAGAGACCTCAGGGGGTCATCTAGTCCAACCCCCGACTCACAGCAGGACCAACCCCCAACTAAATCATCCCAGACAGGGCTTTGTCAAGCTGGGCCTTAAAAACCTCTAAGGATGGAGATTCCACCACCTCCCTAGGTAACCCATTCCAGTGCTTCACCACCCTCCAAGTGAAATAGTTTTTCTAATATCCAACCTAGACCGCCCGCACTGCAACTTGAGACCATTACTCCTTGTTCTGTCATCTGCCACCACTGAGAACAGCCTAGCTCCATCCTCTTTGGAACCCCCCTTCAGGTAGTTGAAGACTGCTATCAAATCCCCCCTCACTCTTCTCTTCTGCAGACTAAATAAGACCAGTTCCCTCAGCCTCTCCTCATAAGTTATGTGTCCCAATCCCCTAATCATTTTTGTTGCCCTCCTCTTGACTCTCTCTAATTTGTCCACATCCCTTCTGTAGTGGGGGGACCCAAAACTGGACGCAATACTCCAGATGTGGCCTCACCAGTGCTGAATAGAGGGGAATAATCACTTCCCTCAATCTGCTGGCAATGCTCCTACCAATGCAGCCCAATATGCCGTTAGCCTTCTTGGCAACAAGGGCATATTGTTGACTCATATCCAGCTTCTCGTCCACTGTAATCCCCAGATCCTTTTCTGCAGAACTGCTGCTTAGCCAGTTGGTCCCCAGCCTGTAGCGGTGCATGGGATTCTTCCATCCTAAGTGCAGGACTCTGCATTTGTCCTTGTTGAACTTCATCAGATTTCTTTTGGCCCAATCCTCCAATTTGTCTAGGTCACTCTGGGCCCCATCCCTACCCTCCAGCATATCTACCTCTCCCCCCAGTTTAGCATCATCTGTGAACTTGCTGAGGGTACAATCCATCCCATCATCCAGATCATGAACGACGATGTTGAACAAAACCAGCCCCAGGACTGATCCCTGGGGCACTCCGCTTGATACCGGCTGCCAACTAGACATCGAGCCGTTGATCACTACCCATTTAGCCCGACTGGGCCATAGCTCAGTGCTGCTCCTCTATCTGAGCTAGCGGATGGCAGGAGTGGCACCAGGAGTACAGCACGAACTATGATGATCAGAGAGGAGATGTGTCTCTGTGCTACCAGTGCCCGGTGCCCTGTAACTTGGAGGGGTGTGTGTGCCCATATATACAGTCTCTTGCTATGAAACTGTCAGTCTTGGAAGCTGTGTCACTTATTGCAAAGTGACAAGAGAATATTTTTGTCTCTTTCAGTTTTTACAAAGTAATTTTTTTTTAAATAGGAGATTGGTCAATGCAGTGAATCCATTTTCTGTTATAAGAGTCTCAGTACAGAGAGTTGCTGACACACTCATTAACCTTGACCATTTCTTCCCTAGATGATGTCTCCCCAAATTTCTCCTTGGCAATCGCTCACTTGACATCCCCTTCTCTTGCTCTGCTCTTCGAGCAACTGCAAGTTATGAGACAATGATACAAACTCAGCCCTGAGCCATACAAAGCACCTGGGTGTGGGTTCCTTCTGTCAGGAGGTGCATATCAAAGCCAGAGTTTAAAAACTGTATTGGGAATAGTGCAATTATCTCGTCTCACCACATTTCTCAGCCCTGACTGAGGTTTAATTAAAGCCAAGTAAAAACACAGAGGAGAATCACTATTTCAGATATCACCCCACTGCATGCTGCTAAAAAAGAAAACCTTTATCACAGACTTTTTAACTTTTTAATTTACTGAGAGAACTTTCCAGCTCAGCTGGATATTATTCCTTTATAACATTTCCTTTAAAGAATATATATATATATATATATATAAATTAGCTAATCCCCCATAATCTCCTTGAGTTGCACTTAAAACACAGTTTCTAGCATGTGACCTTTTCACAAAAAGCTGTTCCTATGGCAACGGCATTGTTTGATTCAGTCAAGAGAAAAATCCTGCACGAAATGTATTTATTTTTGCTTAATTTGATGTCATATTTACCACTGACATGCTGATGGTGTAGCAGGGCTCAGCTGCTAGGCCGGCTCCCCAGTACCAGTCAGAGCCAGATCCAATGGGAAAGCAGTGAACACTCTAGAAAATCTCCACCATAACAAAGAACTATAGATTTTGAGGCCAGAAAGGGACTATTCTGATCTTTTAGTCTGACCTCCACAGGCAGGGGTGGCTCCAGGCACCAGCGCAGCAAGCGCGTGCCTGGGGCGGCCAGCCACAGGGGGCGGCCTGTTGGTCCCTGTGAGGGCGGCAGTCAGGCTGCCTTCGGCGGCATGCCTGCAGGAGGTCCGCCGGTCCTGCGGATTCGGTGGCAATTTGGCAGCGGGTACGCCGAAGGCGCGGCACCTGCGGACCTCCCGCAGGCATGCCGCGGAATCCGCGTTACCAGCGGACCGCCCACAGGCGTGCCACCGAAAGCCGCCTGACTGCCGTGCTTGGGGCGGCAAAACACATAGAGACGCCCCTGTCCACAGGCCAGCCCAGTGATTCCTGCATCAAACCCAATAAACTTGTGTTTGAACTAGAGAATTGCTCTTCCAAAGACATCCAGTCTCAATTTAAAGACTCCAAGCAACAGAGAACCACTGCATCCTTAGCTATGTTGTTCTAATGGTTAATTATTCTCCTTGTTAAACATTTCTGCCTTATTTCCAGTCTGAACTTGTCTAGCTCCAACATTCCAAAAATGTGGAAAAGTGTCAACCTATCTGCTGCGGTAAACAGGGTGTAGAGGGCCTCTGACACCACACATGCTTCTCTACTCGCCAGAGACCAATTTCTCCCCTCCCCACACATCACCAATTCCCAGCCTGGCCTACGGAAGGGGTGGCAGAAAGCATCCCACTCTCTCTTCCCCAGGTCCGGCAATAGGAATCTGAGCATGGGATAGTATCACATTAGCTGGTATCACAGGGGTGCCGTCCCAGGGGATAGGCCTTGAGGAAGAGGAGGCTGCAGGAAAGGTATGCTAACCATAAGCTGTGTGTGCACCATGGGAGACTGCGGGGAAGCACTGGTTTTTCTGTAAAGCTAAGATTTTGTCATGGATATTTTTAGTAAAAGTCACGGACAGGTCACGGGCAATAAACAAAAATTCACGGAAGCTATGACCTGTCTGTGACTTTTGCGGCTGCGGCTCCATGGTTCCCCCACCACCATAGTGGCTGGGTGCTGGGGGGTTCCCCCTCTGCCCATGGCAGCTGGAAGCTGCAGTGGGGCCCTCCGCCCACAGTCGCTGGGAGCTGCAGGGTGACCATATTTCCCCAAGAGAAAATGGGACACACCCATCCATAGGCGCCGACTTCCCTTCTGCCTCGTGGGTGCCCACCCCTCCACCACCTTCCCCAATTCCACCCCCCAGTCCCTGCCCCTGCCCCACCTCTTTACCGCCTCCTCCCCCGAGCGCACCACATCCCCACTCCTCCCCCTCCCTCCTGGAAAGTCCTAAGCGCCGCCAAACAGCTGTCAGGCGGCAGGCGGGAAGCGCTGGGAGGAGGAGGAGCGGGGACGTGGCGCGCTCAGGGGAGGAAGAAGTGAGGAGGGGGTAGGGGCGGGGGGAGCTTGGCTGCTGGTGGGTGCGGAGCACCCGCTAATTTTTCCCTGTGGGTGTTGCAGCCCCACAGCACCCACGGGAGTCGGCGCCTATGCCCCCAGCCACTCGTCCAAGGCGTCCCCTTCTCCCCCTCACCTCTGTGCAAGGCTCTCGCCCATCGCTGGAACCCTGAGGAGGAACCCCTCAAGAGACTGTCATCTGTTGCTGTAACCTTGCAGGGGGCCCCCTGTTGCCTGTCACTGCTGTTGCCAAGCAGTTGTCATGACTTCCATGACCTCCGTGACATAAACGTAGCCTTATCGATAAGCAATATGACTCAGCCTGAAACTCACTGCCCTCCTCCTATCTGTCTAAATTCCAGGTTAAAGTCAAACGCATCCACAGCTAGAGGCTGCAAGATCTGATACTGATCTCTGCATTTCAGGAGGTGGAACCCAGTGACATCCCCAGCCACTTCTCTCCTGGTGACATGTGTAACGATCGAGTGTGTTACTTCGTATACGTGGCTTAACATATATATTTAACAATGAATGTGAATAGCCATTGGAACAGCTTACTAAGGGATGTGATAAAGTTGTTATCATATGGGGGGATGGCATAGCTCAGTGGTTTGAGCATTGGCCTGCTAAACCCAGGCTTGTGAGTTCAATTCTTGAGGGGGCCATTTAGGGATCTGGGGCAAAATTCTGTCCGGGGCTTGGTCCTACTGTGAGCAGGGGGTTGGACTAGATGATCTCCTGAGGTTCCTTCCAGCCCTGATGTTCTATGGAATCTTTAAATCCAGACTGCATCTGTTCAAGCTCAATTATAAATTACTGGGCTCAATAGTGTCATCATAGAAGTGTAGGACTGGAAGGAACCTTTAAAGGTCATCCAGTCTAGTCCCCCTGCACTCAGAGCTATGTATTATCTAGACCATCCCTGACAGGTGTTTGCAAACTTCCTCTTAAAAATCTCCAATGATGGAGATTCCACAATTTCCCTAGGCAATTTATTCCAGTGCTTAACGACTCTGACAGGAAGTTTTTCCTAATGTCCAACCTAAACCACCCTAGCTGGAATCTAAGCCCATTGCGTTTAGTCCCAGCCTCAAAGGTTAACGAGAACAATTTTTTGCCCTCCTACTTGTAACAAACATCTATGTACTTGAAATCTGTTATCATGTCCCTCCTCAATCTTCTCTTCTCCAGACTAAACAAACTCAGTCCTTTCAGTCTTCCCTCATAGGTCATGTTTTCTAGACCTTTAATCAGTTTTGTTGCTCTGCTCTGGACTTTCTCCAATTTATCCACATCTTTCCTGAAACTTGGTGCCCAGAACTGGACACAATACTATCAGCGTGGAGTACAGCAGAAGAATTACTTCTTGTGTCTTGCTTACAACACCCCTGCTAATGCATCCCAGAATGATGTTTAGTCTTTTTGCAACAGTGTTACACTGTTGACTCATATTTAGCTTGTGATCCACTATACAAGTAGTTCTCAACCGGGGTACGTGTTCCCCTGGGGGTACACAGAGGTCTTCCAAGAGGTACATCAACTCATCTAGATATTGCATTCTTTTGCAACAGGCTACATAAAAAGCACTAGCGCAGTAAGTACAAACTAAAATTTCATACAGACAGTGATTTGTTTTTACTGCTCTATATACTATACACTGACATGTAAGCACAATATTTATATTCCAATCTATTTATTTTATAATTATATGGTAAAAATGAGAAACTAAGCCATTTTTCAGTAATAGTGTGCTGTGACACTTTTGTATTTTTCTCTGTGATTTTGTAAACAAGTAGTTTTCAAGAGAGGTGAAACAAGACAAATCAGACTCCTGAAAGGGGTACAGTAGTATGGAAAGGTTGAGAACTACTGCATTATACCCCCCAGATCCCTTTCCACAGTACTCCTTCCTAGGCAGTCATTTTCCATTTTGTACATGTACAATTGATTGTTCCTTTCTAAGTGGAGTACTTTGCATTTGTCCTTATTGGTTTTCATCCAATTTATTTCAGACTATTTTCCAGTTTGTCCAGATCATTTTGAATTTTAAACTTATTCTCCAAACCCCCTCTCAGCTTGGTATCATCCGCAAACTTTATAAGTGTACTCTCTATGCCATTATCTAAATCACTGACATTGAACAGAACTGGACTCCGGACTGATCCCTTCAGTACCCCACTTGATATGCCCTTCCAGATTCACTGTGAACCACTGATAACTACTCTCTGGGAATGGTTTTCCAACCAGTTATGCACCCACCATTTAGTAACTCCATCTACGCTGTACTTCCCTAACATGTTTATGAGAAGATTATGTGAGACAGTATCAAAAGCTTCACTAAAGTCAAGATATACCACATCTACCGCTTCCCCCCTATCCACTAGGCTTGTTACCCTGTCAACGAAAGCTGTTAGGTTGATTTGACATGATTTTCTCTGGACAAATCCATGCTGACTCTTACTTATCACTCTATTATCTTTTAGGTGTTTGCAAATTGATTGCTTGATTATTTACTCCATTATCTTGCCAGATACCAACGTTACGCTGACTGGGCTGTAATTCCTCAGGGTTGCCCTTAGTCCCCTTTTTATAGATGGGCACTATATTTGCCCTTTTCCAGGCCTCTGGAATCTCTCCCATCTTCCACGAGTTTTCGAAGATAATCGCTAAGGGCTCAGATATCTCCTCAGTCAGCTCCCTGAGTATTCTAGGATGTATTCCATCAGGCCCTGGTGACTTGAAGACATCTAACTTGTCTAAGTAATTTTTAACTCGTTCTTTCCCTATTTTAGCCTCAGAGCCTACCTCATTTTCACTGGCGCTCACTATCTATCTTTCCTGAGTAAGCTTTACCCTTCTATCCCAGTATTCCAGTCATGTGTATTGTCCCACCAAGTCTCTGTGATGCCAGCTATGTCATAGTTGTGTTTATTCACTGGCATTTGTAGTTTTTCCTGCTTATTCC
The DNA here is from genome assembly GCF_027887155.1 of Malaclemys terrapin pileata. Lineage (NCBI taxonomy): Eukaryota > Metazoa > Chordata > Testudines > Emydidae > Malaclemys > Malaclemys terrapin. The sequence continues at coordinate 17,058,398 of NC_071519.1, forward strand.
CCATACTTCTCGCATTAATGTACAGACAGCTAAGATACTGATTTGATTTCCCCTCTGGCTGCTCTTGTGTCTCTACCTTGTCCCTGCTGTAATGGCCCATGCTCCTCCCAGATTCCGAGCCTTCTCCCAGGTCTCCATGTTTTTGATTTACCAGTGGGCTTTCGTCTCCTGCCCCCATCAAACATAATTTAAATCCCTTATAACTAGGTTAGCTAGTCAGTATTCAAATATACTTTTTTTTAACATTCAGTATCTCAAAGTAGCACCCCGGAACCCCCATATTCACCACTGTCATATAATTAAGATATGTTTTGATAAAGTATGACTTGTGAAGTATCATTTTAAAAGTCTTACTCTATTGAATATTAATATCCTGTTGGATTGTATGTGCTCTTATTGTATGTAAAGTTATGACATTTTGCTATGTATGAGTTACTGAAATATGTTGTGAAGTTGGGAACACCCACAACCGGCCTTTGGCGCAACAATGGAGTAGCCAGACAGCAGTTAATGGCTCTTCAACACCCATCAAGGAAAGAATCCACTACCCTAGAGCTTTATCAGAGGAGGGGGGAATAGACTAACCCACCTCACAGCAAAAATCTTTCCAGCAAGCTGGAAGAAAGTATAAAAGAGGGGAAGTAACATCATCACTTGGCCACACTTCCCCCATGACACAACACCTGGAAACACGTCTGAAGGACAAAGACTTTGACTGAGGGAGGGTGGCCCCGAGCTGGAGGAAAGTTCCAATCTGTATATTGAAGATCTGTGACCTGTTTGTACCATCTATCAGAGTGACGCACTGCTTGATTGAAATCCTGTTTTTGGGTTGGTCTACACTGGGGGGTGGGGGGGGATCGATCTAAGATATGTAACTTCAGCTACATGAGTAGCGTAGCTGAAGTCGAAGCATCTTAGATCGATTTACCTTGGGTCCTCACAGTGCGGGATCGACGGCCGCGGCTCCCCCGTCGACTCCGCAACCACCGCTCGCTCTGGTGGAGTTCCAGAGTCGACGGTGAGCGCGTTCGGGGATCGATATATTGCGTCTTAACGAGATGCGATATATCGATCCCCGATAAATCGATCGCTATGGACGTACCCTGAGTTTATAGAACTTAGACTGCTAATTTATTTGTATTTATTAAGTAACCAATTTAGATCTCTATGCTTGCTACTTAAAACTACTTAAAATATATCTTTCGGTAGTTAATAAATCTGTTTTATATTTTACCTAAAAACAGTGTGTTTTGGTTGAAGTGCTTGGAAAATCTCAGCTCAGTTTACAAAGGCTGGTGAGTCTCCTCTCCACACTGACAGAGGGGTGGACTGGGTAATGAACTTACACTGGCCAGGCTTCTGACTAGGGCAAGACGATAGCATTCTGGGTTGCAAGACTGGGGAGCTCAAGCCGGGGGGCGGGGGGGAATTGGTTGGAGCCTCCCTATTGATGGCTCATGAGTGGCTGGAAGAGCATTTATGTAACTCAGTAGGGTGTGTCCCTGCCTCTGGTTGGCTGTGTTAGTGCAGAACCTGCCAGAGGTTTATGGCTTGACACAGCATCACAGTATGAAAGGGATACCCCAGGTTGGTGGGACAGAGGGCTCAGTGGTCCCACAATCCAGGTTGCACCACAGAGACCCCGTCACATTCTTTCCCTTCCTTGATAGGTGGATCCTATCTCCGCTCTGCAGTCCTTCTTCCCGGAACAGCATCCCATGGTCAAGGAATCTGAAGCCCTCCTGGTGACACCATCCTTGCAGTCAGGCATTCACTTCCAGGCTGCATCTGTCTCTGCCTAGGCCCGTACCCTTGACCAGAAGGATCAAACAGCTGCACCCCAAGCTCCTTCACACTTACTCCCAGTGCCATGTAGTCACTTCTGAACTGCTCGGCGTCAGACCTCACAGTGTCATTAATGCCCATATGGATGAGTAGCATGGGATGGTAGTCAAAGGGCTTGACAATCCCTCCGTAACATCTCAGATACAGGACCCTGGCAGGCAGCATACCGCCCGGGATGCCATGTCAAGCAGACAGATGGGTGCCTCTGTTCCCCTCAAAAGAGAATTGCCAACCACCACTACCCTGTGTTTCCTCCCAGGAGTGGTGGCTGTGATCTTTCCAGCCCTGGGGTTACATGTATTCTCTTTCTCCACCTTTGCAGGGCAGGGCAGCATAACAGTTCTTTGTCACTATGGTTGGTGGTTTGGAAGTGTGTAGAAGGGAAGAATAAATCCCTTTACTGCAAGAATCTCGGCAGGATGTTCTCTGGCCAGTGTTATGTAGGGGATCAGACTGGATGATCATAACAGTCTCTTCTGGCCTTAAACTCTATGAATCTACATCCATCCCTGGTTTTGCTCTTCAATACCAAATTGCAAATGTTGAGTCCCATGGTAATTGTCATGCAAAATTTTGAATCCACAAAGTTATGGAAATCCAAAATTTCACACTCAAAATGGATTCCACACCCACCTATGACAATACTTAGGGAATTATTGGCACACAAAATTTTGCAGTAAAGAACTAAAAAAATATGTGAAACTAATTGATGAACATTTTTGTATGAAATTAAAAAAAAAATAAAAAATAATCCATCTGCCTCTAATACTTGTTTCACCTTTAAAAGTATTTATGTTAAAGAAATAGGTAAAGACCTTTGGATTTACATATTCTCGCACCCCATTAAAAGCTATTTCAGAAAAGAAATTATATTTGTCTTTCTCCAGAAGGACAAAAATTAAATTAAATCCTTGACTCCAAATTCCGAAAGGATTGGAGAAATTGTGAAAAATAATGTACAAGCAAGATTCTCTGCTAAAAGCTTTGAAAGCAAACACAGAAGACTTACCTCAATTGTGCAAAGTAAAGAAGCTGAACATGGGACATTTCCCTCAGAAACTGTATGGACCAAGAAGAATGTTTGGAACGGTTTTTGTTTTGCTAAACTGAAGGTGTGAGAAATAGATTTCCCTTCTACAAGAACTATGCAGAGTTTTGAACCGGTTTACAGGTTCTTGATACTCAATGTTCACTGATGCTGTTGATCACTTCTGTAATGCTGACACCTGTCAGTGGTTCAGCAGCAGCAGAGATCAAACCTGGACCGTTATATTTTAATGTGTAAGCCTCTACTACTAAGGCTGTAGCAGACTCATCAAGCTCTGGGTAGCCCAGCCACCACCAGAGGGGGGACCTAAGAATAAAAGAACAGCCATATTGGGTCAGACCAATGGTCCATCTAGCCCAGTATCCTGTCTTCTGACAATGGCCAATGCCAGGTGCTTCAGAAGGAATGAGCAGAATAGGGCAATTAAACCATGATAAGCAAAGTAAGAGAGGCTTAAAGTCTCCCTGCCTGACACTAGTGTCAACTACAGTCATCCATCCCCTACCATCCACTCCCAGTTTCTGGCAATCAAAGGCTTAGGGACACCCAGAGAATGGGGTTGCGTCCCTAACCATTTTGGGTAATAGTCATTGATGGACTGATCATCCATGAAATTATCTAATTATTTTTTGAACCTGTGATGTTTCATTCCATATTCTTTATGAAAAGATGCTTATGATATGAATATGACATAACTGAGATGAACTTTATGCAAGATGGCTGATGTGAGATATCATTAGAAAGGTTCTGATTTACTGAATGTGATTATTCAATCTGTATGCCTGTATCGTTTCTGTATCTGAAGTTAGGAATATTAACTATGTATCTGTATTTCAACTATGCTACTTTGGGTGACACTCACTGCGAACACTTCAGGTACAACAATGGAAAAGCCAGACAGGGCTCATGGCCCATCAGTGAGGACAATAGACTGTGAAAAGCTTGGCCTTCCTGTGGACACTCCATACTGCCACTGACTCATGGACCCTGTGATCCTACAGAGTCAGGAGGTCTTGTCACCTGATACTAAAACATTACCTGGGACTTCTTGAGGAGGTGGCTCAAGTTTGGAAAATAAAAGATTCCTGCCTTATCTAAATCCTATTTAAGGATGGGGAGGAAGGCAAATGGGGCTCCCCCTCTCCTTGGCTGTCTGCCCAAGAAGAAAGACTGCAAAAGCCACCTGAAGGGAAGGCAGGGGGGAGTCCAGACTGAGCCATGGGTCCAGACTGAAAAGGAATATAACTGGAACTCTGAACCACAGAAACTTTGCAACTTGCCTGCAAAAATATCTAGGGAGAGAAATACTATTTGTAACCAATTTCTTTAGTGAAACTAGCTTAGTTTGAGTGTTTGATTTCATTTGCTTAGCAATCTGCTTTATTCTGTTTGTTACCCCTTTTATCACTTAAAATCTGCCTTTTATAGTTAATAAAATTTGTTTTATTATTAAACCCAGTTTCTGTCATTTCTAACTGGGGGGCAAGAAGTGTGCACACCTCTCTCCACATTGAGTGAGGGAACGAATTTCAGAAAACCTTTGGGTTTGTACCCTTTAAAAGGAGTGAGCGCCAGAGTGTTGGAGCAAGTCCCTTAAGCTGAGTCTTCGCAGAGCTGATCTGCAGCTGGGTGTGGCCCTGCCTGTGTGTGTGTTAGAGGAGGCTTTAATAGCCTGGCTCAGCAAGACAGGTGAAAGGGGGCCCAGGCTGGCAGAACAGGTAGACTCGGTAGTATCTCAGCACATCCGGTGGTTTTCTAAGGGGCATAGCCTGTCACAGAACCCAATTATAGTTTTGGCCTTCACGAGTTCCATAGCTTGACTGTGTGTTGTATGAAGAAGTACTTCCTTTTGTTTGTTTTAAATTTGTTACCTATTAATTTCATTGGGTGACCCCTGGATCTTCTGTTATGTGACGGCATAAATAACACTTCCTTATTCACTGTCTCCGCACTGTTCATGATTTTATAATCCTCTATCATATCCCCCCTTAGTCGTCTCTTTTACAAACTGAAAAGTTCCAGCCTTATTAATTTCTCCTTCTCTGCACCTTTTCCAATTCTAATATAGCTCTTTTGAGATGGGACAACCAGAACTGCACGCAGTATTCAACGTGTGGGCATATCATGGATTTATATAGTGGCATTGTGTTACTTACTGTTTATTATCTATCCCTTTCCTAATGGTTCCTAACATTCTGTTAGCCTTTTTGACTGCCGCTGCACATTGAGCAGATGTTTTCAGAGACCTATCCACAAGACAGACTCCAAGATCTCTTTCTGGAGTGGTGGTAGCTAATTTATATCCCATCATTTTGTATGTATAGTTCGATTATGTTTTCCAATGTGCATTACTTTGCATTTATCAACACTGAATTTCATCTCCCATTTTGTTACCCAGTCACCCAGTTTTGTGAGATCCCTTTTGTTACTCCTAGCAATCTGCTTTGGACTTTACTATCTGGAGTAATTTTGTGTTGTCTGAACATTTTGCCACTTCCCTGATTACCCTTTTCCCCCAGATCATTTATGAATACATTGAACAACACTTGTCCCAGTACAAATCCCTGGGAGACACCACTATTTACCTCTCTCCATTCTGAACACTGACTGTTTATTCCTATCCTTTGTTTCCTCTCTTTTAACCAGTTGCTGATCCATGAGAGGACCTTTCCTCTGATTCCCATGACAGCTTACTTTACTTAAGAGCCCTTTGGTGAGGGACCTTGTCAAAGGCTCTCTGAAAGTTCACTGGTTCACCCATGTCCACATGTTTGTTGACCCCCTCAAAGAATTCTAACAGATTGGTGAGGCATGATTTCCCTTTACAAAAGTTGCCTCTTCCCCAACAAATAGTGTTCATCTGTGTCTCTGATAATTTTGTTCTGTAATTTCAACCAATTTGTCTGGTACTGAAGTTAGGCTTACCAGCCTGTAATTGCTAGGATTGCCTCTTGAGCCTTTTATAAATTTGGTATTGTGCTATCCTCCAATCATCTGGTACAGAGGCTGATTTAAGTGATAGGTTACATACACAGTTAGTTGGGACAGATCATCACACTGAGAGGGCATCGCTTACATTTCTATGATAACCCTACACCATGAACATATTAGGAAAAAGGGAATGGGCTTTTCTAGTGAACTGGCTACAAAACTCAGATCACAAACCACTGGGCTCAGAGCCAAAGCCAAAAACCAGAAACTTCCATTCTACTCACAAAAGTTACTTACAGATCAATCGTATGCCAGCTGCTAATCTAAACATATGCTCCTTTTGAACCGGCGAAGCTAGTAGTTCAGTGATGCTCCTGTATTTGTACTCTGCTATGGAATTGTCACTGTCTGTGTTGGGAATGGTAGGCTATTTCTAGGTTTGACTTAAACTAGCCTTTTTCTCGTTAGAAATTAAAACGGTAGATTTACTACTCTAAACTGAAAGCATAACAGCTTCATACATCCCTGCCTTGGCAGCTTTGGCCAAGCCCTGGCAACCAAATGGAAAACCCTTCATATCTTAGTGCGGCCTTGCCAATACATTGCCTATAAATTATTTCTTTGCCCTGAGCTGGAGATGGGCTGTCATTTATAAGCAGCTTCTCGATAACTGGTTAGAAATCCCATCCTCCTGCAGGTAGAGACACCAGGGCATAGCCCATTTTCTGTGTCAGTACCCTGTAATAGGAGAGTGCGGAGGGGAGTCCAAGTGAGGGCCTGACAGTCTGCAACCATGAGAGCCAAAGTCCCAACGCTGGTTCTGCGCTAACCCCTAGGCCAGATTGTCCCCTGAACCCGCATTGACACAGGGAGGGCAAGAAGGCAAAAGAAGCTCTAATGACCTTTGGGTCTCCCTAATTCTGGCCGTGCTGGGGGCCTGCCCAGCCCCCAGGGCAGTTAAAAGCAGCCTCCTCCATGGGTCATTATTATGACATGACCTAGGGTGTAATCTGGACCAATCTGGACAAGCTGTGTCCCCTCAGTTCTCCAACTGGGGTGTCTTTTACCCTGCTTGGCTGTGAGAGCAACCACTCCTGGTCTGCTCATACCCAGCTGTACTATATGAGTGCTATGACCAACCACTCTTGAATTACACTGCAGAGCAACACCAGCAAATTCCCAGTCCCAGACTTTCCCCCAGAAATGTGTGTGTACTGCCCAGCCCTCCCCTGGACAGCACAAGCTCAGAGAAAGTCCGTCATTTTATTAATAGGAAATGGTATGCACAATTCCTGCTCCCTCAGATGAAGTTTCCCAAACAATAAACTTTCCCAATAGTTTCCCAAACTTCAGTCAAAGCGCACTGATTTAAATAAAGCAATAAAACAAGTTTATTAACTATAAAAGGTAGATTTTAAGTGACTGCAAGTAATGAGGCATAAAAGTCAGAATTGGTTACAAGAAAATAAAGTAAATAACAACTAATGCCTAACTTAACAAGCTACGGTGAATTCAAAGCAAAAGGTCTCTCTCACCAAATATTACAGCAGTTTTACTGGCTGAATTCCTTTCAGTCAGGATCCCTCCCCAGTCCAATGATGGTTCCTTTGTCCTTCAAGAGTTGTCGATGCCATGAGCAGAGATAACTTGGGGCGTCTCTTCCCCATTCTTACACTTTTCTTCTTCTTTGAGAAACTTCTCCAGCTGGGGTTCAAGAGACAGAAAGTCTGTGGGGCTGGGAAACTCCAGCTGCTTCTTTGCCAAGATATAAAGTTCTCGCTTATTCCCCTTTTCCTGCCAAAAAATGGCCACTTAACCAGGTGATGGTCCATTTGATTTCACTGACACCTGGCTGAGGCATAAATTTGCCTTTTGTCTGTAAGGAACTGGTTTGTGGCTGCTTTTCTAACTTTGGAACATGTCTCAGTAATGTCATACAGTAGCATTTTATAACTTTACATACAAAGTTGCCACACATATTTTACCAAGACAATAGCGATCAGCAAATTATGAGTTTTCAAATGATACCTCACACGGTATACTTTGACAAGATTTATCATAATCCTACAAAAGGGGTGAACAGACTGTCACAATTATTCCACCACAGAACAGGGCAGTGTGCTCGGCCCAGACCCCTGCCCATCCCTCCCTCTCGCCCGTATGATGCCCTCTAGGCTGGGAGCTGAGCAATGGATACACAAAGGCCAGGGAACCCCTTTAAGGCAGGGGTGTTGAGAAGGGGTTGTTTCATCCCCGTTTGCAGCCTATTTACATTGCCAGGACAATGTAAAGGGGAAGGACACATTTCCCTGCTGCCCAGCACTCAGTGTCCACTGGGGAGGAGGGTTATTTAATTCCATTTTATTATTAAAAATTGGAGCAAAATCCCTTGAGCTGTTTTTGACTGAGAAGAGAGGAATAAAGCATGCCTGGCCATCACTGGAACAGCAGCAGCTGCTCCTGAGACCACACCTCATGTCCTCTCTGCAGGGAGCAAGCTAATATGCACATCTTCCTGTGCACTTTTCATAGACATGGCTTCCCTGCACTCTCCCAGCGCTGTGCTCCACACCTGTGTATATAAAGCTGTCAAAATGTGCCTCAACCTAATTATTCAACACATACCATGTGATCATGTAATGACAATTTGCAGTGAAATGCATACACACAACAGGGTGGGGCCAAGGGCATCCCATCACCTGACCACTGAGTTCTTAACCACGCAACTTAGCACTGCATTAACATGGTGTTTTACAATTAACTATATTGCAGTGAGGGAGAATCAGACTTCCCATAGGGTAAAACCATTCTCTCAGAAGAACAAGCATTCTTTATGTTAATTAATATACACAGAGACACACGCACACGACAGTTCACACACAAAGGGCTGCACACACATGCCTGTAATACATATGAATTCAAAAGATTTTAAAAAGAGTCCGAAAGCAGAGAAGATGGGCTAAGTCCACTGAAATCCCATAGGACCTGCTTCTGCGCATACTTATTCACGTGAATAACTTTTACTCACCCGATACAAGAGACTCACCTACATAAGTGTTTGCAGGACTGAACCCACAGCCCCATGTCTGATGTATTACACACTTGTACTTCCCCAGGCCCATGATCTTTGTGTTCCCTGTTAGCATGGTTACATTGATCTCCTCCATCGATGTGTCAAAGTCCAGGTGGACTCAGCAGAAAACAGTTTTCTATCTTGTTTTTGGTGCCCGGCAGCTTTGCACCATTATCGTTGTTACCCACATCAGTAAAGTGTAGTGTCACGGAGACATTTAAAATGCTCCTCATTTCTTTGTCTCCCCCCTTTTGGAAAGGAGGAAAGCATTGTGGCAGGGTGCAGCACAAACACCCCGGAATTTTGAGGGGCGGGGGCTGCTTTTCATTTGGTTAAAAAAAAATCCAATTCAAATTACAGGCAGGTTCAGTCTTCCTCTCATTGCAAACAAACAAGGAGAAAATTGCCAGCTGCAAAATAAAGAATTCTTTCAGGGCGTTAACTGTCCTATCACCTCCTCCTCTATCAATCAATTGACAGAAGAATATACTGCAAATTAATGAAAAACTGTCAGCCTTGGAACACAGCAATATGGTGAACCTGGGTCGTGATAGAGACCACTTAATAAACAGCTACTTTAATGTACTGCTGAGACTGAAATTTCAACCCACAAATGCCAGCGGAGTCAGTATTAAGGGGGCTCACAGCAAATTAGATCTACCCCCTTGCAAGTGGCGTGTGATTCACCCCGTGCAGAGGGCCAGTTCAAGGCCTATGCCACAGACATGCCACTTCAATGAGGCTTAAGGGAGGTATGATGAGATTCTGTATCAGCCCCAATGCTTTCCAGTGCTTTAGCATAGTAGGTCCTAGCTCCCATGGCTCTGTCTTATTCTCCCACTCCAGACTTCATCACTTGATTCCATGCTGCCCCTACACTGGATCAGCTCTCCTGACACACATCGAGTAGCCTGACCCTTCTCCTTAGGGTAACCATACGTCCCGTTTTGGCCCGGACAGTCCCCTTTTTCAGCCCTGTCCTGGGTGTCCCGATTTTTGTGTGTGGCAAAACTGGATTTGTCCCGTTTGCTCTTGGCCACTGATCATTAGTTGGCAAGAGCAAACGGGACAAATGCCCAGTTTTGCCAAAAAGTGGGGTGTGTCCTCTAGTGGGGTACACAGAAACATTTGGGGGAGGACCGAGTGGCAATGCTTGCCCCCTGCAGTGGGGCTCGGGCGAGCAGTGATGCCAAGTGGCTCCAGCCAGCCTCATGCGTGAGTGAGCAGCTCAGGCCAGCTCCACGCACAGGGGATGGGGTGGGGGGCTCTGGCGAGCCCCATATGGTGTCCCATTTTCCCTTTGGGAAATATGGTCCCCCTACTTCTCCTCAAACGCCACAGCCCTGCCCATCACCCTGATCTCCTCCAGTTCCCCCCTCCTCCCATAGTCCTGCCCATCTCCCCATGGGGAAAAGGGGGAAGGAACTGAAAATAAATGAAATATTTATTTGAGGGAAGTGACAAAAAAAACCTATAAATTTGATGCACTGGCAGCTTCACAGGCCAAATCACCTGAGCTGGATTCACTGTAGCCCCCCTCCCCCTCTTCCCCCTGTTATCTTACCAGCTTCCATCACCCTTCCTCCCTCATGCCATGGTCTGGGCTGGTTTCACTCGCTCGATAATGCCTTTAGACTGAAAATTCTTCAAACCAAAACCGTCTCTGTAACACTGTGTAAGGCTTCATGACCACCTCTGAGGCTGTCCCCAATGATAACGTGCAGTAAGTGGATGCAGATCCTGATCCATCCCATGCCATCAGTTGCAGATGCACAATGTATGCATTGGCATCCCCAGAAACAGTTGAATGTTGGCAGGCCACTCAGGGGATTCTTGCCTATCATATGCTAAATCCGCTGTGGTTTCTGTAGTGTCTGCTTTTGTTTTCCCAGGGACCCCAGGTTTTGTGCTGACCCCTCGGATCGAGGTTGCCCCCACCTCTCTCTGGCTCAGCAGTACTATTTCTGTGCTGTTGCTGGGATTGGCAGCATGCCAACCAACAGGCGTACAGCTGTGCTGAGAATTTGGAGGTAGATTGTCTTGTAACTTGATACACTTTTTGGCATGCAAGTTATAGGAACATAGGACCCTATATTTGGAGTTCTTAGCTCTGTGGTGTCACTACAAGCAATGCTCCAGAGATAAGCAGCAGTAGCAGAGAGCTCAGATCCCACCTATGGATGGTAGAGAACAACATGTATTGAACTTGTCCCATAGGATTAAGTTTGGGTTTGGTGTGTAGGCTGGGCAAAGATTGGAGACCGTTGCAATTTGCCCAGATTTGCTTGCCCATTCCTAACTGTGAGACCTATCCGCATTGCAGAATGTTAAGGATGGTGGGGATATCACCACGGGAACTTCCTGAATCTAGGTGTTAAATTCTCAACCTTAACTTTGTATTAATGGAGTTTTTCAGTGGGAATTTCTTTGTTTGTTTAAGAAAAGTAACAATCGCCACTATGCCAGACACATACCCTCCCTGACCCTGCCTTGACACACCCCAACACAGAGCTGTCAGCTGCATAAACAGGCTTGCTGACTTCCCCAAGGGACACATACCAAGCTCAATTCCCTTCCTATCCCATTCTCTGGCAGTGCAAAACTATCTCAAATATGGAGGGACAGGAAAAGATGAGGGGTCAATTGTCAAGACAAGATTCTGCGATACACAGAGGTAGGTGCATAGAAGGTGCATGTATTTTTTCTTTGAGTTCTTCCATCCAAGTACAGACTGGGCCCTGGATGAATCCGCTTACAATGAGACCAAGACCCAGAGCCTTTCTGGACTCCTATGATCATAAAGGCAGCCAATATTTTCTGGTGGATGAGTCCCGGACTGCACAAAAATAAGAGGATAAAGATACTGTTGCCATGGGAACTTAATCTCCATTTCCTGAGTTTTAAAATATCAAAATTAAACTTGCACTAATTTGGTTTCTTAAATTACATGTATTTGCTGTTTTATTAAGGGAGGAGTTTGAGAGGGAGCTTCTCGGCTGCCCTTGCACAAATCACTCTGCTGTAGAGCCAGATCTGTTGTTTCCATGACTGGCATGTTTTCACAAAGACGATGAAGATACAGCGTATCCCCCCTGGGGACCAGGCCAGGTGGTTTCAGGCCCAATTAGTAACCATCTCCCAGGGCCTCTCCAGGGGATGGTTCTGCAGCTCGAGCCTTCTCCCTGACTGGCCTCTTTCCTGATACTCAGCTGCCACGTCAGTCCTGTATTCATAGTTACACAGTTCTTCTGCAGCTGCAGGTGCAGGTGTCCAGGTCTGGCTGAGCTGTGTGGGGCACAGAACTTGAGGGCAAGAAATGTGACTCTAAGCGAACTCTGCACTTCCCCAACCCTGTAGCCAGCCAGGGTTAGAAACAGCTCCCAGAATACGTCTGGGCAACCTAAGGGCAGCTCTAAATTACATTGGCTTTGGTGGTCCTCTAGGGACTGCTCTGCTGGATAGCCAATGACCTCCTGCAGCCTGTCCAAGAATTCCCCCATGCCATCCAGAGGTTCCCTTACACCGCCCTCCTAGAGCAGCTCTCCATCTCCTTTGAGCTGGAGGGATGGGGCTGGGGTCAGGTGCTGGTCCATGGTGTTTACCCCCTCTTCGGCTATTTGAAGGCTCTTACCCTGCCCCCCTCCTTAGTCAATGTTTAGTCCCTTTAAAAGCAGGACCCCACCATGGCCCACTGCCTGGACAGGCTGTGAAAGCTCCCAACCCTAACAGCCCCAGCTGGCAAGGCACTAGGGACATAGGAGCCTTCCCAGCCTCCAGCTTCTCAGTCACCGTTGCCTCATCTCTCACAGCTGCCCCTCCACCCCATCAGCTAACTCCCTCCTAACTGGTCTCCCTGCCTTGCCTGGATATTCTCACTTTGCTGCTGGCGTTGCTCATCAGGTGACCTGCAGGTGCCACTTCCCAGAAGGCGACTAATAAGGCCCGAACATTTATTTTAAAGCTCCTGATTTTTAAGTCAACCCCATGATTTTTGAGGCCCGATTAATTTAAATCCATAGGGTTGGCAACACTGAAATGAATTTCTAAAAACACCTACTTTGAAAAGACTCCCCAGGTGAGTATGTAGTAAAGCAAACAGCGAGCACAAGGCAGCAATTGTTCTACACTCCCCTCTCCCTCCCTGCATTGTGTCTCATTAGGGTGAGATGTCTGTCCTATGGAAGATGCCATGGGGAGGGCAGAGTTAAACATCACAAGGTCCCTGAAGGAAGTTATCCAGTACATGAGCAGGGGGTTGGACTAGATGACCTCCTGAGGTCCCTTCCAACCCTGATCTTCTATGATTCTATGATCCTCTGCTGGCAGCTCTTTGTGGGGCTCTGGGCACCATTTTCCCTCCTAACCCACACATCTCAGAACAGTTTCTACACCAGAAGTTGCCTTTTCATTTTCTGGGCTGCCCATAGTTCTTTCTTTGTAACAAAATTTCAGCAAAGCCAACTTTGCTTACTCTGAATTGACAGTAGTGCCTAGTAGTCAGCCATGCCAGAGACAGCTCTACAGAGAGAAAGAGACAGTCTCTGTCCAAAGAGTTTCCAGTCTAACTAGTCAAGACCCAGAGTAGGCAGGGGAAAGGCGGGATTATTATCCTCATGTTACAGATGGAGCTCAGACCCAGACAGCGTAAGGTCATGATGCAACGGGCATTGAAGTAAATAGAAAGACTCCAAATGACTTTACCAGCCTCTGCAGCAACCATAACGGGTCACACAAGGAGTCCATGGCACCAGAACTGAACACAGCTCTCCTGAGTGCCAGACTAGAGCAATAACCATGAGACCATCGATACTTAAACCTCCAGCTAAAGGTGAACTGCAAAGGGTTGTTTAAAAATTGCATTCGCGCTTTCCCCCTCTTTGTAACTTCTTTGGGATGTAGCGGAGGCTTGGAAGGTTTGTTGGTTTGTTTTTAAAGGGTTTTTTCTCTGCTTGTTTTTACTGCAGAAATCTCAGGAATGTCCAGGCCTCTCTGCTTGGTTTGCATGAGAACCTCTTGTGGGTCACACAGATGCTTATTGTGCGCTCCAACACCTGCATTAAAAAGGGGGCAGGCGTCAACCAAAACTGACTTTCTCCCAGGTGTTCACTAGGCATTGGCATTTACTCAGGTCTTATACAAACAAGCAAAACTCAGAGTTCTAAGCAGTCGGTCTAAAACTCTCTTCCCTTCTCTGCTGCTCATCTCCAAGGCTTAGGTCTTAGGCTTTATCCTCACAACACCCCTGTGATGTAGAGAGATACTATTGTTCCCATTGTATAGGTCGGAAACTGAGGCACAGACTGACTAAGGCACAGATCCTCAAAGGGAAATCAGTGGAGCCTAGGATCCTAAATACCTTTGAGGATCTGGAGCTAAGCAACTTGGCCCAGGTCACACTGGGAATCTGTGAAAGAGCAGACCCTAATCACTGAACCATCTGTCTCTACTGCATAGCAGCTTTCACCCTTTGTTATCTCTTCTACTACAATAGATAGCTGTTAAACAGTTACTGGTGCTCTGGCAAATGGTGGTAGTTGTATAAGGCCGATGAATAGACCATGTACAGGGTGTTATGTTACATACTCTCTACATCAGTGGTTTTCAACCTGTGGCCTGTGGACCCATGGAGATCTGCAGACTATGTGTAAGATTTCCAAAGGGGTCTGCACCTCCATTCAAATTTTTTTTAAGAGGTCCTCAATTGAGAAAAGGTTGAAAACCACTGCTCTATATTATCTATTTCGTAAAGGGAGGGATAGCTCAGTGGTTTGAGCATTAGCCTAATAAACCCAGGGGTATGAGCTCAATCCTTGAGGGGACCACTTAGGGATCTGGGGCAAAATCAGTACTTGGTCCTGCTAGTGAAGGCAGGGGGCTGGACTTGATGACCTTTCAGGGTCCCTTCCAGTTCTAGGAGATAGGATATCTCCATTAATTTTTTATTTATTTTAAAGTGGAGAGTATGGGGCCACACACTCTTTATTTGAACTAGTCATTGTACAAATGGAGATATCAGGCCACATTTCAGGCCCCAGTTCTGGCCTGATATGCAGGGGACAGAATCTAGCCTTAACTGTCCAGCTGAGAATTATCCTGGCCAGGGGAGCTCTCAGCTGTGGTAAAACCAGCATTGCCAACTCTTACACTGAATGCCCCCATCTCCACCTGGCATAGTAGGGGACAGGGCAGAGCCCATTGCTCAGGTGATGTATGATCCCAAAGCCAGCTGGCATAAGTATCAGCCATTGGCACAGATTACCAAGGGAGGGGGTCCGTTGGGTTCTTCATCACTTACAGTCCTCTAGATTATGTGTCTTTCTAAAAGACCGACTCTAGTTCAACCACAAGCTTTGGGCTCACAGCATGAATCACTGGGTGAGGTTCTACAGTCTGTGTTTTGCAGGGGATCACAGTGATCATTGACTCAATGACTCTATGTAAGTGTGCTCTGTGGGTCAGTTAGGATTGTCAGAGGAAGGTGAATTTTCCCATATCACTAGTGTCCATAACCAAATATATGAGAAGTAAGAGTAAAATAATAGATTGCTCACATCTTTTTGCTATGTAAGCACGTCAGGGCAGGAACAGTCTTCATTGGGTTTGCACCAAACAGAGTGGCAGTATTTAAAAAGTATCACATCATAATAAATAATATCTAAGTAATCTCACTGCCAGGTAACAATGATCCATATTTCATAGCTGTGACATCTGTGAGATCAATAGTTATGAATTATAAGTATGATTCATAGTCATCAATATGAAATTATATTGATATGGATATTGATATGAGTCAATATTCATCAATAATTATTCATTATAATGTTAATTAATGTTAATTTTAAGTAAAAAAAATGTTTAAAGCCTTTTAACTAGCAGAATTGCAGGAAAGGCAACTGTATGTGAATTGATTGGGTTTTCTCTAATAGTGTTATCCCATAATAAGCAAAGCTATCTCTAAATAAAACTGTAAAGTACGAAAACACCTCTGGAATTTTTTACATAGTTAAGAACAATATGCAGGGAATTTTCCAAAGTGCTTTGTTAGTGAACCATCTATACTGATTCATGAAAATGGATGGGTCAGGCTTTCCTACATGGAACTGAAATACTATGAACCAATCCAAGTAGTAATAATGCTAAAACCCAACATGCAGGGAGGGACATTTGGTGAATGATTTTAAATCCCAGTTCAAATTCTTGAGAGAGCCTTTAAGTGTGTAAAAAAAAAAAACACAGAAAAATTGGGAATAAACATCTACCTATGTCTCAAGTTTTTGGTGATTTCACAAAGCACTCAGATTCACTTTCATGGTCATTTAAACCTCTGAATGTGAGTGTAGACTTCCAGTGTACTGTTATCTGAACAGGGACCTCAAAAGAGAAACACACATATCATAATGATGGTGTGTCATTACATAGAGCTTTTATTGGAATAAGTTTTGGCTTACTGTATGACTAATCAGAGGTGAACCGCAGGCCCCCAGTGTGCACAGCAACCAAACAAATCATCTTCTACATGTGTTGTTTTAATTGTGGAAGTTTCTGTGAAATACATTAGGTTCTCCCATTTCTTACAGATTCTGTTACAAACTATCTTCATCATCAACGTCGAACTGATTAGCTCTAATCAGGGCCCAATTCAGATACAATTCCCTCCACCCCATGCCCACAACTCTGCTTATCCAGAAATGCCAGCAAATCAGCAATATATATACATCATGCACTTGAAACCATCGACTGTCTCAGAGATATTTTTACGACTAGGTATTTGCTGGAAGGGTGCCGGGCAGTATGTATCTCTGGCTGATGTTCAGAAAGGATTCAGGGAGACTCTTTAAATGACACATTCTTTTCGGGAAGGTCCCCTATTTCTTGGCATCAGTAAAACAGATTTTTGCTGAATTAATACCAATGAATAGAAGGAAAAGTACAGAATAGCCTATGTTACTCTGTATAAAAAATAGGGCTGTCTGAACTGATCCATCTGGGACACCAAGTTGTTATCCTTGAAAATGATCTTTTCATGCAAAACAACAGCCATTTGCAAACCAGGTCAGTCTGTGGTTTAAATTAACACAAAAGAGACACTGGGAATTTGCCTAGATCCACGAAGGACTTTGGTTACTAACTGCCACTGTAGCTGCCAAAGTACAAGTACATTTAGGCATCAATGAGATCCTCAAAAATCCCACTCAGCTGCTATATAACTCTGTAGGTGCCTGAAGTCCCTCAGCACCTACATTTCCACTGTTAAAGTTCCTGAAATCCCCAAGCTTCTGCCAGTGACCACATTGTGACAGCGTACCCCATAAGGCTTTATGGGGGGGGGGGTGTTTCTAAATGTATGTATGATATAACTGGAATATGTTTTGTGCTGCCTGTGCCATGTTACATATCTCCGTAAAGGTTATGGTCTACTATATCTATTCATCCTATTTTTACATATATATCATTTTCTACTTGAGGTTAAGAATATGGGCTGTATGCTTGCTTGGTTTCTAAGTAAGCTTTGGGAGGCATTTGGTCAGCTTCTTTAGGAAGGAATTCGCCAGGTTAAGTACCTGATCAGGAAACACTTGGGGAACAATGCATCTTGGAATGCTCCAATCCACATAAGAAGTCTTCCTGGAGACATGCAAGATACCATGTGGACAATGGCTTCTGCCTGTAAAGACTGAGTCATGCAGGGGCATGTGATTTGCCCAGGTGACTCCAGAACTCCATCTTGGAGCTGGACTTTGCATAGGAGGGAGGTCTCCACCCACAAGAGAGAGTCTATTTAAACCAGTGGGAGACCCCTCCATTTTGTCTTCAGCTGGCTAAGGAAGGAGCCTCTCCACGCCCCCCAGGATACTTGAAGGGAACTGGAACAAACGACAGTAACTACAGGGGGTGTGAGTGATTGCTGGACCCAGGCTAAAAGGAGATTAGCCTGTAAAAGGGAGCATTCTGGAACTGGTGAGGAACTTATCTGTATTTAGCTTGATTAGACATAGATTTGCATATTTTATTTTATTTTGCTTGGTGACTTACTTTGTTCTGTCTGTTACTACTTGGAACCACTTAAATCCTATTTTCTGTATTTAATAAAATCACTTTTTATTTAGTGATTTACTCAGAGTATGTATTAATACCTGGGGGAGCAAACAACTGTGCATATCTCTCTATCAGTGTTATAGAGGGTGAACAATTTATGAGTTTGCCCTGCATAAGCTTTATGCAAAGTAAAACGGATTTATTTGGGTTTAGACCCCATTGGGAGTTTGGCATCTGAGTGCTAAAGACAAGCACACTTCTGTGAGCTGTTTTCAGGTAAACTTGCAGCTTTGGGGCAAGTGATTGTCCCCTGGGTCTGTGTTGGAGCAGACGGGAGTGTCTGGCTCAGCTAGACAGGGTGCTGGAGTCCTGAGCTGGCAGGGAAAACAGAAGCAAGGGTAGTCTTGGTACGTCAGGTGGCAGCTTCCAAGGGGGTTTCTGTGATCCAACCCATCACACACATGCTCAGCCACCTCCCGATAAACATCCGAATGCCTAGCTCACACCAAAGTCCCAGCAAGTATTTCCGCACCTGCCTAACCTGCTGGGCTCGAGACAGTGAACATTCTCAGAGCATGTCTAACCCTCCACAAAACAATCAGACAAGGAGGTTGTGGTGGGTCCCACCCCTTTATAACTTTTAGTATATTGGTTAGTGCACTCATCCAGGATGTAGGAGAACCAGGTTCAATTCCCTTTTTGCCTGATATGGAAAAAAGGATTTGAACCTGAGTCTCCACTCTCTCTGTAGAGGACCTGGGAGAAGGGTACTCGGGGGCGGGGATCTCTGTTTCTCCAATTAAATAGTCATTGGACCAAAATGAGAATCAAAATGACTGTATATCCTAGTGGGTAGGGCACTCTCCTTGGCGGGGGAAGACCCAGGTCCAGTCCCCCTGCCCCAATCACTATTGAATGATTTATACACAATGGAACAACTTCAACAGCAGAGCCTGAGAGTAACCCAGAGACCACTGGTTAGGGCACACTCATGAGAGAAGGAGACACAAGTTCAAATCCCCTCTCTGACCAGGCGGAGGGGGGGAAATGAACCTGGGTTTCCCACATTGCCGGTAAGCATCCAAACCCTGGACTAAAAGTTAAAAGGGGAGTGCAGGGCAACTCATCCTCCTCCATTTCTTGACAAGGACCGTTTAGGCACCTGACTCCAGAAGAGGGTTCCTGGCTCTGAATCCCAAGCAGAGATGGCTGCACACCTCCAGCGAGGCCTTAGACACCTAACTCCCTTTGTGGGGTGGGGCTTTGATCACACCCCTCTCCTCAGATTTTCCTATTGTCTATCTTGGGCGACACCTCACTCAGCTTGTTGACTTTGGTGCATCCCCTTGCTAGGTGCCTAGCTCTCCCCATGCATTGTACAGGGAGTGTGGATGCTTAACTCAGGACTATGCGGTGTTGTGGTAGCCATGTTGGTCCCAGGACATTAGAGAGACAAGATGGGCGAGGTAAAATCTTTGACTGGACCAACTTCCATTGGTGAGAGAGACATGCTGACGAGCCACAGAAAGCTCAGAACTATGAATTCCACTGGGTGGCTGGGCACCTAAAAGTTAGGAGCTGCAAAGTTGAGCATTGCAACACCTACGGCTCTTTGTGCATCTGAAGTGAGGCTCCAGCCTTTATCTGGCTCCAGCGTTTATCTGAAGTGAGGAATACTTGACAGATCCCCCTAAACAGGGAAACACAACAAAATTCAAACAAAAATCAAATCCCAGCTCTTCTAATAAAGAGGCAGATTTTAGATGGTAGGTCACTAGTTCCAGTCTAAGGCTATTGGTTCAAATGATGCAATCTGTGCAATGATCAAAAACATGAATGAAACCGGTAGATGTCACTTGACACTGTGAAGAATGCAGTAAATATTTGTGTTTATAACAGTTGAGCTCTCGAACACCAGGACATGAATTCTCTTTCTTCATCCGCCTCTTCTCACAAACAGAGAAAGTCATCACTAAAACTAACTCTAATATTTGCCACAATGTAGTACACTGGGACTTGAAATACTTTCTGTATCTTGAGCCAATGAACCTGCCTATAAAAATGTGAAAGTAAATAAAATAAATAAATTAATGGAGACATCTTATCTCCTAGAAGGGACTGTGAAAGGCCAGTGAGTCCAGCCCCCTGCCTTCACTAGCAGGGACCAAG
Source organism: Malaclemys terrapin pileata (assembly GCF_027887155.1). NCBI lineage: Eukaryota > Metazoa > Chordata > Testudines > Emydidae > Malaclemys > Malaclemys terrapin. The sequence goes on from NC_071519.1 coordinate 17,078,503, forward strand.
TACTGATTTTGCCCAAGGTCCCTAAGTGGCCCCCTTGAGGATTGAACTCACAACCCTGGGTTTAGCAGACCAATGCTCAAACCACTAAGCTACCCCCCCCCCAGTAAAATAAAAGGTGTTAGTGAAAAGGGGAAAGAGAAGAAACTAAGTCCTGTTTTATCTGCTGTGGGTCACTGAACTTCCCAGCTCCTTATTCAGCCCCGTACTTGCCTGCTCACTCATCACAAACACTGCTGAGACCATCAAACTCATGACACCTGAAACAGCAGCTGTGGTGCAGCAGTTCATAGAGCCATAGATTTTAGTATCAGAAAGGGACCCTTCTGATCAATTAGTTTGACCCATAAGTTTGGGCTGAACTAGATGGGGTCTTTCTGAAAGACAGCCAATCTTGATATTAAAATTTAAAGTGCTGGAGAATCCACCCCATCCCTCTGTAGGTTGTTTCAATGGCTAAATAATTAGCTTCATTGTTAAAAATGTGTTTTTCTGTTTCCAAATTGAATTGGTCTAGCTTCAACCTTCAGCAATTAGATTTTGTTCTGATTTTATTGGATAGAGTAAAGAGTCATCTATTATCAGATGGCTTCTCCCCATGCAAGCATTTATAGACCAGGATCAAGTCATCTCTTAACCTTTTCTCTACTAAGCTAAATAGAGTGAACTTCCAAAGTTTTTCACTGTAAAGTAAGCTTTTTAACCCTTGTGACTCTTCTATGAACCTCCTTAAATTTCCCAACATCCTTTTTACAGTGTGCAGGCCAGAACCAGACACACTATTCCTGTAGTGGTCTCACCAGTACCATATCCAACTCAATATCCCCCATTTATAGATATAAGCATTGCTATTTGCCCTTTTGGCCACAGTGTCACACTGAGAGCTTGTGTTCAGTTGGTTATTCATCGTATCAGCTAAATCCTTTTTGGAGTCACTGCTCTCCAGAACACAGAACCCCATCCTGTAAGTGTGACCCACCATCTTTGTTCTTAGATTTATGACCTTGTATTTGATTGTATTAAAATACATGTCATTTGTGATCACTTACTGAACTATCCATATCACTTTCCAGAACTGACTTGTTCTCATGATTTACTTCTCCACCAATTATTGTGTCAGCTACAAGCTTTATAAACAATGATTTTATATTTACTTTCATATTTCGATAAAAACATTCAATAGCAGTGGGCTGAGAACATATGCCTAGGAACACCCCAGTCGGCAATGACTCGCCATCAATGATCACATTTTGCGATCTGTCAGTAGATCGAGAGAAGTAGAGTCACAGAGTTACCTCCTGAACCTCAGATGGGGCCTGGTCCTGCCATGTACCGGGAGCCGCTTGAGAGGTACTGAGTTAATCATTGGAAGTGCGAGTACTCAGTAGCAGGCAGGACTGCCTCATGGACAGTAGGAGCTGAAGTCTGATCTCATGTACATTGGTTTTACCCCAGTACGATTCTGCTGAATTCACAGACTCAGGCCTTAGGTAGCCCAGGATTAAGAGCATTATTATCTTTCTAGGGCAACCAGTTCTGAACATTTCTAGATCTATTCCCATGCTCATCTTCACAGCTCTTGCAACTTGGTTACAGAATCACAGACAGTAAAATCGGATATGGCCCTACTGGTGTAGATGAACTTGTAATGATCTTGTAAGGATAAATGGACTAAAGTCAGATATCAGGAATGGCAATATACAAAAACCTGTAGGAGAACACTTCAACCTCCCTGGCCACACAATAGCAGATGTAAAGGTAGCCATCTTACAGCAAAAAAACTTCAGGACCAGACTCCAAAGAGAAACTGCTGAGCTCCAGTTCATTTGCAAATTTGAGACCAGCAGATCAGGATTAAACAAAGACTGTGAATGGCTATCCAACTACAGAAGCAGTTTCTCCTCCCTTGGTGTTCACACCTCAACTACTAGCAGAGCACCTCACCCTCCCTGATTGAACTAACCTTGTTATCTCCACACTGATTTATACCTGCCTCTGGAGATTTCCATTACTTGCATCTGAAGAAGTGAGGTTCTTACCCACGAAAGCTTATGCTCCCAATACTTCTGTTAGTCTCAAAGGTGCCACAGGACCCTCTGTTGCTTTGTAATGATCTGATTATTTAAAAGCATTGATTTTGTATGTAGCTTTCTTACAGATATTGATAACATCATTAAAGTGAATAGATATTCTGGCACTTATTATAAACAAGGTTCAGACATAACAGATGTATTTTATTAAGAGAGGCTGGGGTGTTCAAGTGGTTATTTTTGTTTATGTGTTTATTATTTTAGCTGGGTATGTTGTGTAGGGGTTGCCACATGCCAGTCTGTTGCTGTTACATGGGTTAGTGTGACTGTAAGGGCCGTATGGATGATTTGTCGCTGTTCTTGGGTGTATGTTGTGTATGGATTGTTCTGTGTGTGTTTTAAAAGAACATGTTGTTAATTAGAAACTAAAAGGAACCCTCTGCGCTGAGGGGCAGATGAATAGCAAAGAGAGCCACTAAAAGGGCACTGGAAAGCCAAGCAGAATTGAACAGACAGACAAGGCCCCTCATTCCTGCGCTGAGGGTGAGCTCTAGCACTAGGGAAAGAAGGAAAAGCACAGCACGAGGAACATGGGCAGCCTGGCCCTTCAGAGGTATGGGGTTGTCTGGGATGCTCGCTCACCGCCCCTTCTGCTCTTGAACTGCAAGCTGTTGTCACTCCTGTTACTGCTATTCCAGTCACTGTTCCATCTGAAACGCTGCCGGGGAGGAGGCTGTCACAAGGAGACAGCGAAGCAATTTCCAGGGACCTTCTGGCTAATAAAATGGAGCTTTTCAAGCCTAAATCGTCTCACCCAATTCTGCAAGTTTGTTGTAAACTACGGAGAGGGCTGCAGGTTAAGGGGAGATGGGAGTGCGCTAACCCAGTGCTCTGCAGCCACATACTCTTCAGCTGAGCTAACTCCACAACTCGCTTGAGGAGGGGAACTGTTCTGAGAAAGTGGACCTTTGGCTGGTTGCTATAGAAACCGACATACCACAGCTCTGACCCCAGAGAGGTTTAGCGCTCTCCTCAGCAGGGTTGCCAGCAGCTGGACTGCAGCTGTTCCAGAGGTAAAGGGGCCTGAGTGGAAGGCAGAAATCCTTGCCCGACTGAGCACAGAATGACCATGGCCAAACAGAATTGCCACCCTGTTATTGCTATTGATTCATATTCGTTTCAAGGCAGCAAATGCTCTGTGCTGAACAACATATAAACCTGATGACAGTCCCTGCCCCACAACCTCCGAGACAGCGGGACACAGTGGAGAATGTGGGGCAGAGAGTGACTTAAAGCTTTGTTCACTTCACTCCACGCTAATAAGAACATGCTCGTTTCTCCTGGCCTTCGTAGAAGGAGTGCGGTTTGACCAAGAGCTGCAATGAGGCCATGCCTTGTGCACAGACGAAAGCTGGCAAACAGAAAAGGGCATCGTACCCACAGGCAGCAGCAAGTGTCTTTAATGCGAAGCTCCTTGCAGAACTCAGAGAGAAGGTGCCCCTCGCTGTTATAATGCTTTTTGCGGGGGCTTCTCCAACCCTGCCATTTTCATGAGTTTTTTTGCATTCTTTCTGCAAAACATCAGCTCCACCGATAAATCCGAATGCCCCTGAGCTGGCAGCCAGTACCCAGGCGATCCAGATACTACACTTAATTCATCCAGATCTTTATTTTAACAATCTTGATGTCAGAGACAGAACAAAACACTCAGTTTAAGGAGTAAATTGTTCTGTGCTGGATACTTGGAGCAGTTTAGAGAAAAAAAGATTAAAATTTGTTTCAACTAGGCATTTTCTGTAGTGCCCATAATCCCTTGCTCTCCCCAAGTGGTCTTATGCAAACAGCGCCAAGCAGGCTGCCTATAAATGGAGAGCAGCAGGGCTCTGGTCAGGCTAATCTGTGCTGGGATTTTAAATAAATACACTAAATGCAAGGAGAGGTGAGATAGCTTTTGCACGGGAGCCTAGTATCAGTGTCATCAATCAGCAACTTCCTGGAGTACAGAACACTATTCATTCCATCACATTTCTTTGCCTGCCCCATGTCCTGTCCGCCCCTGCTGCTGCCCAGAGAGCTGACAGTTCTTCTTTAAACATTAATTTTTAAAAGGCACAAATGCAGTTTGCAAGCCTGCCCTGCCAGGTTCCTTCAGCTGTCAGTGCTCATGTGCATTCATGTAAAGCTTCCCAGCCTCTTGCCAGCAGACAGCATGTCCTGCAATTTCCACGGAGACGGTCTCTGTTTCCATTTGAAAAGCAACAACGTCTCTCACGTTACACCTCCACCCAATAAAACTAGGGTTACCATACGTCCGGATTTTCCCGGACATGTCCGGCTTTTGGGGGCTCAAATCCCCGTCCGGGGGGAAATCCCCAAAAGCCGGGCATGTCCGGGAAAATCGGGAGGCTCGGCCGGGGCCTCTTTGTGCGGGGCCGGGGGCATGGTGCCGGGCCGGGCCCGCGGGGCTGGGAGCCGGGAGCCAGCCCGCGGGGCTGGGAGCCGGGCCGGGCCCGCGGGGCGGGGAGCCGGGCCGGGGAGCTGGGAGCCGGGCCGGGGTCGGGGAGCCGGGAGCCGGCCCGCGGGGCTGGGAGCCGGGCCGGGGTCGGGGAGCCGGGAGCCGGCCCGCGGTGCTGGAAGCCGGGAGCCGGGCCGGGGAGCTGGGAGCCGGGCCGGGGTCGGGGAGCCGGGAGCCGGGAGCCGGCCCGCGGGGCTGGGAGCCGGGCTGGGCCCGCGGGCCGGGGAGCCGGGAGCCGCCGGCCCGCGGGGCGGGGAGCCGGGAGCCGGCCCGCGGGGCTGGGAGCCGGGCCGGGGTCGGGGAGCCGGGAGCCGGCCCGCGGCGCTGGAAGCCGGGAGCCGGCCCGCGGTCGGGGAGCCGGGCCGGGGAGCTGGGAGCCGGGCCGGGGTCGGGGAGCCGGGAGCCGGGAGCCGGCCCGCGGGGCTGGGAGCCGGGCTGGGCCCGCGGGCCGGGGAGCCGGGAGCCGCCGGCCCGCGGGGCGGGGAGCCGGGCCGGGGTCGGGGAGCCGGGAGCCGGCCCGCGGGGCTGGGAGCCAGGCCGGGCCCGCGGGGCGGGGAGCCGGGCCGGGGAGCTGGGAGCCGGGCCGGGGTCGGGGAGCCGGGAGCCGGCCCGCGGGGCTGGGAGCCGGGCCGGGCCCGCGGGGCGGGGAGCCGGGAGCCGCCGGCCCGCGGGGCGGGGAGCCGGGCCGGGGTCGGGGAGCCGGGAGCCGGCCCGCGGGGCTGGGAGCCGGGGCGGGGAGCCGGGAGCCGCCGGCCCGCGGGGCGGGGAGCCGGGAGCCGGCCCGCGGCGCTGGAAGCCGGGAGCCGGCCCGCGGTTGGGGAGCCGGCCCGCGGGGCTGGGAGCCGGGCCGGGGTCGGGGAGCCGGGAGCCGGGCCGGGGTCGGGGAGCCGGGAGCCGGCCCGCGGGGCTGGGAGCCGGGCCGGGGTCGGGGAGCTGGGAGCCGGCCCGCGGCGCTGGGAGCCGGGCCGGGGTCGGGGAGCCGGGAGCCGGGCCGGGGAGCCGGGAGCCGGGAACCGGCCCGCGGGGCTGGGAGCCGGGCCGGGGTCGGGGAGCTGGGAGCCGGCCCGCGGCGCTGGGAGCCGGGCCGGGGTCGGGGGGCTGGGAGCCAGGAGCCAGCCCGGGAGGCTGGGAGCCGGGGGTGGTCGGCCAGGGCCCGAGCCGACCCAGGCTGGAGCCACCGGGGGCCAGCCTGGGCCGCGCCTCCTCCCCCCCACACTCCCCCTTACCTGCTTCAGGCTTCAAGCAGGGGAGGGGGCGGAGACTTTGGGAGGGGGCGGAGTTGGGGCGGGGGCGTGGGCGGGGTTGGGGGCGGGGCCGGGGCCCCCGGGAGTGTCCTCCATTAGGAGGCACAAAATATGGTAACCCTAATAAAACACAGGTACTGACTAAAAGAGTCTCTTCGGTAGGCACCAATAATCGATACGTTCAAGATCTGAAGACCTGACTCAGCCACGGACTTGGCAGATTGCTTTTGCACTTATCACCTTTCTAATAAAAATGCTGTGCCTCAAGTGAGTTATTTATACTGTACCTGCAGCTCTACAAGGACAAGATTCGAGTGACCCGCTCCTCCATATCCCCTGTGAACAAATTGCTGGCTATTTACTGGCACTTAGCCTTGGAATAGAAAATAAAGTAAACCTAGTAACAACTTTGGACCCCACCCCCACCCACTATAAGATACCCAAACAAGACAGGAAGCAACTTACCATATCAGACAGAGTGTACCCAAAATTTTGAAGAGAGGTCACTGATTTGGGCTCTCTCCGTTTAGGGGGTTCCCAAGCTGAGAGACCTTGAGCCTGATTTTCAGAGGTGCTGAGTACCCACAACTTATTGAGGGCTCAACATCTCTAGGTGTCTTGACTTGGGCATCCCAAAACGGAGGCACCTAAAATCAGTGATTACTTTGGACGGGGCTGAACTATCCCTTTCCTGTTACAATCAAACTATCTGAGAGAAGCCTGATGCCCGTGGTGCAAGTAGGGCTGTCCAGTCCGGTCCGTGATACCAGTAAGATATTTATAGCTGGTACAGCATACCAGAAAGACAGAGGAGGAGCCTGTCTCCAGCCCCGCCCCCAGCCACGTCTCCTGAGTCCTCCTGCCTGGGGTCTGTACAGCAGCCCCGCTGGAGGACAAAGGTGGGGGGGGGCATGGCTGGGGGTGATACAGCAGCCGTGCCAGAGGAGCTGCCAACATGCCGTGGCGATCTCACGTTCTGCTCCTTTCCCTGCTCTGGTTCCTGGGAGAGCCCTGAAGGAGCAGAACCCTCAGCCCCGCCCCCTGCCCTTCCATGGAGCTGTGTCTCCTCCATCTGTACAGCAGCCCTGCCGGAGGACAGGGTTGGGGCCAGGGCTAGGGGTGGTACAGCCGCCAGAGGAGCTGCTGGTGTGGGGCTGCCCACGGCCCCACATTCTTCTCCTCCTTTGGCCACTGTGGTTCCTGAGAGCCCGCCGGCGTGGCTGCTGTACCATGGGGAGGTCATGTGCCCTCCTTTATGTCCCTCCCATGTGTCCAGCGTACTGTCAAGAAATGATTTCTACTTGCACCACTGCCCGACGCCAGCAGCACTCAGTGAGCCTGAGATGGGATAAGAAATCCTTTAGGAAGCAAACTCCCACAGAATCCCATGCAGGCTGAACTTTCTCTCAACTGGAATTCTCCCTCTGGTTAGCCATGTATCAACAGGTAAAAACACAACCCTTGGGATGGAAAAGTGGCTGTGTCACTGCCAGACCAAATTCCAGTTGTAAATAGCAAATTCAAATGTGGTTTGTTCTCCTGCTGTCCTTGGGCCTGACACCAGTCCTGTTCTGTCCAGAGAAGGAAAGCATGCAGCACTGAATATGCACTCTCAATTCACGCATCATTCATTTTGCAGCAAGCCCTGCGTGCCCTCTGTCACTCAGTGATTGCAGTCCACTTGCCCAGCTGGGATTGTTTCAAAGGCTGAGCGTGCTTTCAGTAACTAGGGACATTTTGACCAACAATAAATAAATATTCAGCGTAGATTAAACTTTGGCTTGTCACCCTTTTATTATTAGTTCCTGACTTCTCTAGCCACCCTGTTCCTGAGGAGATTGGTTCCCCTCATAATGAGGTGGAGACCATCCAAACCATACAGTTCCTTCTTCCCACAGAAGGTGGACCAATGTTCCACAAAAACCTATCCTTCCCCACTTCCTTAGTTCACTTCTTGTATCTTCTGCCTCTGTCTTCCTTTGCTATATATAAAGGAAAAGCCAAGCACCACAGACCAATATGAGCTACAATGGGCAGAGGAAGCTGCCTTTGCTCTTGACATCACTGGCTACAGGAATGTGGAGTACCTTATGCTTTGTCCTATACTGAAAGACTGCTGAACTTTCCTGCAGAAGAAGGGTCTTTCCCTGATTCTAAGGCAACAGGGCAATAAAATGAAAAAAAAAAATAAAGCCACAGAGTCTCCTTGTTTAGCAGGTCAAGGGAAACTGAGACAGTTTGGGGGATCGGGAAGCTTCATACTGTGATCCAAATCCAAACCTGCGGCGGCTTGGGTCACAGATCAACAGAGAACGCAACAACCGCTCTCCAGCCAGTTGCACCACGAATTGCAAATGCAAGGAAAAACCGCGGGACAAACTGTGATTCCCAAATGCATGTTGTGCAGATGAACACCCAGGATATGTTTTCAGAACACTTTTCCCCATTCTAATGTAATGGATGCTAGATGTGTCAGCCCAAATCATCAGACAGGTAAATTTCTCTACATGAAACTTGTTATATTCAGTAGATAACCAAACCCATTAAGCAGAGACCACTTAATAGGTTATACTCTCCACCAGCCAGAAGGGGGCTGGAAGCTGCCACTCTCTCTGCCTGCCTGTTAACCTAGACTGAGCGCTTGCCACATCTCCTTCCTCCTCTTTTCCTCATTGCAAGACTAAGGTGAAAGAAATGTAATCAAGCTTCTTCAATGGGAAATGGCATCAGTTCCACTGATTCTGCATTATAGTGAGCAGCACCATGCACAAAGGATCCTTGTCAGATTCCAAGTTTGGGCCCAATATTCATATTTAAATACCAAGACTGCCTTTAAAAGCTGACCACGCCATCCTGGGCATTGTGCTCTCTGTGTCTCACCCTTCCTACCTTGGTGCTCCTCCTTTAACTTTCTTTTCTTTTCTCGCTCCCACTCTCTTCTGAGTCTTCAGCGCACTCCCTGAAATGGACTTAAACATTTACTTCAGCATCACTACAGAGATTTAAATGCTACACAGGACTATGATTCTCACTGGGTTCTGAGCTTGTTTCTAATTTAGATTTACTCTCTTTGGGGCAAGGACTATGAGCAATAGTAAATCCGATCAATGGAAATGCTTTTTCATACAATGTACAATTGATATATGGAACTCATTGCCACATGAAATCATTAAGGTCAAGAACTTAGCAAAATCCAAAGAGGATTGGACATCTACATTGATCACAAAAGCATCCAGAGATAGATGAATGAATATTAAAAAAATAAACAAAAACTTTGAAAGGATACTGACCACTAGCTCATGGGAATTGGAAGAAATCTTCCCCTGAGGCAGTTATCTGATAATTGCCAACTGCAGGGCTTCTTCCTCTGAAGCATCTGGTGTGAGCCTCTACCAGAGAGAGGATACTGGACTAGATGGACCCTGATCTGATCCCGCATGACAGTTCCTATACCCTTATCAATCTGTGCAGTCATGTAGGGTATGGTACTATATGAAAGTTTAACAACACTCAGATCTGGGGATGCTGAGAGAGTGGCATTCAGGCTGTTTGACTCCGATTAACAACACTGTAATCCAAGTGTAGGGAGACCAGATGAGAGGAAGAAAATATCGGGACACATGGGGGGGGGTCGCTACAGAATCCCATGTTTGAATCCCCACTATCGAGCAGAGACTAGGAACTCAGGTCTCCCTCCATACAGGCTATACAGTCCTATTCGCTGCATCGCTTTCTGACCCAATGGAATAAAGTGGAGCCTAAGAAAAGGAGGGGACCAGACAAGAACCTGGTAGGCTCAAACTGAGAGGGAGGAGGAAGTGTATGATTCAAGAGAGAAACTGATGGAATATTTGGAGAGCTAGGAGAGAAACCACTCAAGCACAGAGCTGTGAAAGCCTAGGGAGCTGAGGGTATTATGGTGGATGGTGTGTAGGGCTGGTGTGCGTGGCAGCGAAATCAAGGAGAATGGAATACAGAGGAGGCCCTTGCATACAGCTGGTCACATTTGTCAACACTTTTACTTTTCTTAGCTTTAATTGTGAAATACTGTGAAAATCTCTGACATTTTCCAATAGCAAAAAAGGGTGCCCAGCTGTACCACTGGCCTTGGCCAGAACAAGAACGCAGCCTTGGGAGAAGTCAGATTGCAGAGATCCCAGAAAAGAGCTAGTGACTAGGGAGTTAACACAGTAGGATCTAGAGAACATGCAATGGCGGAAGGCAATGGATCAGGGACTGTATCTGCACAGCTCCCCACTGCCGGGGGCTGTTGGGCACACAACTAATATCACAAGATGGGGCAGCAGTGGGGATGTCATTTCTTGCATATCTCACTTCAGAATGAAACAATATTTTGGTAGTTAATATTTCACTGAAGATTTCTCTTAAAGACTGACGGCAAGGACATCTCGAATCTATCGAGGCATTGAAAACACTTCAAGAGGGTGTCTCAATGATACCTGAGGAAGAGAAGCAAAGAGAAGAGAAGAGAATGGGTATTCCAATGAGACTGCAGATGAAGTCACAGTAGGTGTTAGAGAATAATCATTGAGCAACAGGAACATTTACAGTAAATGTCAGTGACTCTAGTACTGATGAGGTTCTGGATAAACAGCCCTGCAGACTGACATCTTTAATTTCTCCACAGAGCATGCACAGCCTGGGAAGCAGGAGTGCAAACTTCCCCGCACTGCCCCACCAATGGGCATCAGTCATGTTCTGGAGAGACTCCGAGGAGATGAGCCTTCATTCTCCAGGCCTATTCCAGCCTGGCCCTGAGTCTGCTAACATGGGGGCCAATTGTGACGGTGAGTTTAGTGATGGGGACACCTACACATCAGCATCTGGCCCAAGCCCCTAAATGTATTGCACAGAGAGCAGGGAACAGCTGCTCGAGGATAATGGCTCTCAGTCAACACTGACCAGAACAGATGTCAATAGCTGACCTGAAGGTCAGTCCCAGTCCTGAGTCATCAAGTGTCCTGGCTTCCAAGTCGCTCCCCTCTAAAGTCAACAAGAGAAAAGACGCTTCCCTCCAGGATTCACTGCTTCTGAAAGATGTGGTGCCACCAGTAAGAGGAGAATGCCTTGTATTCTAATGTGTGGGGCTCAAGAATTCAAACAGCTTCCCCACTGTGTTCCCAGTTCTTATTCCATAAACAGGAGACTTCCTTATTCACAATGATTCTTATTAAAGAGAGAGAGAGAGAAATAGAAATATAATGCCTCTTACCAGACCACACTGTGCATTCATTTCATCTGCAGGTTTTTAACTGGACCTGTGTTTTAGACATTCAGTAATAAAAACAAGCCAATAAAATGAACATGGAAATATATTCATTAGGATTTATAATGCTCATTAAAACTGCCTGTGTACAAAAGCATGACTGAGCTCCATAGAAGTAGAGGAAAATGCAAATTATACTGCTTGAGAAGAGGATATTTCCCTAATCATCCAATCAAATGCTAGCGCAATTATCTGTGGCCAACCCAATGGGTTAAAATTATACTGTTCATCCTTGGACACAGTGAGGAGTCTAAAAGTGTTTCATTTTAATAAAAATGAAATCTGGACCCTGCAGAAACCAGCTTCACTAATGACGTGTTTACACAGAAAAAGACAATTTCTATTTAATGGTGATTACCATCGAGAACAAATTAAACTTCCTGGAGTATATGGGTTAGAGATAATGGGAACAAAAAAAAGTTATGGTTTCACTCTGTGTGTATCTTTGTGCAAATCAGTGCATGTGAGAGTGAATCTATGTCTGCGTATATGTGTGTGTGGACATTTGTGTGTGCCTCTGTCTCTATGTGCCTGCATTTGTGCATCTGCCTGTGTATATATCTGTGTCTGAATCTGTGCATGTCAGTGTGTCTATAAGTGTGTGTATGTGTATGACGGAGGCAGGGGGGACATCTGTCTCTGACTGTATTTATGTGTGCATGTGTGTATGTGAAACAGAGTGACGCTGTCATAAGAAGTTAAAACAAGTAGGAAAGAACGAAAAGCAATTTCAAATGTCAGGTGGTACCAAATATGAGTTCTGTTCAGCATTGGAATATTTGGACCCAAGGAAACATCTGAATGTTTTTTTCTGTGATCCATGTCAATTCATCATAACAGCATCACCCAGAACACAAGCTGCCAATTGATCCTGAACCTGATACAAGATAAAAACTCGAGACTCTGACTTTCAGGTAAACTGATTTCCAGTGTTTGACGATCATTGCAAAAACATGCAAAATACTTCCTGCAGCACTTCAACGGCTTCATAATGACACTTGAGGCCATAGGCTGGGAACCCCTGGGGCAGAATTAGCTTGAGACAAAGCAAAACAAGAAAACATTTAGAATGCCATGATCTATGCAGTGAACAGGCATAAAGTGTGAAACATAACCCGAGTCTGGGAGCATTTTCTTTTGCAAAGCCAAGGTCCACCGTCACCTCTCCAATCCCTCTCTAGTTCTTTGTTGTGTAACTCGAACGGGTGACCGGAGGGTTAGATATTTTTGCTACTTGTGGCATAGGATTAAATAGATTCTGCTATTCCTTTTTCTGCCAAGGCCATTCCAAACAGATTGTGTTACAACATGTACCTGTGCAGACCCATCCCAAAGAGTTATGGGAAATCATTTCAACATTCAGCTTTAATATCTATTCCTTTGTAAAGGAGAACAATCATTTGCAGAACAAGCCCAGATGTGAGCAGTCCCTAAATCAGGAATTTAAGCTCAGAGGCACATCATAATGTAATGTCTGGGAATATTTAATAATAGTAAAATGAAAATTGTAACTGAGAAGAAGGTATTACAAATAGGCTTGCAAAAACCCAAGATTAACCTCAGTGGAACAGTGACTGGTTCAGGGCAACAGTAAACAATGCACAGAAATGTAACTTAATTATCTTTTGATTCAAAATATGCAATGAGATGCACAGACAATCCATCTAAGGAAGTGGAGGCAGAGAGAGATTAGAAAAGGGGCTGGCGTATTTCAGAATAGTAATAACAATATAATCGGTGTGTGGCTTATTCTAAAAGCTACTATCACTCACTCAGAAATAAATAAATGGTTAAACCTGAGAAAATATCAAGGAGAAAAATATCCCTCATGGGGTTATAAGAGGATTCAAGAGCTTTCCCAGTGACACCAAAATAACTTTGTTGCACTGGGAAGGCCCATTTAAAGGATTAAGAAAATTGAAATGACTAACGGGAGCTGGGATTTGCACGTTCATTTGGAAAGAGTTAGAGAGCAAAATACTCCCACAAAGTGCCCAAAAACACTCCAAAGGGAAAGACAATAGATAGTGCCACCCTCTCAAAGGATGTGCAGACTCCGCCTCAAAATCCAGCAATGGCAGATGCAGTTTGCAAACACCTCCAGGATTATATTTTCAATAGTCAGCAATTGTGTGGTAGATAGCACGGACATCAATTTCAGGGGGCAAGGGAATCTTCCAGCTACAGGTAGGTACAAGCTGTGCTGTTGAGTCAATGAGTTTTCATGTTGAAAGAACTAAACCGAGCTCTGCTCCATCTGCAATGCTCTCCTCTCAGCTCCAAGGAATCAAGGGGGGGAGGGATAGCTCAGTGGTTTGAGCATTGGACTGCTAAACCCAGGGTTGTGAGTTCAATCCTTGAGGGAGCCACTTAGGGATCTGGGGCAAAAATCTGTCTGGGGATTGGTCCTGCTTTGAGCAGGGGGTTGGACTAGATGACCTCCTGAGGTCCCTTCCAACCCTGATATTCTATGATTCTAAGTTTTGGATGGAGACACTTGACAGGAAACCTATCCAGAACATGTTTTCATAGTTGTTTTTTACGCTTCCTTTGTAATAAAGTGGAACAAAGTTAAAAAGGTCAGTTAGAGTAGGCAGCACTGCATTAATCTGTAGACATGTAGGGGTAGGAATTGTCTCCCTCCCTGAGGCCATCATCATCATCATCTAGTATGGTCTAGTGCATTGGGCTGGGGACCAAGAGACCTGGCTCCTCATCTTGGCTCTGACACTGATCTTCTGTAGGCAAGTCACTTCCCTGCTCCATGCATCTGTTTCCCTCCCACCCACTGTCTGTGTTGTCTCTTTACGTTGGGAGCTCCTTGGGGCAGCAACTGTCTCTATATGTGTTTGTGCAGGGCCTGGTACAAGGGGGCCCTGATCTCATTTGGGACCAAGGGCTAATCACATGCTTACTCTTGAGCTGATGCTTAAATTCTTTGCTGGATTGGGACAAAATTAATTGAAAAATTAAAACGATACTAAACTAAACAATGTAAAACCAGTCCTAAATCAGCCATTATAAAAATCTCATATCTATGTCTGAGCCACTAATATATACTTATTTACGAGAGCAATGGAGAGAGTTCTACATTCAATGTATCTCTCACAGTCCAAGTACGTGTAAAAAGGCTGCCAACCCATTTTCCTATGAGTTTAAGAGTTCATTGTATGGAATCAAATGAGAAATAATGATTTTTGTACATATCTTATAGGCTATATAGTCAAAAGCGTCATACCTGAAGGCCAGATGCATTGATTACAGGACAGTTGTGAAAAACAAATGTTTGCTCCTGATTTCTGTGCAAATTGTCAGATGTTGGCCCAGTAATTTTAGGTTGCAAAACAGCACCCTTAATACATAGAAACATAATTTTAGTTCTACTAAGTACCTCAGTTTCTGGCCTGAAAACTATTTGAAAATCACCCTATAAATTCTGGCTGAATCATTGGTCAATGACTCTCCATTTTGTTCATGACCAAAAAAATTGCTAATCTTGGTGAAACTGTTAGTATTATTGTTATTATTGTTCTAGGCTTTTGGCAGCCCACAAGGGACCTGACTGGCTCTGAGTTGCTGTCTATGGTATCAGACCAACTCACATTGAACCTAAAGTATCTAACAATATCTGCAGTCACCAGATGTGTTACTGCAAATGACCTTGCAACTCCTGATTAACTGAATGTATATGTAGGAGCATTGCCAGCAGATCGAGGGACGTGATCATTCCCCTCTATTCGACATTGGTGAGGCCTCATCTGGAGTACTGTGTCCAGTTTTGGGCCCCACACTACAAGAAGGATGTGGAAAAACTGGAAAGAGTCCAGCAGAGGGCAACAAAAATGCTTAGGGGGCTGGAGCACATGATTTATGAGGAGATTTTATAAATAATCCCAGTTATTTAGTCTGCAGAAGAGAAGAATGAGGGGGGATTTGATAGCTGCTTTCAACTACCTGAAAGTGGGTTCAAAAGAGGATGGATCTAGACTGTTCTCAGTGGTAGCAGATGACAGAACAAGGAGTAATGGTTTCAAGTTGCAGTGGGGGAGGTTTAGGTTGGATATTAGGAAAAACGTTTTCACTAGAAGGGTGGTGAAGCACTGGAATGGGTTACCTAGGGAGGTGGTGGAATCTCCTTCCTTAGAGGTTTTTAAGGTCAGGCTTGACAAAGCCCTGGCTGGGATGATTTAGTTGGGGACTGGTCCTGCTTTGAGCAGGGGGTCGGACTAGATGACCTCCTGAGGTCCCTTCCAACCCTGATATTCTATGAATGTATGGACAATTAGATCTCAAAAGGAATGCTTATTGTCAACTGTGATGCATAGATTCATAGATATTAAGGTCAGAAGATTATGATCATCATGTCTCATCTCCTGCAAAACACAGTAATTTCACTAGCAATTCCTGCCTCAAGTACAGTGGCTTGTTGTTAAACCATCATATGTGTTTTAGAAATAAGTCCAGTCTTGATTTAAAGACTGCAGGTAAATAGAGAATATACCACATCCCTTGGGAATCTGTTCCAATGATTAATTATTCTCACTGGTAAAAATTTGCATCTTATTTCCAGGTTGAATTTTTCCAGCTTCAGCTCCTACTATTAGATCTTGTTATGCATTTATCTGCTAAATTAAAAACTCCTATGGTATCAAGTATCTTCTCCCCATGTAGGTAATTATAACACCTAAGTCGTTTACAGAGTCTGTAGCCTGCTTTCCAGGATACAGTCTCTCATCCTGTAAGTGTGACCTATATTCTTTGTTCCTAGATTTATAACCTTGCATTTAG
The DNA here is from genome assembly GCF_027887155.1 of Malaclemys terrapin pileata. NCBI lineage: Eukaryota > Metazoa > Chordata > Testudines > Emydidae > Malaclemys > Malaclemys terrapin. The sequence goes on from NC_071519.1 coordinate 17,094,364, forward strand.
TTGCATTAAAATTCATGTTGTTTGTTCATGTCCAATTTACCAAGCGATCTGGATTGCCCTGTATAACTGACCTTTTCTCACTGTTATTTATCACTCCACCAATGTCTGTGTCATCTGCAAACTTTATCAGCAAATATTCCATGACGAAAAGCCCATTAAAATGGAGTTAAAGTTGACAGTACATGTCAGTAGTTTAGGGTACACTACATTACAGGGATGTGGTAATTGTCTAAAACCAAGTCTTGTGAACCCAGGAAATTTACAAATAAGGTTAAATTGAAAAGAAATCCAACATGTTAATATCTGGAAATGCACCTAAAGAACCTTAACTCTTTCCTGTCATAGACAACTCCCCGTATCATTAAAACTTCCTGAAATCTTGTGCAGAGGCTACATTTGAATATATATTTTTTAGGATTAATGGTCCTTTTCTTCCCTTTTGTTCTTCATAATCAAGTTTCTCCTTGAGCAGAAACCTTAACTCTGCCCTGTAGTGACACTGAGAGGAAAAGATAAAAAAATCTAATGTGTTTTTAAAAAGCAGTTTATTGTAACCTGAGTCCACAAACACTCAAATGCCTTAGGTCATAAACTTTGGGTATGATACATAAAGAATAACAGGAAAAGAAGCTACTGGGTTTGTTGCAGGAATCACGGGGTGAGGGGCTATCACTTGTGATATGCAGGTCAGACTAGATGATCACAACGGTTTCATTTGACTTAAAATCTATGACCGTATGAAAGTATAACCCATGTGTGTCCCATGTCCGCTTCTGTGCCCAATGCACAGAGGACGTGAGTCTGTTACAGCCCTCTGCCAGCCAGCTGCAGCTCAAGCTATAGCAGCTCCTGCTTTGTACCTCTGGAAATCCTGGTTCAATCCCTTGTGTTGGCCAAGGTGGTGGCTTTCCCAAAAGTACCTCTCCCCGCAAGACACATTGCTACTGTCTGGGGTGGGGGCGGGGGGATAGAGAAGAACACACCATATCCTCCAAGAAATCTAGTGTCCTCCTGGTGGAGTAAGCACCTCTCACACGCCCCTCCCTGAAATGGAAAGGGGGCTGAGAAAAAGAATTGCTGCCATGGGGCTTCCTAGACCAGCAATTGTGAGGCTAGCCCTTAGAACCAAGCTCCCAGCAGAGACCATGAGCCAAATACTTGCCCCTGCTCTCTTTCCAAAGGCCCTTTGATCTTTATTCATAGATGAGTCCTGCTGTCTTGCACAGGAATCTAAGAATTCTCATATTGGATCACACCCAGTGTCCTCTCTCTGACAATGGCCAACACCAGTTGCTTCAGAGCAAAAATCCGGGGGGTGGTTATGGGATACCCTGGCCCCAGGAGACGTTTCCTCACAACCCTTAAGAGTTAGAGGTTGGTCTATGGCTTGAAGGAGGATGATTTATATCCATACCAAAGCTCTTGTCTTTTTTAGAATATGTACTACACCTCTACCCCGATATAACATGACGCAATATAACACGAATTCGGATATAACGCGGTAAAGCAGCGCTCCGGGGGGGGGAGGGGTGCGGGGCTGCACACTCTGTCGGATCAAAGCAAGTTCGATATAATGCGGTTTCACCTATAACGCGGTAAGATTTTTTGGCTCCCGATGACAGCGTTATATCGCGGTAGAGATGTATTATAACTGGGTATTTTTGTTATCTAGATAAATGTCCAATTCCTCTTTGGATCTTGCAAACTTTTTGACTTTAACAACATACTGTGGCAATGAGTTCCTCCATCTAATTACCCAGTGTGTGAAAAAATATTTTCTTTAATTAGTTTTCATTTTGCTGCCTTTCACTTTCATTGAATAACTGGAAGAATAGAAGTTTCCTATCCACCATCTCAATATCATGCATTATTTTGGACACCTTTGTCACAACCTCTTACTTGTTTCCTTTCTAAGATAAACAATCCCAGGCTTTTCAGTCTTTCTTCATAGGAGAGTTTTCCCAGGCCCTTAATCATTCTCATTGCCTCTTCCTGAACCCCATCCAGCAATATCCTTTTGGAGATGGGACGACCAGTACTGCATGGTACATTCTCGTTGATGCTGCAGCATTGATGTGTATAATGGTGTTATAGTATTTTCTGCATTATTGTCCATCCTGTTCCTTTTACATCTTAACATTTTGTTTATTAGAAGCTGCACACTGAGTGGATGTTTTCATTGAGTTCTCTACAGTTATGCCCAGGTCCATTTCCTGACTTGATTCAGTTAATTTAGACCCCAGCAAGGGGCATGAGTAGTTCATACGTTCCCCTCCAACATGAATTACTTTACATTTATTGACACTGAATTTTATCTGCCATCTTGTTGCCCATTTAACTAGCTTGGTTAGGTCCCCTGTAGTACCTCACAATCTTCTCTGGACTTGACTAATCTAAATACTTTTGTGTTAGCTCCAAAGTTTGCCACTCCCTGGTCACTGCCTTTCCCAAATCATTACTGAAGATATTGAACCAGACCCGAGCTGCACTATCCTAGTGGGAGCTGTAGGAGGCAGACAGAGAATGTCTCCAAGCATTCCCGATGTGCAGAATGAAAGTGTCCAGTGCTATCCACCCTACCAGGGAGTGCAGAATATTGCCCCCTATGCGTATGACATGCTGTGGTGGCCAGGGCAGGGGGCACAGAGCCTGACCAAACCTCATCCCTGGGGTTTCTTCAGTTGAAAGGGAGCAGTCCTGCACTGTGGGGAGCATGGGGATTGCAATTGTGCCCAACTGCTGCACAGGGATGGAAAGGGGATGTGGCTGCTTGCACCCTCCATCACATAACCATGACACACCCACCACAGTTTGACCCTTTTCATTTGTACAAGACACCAAGGGTACGTCTACACTGCAATGGAAGCCAGGGATCAAACTCAGTCTCAAGACGAACTCCCTGTTCCATCTACACACAAAATTCACTAACCTAGGTCGCGGACCCAGCATCCCAGGACTGCATGGGAGTGGAAGGTCCAATCCTGAGTCAAGATGGGACCCAGAGCTCAAGCCCTATTGCTTTGCAGTGTAGACACAGCCCCACTGGACTCATGATCTGGGAGTCTGCCAAAAGTATCTCACAATCCCATGGGCCGACTTTTTTTTGTCCACTGGATAGTCACGTTTGGTGGACAGTCATGTTTTCCCACACTGCACCATGCACAAGGGGCTAAGAGTAGCCACATTTTGGGAGGGGCTAGGAAGTCTGGGATAAGGGTGGTGGGACTTGGGCCCACATACTGCAGTGTAGACTCTGGAGCCCCAGGCTGGGACCCAGGGTTCAACCATTCCTAACCTGGAATTACAACTGAGTGTAGACACTCAAGCCCTAGGTTAACAAACCCAGGGTCGCTAACTTGAGATCTACTAGCTCTGGGTTTACAGTGCAGTGTAGGGTGAAATCCTGGCACCACTGAAGTCAGTGGAAGTTTTGCCATTTGCTTCTCTGGGCCAGGATTTCACCTCTGGACACTAGTGTGATGGGAGCACTGGACTGCAGGCAAACTCATACCAGGAGGGGGAAGGATCTTGTGGGTGAAACACTAGACAGTGACACATCAAACAAGCTCCCTGTGTGACCTCAGGCCAGTCACGCAGGGCCAGATTTCCCAAGGCGTTGAGGTGCCTCAAGATGCAGGTCTGGTGCCTAACTCTCATTGAGAGGTAATGGGAGTCTGGCACCCAACTCACTTAGGTGCTTTTGAAAAATCCCACTGGATGCCTATCTGCACCTTTAAGTGCCCTCTCTTACCCACTCTGTGCCTCTGTTCCCAATCTCTTACTTGGGAGCAATAAACCTTCCTGCCGCTCCAGCATGTTATGGGGGTTATTTCATTAATGTGTGTGAGACCCCAGGTTCTAGGGTGGTGGGAACCACTGAAGTACCTGCAGAGGCAGGGAGATAGACTGGGGAAAGGGGGTGTTCTCGCCATAGTAGTAAGGTTCAAATTTGCTTTCCACTATAAACCCAATTTTTTCCTGGCTCCAAATCCTCAGAAAAGTACTTCTCACTTCATACTTTGCACTGTAGTCTACAATCATCAGGGTTTTTGTTTGTTCACTGGTTGTTTTTTCTCCCCCCAAATGAGGTAATTCGGCCCAGCTATTTTTGAGATTTATGGGACTTGGAAAAAATCAGTCATACCCATGTTTTGCAACGCCTTCAAATGCTTTTCTGCCTCATCTTATTTTAAAAAGCCTTTTCCTAGAAATTTCGGATCAAGCTGATTTATTATACCCCCTTGACAAAACTTGGCAAAACTCTAGTGCCCAGGATTAACACAGAGATGAGGAAAGACATATCTGGGTGGTTAGTCCCTGGTGAAATAAGAGCATCAATCAGAATGGTTCACTGGGCTTTGGAAAACATTTAAATGGCGGATCCTTAGCTTCAAACCAATGCCTCTCTTCCTATGAAGACAGCTTTGGCTTATAAAGAGGGAGGATTTCTAGGGTGAACGTAAAAAATACAAGAAAAATGTTCCCCATGTGCTATTCTTCCCAGCTATGTTCATATCTGATTTCTAAGAGCGCTAAGCACATACTACAGAAAATAGTCTTTCCTTGGTGGAATTTTTAAATGAATGTGACCATGTTGTGACCATTTTCTTGTCCTGGCTTTGAGCTGTTTGTAGCCACAGTGTGGAAAAAGCACTATACTTGTATAGCTTGTGGGTGACACAACAAATATGCACCACAGAGCACTGGTTTTATAATTCATTTCATAAAGACACGTCTCCGATACTAAGGGTAGGTCTACACTTACCTCCGGGTCCAACGGTAAGCAATCGCTCTTCTGGGATCAATCCCAGAAGTGCTCGCCATCGATGCCGGTACTCCAGCTCGGCGAGAGGAGTATGCGGCATCGACGGGGGAGCCCGCCTGCCACATCTGGGCCCGCGGTAAGTTCGAACTAAGGTACTTCGAATTCAGCTACGTTATTAACGTAGCTGAATTTGCATACCTTAGTTCGAAGTGGGGGGTTAGTGTGGACCAGGCCTAAGCGGGATGCTTCGTAACCATACTTCTTTCACGTAAGTGCAATAATTTCATGATCTGTGCCTAGGAGGTTTGTATATGTATATACGTTAACTCTGTGTTTAATGATATTTGTATAATTGGTGACACATGGAATCCTAATGAAGACTGGGGAATGATTGCCTCTTCAGAATGCTATTTGCAAAGTACATCCTTTTCTGTGTACTGTGTATGGTTCTAAAGTAGCTGGAGTTGGCACAACCACTGTATGAGCAGGATTCGAACATCTTAATGTTTCTGGTTGATGATGAAATGGAATAGATTTTAAGGATAAGGTTGTCAGAGAGTTTCTGAGTTTGTTTTTTCCAAAGCATTGCAGCGGGGGGCACAGTTAAGGTTGTTTGGGGGCCTTGACTGTGCATTTCCATACCTTCAGTTATTAAGATTTCTTTTAAGTTGCACCCTAACTCCAAGATTCAGAATCGTAGTTGGTGCAAATCATTAAATTCAATGAAGCTATGTCAATTTACACCAGCTGAGGATCTGGCCCTAAATTTTCTGGGTTTCTGATGTTTGTTTTTGACAACTACCCTATTCTTTGGAGACTAAAAAAGTTACTGAAATGAACCTCAACCTTAATTCCAGCTTAACAAATATTTCTGTCTTTGAATAAACAGCTACCTGAAGTGCTTGAGGTCAAAGTGGACTAAATGATTGAAGTGCTTCCCCCACAGCCAAAGGGCACTTGGTGCTTGCTTAGCCTGTAGTGGAGTAAGAACGGTGAGTGAGGCCTATGTTGTGTCATGCAGCCAGGCAGCCTCCATGCTGGGAAGCTTGGCTTTATTCCACATTGAAACATGATCACAGGGGCAACTCCACGCTGCCAAGAACAGCTTTCGATCACATGCCAGTATCCCAGACGAGCTAAACATTTAATTTAGATGGATATTGGTGGTCAAGAGAAACAAGAAGCTTCATAGTGATATACAAGCTGGGTTCCTCTGTGGAAAGTGAACTTTTTCTCCTGCGCAGCGAGCTTTTGGAGCTAAGGTACCTTGCGATGCAGTGCCTCTGCTTTGCCCTAACCCGTTAAAGGATTTTTAGATCAGGATATGATCCTGAAATAGGTCTGTCATTGAATGGGCATCCAGGGAAGAGCACAGGGCACCAGCATAAGGCACTCTTATCAGTCCTTCTTGTCTGGGAGGTGGGCTCCTGCATGCAGAACTATCTGAATCCTCTGTGTGGCCTTCACAGTCAGACCCAGGTCAAGTGCATTGCCATAATTTACCAGGGAGGTGGGCGAGCACGGCCTGCTCTACAATGGGTGCAGTCTGTGGGCTCGCCAAAGATGGATGAAGCTGTTTCCCAGCAATGTGACTGTCTGGAACTAAGGACAGTAATGAGTCCCATGGGTGCATCCCTTCTTGCCATTCAGAGGGATGCTGCGCATGGTGTGCAAATGGGAATATGGATCTGGTTTCAGAATGAGGTACAAGAGCCCCGTGTGAGAAGTTAGTGAACTGGCTGCCTCAGCTCACACTCAGTACGGCTCTAGGAGAAGCGTCGATTTTGTTACTGTGGCAGTTGTGGAGAGGCTGGAAGCCCAGCCTGCATGAAAGGGCAGCACAAAAATCAGAGGAATTGTCTGAACCATCAAGGCACAAACGTAACTAACTGTAGGGCGGTTGCAATCCCATTGCTGACAGTTACTCAAGCTCTGCCGTGGCAGACGTCAGTGACGGCAGCACCAGAGTTGGCAATCACAGACTAGTCTAACAGCAAGGAGAAGAGAACCGTTTTCATACCCTGAACTCCAACGCTGAAAGAGGCTTTGGAAGTGCAAGACAAAGCCACTGACTAGCCGAAATACCAGCCCCTGCCTTGCATCTCGTCTGATCAGCCTGGCCACAGCACACAGGGCTCGTTCCAGTCAGGCGGCTTGAAAAGCAGAGGCAAAGTGCCTGCATCCCTTTAAATGTCCCCAGCTTGATACCATCTTCACAGCACTGACGGCAAGCCCAGCACTTGCCCAGACTCACTCCTCAGATCCCACCGCCTCCGGAGAACCCACCCAGCCCCGTCCTCCTCCAGCTCTTCCTTCCTGCCCTGCCCCTCTCCCACTCACCTCACTGTAGTGAGCTACCATTTTGCTTCATTCGGAGTTTTGCTTGTGAACCAAGGGAAGCTGTCTAAATCACAAGGGTACTGTCTGACCTGACGGTTTGTTCATGTAATTCTGCACACTGTGTGTGTATGCGTCCACATGTGTACAAGTACATGTGTCTACTCACCAACATCTCCCTCAAACCAGGGGCTTCAATGCACGGTGACTCTTAGAATGACCAGCAGAGAACGAGTGCCAGTGTGCAGGTGAGGGAACCAGGGGATGTGGAGCACAGTGGCTGGGAAAGGAAAGACACTTCACATGCATGAGGCGTTATTCTCAGGCATTCTCATTCTTACCCACAGGAAATGTAATATGTTTAAATGCCAGACCCCATGGCAGTGCCTAGCAGGAGGGCAGGTGAGTTCCCCGAGGAGAGACAAATGATCCTGTCCAGACGTCTGGATCAGATCATCAGGACAAGAACGAGTCTGCACATGCTGCAGTGACTGGGCCAGATTCACCCCGTCGAGTTCCACTGGTGTGACTGAGCTGTGGGCTTCCAGCTTCACAAGAGAGGTTGGGTGGTAGCCTCCCTCCAAAGTGCGAGCATCTGCCAGTGAGGTTCTTATGGAGACAGGGCAGAACTGAAAGCTGCAGCCCATCACCGGCTGCCTTCCCTCAGGCCTGGATGACTCCCCCAGTACAGTGCCCTCAGGGCAGAGGGGAGTTCAGTTTGCATTTCCTGCATCTTCCTGTTGGCATGCAAGTGTGTTTCTCTCTAGTCATGCTAGATATACTCTGTTCATTGCCAGAGAACCCTCCCTTCCTTGTGACTCTGGAGATCTTGGAAGAGACCGGCTCCTTTACATTTCTTCATCCAATGGACTATCAGTGCTGAGAGAGACTCACACAGGTCTTCATGACCTCCCTGGGGCTGTTCTCCGGGAGCCCCTTAAGCACTAAGGGTGAAATTCACCCCACAATGGGGAGCAGCACAAGGCCTAGCTGCTCTCACTCCTGGGCAGACCTCAGTACGAGGCCTTCCCCTCCCCCCAACACCTTGGAGGGGACTGGCACAAGACCTAGGCCCCACTAAAAATAGGGTTAAATGCTATTTAAGGGGTGCCCAGGCCTTTTGCCCTTAAAAGTGTAAGCTGTGTATATGACCTTTTGGGCTGGGATGAATTTCAGCCCATAGGGGAGAGTCCAGTCAAAACTGCTACAGTCAGGGTTTTAGAAGAGTTTCCATTCAAAGCCCGTATTATAGGTTCATACACATGCTAACTCGTTCCCCTTTGGGGCAGTAATTTTTCTTGCTTGGGCTGCCTGAAAGGTGGTGGTTGTTGTTTTGGCACTTGAGCAAAGTCTTTGCAGTCATTTGGGGAGTTCTGGGCAGATAAAGCAAATGTATGTTTCCATTGTAAAAGAAATCATACTGCCATTTTTCCGTGGTGATAATGCAAATATAGTGGAACTTAGCAACTTAAGACGTGTCACATAAATAGGTCTCATAAGCAGTATAAATTCTGTCAAGCACCCAGGTGCAGTTCAGAATATTAATAAAGATCTTTAAATCCCTGAATGGTCTGAGACTCAGCTAGCCAAAAGATTTCCTGGCATCACACCAGCTAAGCTGGCTTCTGCTGCTGGGACGGAGAGCGTACTGTCTGGAAGCAATGGCAGGACACTCCTTGCTGGGAGCCCTCTCTCCCCTGTGGCCAACACAGCCCCTGATTTGGGCAAGTGGCAAGAGAGAATGCAAGGTGCACCTCTTAGATCAGCCTTTTAACTGAATCCATCCCTGCAGTTTGACCATTTTTGCCATTTTGTGTTCATTCTGTAATAAAAGCATAAAAGGACATATCAGAAAATGGTCACGGAGGATCTCTGGATTGACTGAAAGCTCAACTAGGGAGGGGAAGTGGAACATAGAGAAAAGCTATGTTTTGTCCAGGTTAAGCAAGTTTCTAATGATCCAGAGTACAGGTGCATTCCCTTTAGTCAAGCTAGGATAAAAGTGAGCCTTGTTCCTTTGATCTGGGAAATTTGTAGCAGAGGCATGAATAAGTTTAGCACAGCCACTTGTAAACTGAGTTGTACAGCGCATGACTGGCCTGTGCCCTTTGCTGTGCAGTCAACGCTAAGGATACTGAACAGATGTTAATAGCAATGCCACACGCCACAGTGCAGTAACAATCTGCACTGCTTCCTCAAATTGGAGAGGGCCTTTCTACTGTGTTTACAAGCATGGAAAGACATTGGATAAAGGACAGTTCACCCACATCATCTCAAACCACCCAAGATGGTTTAACCCCCCCAGCACAGGTCAGCAATTCACATATCATTGGGGCCTATCAGTGTATGAATTGCCCTTTGCAACGTCGAGTGAGCTGACTAGTAGTACTTGCCACCCCGTTACTCTGTGCCCTGGTTGTGGCCTCCTCACCATTCCCACACAAGGGAAATACTGGAGCACAGTGTGAGTGCAAAGGGCCCCTATGGGAGCAAACAGATTAGTTCTCCACACAGGTTCATTACCACCACGATTGCTGTGTCGCCCATAGTAACATCCATGGAGCTGCTCCGTGAGCAGATGGGCTGAGATTTACAGACAGCTCCTCCAAGGGTCTAGTGACACTTAAGCCCCACTTAAACCCTTAGGACAGGACTTAAGTGATGCCTAGGGCCGGGTGTTGTCCCTCTGCACATGGCTGACTATGAATATGACCAGTTACAAAGCTTTCCCCGCTTCGAATGCCACCCATATTTTTGCATGGAGGCAGCTAATATTAAGGTGGTAAAATTATTAATAATGGCTTTCTGATTAAATACAAGGACATTTTATACAGAAACAACCTGGTGGCTTCACTCCTTGGTGCTGTCTCTCCTCTTCTTTGTACTGTCTGTGCTCGACCACTGCTACAGAGCTCACTGCATTTGCTGTACATTAAGCTGAAGTGCCCACATGGGAGGCAGTGGTTTAAGTGGGGGTAGGAGACAAGGGGATGTGGGTTCAGTTTTTAACTCTGCCACAGAATCCCTGTAAGGCATTGCACAACTCACTTACCCTCTGGGGGCTGTAATGGTCTCATTCCGGCTGTTGGGTTCAGTGTGAGGGTGCTGAGTGCTGTTGGTGGCCTGTGATGGACAGGAGGTCATACTACATGATCTGGTGATCTCTTCTGGCCTTTAGCTCTATGACTCTGTAGCTCAGGTCACTGATCTGCATAACAGGGAGGATATCTACCCATCTTTGAAAAGCCTTTTAAGCTCCACAGATGAAAAGCAGTATATAAGTGGTATTATATGGTGTCCCTATTTGTATGGACAGCCCCCCTCTTTGATGACATCCTGGGGTTGAACTTAGGACATCCAGAGCTAAAAGCATGAGCTGCTAAAGCTCCAAGGCCGTGTAGCAACTGTAATCACTTGTATCTTCTGTGGAGCAGCACAGAGAGGGACCCGTAACGCACGCTCACCAGAGGGTTACATTTATACCATTGCGCCGACCAAGAAGTCCTATAGTGTTAAGAGCAAACTGAATGTTTCAGCACATTCAAAATGATGGCACCACCACAGAGGAGAGTACTAAGCAGACGGCTTATTTCAGGATGTATTCTTGTAGGCTCACCGTCCGATACCCTGCACCCTGCTTCCTTACACCTACTAATAGTCCCCTCTCCTTCCCCACGCTTCCCCATTTAATGAAAATCCGTTCACTTCAAATATAGATTATTATTTACAGTAGTGCACTGAGACCTCGGCCTAGATCGGGGCCCCATTATGTTCAGCATCTGTTATTGATCGTCCTAGCCCCAAAGACCGTACGGTCGCAAAACAAGACGGAACAGCAGGTGGGGGAAACAAATGAATAGGGTGGGAGAAGCAAGGATGAGATCCTAGTGGTCAGAGCTGGATTTTACACAGACTAGCCATGTGCACAGTTTGTAGGTGTAGTAAGCTGATCAGTAGCTGTAATAAGGCTCACCACTAGCTTAGCTGTTCCTAGAAGGGAGACAACGTAGCAGAGGTACATTTTAAGGAAGGATTTGAAGGAGAATCAGGTAGTGGCTGCAAATGTTTTTGCAGTGAGTCTTCCCCATGCATAAGGGGTAGTGTGGGAGAAAACATGAAGGTGCTTGTTGGTGAAGCTGACTGGTGGGTGGTCAAAGCAGGAGGAAGGCAATCGGCATCACAATGATAATGGTGCAGCCAGGCAATTTCTGTTCATCTAGGTATCAGTAGGCTTTCTTCATCTACGCTCTTCCCCACATCTGCTGCATGCCTGTGCTTACCCCCTTACTTTTTGATGCATTAGCAGGTTGACATGGATTCCTGTTCCTATAGTCATGAGACCAAAGCCCAAGGAGCAATCTCTAAACGACTAGTAGAACCCAACAGAACAGAATGGATCAGCAGAGAATGAGTAACATATCATCCTAGGGTCCCTGATGAGCACTCACTGAATTTCTCCAATAGCTACAGGAAAGAAACATTTTGAAACAGACAGAGGGTAAAATTTTCCGAAGCACCTAAGTGGCTTAGAAGCCTAAGTCCCATTTTCAAAAGTCACTTAGGACCAGATTTTCAAAAGTATTTAGGTGCCAAAAGTTGCAGACAGGCACCCGGTGGGATTTTCAAAAGCACTTAGGTTACGTTTAAACTGTGTAGCCCAGGGGTCGGCAACCTACGGCACGCATGCCAAACATGGCACGCGAGCCGATTTTGAGTGGCACGCTGCTGCCTGCCCGGTGAGAGGAGGAGGAGGGGCAGGAAAGCACCACGCTGGGGGAAGAAGCGGGGGAAGGGGGAAGCTTGGCTGCGGCAGGACCAAGCTTCTGCCTCCTGCCCCCGCAGGGGAGAGCGGTGGGGGGAGGGGTCCCGGCCCCCCGCCCCACTCAGCCCCCCCGCCCACCGCTCTCCCCTGAGGGGGCAGGAGGCAGAAGTTTGGTCCTGCAGCAGCCAAGCTTCCCCTCTCCCCCGCTTCTTCCCTCAGCGTGGTTCTTTCCTGACCCTCCTCCTCCCCCTCCCTCTCCTTGTGCCAATCAGCTGATGGCCCTTGCGAGGGGGAGGGGGAGCGGAGCAGAGCTGAGTGGCAGCGTGCTCCCTGCTCCATAGAGGAGGCAGAGAAGAGGTAGGGTCGGGGCCTTGGGGAAGAGGGTGGAACAGGGCATATCCCTTCCAGCCCCCTGCCATGAGCTGCGGAGAGGGCTGGGAGCACCCCATGAGCCGAGCACCCCAGTTCTCTGCCCTGAACCCCCACACACACACCCAGCCTTCTGCCCTGCACCTCCACAAACACCCCAGCCCTCTGCCCTGACCCCTGAACTCCCCCCCACACACAGCCTTCTGCCCTGCACCCCCACACACTCCCAGCCCTCTGCCCTGACCCCTGAACTCCCCCCACTCCCCAGCCTTCTGACCTGCACCCCCACACACCCTCAGCCCTCTGCCCTGACCCCTGAACTCCCCCCCAAACAGCCTTCTGCCCTGCACCCCCCCACACCCCCAGCCCTATGCCTTGACTCCTGAACCCTCCCACACCCCCAGCCTTCTGCCCTGACCCCTGAACCCCCCCCCTCAGGTCTGGGGTCCCAGCTGCCGGCCCTTTGCCAGCCAGCGTCCCATCCGCAGGCCCTGCTCAGCCCGCTGCCGGCCTAGGTGAACAGAACCCCAGGCTGGAAGCGGGCTGAGCAGGCTGGCGGCGTAAGATCAGCATTTTAATTTAATTTTAAATGATGCTTCTTAAACATTTTGAAAACCTTGTTTACTTTACATACAACAATAGTTTAGTTATATAATATAGACTTACAGAGAGAGACCTTCTAAAAAACGTTAAAATGTATTACTGGCACGCGAAACCTTAAATTAAAGTGAATAAATGAAGACTTGGCACACCATTTCTGAAAGGTTGCCTACCCCGGAGTAGCCCATAGCCCAGAGATTAGAGCCATCACCTGGAATGTGAGTGAGCCATATTCAACTTCCCACTCTGCCTCGTTTAGCCCATGGACTTGACCCCACATTCCCCACCTCTCTGGTGGGTGCCCCAGCAACTGGAGAATTCTGGAGTGGGTCTGTTGCAATCCTTCTGTTGAAGTTATTCTACTTTGTAGAAAATAATTAAATAGCAATTTTTACATGTAGCAAATTTCAGTTCTATTTTTATATATTTAAACAAATGATAATAAAGTTTTAAGTCATCAAAAATGTGGTGCTAGTTTATTCATTTTTGCACTTTTATAATATAATTTGGACCTGGTGATGTGTCTGCATCTAACCACTGTTAAGCAAGTTGACCGAACGAAAGAGCAAACAAAGTGGATAGAGGAATGTGGCCATTAGAAAGAGTAACAAGAAATGAAGTGATCAAACGTCTATGGGGCCTTTTCACCTAGTCACCCAGAGAGATTCAGAGATTCCAAGGCCAGAAGGGATAACTGTGATCTTCTAGTCTGAGCTCCTGTATAACACTGGCCATGGAAGAGCAGATTTGGGGGGGGGGGGGGGGGATGTGGGGGGGAAATCCAATCTTGATTTAAAAATTGCCAGTGATGGAGAATCTACCACAACACTTGGAACATCGTTCCAACAGTTATTACCCTCACAGTTAAAAAATTACGCCTTATTTCCAGTCTGAATTTGTCTAACTTCAACTTTCAGTCACTAATCGTGTACCTTTCTCTGCCAGATTGAAGAGACCATTATCAAATATTTGATCCCTATGTAGGTACTTATAGACGGTAATAAAGTTACCCCTTAATCTTCCCTTTGCTAAACTAAATAGACCGAACTCGTTGGTTCTATCACTATAAGGCAGGTTTCTAATCCTTTAATCATTCTAGTGGCTCTTCTTTGACCCCTCTCCAATTTATCACCATCCTTCTTGAACTATGGACACCAGAACTGTACACAGGATTCCAGCAGCGGTCACACCTGTTTATGTATCCAAGATCTCATTAGCATTTTGGTCACAGTGTCACACTGGGATCTCATGTTCAGCTGATTATCCACCACAACCACCGAACTTTTTTCAGCTTAGAGTCCCCCATTCTGTAAGTATGGCTGACATACTTTGTTCCTAGCTGTATACATTTACATTTAGCAGTATTAAAATGCCTATTGTTTGCTTGCACCCAACTTACCAAGTGTTCCAGTTCACTCTCTATCAGTGATTTATCTTCTTCATTATTTACCACTTCCCCAATTTTTCTGTATTCTACAGATGTTATCAATGATAATTGTTTTCATCTAGGTCATTGATAAAAATGTTAAATAGTGTAGGGCCAAAAACTTATCACTGAGTAGGGCCAAGAATGGATCATGAGGAACATGAGAAGACTGGATGAAGTTCACCCCTTTGCAATGGGCCCAAAAAAGTGGCAGAAACCCCATTGCTTGCAACTTTTAAAACTAGACTTGGATGAAATGTAGAAAATGTCCAATATTGAACAATCCTGCCTTGGCAGAGATGGACAGGATGATCTACTAGGTAGTTTCCACTTCTCTCATCAATGATTCCGTACAAGAGTAGATGGCAGTATGTTAGTCCAGAGCAGAGGATCAACATTTCCACAGGGATAATATTTCAAATATTATTTCTCAGCTTTAGAGGCAAAGAACAAAGGAGCGTGTGTTGAAGGAGGAAGAGAATCATCAGTTGACAGGAGGATCTGGTCTTGTCTTGTGTGATTATTTTCTTTTCTGTTAATCTCATGGAATTGTGCTGGATTGGCTTTATTTTGTTCACGGTTGGATACAGTGCTACACTGCGCATTTACATTTAGTTTTAGATTGGGTGACTTTTACTGTAAAGCACTTAATCGTTACTCACTTGATTCTCAAGGTGTCAAACAGAAACTGTATAACTTCCGTTAGTACTAACTGGATCCTGTAGAATTTAGGCTGCCATCATTTCTGGATATTAGTGCATGTATGTTAGCATCAGGACGGCGGCAATAATTGTGTGTGGATGGGCTTATTCTAGGTCTCTAATTATGTGTTTCAGCGACCGTCTCTCAAGTCCTGGTTCATTCTCTTCTTTTGTTACACTATCAGATTACGAAGTGTTTGGTATCTGTTTTACAAAATAAACTGACGTGCCGAGTGCAGCATAAGAAGTTACCTGATGGACACATGCCCAACTAAAGTGAAAAAGATAATCATCTTCCGAACACGACATTTTTATTCTTGAGGCTAAGATTATTTCCTTGAATCTGGTGTAACCATTTTCTGGAAAGATGAGGTAAGTTAACAAGACGGAGCGTTTAATTGAAATCACAAATCATTAGGAAGGGGACTTAATGAATGGCAGAGCCCCTAACTTTAAGACTGAGAAGCAACAGTATTGTCAGATAAATAGACTTCAGACCATTTTAAACTAGGACAGTCATTGCTTTTGGCCTGAGAAAAACGTTTCTGTTGAGACAATGAAAGGTCTGAAATGCTTCTCAGCCTCCACCTTCAGGGCAGAGGACAATTTTGTCCTCCGTTTTAATGGGGAAAATCTACATCCCTGGACTATAGGAACCAATCAAATGTAATTTGCTTTACAATGTTAGACATTTCTGTTGACTGTCGTGTCTGGCCTGGTCTAAGCTCAGAGTTGTTCCAGTTTAACTAGAGATGTGATGTTGCAGCGATTTATTTAAATCAGTGCATCTTTGTGGACACTTACATCACTTTAAAGCTGGCTTCTATCGGTTTAGTTTACCGCTGTTAGGCTAGGTATACGCTACCGGGGGGGGGGGGGGGGTCGATTTAAGATACGCAAATTCAGCTACGTGAATAGCGTAGCTGAATTCGGCATATCCTATTCGACTTTCCCCGCTGTGAGGACGGCGGCAAATTGACCGCCGTGGCTCCCCCGTCGACGGCACTTACTCCTCCTGACGAGGTGGGAGTAAACGTGTCGATTCGGGGATCGATTGATCTGTCTAGATGAGACGCGATAAATCGATCCCCAAGAGATTGATTTCTACCCGCCGATCTGGGCGGGTAGTGTAGGCTAGCCCTTATTTAACAGTTTAGTTAAGCCAGTGCAAGTTCTGTGTGTAGAC